>NC_133123.1:33214746-33830996 GCF_033568475.1 Henckelia pumila | reverse complement strand
CTATTGCTGCTAGATTGTCGCAGATGCTCTTAAATTTCCAGATATGCTCTCCAATGGTGGCGCTGTCATCCTTGGATAGATATGTCAACTGTTGACGAAGAGTGAATTCCCTTTCTTGAGAATCTTGTGCATATGCTTCTTTTAGAGCGTCCCATACAGACTTTGATGTGTCTTGTCCAATGGCAAGACCAAGTGCTTCTTCGGAGAGGGTTCCGATAATCCATCCACGAAGGAGTCGATCTGATTTCCTCCATGCTATGACTTTGTCGTTCGTTGTTGATGACTCTTTGTTGTCGTTGACTCTATTTTTGGCTCGGGTGTTTCCCCGGTGAGATGTCCAAGCAAGTCTTGGCTTTCCGCAAGAGCTAAAGCTTGCTCTCGCCACAGAGGATAGTTGTCTTGGTTTAGTTTGAGAGTGATGAAGTTGCTAACATTGTGAGATATAGAAGACATCGTTGCTCACAATGGCTTTGATACCAAGAAGAATTTCTATAAAAATTGAAGAAAGAATAAATCTCTGTTTTATTCAACGTGAGCCTACATCAGTTCTACAACCTCTTATATATATGAATATTGAGAGGAATTATAAAGAGATAAAATATTGAAAAATTGATCATAATCTCTTAATTTAAGAACTAAACAGCTGTACTCCAATTCCAATCAATCATATCCCCAGAAATCCTCTTTGCTTCTGATCATGATATTATTTTTTTATTTTCAGAAGAGATATCCTTATCATATTCTAGTTGTGGAGTTGGACACGTGTGAGCTTTAATAACTGGAGACTTTTATATTTGTAATTATTCATTATCCAAACGTCACATTTTGATATTGTGATGTTGTGTCATTCATATAGCAAGTATATCAAATAGAAGAGTTTACAACAAACCCAATCCACTAAGCTATCTTCCATGGTTTTATTCACAGGTCAACGGCCGGTTATATATTAGTTCCAAGAGCATGACTCCAAAGGACAAAATAGTCATTTAACATTTTTATATAAAATTTAATCAATCAAATCAAATATATTATAATCTATCAATCAAATCCAATACTATTTTAACTATCATTTCTTATTTATTTTTTATTATATTATATTACTCATCTATATATTACTTATATCATACCTCGAACCAAACAGTGCCTAAAAATTTTAAAACTCATTAAATAAATAATATTTTCCTTCCAGAAAAAGAAAAAATTGACAACATATAATTATCTAGGCTTGTTTTTTTAAAAGGTATTCAGAGAAATACTTGGAAAAGGCAGATTTATATACTATTCTTATTTAAATCATTCAAAAAAATGGTTACACATTTTTTTATAAAATTAGTTAATAAATATATATTAGTAGACGGAACCAGTGTTTTAAAAAGCTTGATTAAATCTCGTTTAATCTCGTTTAAGCATGAAACTTCCCCAAAACGCCTCGCTTCGGCTAAAAACCTTAAAAAACGGTCAAACACATGTTGACCATATTAAGTGTCATTGAATACGCTTAAGTACGATTTTTTAAAATACCAAAATTGATTAATAAGACGAAAAAAGAACTGAAATTATCAAATTTATTAATAAGTAATGCTAGCAATGTAAAAAATGTACAATTTTGGATAGTTAAGTGTAGCAATGATGAGTATGCAATACATATTGAGTAATATTAATGCTAATATTTTAAAGAGTCCAGTTAAATTGAGTTTGTATTTAATGACAATTTATATAAAATGAATGATATAATAAATTGAATTAGACTTTGGCAAAAAAATCAATGCATTACACTTAAATTTATTATATTTATGCATTATTTACTCCGTTAATTTGTGTGAGATATTTAAAATTTTAATTTAAATTAGAAACGTTTTTTTATGTTTAACCACGTATTAATACCGCTTAAGGTTAAAAAGTTTGAAGCATGACTTTTACTTTTTAGAATCTATTATTAATTGATAATGAACTTATTTTTATTATATTATTTTTATAGATATGTAGGAAAATATTAATTAATATAATTTTAATACTTTTATGTTATTTAGACCTTGAAATTTATTCGTTTAAACTTAAATTTATGGTAATTTTATCATTTTATTTATTATTTGAATTGATATAATTAAAATTTAATAACAGATGAAAACGTTTTTTTGCGTTTAAACTCGTAGTAATCTCTTTTAAACTTGAAAAACTTGAAACTTGATCTCCGCGTTTCGACGCGTTTCGCGTTTTTTAGAACCTTGGACGGAACTATGGTATAGATTTATATGTTTGAGACAAACAAAATAATAATAATAATAATAATAATAATAATTTGTATAATGGAAACTGATGCAGTATTCTGTTACTCAATATTTTTTTTCAAATTTAAAAAAAATATTAAAAATGATGTTTTAACATTTATTTTATTTTAAAAAATTCAAAAATCACCGTGTCTGAAATATGTGATGCTTATACCATGTTATATATGTCATTTTTAATAAGATCTGTTGTGAGACGATCTCATTGATATTTTTCTATGAGACATATCAACTCGATTTATATACAGAATGAAAAATAATATTTTTATCACAAAAAATAATATTTTTGATATGAAATATAATATTATTGAGATGAAATATAATATTTTTCCATGGTTTAGGTCAGGTAAGAGCTTCATGCCACAAAATTAACATGTTAGGCAATCTAACAACAGTTTTTATGGTCCAACACGTAATGCTATTTTGTTTATGTTTTCAACGTACCATTATTAAAATGTCTTTTCGGAGTCTGTCCAATGCACCATAGATTAAATTTTGAAGCTTGTATGCATGTGTACTTTTTTTTAAATATAATAATAACTAGCGCTTTGGACATGCAATGCGTGTGTTTATCAAATTATTATATTAAAAAATAATTTATGATAAAATTTGTATTTTTAAAAAAATATAGAAATCAATTATGTCATGTAGGTAATATATGTGAGAGTTAGTTTTTGAATTTTGAAATTAAAATATGTCACACGTGAAGTATAAAATGATGAAAAATTTGTATGAAAATAAATTAAATTTGTTAAATAGTATATTTATTTATTGGATAGGGTTATTTTTTGAAGTTCATTTGAAAATACCAAAACTTAGTTACTCTAACATGCTCTTATTTTATTAATAGAAATATATAATAATAATATTAATATTAATATTAATAATAAAGCTGTGAATAATAATAATAATAATAATAATAATAATAATAATAATAATAATAATAATAATAATAATAATAATAATAATAATAATAATAATAAAAAGCAGTGAATTATAAACCATGGGCTAAACAATACATTTCAAATTTAAGATTAAGAAATAAGCTGCACGATGTAGAATTGAGGTCCAATGGTGTACTTCAATAAATATAAAATTAGGTTTTTTTTTGTTTTTGTCCATGTAATATTTTAACTGGATGTAGTTTATTTATTTAAATTAATTTTTATATCGATGTGAATAATATAGTGTGTGATCTGATTAATTAATTTGAAACTATTAAATAATTAAAATATATTATAATTTACTTCTTTGGATTTAATGTTTCCTGCTGGCACAAATAATGCTTTAGCTTGTGAAAAATGAAGTTCCAATGTGACTTTTTATGCATAATATGCACATCTTTAAGATAGAACATGACCAAGAACACAAACCAACTAAACTCTTTTTACATTGCATTTGATATTTGAGTCAATTCTCACTCAGTTCTCTGCCATCCTCAATGAAATTTCTACCATCTTTGCTTATTAGATCTCTGTTTAACGGTCTCTCCCGAGTCACTGCTCGTTGAAGATGGTTTCAATCCATACTCACTCGTTGCTCCATACTCACTGCTATTGAATTCATGGCTAGACATCACCATTTTCTTGAACTTCATCATGTCAGCGCTATAGGCACGTGTATCATATATCTCTGTGTTCTTGTTGGGGCTCATGTAAGTCGTGCTTTGGCCTGGCTTTACGCCCTCGTTTAGGTCCTCTAGTGAAGCATCTCCATCCAGTGCTCGAACAATCTGAGACACGTGAGGTTTCAGATCAAGGAAATTGACAAGTTTTCATTTACCAAGAATGTTTGCTAGATGTGTTTGTGGCATGCATTATTATCTTCGTACCTGGCTCATCTTCGGGCGTCTTCTGGCAGAATGGCGTATACATGTTGCAGCACAGGAAACCATACGAGCTATTTCGTTTGGGATGTAGTTATCTTCCAGGCGCGGGTCGACTAGTGGATCATAATTGTCATCATCCAAAGCTTTGGGCAGAAGGGGTCTAGCCTGTTTTGTAACAAAAGGAAGATGGAGTAAACAAAATATATAAGACTGAAGACTTTTATATTTGTAATTATTCATTATCCAAACGTCACATTTTGATATTGTGCCATTCATATAGCAAGTATATCAAATAGAAGAGTTTACAACAAACCCAATCCACTAAGCTATCTTCCATGGTTTTATTCACAGGTCGGCGGCCGGTTATTAGTTCCAAGAGCATGACTCCAAATGAAAAAACATCAGATTTTTCTGTTAGCTTGCCGCTAGAGGCATACTCTGGAGCCTAGTACCCGAATGTTCCCATTACGCGAGTAGATACATGAGTGAAATTGTCAGATGTAAGCTTAGCTAATCCAAAATCGGCCACCTAGATGATAAGTCAGGTAAACATATATGTTACTTGAAAACATGACTATTGATGATTTTTTTTTATGTTATTATGCTCTTCTAATACATACCATGGCTTCAAAGTTAAAGTCGAGAAGAATGTTTGTTGCTTTTATATCGCGGTGGATAATTCGAGGATGGCCTAAAATCACGAGGACAAATTTTATGAATCTGTCATTTTAACACATGAATATATGCGTGTGAGAAGGTAAGAGGAATTTCCATACAATCTTCATGGAGATAAGCAAGGCCCTTAGCTGATCCAACAGCGATTCGAAGCCTGGTTGCCCAATCCATGACTGGTTGGCCTTTTCCTGCACACAAAATTTACCCTTTTGAGAACCAAGAATTTACACATTATTCAACAAAAGGAAGAACTCGAGTAACTAATTAAAGTTACCATGTAGATGAAACTCCAATGTCTTATTAGGAACATATTCATAAACAAGCATTCTTTTTCCATCAACAATACAGTATCCAACAAGGGACACTAGATGTCGATGATGCACACGACTAATAATCTCCACCTCGGCTTGAAATTCGCGCTCCCCTTGCCCACTGCCGGACTTGAGGCTTTTCACCGCCACCTCCCTTCCATCAGGTAAAACACCCTTGTGCACGAGCCCGAAACCACCTTGGCCCAGTAGATTGGATTGAGAGAATCCATTAGTTGCGGAGTTTAGCTCTTCATAAGTGAATTGGATCTTTGAACCAATGCATCCCATGCTTGGAGATTGAGGTTGTTGCATGGGTGTAAGATGCTGGCCCGAGTAAACCGAGCTGAAATCGCTACTGGTCTGGCCGGCGCCAGAGGAGGTGAAGTTGGTGCACCCCATCCCCTGCCAACTACCACAACAGTTGTACCCATGACGCCTGGAGGGGGCGTAAGATTCACTATGTGGTCCATTGGAACTGGACTATGCCAATGTGCTGAAGGGTTGTAGTATTGATCACCTCCTGAAATGAAAATCAATGATCTTTCAAGATTATTGGGTTCGAGTTGGATCTAATATTGTCTTAAAACTTACTTGGAGGTGGTGGTGATGGAGGGAGTGGAGTTGGAGGTGGAGGAGATTCTTCCGGAGGTGATGATAAGGCTTCTCGTGGAGGCGGATAAGTTGGCTGTTCTGGTGGAGGTGGTGAGGCTTCGGGTGGAGGAGAATATGTTGTTGGTGCTGTTGGCGATAATTCCGGCGGTGTAGACGTAGAAGGAGGAGGCGACAATGACGATAATAATGATATCTCATCCGAGTGTTCTCTGTTTGTTGGAAAAGAATCCTTATTAGGAACTACATTGTCTAGCTTTAGCAATATTGGAGAAGTCTGAGGAGATTGTTGAGGAGATGAAGCCATATATCTTCAAAATGATCATATATGATTCAATAAACACGCCGGAAATTGAATTCTCCGGCGAAAATTTCCTCTTCTCGACAATCCAATACACCTGATATATTCCATTCATTACCATGGACATTACAATATATATACCAAGATTGCAAACTTGCATTACTAGTCATTCCATACGGATAAAATGATGAATTATTAGTCATATACATATTGGCTTGATACTCGTGAACGTCATCCTTAATTCTTAATGGTTTCCAATCACATATACAACCCCAAAACAAGATTTCTTCTGTGTCAAAGGCAAATTTTTTTTCATTTACGAGAAACCAAATAGCAGTAATTTTCCTCAAATTTTAGTATATGTACATGAAAAAAAAAAATGGTGGGCTTTGTCCCATTCAAGCATTGAATCCTCGAACATGTTTTCTTGCATGCTATGATTTCTGAACAAAGTAACATGGATTCCCATGTTGTTTGTATTGTTTAGAGAAAAAAAATGTACCTGAATGAAGAAGATTGAAGGACCCTCAAAGGCAAGAAAAAGAGAGCCCTTGGCATTGTGTATTTTGCAATATTCAAAGGCCACATGTCCTGACACTATCTTCCGTAATAAAAGGGCTTCGCTTGTCTCTCTCTTTCAGGAATAATCCTCCCTTTTTAATAAATCTTATGATTTGAGATCGTTTTTTTTTCGCGGTAAGTTTTATGATAGCAGAGTAACTTGTATGTATATATATATATATATAAGTTTTATGATAGCAGAGTAACTTGTATGTATATATATATATATATATATATACTATCTATAAAACATGAGCACACTATAATAACTACCTTGAAGACACCAATTTATTCCAAAATTACCCTTCCTATCAAATACCCACTAAATTTCGTCCACTCCTCCAAATTTTATTTTTTAGAAAAATATAAATATAAAAGCTTCTCTTTTACACACGTAAAGCGTGTGCATTTTTCGCTACTATAATAAAAGATGAGTATATTAGAGTAACTAGATTGAGAACACCAAAATAAATTATTCTAAAATTACCTTTTTTTACCCAATATTTCATTAAAAAGCTCTCACTAACTCCATATTTATTTTTAAAAAAATTCTCTTTTACACACACAAAATGTGTGCATTTTATTACTAGTACATATAATATATAAATCACAATATGAGTATCATTGATGTAATGTACACCTATTGAATATACATAATAATGATTTCATTTGAATTTTGGCAATGTCAATGACAATGGTCAATGAGCAAGATGTCGAACAATTTTGAAATAAAATCACATGTATTGTTTACTGTCGAGCAAATCTTTGAACTAGTTTATATATGCATAGTTTTTATACTTGCCATCGGATGCATGTGTAACGTAATATATGTATGGCAAATATTTCATGTATCAAGTTTTAATTGAGATGTTATGGTATCCTATAAAATTAAATATTGCATGATATTTAGTAAGATGAGTTTTATGTAATTATGAAACATGCAAATTATTTAAGCATCTTTTAAATAGAAATGAAAATAAATAATAATAATTTAATAAATAAAACACATTATTTATTATTATTATTATTTGGGAAAAAAATTTTTGGTCATGTAGGTTTGTCACTTTGCGATTTTGGTCCTCCATGTTTTCATATTTCAGTTTTAGTCCGCTATCTTTATTTTTTTTTTGCAATTTTAGTCTTTTACCGATGTAGCGGTGATGTGAAACCAATGCAGTGTTGATGTGGAGCTGACGTGTCTAGTGCCACGTAAGCATTTTCGAAGAAAAAAGACTAAAATTGTCAAAAATTGGAAGATGCAGGACTAAAACTGAAATATAAAAATATAGAGGACCGAATCGCAAAGTGACAAACATATAAGACCAAAATTACAGTTTTTTTTTTTATTATTTTATGAATCAAATTCAATAAAAAAAAATTATATACATTAGAGCTAA
Source organism: Henckelia pumila (assembly GCF_033568475.1). Lineage (NCBI taxonomy): Eukaryota > Viridiplantae > Streptophyta > Magnoliopsida > Lamiales > Gesneriaceae > Henckelia > Henckelia pumila. The sequence continues at coordinate 33,823,029 of NC_133123.1, read as the reverse complement.
ATGTGTCATGAGGCGTACTTCTGAAATTAAGAAAAAAGCTTCAAAAAGTTTAGTTAGTTAAAGGGAGATTTTTAATCTATTAACACCCTATATTTTTGTACACTAAAAGTGGGTATTTGATTAAACTTATTAAAATATCTTATAAGCTCCTACAGTTTATATAAGTTGTTTTAAAACTTGAAAGATTGAGAGTTTTAATTTAAAAATAAGTTGTTAAAATGTTTGTATGAACTTATTTTGAAAATATCTTAAAGATGTTGATATGTTTGATATTATAAGATTTTTATTATCAAAATTATCAAAATGATATAATATTATGAAAATAATATAAATAGTTATGTATATGAAAAAAATAGCTTCAGAATTTTATCATAAATATTAAAAAATATATTTAAAAAATAAAACTATTTTATATTCTAATTTATAAAAAAATGATCGATTATGTAAAAAAAAATAGACAAATGACATGGTGGGTATTCAACAAAATATATACTGTGGCCCTACTTTTTTTTAAAAAAAATAATTATAAATTATCAAACAATTTATTTTAACAATTTATAAATTATTTGGAAAAAATAAATATATCAAATAAATTTAAAGAAACTTCTGCCAGGCAACACCGACAATGGAGACTTTTGTTTTATTAAATAATAAATAATAATATAAATACATACTATTATTTTTTGTACACAATGAATACACACACACACATATATATATTTTATTATTCATATTAAATATATATATATATATATATTATTAGTATTGAATAATTTTTGCATGAAAATAAAAGAATATTAATATTAAAAAATGTAAAAATTATATAAGATTTTTAATAATTTATTAAGATAATTATTAAAATATAATATTTTTGCTATTTTTAATTTACGGTTATTTCGCATATATATAATCTATTTATTTTAATTTTAAATGATCATATCACTCGTGATATATAATCATTTAAAATTAAAAAATATTTTAATAATTTTAAAATTTTGAAAAGTAGATAAATATAGTAGTCATGTGATAAGGTGATATAATATTCTCTATTAGTTGAAAATAAAATAGATATTTCTATAATTAGATAAGAAAAAAAAACATTTATTATATAATATTATTATCAAGAATTTGTATGTTAAACAAAAGAGGATATTATTTTTTTTAATATAATAAATCAAATTAATTGACCGAGGCCCTGACCCCTGAGATCAAGAGGTTTCAAGTTCGATTCCTGCTGACTGCGGGCTAGTTTCTTAATTTATTTAGGTTGATTTAGGTACTTTTTTTGCTCGAGACAAGCACGTCTCGAGTCCATACTCAAATCCCGTCGGTTCTGCAGATAATTTCATTTTTTAGTGTTACAATTTGATGTAATTTGATATCGGTTGTACTTGAACTAAATAAATCAAATTAATTGAAAACAATTATACAAGCACGTATGCATCGATACACTAATTGTTATTATCTATGTGTTCAAAATCGGACCGATCGGTTCGACGGTCACTGTCCGGTTCAGAACACCCCCAAAAACTGTTTTAGCGGTTGAAACGCTTCGAACCGTTAAATTCGGTTCGATTTTCGGTTCGGATTTTCGGTGAATTTCGGTTCGGTTCGGACCGAATGAACACCTTACGGTAGAACATGTCAAGAACCGAAAAATTGGTTTTTGATTTTACTTTTTTTAATTAAAAAAGTAGCCTTTTATTTTAAAAGCTCAATTTATTATTTTATTATATTATACAAAGGGTTTTTTGGTCCAACCGTCCGGTTACAACGCTTCAAATGGTTGGATCATTTTTTTTAAGATAGACTGATTTGATCACCAATTTGATTATAAAAACATTGATTATTCTGAAGTAAGATGATGTTAAAAAAACTGTTGATATTTTTAATTGAAGCTTTAGAATTATCCTTATTTTTATCGGTAAAAATTAATTATTCAAAGGATAAATTGGCATTTTCATTTAACTTTATCACTTTCTCTTATTCTTCTCATATTTATAACCAAAGGAGCATTAATAATTCAATTTCACCTGAAGGGGTATCCATGTTGGTGGAGTAAGTGAACTCTTGGCCAGATATCAGAAATTCGATTCCTCCAACCAACAGTGTCACACAGGACTTGCCTAATATGATTTATCTGGCTAACCTAATTTGTAGGCTATTGTATTAGTCCGAAGGTTTACCTAGTGCACACCAAAATAGCGTTGCGTGTTCTCATGTCAAAAAAAAAAAAAAAGGAAGTAAATCATCTTCATCATTTTCAAATTAACTCTCTCTTTTCTATATTAATAATTAATATGGGAATATTTGATAATTGGATTATTTATTTTTATTCTTCTGTACATCAATATACACGCGCTGTTGTGAGTTTTGAAGCTCTAGTATTTTGAAAACTAGTATTTCACCCGTGCGATGCACGGACTATATATTATGTATAATATGGTTAAATTGGATAATATAAAAATTTTGAATGTGAAATTAAAATGTAAAAAAATTAATTCTACAATAAGTAATAAGATAAATGTTAAAAAAATACTTTTAAAAACTAAAAAAAAAAAACTCTTTAACAACACGATATTATTTTGTATAATTAATGATAAAAAATAGTATGATTGAACATTTAAACGAACATATATAGAACATAAAAATAAATCACAAAAAATTATGTATACCTCAACATCTTATCGTTTGAGATCTTGTTTGTTTTGATATAAAGGTAGATCTTAACAACGTACTAACCGTAGTTTCAGCGCTCAATGCTAGTCTGGAGGGTTTAGTTCACTAATAACATTAAACAAATATGTCATTAATTTGATTTGCAATTGATTGGTGGCTTTTTTTTTATTTAAGTTGATCATGTTAAATAATATTTTTTGCACGTAAATTATATTTATACATTAAGTTTATTCAAACCAATGTTGGAAATGCTCAATCAGTTTTGTTAAATTTTAAAATTTTAAATGTGTGCAGGAAAATCAATATTGTTTTTTGAATTTTAGAGGTGGAATTTTCAATTTGTTGGAAAGAAAATATTATATATGTATAAATATATGAAATTATTAAGTGTGATTTTTTTTTTGAATCTTAAAATATGTTTTTAAATTTTTTTGAAAATCAGTGATCATAGACGAAATGCTGAAATCTTGGTTAAGATTTACACATACATGGTAAATCAACAACATTGTGTAATCTATATATACATGAATATTTAATATTAATTAGATATTTTAAATGTTTTATTGATATTATGATATATATATATATATATATATTGTATATAAATATATTTATATTATGTATTTTTTAGGATTGTTTTTTTTTTACATTAGACTCATTATCTAATCTATATATCCATGTATATTTAACATTTATCGAGTATTTTAAATTTTTATTGATATTATGATGCATATGTGTATAAATATATTCACAAATATATGATAAATTGGCAATATTATGTATATATATTTTTAAAGTGCACTTTAATTCTAATTATAAGTGTGTTCAAATTGAAAATATTATATATTTCTCATACATGTTGAATTGGAATTGTTTATAAATATTTTTTGTAATTTAAAATGAATATATATGTATATAAATATATTTCAATACTACATAATTTTTAATTTTGTATAGAAATATTGCGATTAGACGATGAATTGTTGATGCTTTAGAAAAAAAATATCACGAAATGATATTTATGTATATAAATTTATGCAAATATTACGGAATTACATTTATATTTAATAATAATATTCTAGATCATAAAGGTGTATGTATATAAATTATATTACGGAATTGTGTATATATCTATATATATGTATATGTATAAATTTATATTAAACATTTTTTGAATCTTAGATTGGATTTTAAAAAAAAATCTTAATTGATGTTTTAAATATTTTGGAAAGCAAATATTATGAATGGAATGTTGAAATCCTGAAATATTATAAATATTCATGTGTAATTTTAAATGAATATATATATTTATATAAATAGATGCAAATATTATATTATTTTTAATTACATTAATATTGCGATTAAATTTAGAAATGAAACTGTTTGTAAATAATCCTCCGTAATCCAAATATGTCAAATATGAAGTAATTGAATTAATAATTTGAAAAAAATATAATTTTTTATAACAATTTATTTTTTCGGTTTTGTTCACAAAATTTTTGTTTTTAGAAACAAAGTTTTTTGGCAAAATTTTACTGAAAAATGACAAAAAAATTGTTTATATATATAATATAGATGTCTTTTCATGATTTGAAAAGTAAATAAATATTAAAAAGGGAATGATAAAATCAAAGAATAATTGAAGTAATCATGTGTAATTTTACATGTATATATATGTATATAAATAGATGTAAATATTATGAAATTTTTAATTACATGAATATTATGATTTAATTATGAATTTTTTTTATTTCTGTTTTTAGCACCACATTTTTTTACAGAATTTTGCCAAAAATGACAAAAAAAAAAAATCCATATATATATATATATGTTTGTGTGTGTGTGTGTGTTTAATTATATGAATATTATGATTTAATTTCCTAATCAAGATATGAATAAATGCTTTATATTATTGTTAAAACTATAAGTTATTCTATATTTTTCTTAATTTTTAGATTTAGTTGTATTTAAGAAGGGCCGAGAAGTTAGTAGTGATTTTGTATAGTTTTAATTAAAGTACTGATTTTGCATGCTTTTAATTTGCAGTTATAGATAGTGATTTTGTATAGTTTTAATTACGGTTGTGATTTCGTATAGTTTTTTTTTACAAAATTAAGAATTCAAATATTATGCAATTTTTAATTACGTAATATTGTGATTAAGTTTGGAATTTAAATTATTTGAAAATCTTCCATAATCAAAATATGCCAAATATAAAATAATTAATTTAATAATTTTAAAAAGTATGATTTTTTAAAATTATTTTTTCCCTTTTTCTTCAGAAAATTTTCATTTACGAATCTTAGGTTGGATTTTTTTAAAATGTTTATTTATGATTTTTAAAATTTTTTAAAGGCGATATTATCAAAAGAATGCTAAAATTAGAAAATTTAGTTATTTTGTACATTTTTTTATCCTAATTTCCTTTTAACATTTAAAATGAATCAAATTATTTATATATATATATATATATATAATTAATCAAATTTGAACCTAATAAATATGGTAATATTGCAAAGGAATAAAATTTCGTACTAATATATATTTAGTCTAAGCATTATATATATATATATATATATATATATATATATATATATATATATATATATATATAATGAATCAAATTTGAACCTAATAAATATGGTAAATATTGAAAATGAATAAAAATTTTCTATTAATAATGCTCTATTTTCAATATTCGTGTTCAGTCTTTCATATTATTAATTATAATATTACATTCTATTTAAGAAAATTCAATCTCCAAAATTGAAAGAATTTTTAAATTTAAAAATAAAATTAGGTAATTATTTCATTTCGTATATTAAATATTCTATTGTAATTTATTTTAAAAATTCAACGACAAAAATTTTAACAATTTTATATATTAAAGCATTTATTTGATAAATACAAATTCATAAAATTAATAAATCTCTATAGAATGATTAAGAAAATTTTAAAATGATAATTTATTTATTATTTTTACTTTTAGTATTTATTTATCTACTTTTTAATGTGTAAATTTTTTAGCAAATAAAAATATTATAAACTATGTAAATTTTAGTCAATTATATCTGTGAAATATCTTTATCTATTATATATATGTATATATATGGTATGAAAAGATTTGAATGTGTTTCTTTGCATTTAAAATATAAATAGAAATAAGTAGTGTTTTTTTCCTTTTTTAGCTAAAAATTTTTGGCGGGATTTTACTATATTTGGCAAAAACTCAGTTATTATATATATATAGATATAGATTACTCCAACAGGAACCAAATATTATTTGCTTTGAACCTCATTTCATATAAGATGTTCATATAGATAAGACATGTAATTCAAATTTTTTTCCATTGTGTGCTGAATCGACAGATTTCACTTCATATCTCCTCATTATTTCCGGTTTTTTTTATTTTTAATTTAAAAAAATAAAACAAAATAAAAAATAATGCATGTCCCAGCGGATTGCAAAACTACTGCAATCCGCTGTGGTTGAGAGCGGGCGCGCTCATGGCAGCGGACGCTGCTAGCATCAGACAACCCCCTCTCCCCTTCTTTTTTTTTAAAATTAATTATATAATTAATTGTATTTTGTAAAATTATTATTTATTTAGTACCATTATGATAATTTTTTTTTCAAAAATCTGAATTTTAGTTCTAATTTTCGAATTTGATGATCGGGCTAAAAAATTATTAAGAAAACAAAATAAAAAATTTACGGTTAAAAAAATTAAATTGATTAAATAATTTTTTTGATCAGATATATTTATAAAAAAATTATTTAATCTAAATAAACATATTTTCATTAAATATATTTTATTTTTAAAATATAAATTTTATTTTTAACTTAAATTTGGGTAGCAAAGTTATATATTTATTTTAATTTGTTTTGGATTTGTAAATGTCTCTCGGTTCTGTGGATAAATTTAGATGAGTTGATTCAAATTTATTTGAGACAAATTTATGCAAAAATGCTAATAAAAAAATTTCAACCCGAATTCGAGTCGAAAAGAAATCATATCAAAAATTGTAAACTCCAACCGACCCGAATATATCCGAATTAATCCTCTAGGTTTATCCATAGAACTAAAAAGACTTGCAGAGATCCAAACAAATTAAATTAAGTCAATAACTCCGCTAATAAATTTTTAAATATAACAATAAAATTTATATTAAAAATATATATAAAATAAATTTATCTAAATATGTTTATTTAGGTTAACTAATTTTTCTGATCACAAAGTCCTCATATTTTATTTTTTTATTATAGTTTTAGTTTTTTAAATAAATTATATAATTAATAATATTTTGTAAAACCATTATTTATTTATTATTGATATAATAAATTTTTTTTATCAAACCTAGAGGATTAATTCGGATATATTTGGGTCGGTTGGAGTTTACAATTTTTGATATGATTTCTTTTCGGCTCGAATTCGGGTTGAAAATTTTTTTATTATCATTTTTGCATAAATTTGTCTCAAATAAATTTGAATCAACTTCTCTAAATTTATCCACAGAACCGAGAGACATTTACAAAACCAAACAAATTAAAATAAATATATAACTTTGCTACCCAAATTTAAGTTAAAAATAGAATTTATATTTTAAAAATAAAATAAATTTAATGAAAATATGTTTATTTAGATTAAATACTTTTTTTTTATAAATATATCTGATCAAAAAAATTATTTAATCAATTTAATTTTTTTAACCGTAAATTTTTTGTTTTGTTTTCTTAATATTTTTTTAGCCCGATCATCAAATTCGAAAATTAGAACTAAAATTCAGATTTTTGAAAAAAAATTATCATAATGATACTAAATAAATAATAATTTTACAAAATATAATTAATTATATAATTAATTTAAAAGCCAAAAAAAAATGGGGAGGGGGTGTTGAAATTTGTTCAAAATTACAAATATAAGATAGAAGAGTAACAGAAGAAAAAGGAATAGCAAAGGAAAGGGCAGAAAGAGCAGAGTTATTCTAAGTTGGTATGTTCCGATTTTTTATTCTATCTTCAAGCCATATGTATTTTGATTGACTGCTTTGTTTTTTTGAATCCAAAAGTTGTATATTTGAAGTCAAAAGTTGCGATTGAATTAAATGGTTGCAATAGTTAGAAAACTTGTGATGAAAAGGTGTTTCAATGTCTATAAATAATTGAGAACACTTTTTTATAATATACAAGAGATTAACAACAAAGCCTATCATTCTAAAAAATTCAGAATATACTTTTTTCAGGTTCTGAAGTGTTCTTTGATTTTGCTATACAAAGGATACAGAAGGCTTGGAAAATCCTACAAGCTATTTGCTTTTGAGAACCCAATAGCAATTTTATAGAGGGTGCAAATATCGCTTAAGGACAACGAATCATTTTCGTGGTTCAAGCCAATATCCAATCTAATATTGTTTTAGATCTCTGGTTTTATCTTCATTTCCTACAACAATAAAATATTTTCCCAAACAATCTTAAGCGATAATTTTGTTGGCTGAAATGGAGACTGAAACTATGCTGGCTACAATAAAGTTGATGAATCAAGACATGGTCAAATTGGATAGGTTCGACGGTACGAACTTTAAGCGATGGCACGACAAACTGAAATTTCTCCTTACGGCAATGAAGATTTTCTATATTCTCGATCCAAATATGGAAGAAATTCCGGAACCGACTGATGGAGAGGATAAAAATCTAAAGGCCAAAAGAGAGAAAAGGAAAGAAGATGAATTGATATGCCGAGGTCATATTCTAAATGCACTTTCAGACAGGCTCTATGATTTTTACATCAATACAACATCAGCAAGAGAAATATGGGAAGCACTTGAAGCAAAATACAAAACAGAGGAAGAAGGTACGAAGAAATTTTTAATCTCTAAATATTTTGACTTTAAGATGTCAGAAAATGGGTCTATCTTGCAACAAATTCATGAGTTGCAAGTGATAATCAACAAGTTAAAGGCAGTAAAAATCTAAAGGCCAAAAGAGAGAAAAGGAAAGAAGATGAATTGATATGCCGAGGTCATATTCTAAATGCACTTTCAGACAGGCTCTATGATTTTTACATCAATACAACATCAGCAAGAGAAATATGGGAAGCACTTGAAGCAAAATACAAAACAGAGGAAGAAGGTACGAAGAAATTTTTAATCTCTAAATATTTTGACTTTAAGATGTCAGAAAATGGGTCTATCTTGCAACAAATTCATGAGTTGCAAGTGATAATCAACAAGTTAAAGGCAGTAAAAATTGAAGTTCCAGAATCTTTTCAAGTCGGTGCAATCATAGCAAAATTGCCGACATCTTGGAAAGGATATCGAAAAAAAATTCTTCACAGTTCCGAAGAATTTTCTTTGGAAAAGATTTTGAAGCATGTTCTGTGAGACCTCGTTTCTAATCAACTAATTTCGGACAAAACAACCGATAAGTAAACGCGAAACCAAGATTAGAAGCAACCAATGATTTTTTTTTTTTAAAGAAGGCTCGCGCGCCCGCGCTGAAGTCAGCGCGCCCGCGCCGATGGTTCGCAAAAAAACCAGCGCGCCCGCGCTCTTACCTCGCAAAGAGGCCGCGCGCCCGCGCTGTCCTCTCGCCCAGAAGAATATTAAGGCACCGAAATAAACTCAACAAAACCTAAACACTTGCATTAAAAGTATTTGACAAGCCAATAACAATACAAGAAAGGTTTAGGGAAGAGAAACATTCAATTCGGTAGTACCTACATCGATTCTTGCTTACAAAACAAATACGAGAAGTTCGAATGACTAAACATGTTCGCAAAACATAACTAGATTGACATGCTGATTCGACTTCTAAACGAGTCTCACTTCTATCTCTTGCTCTTGACGCTAAATAGGTCTACTCTGACTTGATCCTGCCCCTCCTGCTGCCAAGTACACATACAAAACAAAGCAACAGCCGGATAAACCGGTGAGAATGATAATCCCAGTAAAAGCAGCATATCAAGTAATACAACAATAAACATGCTTTCAAGACAACAACAAAATCAATAACAACATAATGAAATGCATGTCTTTAAATCGGGATATCAAATCTGATAAACGAGGGATTGCTGCTGTGCTTTTGGGATCTCGAGGATGAGATCATGTGATGACTCACCGACTCTCCCAATCGAGGTGGTGCCACATATCTCACTCCTCTAGACTTTGAGCAACTATAATGAGTATGCTAGCACTAGGCGATACGACTACGACCTAGGCCACTCAATCATAGTTCCCAAACGTCCAAACAAAAAGGACGGTTTTGCCCGCTGAAATCAACGTAGGCTCAAGATGAATGCATAACAGAAACATAAAACATAAGCCACATAGTCAAAAGCAAAAATCAATCAACAAGACACAAGTTCCTCATGCTAGAACAAGTGTAGATGAAATATGTGATTTGAAAGGGAAACTCGAGAACCAACTGTCCCGAGTATGCTATCCCGCTACGATGACTGCTTTTACCTTTCAATGCCGTAGATCCAACTCCGGACAAGCTACAACAAAAGATTGTATCAACAACTATACAACCTAAACAACAAACAACGGTTCAAGGAAATCTCTTTACCGTTCTTCGTCCAACTCTCGACGAACAATGTTGCTAACACAAGGCTCGATAAACTCCAACGAATCTGTACGAATACAAGAGTTGATCAACAACAATGATCACTCATAAGCCAAAGCTTCAATCAATACAAAAATGGTTCGAAATCTCCAAAACTCAAACCGACGACATAACGGCTATAAACTGAACAAACCGGAAACGCAGACAGCAGTTCAATATCGATATAACCTCATATCAATGCCCAAAACAACAATAACAAAGCAAACCCATCAATCTCAAAATCCAAGTTTTCGAAAATGGCTTCCAAAAATCATAACAAATCCGAACGTCGCTCTAATTCAAAACCGACAGATAATAAACGATCAGAACTCTGTTAAGAACAACATACTCGAATCTCAAACGATTCTAACAACATCCAAAAACTAGAATGTATCCGATCGTAGAAGAACTTACAATATAACGGAGTTCTCGCTGCAGTGATCAATAATCTGCCTTCAGAAATAATTTCCAACGGACGGATCGACCGGAAATCAAAATCACAAAGCTTGGAAGATGTTTTTGGCGCCTACAATGGAGGGTCTCGGTTTGGAAGGGATGAAGGGAGTGAAGAATGACTAAGTCAATCATTTCCATGAGTAGATAATATATAAAATCCAATATTTGCGTTTTAGTCCCTGAAATTTCCAAAATTTGCAAAATGGACCCTGATCAAAATCAAGTCGGCTCGTGAACTCTGTAATCTCCGATTAACTCAAATAAACTCATTTAAGATAAAAACGGGGTGTTACAATTCTCCCCCACTAAGAAGAGATTTCGTCCTCAAAATCAACGAGAACCACAACTCATAAGATAGAATAAAAAACTAAAGACAGTAAGAAGAACTCACGTCATCCGAATAGCTCCAAAAATCGCTGTCTCATATCAGATTCCTTTACTTGGGATTGTATAACGTTTATGATTTCCGCAGTTTATTCTGATATCTGTTTTAATTAAGTTAATTGTATGCATAAGTTCTGTTTAGTTATGGTATCAGAGCATGCAAAAGAATTCTTGGGATTTAGTCTCACCATGAGGTATTTTTGTAGATGGCAAATCGTGACGACCGGAGTTCTCATGGCAGTGTTGGTGGGCGTTGGGGTGATGCCGACCGGGAGCCTCGTCGAGAACGGCATCATCGTCATCATGACGACGAACATTTCATTGTGCGTCGATTCTTAGCTATGAGTCCTAAGCCCTTAGTTGGAGGTGAGTCTCCGGAGGATACGGAGAACTGGTTAGACCACATGGAGACGACTTTTCAGACTTTCCAATGCACCGAGGAGCAGAAGGTGGAGACCCTTGGCTATCTTCTGGATGGGCGTGCGCGCAGGTGGTGGAGGTTTACTTCTGCACCTTTTGTTGCGGCGAGAGGAGTGGCCACCTGGGCCGAGTTCCGCACAGCTTTCCAAAAGCGGTATTTTCCTCCTGCACTCCGTCAGTCGAAGGCAGGCGAGCTACTGAGTCTGCGACAGGGAGCCATGTCTATCGATGAGTATCAGCAGAGGTTCTTTGATCTGCTATCCTATTGCCCCGAGATTGCTGAAAGCTCAGAGATGAAGTATAATCTGTTCCTTCAGGGCCTTAACCCTGAGATCCATGACCGTGTGGCGGTTGGCGACGACATGTCCTACGAGGGTTTGGTGAGCCGTTGTCACCAGGCGGAGGACAACTGTAAGGCCCGTAAATATTAAGTTATTAATGATGGAATTTAAGATTTAAATTCCAAATAAGAGAAAATATGAAGTTAAGAATTTATGGAAATTAGAGATTTCAATTTCGGGTCAGAAATATTTAATTTGAGGATTTTCGGATTTTAAGAAGTTTATTATCCGGAATTCTTAAATTAAAAGATTAAAAATATTTGCAATTGATATTTATGGAATTTAAGATGTGAATTCCAAGATGATAAATATCAAGAATGAATTTTGAGGATGAAATCCGAGCAAGGGCCAATTTGCAAATATTGAGTAGTTCAAGGACTAAAATGCGATAAGGTCTGAAATGATTTAATTTTAATCCGAGAATATTTAATTTGAGAATATTTAGAGTTTAGAATTAAATTCTAATATTCTTAACTTATTTAGGATTGAAATTGAATTAAATCGCTTGTCCGGGGACTGAATTGCAATTAGGCCAAAGTTTAGGGACCAAAATGCAAATTGTCTTGCAACTTGTGTTTAAACGTGTAAGAAGGCTGAAAGGGAATCAGAATGATCAGCAATCACCGAGAGAAGAAGAAAAGAGAAGGGTTAAGCCATTTTCGATTCTTTAAACTCCGATATCTTTTGATCCGCCCGGTAGAATTTCCGATTGAACATATATTTGCGATCACAGCTCCGAGTGCTACGTTTTGACATTTGACTTGAAGATTATCGAAGTTGAATTGACGAGTTCAAGTTCGAATGACTTGAAGTGTTTGAAGTTGAATCAAGAATACCTTCAAGTAGCACTGATTGAAATAAGCAGAATTTGATGTCAGATTTGGACAACTTGTAGTTGATCAAGAATTGACAGAGGGTCAGCTAGTTGAATCAGAAATGCAGGTATGAATAAACATTAATAAGATGGGCAGAATAACTCGAGATTGTTGTTGATTATCGAGTTGCCTAAAATCACATACATGCATGTTTAATATATGTTATTGTTTGCGTTTACATAAATGAGATAGATTATTCAAGATAGATATCTTCTTGAATTTCCAGAATATTTATGTCAATGTTTATTTGTCTTCTTTGATTTATATTATGTTCTGTATTGAACATGTCTTACATATTCCATGTGATGCTTACAGATTTGTCGGTATCTTTGAGTGATTATATGATCATATGATTATATGATTGATGTGTTCAAGATGTTGTTTTAGCTTATGTATGATTTGATGCATTCAGATTATGTTGCATTCATCTTGAACTCCAGCCTGAAAAGCACAGAGGGTTGAAAGGCCTAGAATGCAGATGACGTTTGGAGAACTGTAGTTGAGTGGCACGGAATGTAGATTTACTTCCAGAGTCAGATGACTCATAGCACGGAATATAGATTTATTTCCAGAGCTAGATAACTCACTATAGTTGAACCAACGTCAGGGGATTGAGAGATTTGACGCCACCTCGAATGGGAGAGTCGGTGGTTAGTTAAAGATTTTATTTCCCTGGGATCCCAGAATTACGATTTATTGATATCAGATTCGATAGCCTATTCCTTGGCACATGCATTGCATTTATGCATTAACCTAGAGATTTCTAGAGATTAGAATATGCGTTTATAAATGCTAGCATGTTATGTTATGACATTCAAGATTTGAATGAGTTTATATACTTGGTATTAAAGATGAACATACTATCATGTTTTACCTCCTATTACATGATTGAAGATTTATGATTCATTTGGCATATAGATATCATATGTTTAACTGATGTATATGCATGTTGTTCATACTGAGATTTATTCTTACCGGAGTTATTTGGCTGTTGCTTTGTTTGTATGTGTGCATTGCATCAGGTTTGGGGCATGAGCGAGTCAGATGTGGCTTGGATAGCTCAAGATTGAGAAAGATTAGCATGTGGTGACTTCGGGCTAAGAATAGATTGCTGTCAAATGTATGTTAGAAGGTGTTGATTTAGTTTGAGCTTAGAAAACTTAGAATTGAGTTTATTGTATTGCACCTTAGAAACATGTATGCGATTATTGTTATGTCTAGATATGCATGAGTTTATGCTTCGGACATATTGAGATTATGTATGCAATTTTTCAGATTTGAAATAGCTCTAGCAACTTTGATCTTTGTTGTAGTCTTTGATAATTTTTGTAAATTTCTGCACCAACCCTTCTTGGTAGAATGAGCATAACTTTTTACTGAAAACTCCGATTAGGGTGCGGTTGGTGGCATTGGAAAGCTAAGACAAAGATCTACAACTTTTATGTTTATCATTTTACCAGATTCTGTCCGAAACCTATGCGCGGGCGCGCCTGAAGTGGGGCGCGGGCGCGCGTGGGGTTCTGAAAAAAAAAAATTTTGGTTTGAATATTCTTTTATTATATGATTAATTGTTGATTAATCGTTTATTGCCCTAAGATGAGATTAGAAACCCGAGGTCCCCACAACAGGTGGTATCAGAGCATAAAGTCTTGGACTAAGATAGAAGTTGAGGGGTAGATTGAGTCGCATGCATTTATAGTATGACATGAGTATGCTTTACTTGCTTTACAGAATTGTATGCGACTATGATTGCTTGATTGAACACTACTTGCTTTATTGAGATAAGAATTACATGCTTATATGTTGTTATGTATGCCTGATTTCTTGAATTCATTAGAATAAGTGAATTCGTTTTAAGCATGTAATATGTGAAAAAGCATGAGAAATTGCAAGTACGTGTTCTATTAAGAAGCATGAGATTATATGTACGATATACTGACATTGTATGTTATAATATCTGCCATATATATTGCTTCTGTTATTGCATAAGACAGATTGTACAGATAGAATGAGAACCTCATACAGAACAGAACCGCAGACAGAACAGAACAGAGTTGAGGTAAGTTTTTGAGCCGATCGATATGATGATTGCCCTGAGGAGTATGTTAGTTGAACAACTCCAAAGCTAGTACTCGCCAACTCAGAAAGATACAGAATATGCTATGTCTAGAAAGGGGTTGAATTGAAAAGCTGAATCAGTTGTTCAAGTGAAGAATATTCAGATGAACATAGAATCGGCTTGATTGATATCAACTCCAGGACTTAGCAAGAAGTTGATGAAGTTGCCAGAAGAAGTACTGAAATTGTTTGGCAGGTAAGTAAACAGAATTGTTTCTTTCCGTATATGCTAAAGAAGATAGAACAGTAAACTTGGCAGAATAGACGCATAAGTTGATTTCAAGCCAGTAATAGAAGAAAGAAATCATGAAACGGTAATACGAGGCAGAGTTGAAGTTTTATTCACGCCTCAGTCATTGTGAAAACCTATGATCATCACTTTCACTAAAATTTCATAGCAGTATAGCTATGAAGCAAGCGATAGTGACAATAACAGCAAAGATCGAGTCAGTCTAAACGCCAGCAGATGAAGATATATAAGCATAGCTCCCCTAACTGAAAGGTTCAAGTTGTATCAGATAAGAATATTACAGGTAAGTGAGTTAATTCTAGTTAACCACTTGTATATTGCTTATATAGCATACATTCATAGATCAGTGATTTGTTATGCTATAATCCGTATCTGATGAGCCTTTATTCAATGTATTTGCTGAGATTTTTGCCTTTGAGTAGAAGAAATACATTTGAATGATTAGACAGAGAAGATGAAATGCAGACTTGACGAAATAAGATTGAATATGCATTATAGATATTAATGCAATAACTGAGTATCAGATAAGAATTGATTGATTCTGTGCAGTGATTAAGTTAGATCAGCAATAGCAATGAGTAGAGATCTATTTGATATGAGTTGCAGAAATAAATTTCTATTATGTCGGTACTGTTTATATCACGATGATCGTGGAAGAATGTCAGTAGAAGTCTAATCGATATATTGAACTAGTGCAGAATTAACCTAGAATTGATAGCTATGTCAGTGGTTAGAATGTACAGAAATAGTTCAATGACATATTTTTACCTTTCTACGACATGAATGCAGGTCTATATAGAGTGGTGTCTAGTACGAAAGTATTATGGCAACTCGTATAGAAGAGCATTACTTGACATGAAGAACTTCAGAAACAACTAGCAGATTGAGTAGAAAAGAGTTATGTAGTACCAAAATGATGATTAATTCTATGACAATAAGTTACGTCGAAAAGATTATATTTGACTATTGTCAGCTAAGAATTAATAACTGAACTCATGTCAATAGAGAATAAGAAAAATCAGTTACAGTTGAGCTTTTTCTTCAAATTTTGCTGAAGCTATTCCATCATAGAAATCATGATTCTTGAATTTCTTGCTATCGATTCTGAGGTTTTTGTATTCGACCTCGATCGATTTTGATTGACTCTTATTCTTTTGCTAGAGTCTGATTTAATTTACTCGCTTTAAGTTTTGATATGCAAGTGAGTTGTTTTCATTGTGCAGATTTTGTCATTCAGAATGTTTGATTTTGGGTGACCTTGACTTGAGCGAGTTCCTTTGATTTGAAATTTGATAATTATTGATTATTTGATGTGTCTATTCAGTGTATCTTGAAGAATTTGGCTCGTAACTGATAGAAATTCAGATTCAGACCATCAACAAGATTTATGGGTTTTAGATAATTATCGGATTTATTGGGTACAGATCTGTACTTGTTGAATATTTATGCTTGACAGATACTTAAACGATCAGAATTGTTGCGATCCAAGCTAAACTCGATTGGTTTGGAACGATAAAAGTAACATTGATCTAAGATCAAGCAATAGAATATTGATTGATAATGCTAGATTAAGATAAGAGATAAGACAGCAGAGCAGAACAGATGAATTTTTGCGGTGAATAATCGTTTGATTATGCCAGATATTCTAGATATGGAATATCAGATTCTGAAAGAGGTATATGACAACAGATTTAATATCCATTCAGTTGTCTAAACATGTATGACTTACACGTAGTCAGTACTTGGAAATTAGTATTGGAAGAAGAACTGAAAACAGATACGACAGAATTGACAGTACCAATACTAAAATTCCAGTAAAAAAAAAAACAGAAAATAAGAACGCAAGTGGTTTATGTAACAGATTAGTTACATAAGAGTTGAAATCAGATCAACTTTGTGAACGACTTTGGTTCGAATCTACATGAATCGTCATGATTTTGCGATTTAGAGTGTAGTAGATTTCGACAGATTTATGAATATGTTGTATTAGATATGATACAAACATAAAAGATACTGGTTATGCATTTAGCAAGATGATCAGATTACAGGAATTATTGAAATCTATTGTCAAGATAGAAACTTTAGATCCGTTTTCTAGATTGTGGCATTGATTGTCAGATGTTCTGAGTGTTTGGTTGTATGAGATTTCAGTATACCATCCTCTGATTAGTGGACTATCAGATGTGATTATCCAGATTTCCGAGGATATGCTCAGAACTATAGTACTAGAGTCGGTACTAGTTGCTTGATTATTTGCCACGTGATTACTATGATTCATGTGACAGCTATTTGATAGATATAAAGACAATATTTTGATGATTGATTGATCAGAAACACAGAAATGTCTTTATATAGAAATGATCTTTCAGAACTATCAGCTATTTGACCAGCTATGAGTCAAGAAATGATAGAGAATGTGAAGATTGTTTTGAACAGAAATAGAACAGCAGTGACTGAGCTAGAAAATGGGCAACAGATATAGAGATTTGAAGCCTGAGCAGAATGATCTATTCAGAAATTGTTTATCGAGCATCAGTAGATTTAGAAAGAAATTTCAGAATTGATTTCTATGAGTATTTGATCTAGCTTATTGATTAATACTCAAGCATGAAGTATCAGATAGATGAATTGTTATCCATATGCATTGGCTGAAGAATATCAGCTAGAACATGTATGTGTATTCAATTCAGATGCAATAGAAGTTGATAAGATTGCAAGCAAGACAAAGTAATTGATGCAGAGTTAGATCACAAGAAAGAGCAACTTAGATATAAGTTGAATCAGCGATTATATGTGAATGCGAATAGATATGATTGCAGCAACAATCAGAAAGAAGATTAAGCTATGATAGAAGAGAAGATATCAAAATAGATATCGATAGCTCAGAGAATTGAAGTTAGTATTACTTCAGTCAGCTACACAGCCTACAAGAATCAGCAGTAAGATCAATGCGATTTCGAGGACGAAATTATTCCTTAGAGGGGAGGAAATGTAAGGCCCGTAAATATTAAGTTATTAATGATGGGATTTAAGATTTAAATTCCAAATAAGAGAAAATATGAAGTTAAGAATTTATGGAAATTAGAGATTTCAATTTCGGGTCAGAAATATTTAATTTGAGGATTTTCGGATTTTAAGAAGTTTATTATCCGGAATTCTTAAATTAAAAGATTAAAAATATTTGCAATTGATATTTATGGAATTTAAGATGTGAATTCCAAGATGATAAATATCAAGAATGAATTTTGAGGATGAAATCCGAGCAAGGGCCAATTTGCAAATATTGAGTAGTTCAAGGACTAAAATGCGATAAGGTCCGAAATGATTTAATTTTAATCCGAGAATATTTAATTTGAGAATATTTAGAGTTTAGAATTAAATTCTAATATTCTTAACTTATTTAGGATTGAAATTGAATTAAATCGCTTGTCCGGGGACTGAATTGCAATTAGGCCAAAGTTTAGGGACCAAAATGCAAATTGTCTTGCAACTTGTGTTTAAACGTGTAAGAAGGCTGAAAGGGAATCATAATGATCAGCAATCACCGAGAGAAGAAGAAAAGAGAAGGGTTAAGCCATTTTCGATTCTTTAAACTTCGATATCTTTTGATCCGCCCGGTAGAATTTCCGATTGAACATATATTTGCGATCACAGCTCCGAGTGCTACGTTTTGACATTTGACTTGAAGAGTATCGAAGTTGAATTGACGAGTTCAAGTTCGAATGACTTGAAGTGTTTGAAGTTGAATCAAGAATACCTTCAAGTAGCACTGATTGAAATAAGCAGAATTTGATGTCAGATTTGGACAACTTGTAGTTGATCAAGAATTGACAGAGGGTCAGCTAGTTGAATCAGAAATGCAGGTATGAATAGACATTAATAAGATGGGCAGAATAACTCGAGATTGTTGTTGATTATCGAGTTGCCTAAAATCACATACATGCATGTTTAATATATGTTATTGTTTGCGTTTACATAAATGAGATAGATTATTCAAGATAGATATCTTCTTGAATTTCCAGAATATTTATGTCAATGTTTATTTGTCTTCTTTGATTTATATTATGTTCTGTATTGAACATGTCTTACATATTCCATGTGATGCTTACAGATTTGTCGGTATCTTTGAGTGATTATATGATCATATGATTATATGATTGATGTGTTCAAGATGTTGTTTTAGCTTATGTATGATTTGATGCATTCAGATTATGTTGCATTCATCTTGAACTCCAGCCTGAAAAGCACAGAGGGTTGAAAGGCCTAGAATGCAGATGACGTTTGGAGAACTGTAGTTGAGTGGCACGGAATGTAGATTTACTTCCAGAGTCAGATGACTCATAGCACGGAATATAGATTTATTTCCAGAGCTAGATAACTCACTATAGTTGAACCAACGTCAGGGGATTGAGAGATTTGACGCCACCTCGAATGGGAGAATCGGTGGTTAGTTAAAGATTTTATTTCCCTGGGATCCCAGAATTACGATTTATTGATATCAGATTCGATAGCCTATTCCTTGGCACATGCATTGCATTTATGCATTAACCTAGAGATTTCTAGAGATTAGAATATGCGTTTATAAATGCTAGCATGTTATGTTATGACATTCAAGATTTGAATGAGTTTATATACTTGGTATTAAAGATGAACATACTATCATGTTTTACCTCCTATTACATGATTGAAGATTTATGATTCATTTGGCATATAGATATCATATGTTTAACTGATGTATATGCATGTTGTTCATACTGAGATTTATTCTCACCGGAGTTATTTGGCTGTTGCTTTGTTTGTATGTGTGCATTGCATCAGGTTTGGGGCATGAGCGAGTCAGATGTGGCTTGGATAGCTCAAGATTGAGAAAGATTAGCATGTGGTGACTTCGGGCTAAGAATAGATTGTTGTCAAATGCATGTTAGAAGGTGTTGATTTAGTTTGAGCTTAGAAAACTTAGAATTGAGTTTATTGTATTGCACCTTAGAAACATGTATGCGATTATTGTTATGTCTAGATATGCATGAGTTTATGCTTCGGACATATTGAGATTATGTATGCAATTTTTCAGATTTGAAATAGCTCTAGCAACTTTGATCTTTGTTGTAGTCTTTGATAATTTTTGTAAATTTCTGCACCGACCCTTCTTGGTATAATGAGCATAACTTTTTACTGAAAACTCCGATTAGGGTGCGGTTGGCGGAATTGGAAAGATAAGACAAAGATCTACAACTTTTATGTTTATTATTTTACCAGATTCTGTCCGAAACCTATGCGCGGGCGCGCCTGAAGTGGGGCGCGGGCGCGCGTGGGGTTCTAAAAAAAAAAATTTGGTTTGAATATTCTTTTATTATATGATTAATTGTTGATTAATCGTTTATTGCCCTAAGATGAGATTAGCAACCCGAGGTCCCCACAACAGCATTCGGCGGAACAGGTCTTTCCCTCAGTCGAGGCCTGCTAGATCTTTGGGTCCCCGTGCCCAAACTTTCAAGAAGTCTCGATCTTCTTCTTCCTCTGGTTCTGGAGGTGTTGTCCGTTTCGGTAAGAAGGACAAGTGTGATCACTGTGGGAAGAACCATCCATCCGACAAGTGCCGTAGAGCTTCTGGAGCTTGTTTCCGTTGTGGAGAGACTGGTCATATCCGGAGGGATTGTCCACTGTCTGGGGGAGGCGGTTCTGGTTCTGATTCAGGATCGGGCTCTCAGGCCACCGTTCAGCAGAGGTCGCAGGGACAGTCTGCTGGGAGTTCTCATTTGAGGCCACGAGCTTCTGGCCAGGTGTTTGCCCTGAGACATGATCAGGCAGTGGAGGAGAATAAGAAAGTCATCACAGGTACATTTCTTCTTTATGGTATACCTGCTCTTGTACTTATTGACACTGGTGCATCTCATTCCTTCATTTCTGCACGTTTTGTTAAGAGGCATAAGTTACCATGCATTGCACTAGACGTAGTGATGTCTGTTTCTACTCCGACGGGCCAATCTGCTTTGGCTAAGCGTCTAGTGATGGGTTGCCCCTTAGAGTTTGAGGGTAACATTTTGATTGCGAATCTCATGGTCCTGGCGATGGACGACTTTGATTGCATTTTGGGAATAGATATGTTGACTACCTATTGAGCTTCAGTAGACTGCTATCAGAGATTAGTACGCTTTCATCCGGAGGGGAGTGAGAGCTGGTTTTTCTATGGTGAGGGAGCGCAACCTCCGATGCCTTTGGTATCAGCTTTGAGAGCCTGTCGAGCTCTAGAGTCTGGCGGGGAAGGCTACCTTATCTATGCAGTTGATTTGTCCACTGAGAGCATTGGGATAGAGAGCATTCCTGTTGTGGATGAATTTCCAGATGTATTTCCTGATGAGATTCCGGGTTTTCCTCCTGCTAGGGAAGTCGAGTTTGGCATAGAGTTGATGCCGGGTACTTTGCCTATTTCTAGTGCATCGTATCGTCTGGCTCCGTCAGAGATGCGTGAGTTGAAGAATCAGCTACAGGACCTTTTGGACAAGGGGTACATTCGTCCTAGTGTATCCCCTTGGGGAGCTCCTGTTCTCTTCGTGAAGAAGAAGGATGGGTCGATGCGGCTGTGCATTGACTATCGGCAGTTGAATCGAGTCACTGTGAAGAACAAGTATCCGTTGCCTCGTATCGATGACTTGTTCGATCAGCTGCAGGGCACGTCAGTTTACTCCAAGATTGACTTGAGATCTGGGTATCATCAGTTGAGAGTCCATGATCAGGACGTAGCCAAGACTGCATTCCGTACTCGCTATGGGCATTACGAGTTCCTAGTGATGCCATTTGGTTTAACTAATGCGCCGGCTATATTCATGGATCTGATGAACCGTGTCTTCAGAGAGTATTTGGACAAGTTTGTCGTGGTCTTCATTGACGACATCTTGGTGTATTCGCGTAATACGGAAGAGCATGTTTCTCACTTGCGGTTGGTACTGCAGACTCTTCGGGATGAGCAGTTGTACGCCAAGCTGAGCAAGTGTGAGTTCTGGATGGACAGAGTGGTCTTTCTTGGCCATATCATATCCAGGGAGGGGATTTCTGTTGATCCAAGCAAGATTGAAGCGGTACTTAATTGGTCGCGTCCGACGACAGTTGCTGAGATCCGTAGTTTTCTGGGTCTAGCAGGGTATTATCGTCGCTTCATTCTGAACTTCTCTCAGTTAGCTCGACCGTTGACGCAGCTTACCCGCAAGGGTGTGGATTTCGAGTGGTCCTCCGAGTGTGAGGAAAATTTCTGTGAGCTTCGACGGCGGTTGACTTCTGCGCCGGTGTTGGCATTACCGTCAGGATCTGGAGGGTATGTAGTTTACACGGATGCTTCTCTTCAGGGGTTAGGTTGTGTCCTGACTCAGAATGGGCATGTGATCGCATACGCTTCTAGACAGCTGAAGCTTCACGAGTACAACTACCCAGTCCATGATTTAGAATTGGCAGCCATTGTGTTCGCTTTGAAGATCTGGCGTCATTATCTGTATGACGAGAAATTTGAGATCTTCACCGACCATAAGAGTCTCAAGTATTTGTTCACTCAGGCGGAGTTGAACATGAGGCAGAGACGTTGGATGGATTTGCTTAAGGACTATGATTGCGAGATTAAGTACCATCCGGGAGCTGCTAATCTCACCGCTGATGCCTTGAGTCACAAGGTACGACTATCCGCACTTCAGACTTGTTCGATGTCTAGTGCAATCAGTGACTGTTGTACTTCAGGTTATACCTTCAAGCATAAGAAAGGTATGCATAGTATCCAGATGTTTGCGATATTATCTGAGCCAGCCTTGTATTCGCGGATCCGAGATGCTCAGATGTCTGATACGAAGACCCAGCGTTTAGCTCGTCTAGCTAACGAGGGTAGCTCGTCTGGATTTCATTATCAGTCAGATGGCTTTCTGTGTTTGTCTGGTAGGCTTGTGATTCCGCAGGATGAAGAATTGCGAGAGGAGATTTTGTCTCAGGCGCATCGCACTAAGTTGAGTATTCATCCTAGAAACAACAAGATGTACAAGGATCTACGTACTCGTTTCTGGTGGAAGGGAATGAAACACAGTGTTTATCAGTTTGTTTCGAGATGTTTGGTGTGTCAACAGGTCAAGGCAGAGCACCGACGACCTGGAGGATTGCTTCACAGTCTGCCTATTCCTGAATGGAAATGGGAGTTTATCACAATGGACTTTGTGACCCATTTACCGTTATCCCCGAGGAACTGTGATGCTAACTGGGTTGTGGTGGACCGACTCACTAAGTCAGCGCATTTCATTGCCTATAGCCGAGAGTACTCTGTGGATTGCATGGCACGGATGTATATTCAGGAGATCGTTCGACTTCATGGAGTGCCTGTGAGCATTGTCAGCGATCGAGACCCTAGGTTTACTTCTAGGTTCTGGGGGAGTGTTCAGCGTGCGATGGGTACTACTCTCAGTTTGAGTACTGCCTATCATCCGGAGACTGATGGTCAGTCAGAGCGCACTATCCGTACATTGGAGGATATGCTTCGAGCGTGCGTTATGGATTTTGGTTCAGCCTGGCAGGATCATTTGCCGTTGATTGAGTTTGCGTACAACAACAGTTACCATACTAGCATAGGTATGGAACCTTTTGAGGCGTTGTACGGGCGACGTTGTCGTACTCCACTTTTCTGGGAAGAAGTGGGGGAGAGACAGGCTGAGGGACCGGAGTTTATCCAGCAGGCGATAGACATTGTTGATCAAATCAAGAAACAGATTAAGACTGCACGGGATCGTCAGGCCAGCTATGCTAATATCAAGCGTAGGCCCTTGCAGTTCGAGGTCGGGGAGAAAGTGTTTCTAAGAGTGTCACCTTTCCGCAAGATTCTCAGATTTGGCCTTAAGGGCAAGTTGTCTCCCAGATTTATCGGTCCATTTGAGATTTTGGAGAGCATTGGAGATTTGGTTTATCATCTGGCTTTGCCACCGTATCTTTCCAGTATTCACGACGTGTTTCACGTATCTCTGTTGCGACGGTATGTGGTAGATGAGTCCCACATCCTACAGCGGTATGATGTTAAGGTGGATAAGGATTTGACTTATGTTGAGAAACCTACTCGTATCCTGGATTATAAGGATAAGGTTCTGCAAAACAAAGTCATTCCTTTGGTTCTAGTTCAGTGGCAGCGCCGAGGCACTGAAGAGGCTACTTGGGAGCTTGAGGACAGGATGCGTGAAGACCATCCTGAGTTGTTTTGATTGCATTCTTGAGTAATATTCAGTTTGAATAAAGGAAAGTTTGTATCTTGCTTTACATTCGGTACTTAAGATCTGTATTCGAGGACGAAATATCTTAAGTGGGGGAGAATGTAGTAGCCCAGTTCCAATTTACAAGATTAATGGTTAATTATGTTTAAATCTAATAAATATTTTATTACCAAGAGCACAAGTCAAGGTCAAAGAATACATGACATGAATGAGCAGCTCGGGTCGGTCATGAGCAGCTCGGGTCGGTCATGGTTGATCAACAAGGGCTCGGGCATGGAGCAAGGGCTCGGGTATAGAGCTAGTGCTCGGGTATAGATCTAGGGCTCGGGCAGGGAGCTAGGGCTCGGTCATGTATGTGTGTGGAGTTTGGTTTGAGCTCGGGTCTTTCCTTTGGGGCTCGGGTCGGTCATGATGAAAGCCAAGGTAGTGTTCGGTCATGGGAAGAGCACATGGTAGGTAGGTCGGGAGTGAACACGTGGCTGAAGCAAAAGCACGATTAGTGTTCTTCCAGGTGTCACGCACTTGGTGGACAGCTGTCCCGGCTCATCCTCTATAAATAGAAGTCGAGGGTTCGGTCATTTTACACCATTTCACCTCACTTCTTAGTTCTGCTCGGACCAAGAGTAGCTCGGGAGTTCGGGAAGGAGTAGCTCGGGGCTTGACCAGGTGCAGTTCAGGTCGGGGCTTGACCAGGAGCAGTTCAGGTCGGGGCTTGACCAGGTGCAGTTCAGGTCGGGGCTTGACCAGGAGCAAATCAGGTCGGGTCAGTCTTGAGACCGGGTCGGGTCGGGCTTGGACCTAAGGCAGTTAGGGGTTGTCTTCTTCCAGCTTAGTTCAAACTACGGTGTTAGGTACGAAAGTACTGTTCGAGATATCCTGACTGAGTATGCATGTATTATGTGACTGCATGATTTATATGTCATGATATTATGCTGCATTCATTTGCATATTGCTGTTATCTCCTTCGAGATGTCTATTAGTAGGGTTGTACCCTATCCTGTTAGTGGATGGACTTCCATTGATTTGGGTCCGGTATATCCACATGTACTCGGTATGGGAGCCACCTCCTGAAGCGACGGCACAGCGTGCTACATACCAGGGCCCGGTCTGTCTCTGTTATCTGATCCTTGACCTCGAGTTATAGGGAGTTCACTTTGCATGCATGTATACTCATACTCTCGTACTGAGCGTTTTATGCTCATGTCTCGTACTCTGTATTTTCTGGACACCCTATTCCATGGGGCAGGTTTGCGATTGGACGAGGAGGGTGGATCCAGGAGGGGCTAGTCAGTGGTTGGCCAGCTGGAGCTTCGTCTAGGTTTTATTACTGTTGTTTGGGTTTATACAGCTATTCGATTTGGTTGTATATTATTTGGATAAATTACAGATTCCTTTACTTGGGATTGTATAACGTTTATGGTTTCCGCAGTTTATTCTGATATCTGTTTTAATTAAGTTAATTGCATGCATAAGTTCTGTTTAGTAGGCGATCCGGGTAAGGGTCACTACACTCGGTCTCCCTGATCAAAACTCAGAGGTCTACGCCTGACATTCGCATACTTCGCCTGTCTATCCTGAGCTGACTTCATTCTAGACTGAATGATCTTAACTTGCTCTGCCATATCTCTAAAGCATATCCGGTCCCAAATCAGGTGACTCAGACAAATTATCCCAGAACAACGGAAATCGGCATTTCTTATCGTACAATGCCTCAAAAGGCGCCATACCGATACTCGCTTGGAAGCTGTTGTTGTAAGAAAACTCGACAAGAGGCAAAGAATCCTGCCAACTAGTGCCAAAGTCTAGCACTATCGCTCGCAGCATATCCTCTAACGTCTGGATAGTCCGCTCTGACTGTCCATCAGTCTGAGGATGATAAGCTGTACTCAGATGCAATCGAGTACCAAGTGCCTCCTGAAGACTGTGCCAAAAGTGCGAAGTGAATCTAGGATCTCTGTCTGAAACGATCGACTTCGGCACACCATGCAATCTCACAACATTGCTAACATACAACTCAGCCATCTGATCATGACGATACGTCATCCTGTACGAAATAAAACACGCAGACTTCGTCAATCGGTTGATCACTACCCAAATGGCATCGCATCCTCGAACGGATCGTGGTAGCTTCGTGACGAAATCCATGGAAATGTGATCCCACTTCCATTCAGGAACAGATAGGCTGTGCAACAGACCTCCTGGTCGCTTTCGTTCTGCTTTCACTTGCTGACAATTCAAACACCGAGATACAAACCTCGCAACATCGCTCTTCATTCTCTTCCACCAGAACTGGTTCTTCAGATCGTTGTAAATCTTACGACCTCCAGGATGAATACTAAATCGACTGCAATGAGCCTCTCGAAGAATACGCTGTCTCAACTCCGAAATATCAGGCACAACAATACGGTTATTCACAAACAAAACGTCATCTCTAACCTGGAACTCAGACTGATGTCCCGATCTGACTTTCTCTACTGAAATCTGAATGCTCGGCTCAGACTTCTGTGCTTCTCTGATTGCAACAAACAACTCCGGTTTGGCTTGAATAGCAAACACTCTGATAGTCTCCCTATCTGTTTCAAACTCTAAACCAGCAGTTCAACAATCATCGATCAACTGAGAAACACCGATAGTAGAAATAGATAAAGAACAAAGCTTTCGGCTCAAGGCATCTGCAACTGCATTCGACTTTCCCGAATAATACTTGATTTCACAGTCGAAATCCTTCAATAGATCTAACCATCTTCTCTGTCTCATATTCAGCTATGCCTGTGAAAACAAGTACTTAAGGCTCTTATGGTCAGAAAAGATCTCGAAAGACTCACCATACAGATAGTGACGCCAGATCTTCATAGCAAAGACGATCGCAGCTAGTTCAAGATCATGAACCGGATAACGAGTCTTGTGCGGTTTCAGCTGCCTTGATGAATACGCCACCACATGCTTATGTTGCATAAGAACACAACCCAAGCCTCGGTTAGAAGCATCACAATAGACTGTGAAACCTCCAGTACCCTTCGGAATAGAAAGAATCGGAGCACTGGTCAGTCTCCTCTTCAGATCAACAAAGCTAGTCTCACAATCTGCAGTCCAGACAAAAGGCGCATTCTTTTGAGTCAGCTGGGTAATAGGCTTGGCAATAGATGAGAAACCCTCGATGAATCGGTGATAATAACCAGCTAAACCCATGAAGCTTCAAATCTCAGGTACTGATGTCGGTCTAGGCCAATTCATAACCGCGTCAATCTTGCTGGGATCGACAGAAATCCCATCTCCTGAAATAATATGATCGAGAAAGACAAATCGATCCAACCAGAATTCACACTTAGACAACTTGGCAAACAACTGCTCAACTCAAAAAATCTGCAGTACGGTCCTCAAGTGCTCTGCATGGTCAGTACGGTTCTTCGAGTAGATAAGGATATCATCAATAAAGATAATGACGAACTCATCTAAATAATGCTGAAAGATACGGTTCATCAAACCCATAAAAACCACGGGAGCATTAGTCAAACCGAACGGCATGACTATAAACTCAAAATGACCATACCTCGTTCTGAATGCGGTCTTAGGAACATCTTCATCTCGCACTCTCAACTGATGATAGCCTGACCTCAGATCAAATTTCGAATAGACAGAAGAACCCTGCAGCTGATCAAAAAGGTCATCTATTCGGGGTAAATGATACCTGTTCTTAACTGCAGCCTGATTCAACTGACGGTAGTCGATACAAAGCCGCATAGAACCATCCTTCTTCCGAACAAATAGAACAGGGGCACCCCAAGGCGATAGACTAGGTCGGATGTATCCCTTGGCAATCAAATCCTCAAGTTGCTCCTTCAACTCTCTCAGTTCAATAGGTGCCATACGATAAGGAGCTTTGGAAATAGGTTGAGTACCTGGCACCAAATTGATGCTGAATTCGATCTCTCGAATAGGTGGCAATCCAGGAACATCTTTTGGAAACACATCAGCAAAATCTCTAACCACTGGTAAATATACCAAAGCTGGGCTAGATTTCAGCACATCAACTGCATAAACCAAAAATCCTTCTGCGCCTCTCTGTAACAAACGAGTCATAGAAAACACTGAAACCAAAGGAATTCTAGATCGAGAACCCTTACCAAAGAATTTCCACTCGTCTGCCATTTCAGGTCTGAACCTGACAACTTTCAGAAAACAATCGACTGTTGCCTTGTACTTGGTCAAAGCATCTATACCGACAATACAATCAAAATCTGACAGTCCAAGCACAATACAGTCGAATTCTAACAAATTTCCCTCAAAACAAAGTTCACAGTTCCTGACTAGTCTAACATAAACAATTCCTCCACCCAACGGTGAAGTAACAGCTACTATAGTAGGCAACAACTCAGTAGGCAAAGCATGCAATAACACAAATTTCTCAGAGATAAAGGAATGGAAAGCACCTGTATCTATCAAAACATGAGCAGAATAACCAAAAATCGAACAGTTACCTGCTATAACATCGTCAGGTGCTGCCTGAGCCTGATCCTCTGTCAAAGCAAAGACTCGTGCCTGCTGTCTCGGAGGCTGGTTTTCAATAGAGTTACCTCCTTGTCTGTTCTGCTGCTGAGGCTGGAAAGAATGCACTGCAGAAGACTGCCTCTCGGGTTGAGCTGCAGGTCGAGATGAACTTCCACTCTGAGCTCTATCTCTATTACGCTGAGGGCACACCTTAGAGAAGTGTCCCGGTTGCTGACAGGTGTTACAATTACCAAATACTCCCACACACTGATCCGGTGAGTGTCTTCCCCCACACTTGCTGCAGTACATGGCTGAAGATCCAGAACTCTGCCCTGAACCGAATTGCTTGGAACCACTGGAACTAGAAGAACTGTTCCCCTGCCTCTTGAACTATTTACCTCTTGCTTTGTACTGACCCTTTATGTTTCCCCCACTGTTTCCACCTTCATACCTTTGCTGCTGGTTCTGTTGCTGAGGTGGCGGATTCTGATACTGAGATGGTTGATTCTGATACTGTCTCTGCTGCTGAGGTGCTACCTGGTTACCTCTTTGCCTCCACAAGCCTGCTTCTGCCCCCTTTGCGTGATTCATGGCATCCGCAAAGTTGTTAGGCCTGTTGGTGTTTACCAACGTGAAGACATCGGGATTCAACCCATTGATGAACTGATCGGCCTTTGCTTCCTCATCTCCGGCAATTAGCGGTGCAAAACGCAACAGATTATCAAACTTAGCCACGTATTCTTCAATGTTCAGATTCCCTTGACTCAGATTGGCAAACTCTGCTCCCTTATCTTTGCGATATGAGATAGGGAAAAACCGCTTATAAAATTCAGATTTAAAAAGAGACCAAGTAACTTCCGTACTTCTACTCTCCATTGCTTTCTTCGTCATGATCCACCAGCTTTTAGCAACCCCACGAAGCTGATGAATGACTAACCTGATTCGGCGGTCATCGGTGTAATCAATGGAATCGAACAACTGATCGATATCATCCAACCAACTCTCGCAGTCAACTGGATTTTCTGTACCCATCAGCAACGGCGGATTAAATGACTGAAACCTCTTCAGCAAGGTTTCCATAGGCGTTGCTGTAGCATCCATCTCAACCGTTTCAGTACTAGCTTGCTCGGTTGCGGGAATAACTGGCGGTGTGTTTCTGTTTATCACTCGACGAGGACCCATTTGAATAACAAAGGTTAGGACACGAGATAACTCAATCACTACAACCGGTGCCCTTTACAACCGCTCAGAAAAACCGGATACCAGCCGATAACATAAGCAGTTATATCTCAACTAGATCATGCTTTATAAAAGTAAATCACATAACCATGTAATTCAAATAATTCTCAACAATAAAGCATGCTCGCATGGAATTAAGTATACAGTTAAATAATTCAAACACATGCGAGGAGCCAATACACGCAGACTCGATCTACCCCGCTCACTCTAGTTCAACCAAGAATCTTATCTCTCTGATACCACTTAATGTGAGACCTC
This sequence comes from Henckelia pumila, assembly GCF_033568475.1. Classification (NCBI taxonomy): domain Eukaryota; kingdom Viridiplantae; phylum Streptophyta; class Magnoliopsida; order Lamiales; family Gesneriaceae; genus Henckelia; species Henckelia pumila. The sequence goes on along the minus strand of NC_133123.1, from coordinate 33,792,694 downwards.
GTTTCTAATCAACTAATCTCGGACAAAACAACCAATAAGTAAATGAGAAACCAAGATTAGAAGTAACCAATGATTTTTTTTAAAGAAGGCTCGCGCGCCCGCGCCGAAGCTTCGCTAAAACCAGCGCGCCCGCGCTCTAAGGCAGTGCGCCTGCGCCGATGCTTCGCAAAAAAACCAGCGCGCCCGCGCCCTTACCTCGCAAAGAGGCCGCGCGCCCGCGCTGTCCTCTCGCCCAGAAGAATATTAAGGCACCTAAATAAACTCAACAAAACCTAAACACTTGCATTAAAAGTATTTGACAAGCCAATAACAACACAAGAAAGGTTTAGGGAAGAGAAACATTCAATTCGATAGTACCTACATCGATTCTTGCTTACAAAACAAATACGAGAAGTTCGAATGACTAAACATGTTCGCAAAACATAACTAGATTGACATGCTGATTTGACTTCAAAACGAGTCTCACTTCTATCTCTTGATCTTGACGCTAACCAGGTCTACGCTGACTTGATCCTGCCCTTCCTGTTGCCAAGTACACATACAAAACAAAGCAACAGCCGGATAAACCGGTGAGAATGATAATCCCAGTAAAAGCAGCATATCAAGTAATACAACAATAAACATGCTTTCAAGACAACAACAAAATCAATAACAACGTAATGAAATGCATGTCTTTAAACCGGAATATCAAATCTGATAAACGAGGGATTGCTGCTGTGCTTTTGGGATCCCGAGGATGAGATCATGTGACGACTCACCGACTCTCCCAATCGAGGTGGTGCCACATATCTCACTCCTCTAGACTTTGAGCAACCATAATGAGTATGCTAGCACTAGGCGATACGACTACGACCTAGGCCACTCAATCATAGTTCCCACACGTCCAAACAAAAAGGGCGGTTCTGCCCGCTGAAATCAACGTAGGCTCAAGATGAATGCATAACAGAAACATAAAACATAAGCCACATAGTCAAAAGCAAAAATCAATCAACAAGACACAAGTTCCTCATGCTAGAACAAAGTGTAGATGCAATATGTGATTTGAAAGGAAAACTCGAGAACCAACTGTCCCGAGTATGCTATCCCGCTACGATGACTGCTTTTACCTTTCAATGCCGTAGATCCAACTCCGGACAAGCTACAACAAAAGATTGTATCAACAACTATACAACCTAAAACGGTTCAAGGAAATCTCTTTACCGTTCTTCGTCCAACTCTCGACGAACAATGCTGCTAACACAGGGCTCGACAAACTCCAATGAATTTGTACGAATACAAGAGTTGATCAACAACAATGATCACTCACAAGCCAAAGCTTCAATCAATACAAAAATGGTTCGAAATCTCCAAAACTCAAACCGACGGCATAACGGCTATAAACTGAACAAACCAGAAACGCAGACAGCAGTTCAATACCGATATAACCTCATATCAATGCCCAAAACAACAATAACAAAGCAAACCCATCAATCTCAAAATCCAAGTTTTCGAAAATGGCTTCCAAAAATCATAACAAATCCGAACGTCGCTCTAATTCAAAACCGACAGATAATAAATGATCAGAACTCTGTCAAGAACAACATACTCGAATCTCAAACGATTCTAACAACATCCAAAAACTAGAATGTATCCGATCGTAGAAGAACTTACAATATAACGGAGTTCTCGCTGCAGTGATCGATAATCTGCCTTCAGAAATAATTTTCAACGAACGGATCGACCGGAAATCAAAATCACAAAGCTTGGAAGATGTTTTGGGCGCCTACAATGGAGGGTCTCGGTTTGGAAGGGATGAAGGGAGTGAAGAATGACTAAGTAAATCATTTCCATGAGTAGATAATATATAAATTCCAATATTTGCATTTTAGTCCCTGAAATTTCCAAAATTTGCAAAATGGACCCTGATCAAAATCAAGTCGGCTCGTGAACTCTGTAATCTCCGATTAACTCAAATAAACTCATTTAAGATAAAAACGGTGCGTTACATGTTCGAATTGAGGAAGAATCAAGGGCAAGAGACAAGAATGAAGATTATTATGAAGACAATGAGAAAGCCAATACCGTGAGTACTTCAAAGTCCAACAAAGGAAGTGGTAAACCAAAAAGTTTTGGTACAAAAAAGGACCAAGGTAAATTCAAGAAGTTTAAGTCAAAAGGATGTTTTGTTTGTGGAAAACCAGGGCACTATGCTCGTGATTGCAGATATAAGAAACATCCCAAAGAGGAAGCAAAAGTGAATTGCATGAATGAAGACATTGTCGCTGTAGTAAGCGAAGTTAATGCAATTCAAGGTAAGGCTTCTGGGTGGTGGTTTGACACCTGCTCCACTGTTCATGTATGTTATGATAAAAATCTCTTCAAAACATACATCGTTGTGAACGATGGTCAAGAAGTTCAGATGGGAAATGAAGGACGTTCCAGAATCATGGGCAAAGGAAATGTTGAGATTTTCTTCACTTCTGGCAGAAAAGTTTTGCTAACAAATGTACTTCATGTTCCTGATATGAACAGAAATTTAACTAGTGGTGTTCTCTTAGGCAACGCGGGTATTAAGTCCGTCTATGAAGCCGGCAAACTCACATTGACTAAGAATGAGAATTTTGTTGGAAAAGGCTATTCAAGTGAAGGAATGGTCAAGCTTTGTACTGTTAAAAATGAAATAAATAAAAATCATTCTGTTTATATGTTGTCCACTTTTAATTTATGGCACGGTAGATTAGCACATGTAGGTAAAATTACTATGAAGAGGATGATCAAATATGGTTTATTTGAATGTGATACGAATAATATTGACAAATGTGAAATATGTGTTAAATCTAAAATGATAAAAAAAACCTTTTCAATGTGTGGAGAGATCATCTAGTCTTTTAGATATTATTCATTCTGAAATATGTGAATTAAATGGCATGTTGACAAGAGGTGGTAATAGATATTTTATCACATTTATTGATGATTGTTCTAAATTCACATATGTGTATTTGCTTAAACATAAAGATGAAGCATTAAATTCTTTTAAGAAATACAAAGCTGAGGTAGAAACTCAACTAAACAAAAAGATTAAAATACTTAGAAGTGATAGAGGTGGTGAATATTTTTCTGGTGATTTTAATTTCTTCTGTGAACAAAATGGTATCATTCATCAATGCTCAGCACCAAGAACACCCGAACAAAATGGATTGGCTGAAAGGAAAAATAGAACACTCTTAGAAATGGTCAATTCTATGTTACTGCATGCAAATTTGTCATTTAATTTGTGGGGAGAGGCTTTACTAAGTGCATGTCATATTACCAATCGCATACCTTCAAAAAAGACAAAGGTTTCTCCATATGAAATATGGAAAGACAGAAAACCTAATATTCAATATTTTAAAGTGTGGGGGTGCCTTGCTTATTACAAGGACACGAACCCAAAAAGGACAAAGTTGGGTCCGAGAGGGATCAAAAGTGTTCTCGTGGGATATGCAAATAATAGCAAAGCATATAGACTTTTGAATCTTGAATCAAATGTGATAATAGAATCTCGAGAAGTTGAATTCTTTGAGAATTTATTTTCAACAAATAATATTTCTCAAAGTCCTAGCACTGAAGAAATTTCAAGTCAAGTTCCTAATTCTGGAAGTTCGCAAGAAAATTTATCTTCAATGATTGATAAACAATCCGGTGAACTTCGGAGGAGTAAAAGAGTTCGAAAAATAAAAGGTTTAGGACAAGACGAAATTGACTCTCAACTCATTTTCATCTACTTAGTAGAGGAAAACAGAGGTGAAGTCATAAGAACTATTCCATTTAATTTACAAGTGGAAAGAGATGATCCTAAATCTTATAGAGAAGCTATAACTTTAAGGGACTCTAAATTTTGGAAATAAGCTATTAAAGATGAGATGGATTCTATTATATCTAACGGTACTTGGGAAATTGTTGATTTACCTCAAGGCTCTAAACCTATTGGGTGTAAATGGGTATTTAGAAAAAAATATCATACTGATGGAACCTTAAATACCTTTAAAGCAAGGTTAGTCGCCAAAGGTTTACGACAAAAAGAAGGAATATATTATTTTGACACATATGCACCAGTAGCTAAAATAACTTCCATTAGAATTCTGTTTGCATTAGCATCTATTCATAATTTTTATATTCATCAAATGGATGTTAAAACAGCTTTTTTAAATGGTGATCTCGAAGAGGAGATTTATATAGAACAACCGGAAGGTTTTGTTCTACCTGGAAATGAACATAAAGTATGTAAACTAGTGAAATCACTATATGGTTTGAAACAAGCACCCAAGAATTGGCATGAGAAATTTGATTCTGCTATTATGTCATTTGGATTCACACACAATACAGTGGATAAATGCTTATATACTAAAGTTAGTGATAAGTTTACAACAACTATTTGTTTATATGTTGATGATATGATTATTGTAAGCGACGACTTACAAGGTATAACAGAAACAAAGAAGTTTCTGTCTTCCTCATTCAAAATGAAGGATTTTGGAGAAGTTGATACAATTTTAGGTATCAAAGTGATTAAAAATAGTGGGGGTTATTGCCTAACTCAATCACATTATATTGAGAAAGTGATTGAGAAATTTAATCACTTGAATATCAAAGAAGCTAATACTCCTTTTGATCCTAGTGTAAAGTTAGTAAAGAATGATGGAAGGGCCGTTGCTCAACTTGAATATGCAAGTGTCATTGGAAGTCTCATGTATGCACTTCAAAGCAAAAGACCAGACATTGCATATGCTGTTAGTAAATTAAGCAGATTTACTAGTTGTCCAAGTCACGAGCATTGAATTGCTATTGGAAGAGTTCTCGGTTATTTAAAGAAAACCAAGAATCTGTGCCTGCAATATTCCAGATTTCCTGAAATTTTAGAAGGATATTCAGATCAAGTTGGATATCAAGTATTGGTGATAATAAGTCTACCTCTGGATGGATTTTTACTCTAGGAGGAGGTGCTGTCTCATGGAGATCAAAGAAACAAACTTGTATCACTCATTCTACTATGAAATCGAAATTTGTGGCTTTGGCAGACACGGGAAAAGAAGCCGAGTGGCTAAGAGATCTATTATTTGAGATACCATGGATTTCAAATAAAATTTCTTCAATATCTATTTTATGTGATAGTCAAGCTACCTTAGCCAGAGCATATAGTGATGTTTATAATGGAAAATCTAGACATATTAGTCTAAGGCATGATTACGTAAGGAAATTAATCAAAGATGGAATTATTTCACTTACATTTGTGAAGTCAAATGCAAATTTGGCTGATCCGTTTACAAAGGCTCTTACCAGAGAGTTGGTGAGATCCTCGTGTACAAGAATGGGACTTAAACTCCTTGAATAATAATTTATTAAAGATGACAACCTTACCTAAGATTACTTAACCAGTGATACAAGGTTCAAAGGGTAACAACAAATCTTTAATAAATAGTTTAGCACTTATATTCTGAATCCCATTAACAGAAAGTGCTAAAGATGTTACTATCGGAGGGATGAGTTATTAAACTTTTAATAAAGCTCAGTACGGAGTACAAGTATATAATTGTAACATATATACTGGAAGAGCTTTACCTATATGAATTTTGAAGTGGTGCCGCTTCGACCAAGAGTTGGAGTTTCTCTTGTAGAAAATTCATCAAATAGGATGAGCGCAAGGCCATTACATGCGCTAAGCAAGTTAAATTTGTGAACTTGAAAAAATGATGAGTGTTTATGTGGAAATAGCTTACCGGTAGTATCACGAGAAATAATTGGTTCAAAGTTTTTATGCTACCTCTGATTTCGATATTACTTTGTAATTTATTTTCTAAGGTATGGTTCAAATCGAAAGATACCATGCCGTATTAATAAACATTGTTACATTTGAGAATTGAGATATTTGTTACATTTTGAACAAGTGGGGGATTGTTGAAATTTGTTCAAAATTACAAATATAAGATAGAAGAGTAACAGAAGAAAAAGGAATAGCAAAGGAAAGGGCAAAAAGAGCAGAGTTATTCCAAGTTGGTGTGTTCCGATTTTTTATTCTATCTTCAAGCCATATGTATTTTGATTGACTGCTTTGTTTTTTTGAATCCAAAAGTTGTATATTTGAAGTCAAAAGTTGCGACTGAATTAAATGGTTGCAATGGTTAGAAAACTTGTGATGAAAAGGTGTTTCAATATCTATAAATAATTGAGAACACTTTTTTATAATATACAAGAGATTAACAACAAAGCCTATCATTCTCAAAAATTCAGAATATACTTTTTTCAGGTTCTGAAGTGTTCTTTGATTTTGCTATACAAAGGATACAGAAGGCTTGGAAAATCCTACAAGCTATTTGCTTTTGAGAACCCAATAGCAATTTTATAGAGGGTGCAAATATCGCTTAAGGACAACGAATCATTTTCGTGGTTCAAGCCAATACCTAATCTAATATTGTTTTAGATCTCTGGTTTTATCTTCATTTCCTACAGCAATAAAATATTTTTTCAAACAGGGGGTTGCACATGGTGACGTGCAAAAATTGCAAGTCCCCATGTGCTTATGCTGGCAGCGTCCGCTGCCAGTATGAGCGGACTCTGCAATATTTGCAGCGAATTGCAGTAGTTTTGCATTATTTTTGTACTTGTTTTATTTTTTAAAATTAAAAATAAAAAAAACCCCATTATTTCCATTACGTTGATCTTGGGGAAGCTTTGCGTATTCGGGGGCACTTTGTTGGTTAAAAGACCTAAATTTCCAGAATATCATAGTTGATTCCAATACACGTTTGGTTGTGATACCCTCAAAAAGGTTGTTTTTTTTTTTTTTGAACGCTTCTAGTTTGAGTTTGATTTTAGATGATTGTAAATTCCTAGTTTCGGAATTATTTTAGTGTTATTTTATTTTTGTCCATAGATCATCGAACCATAATTTAGTAATGAATTTGTTTTTGTTGATATCCGTAAAAAATTGGTATTATTAGTATTCATACCTCAACCAAAATCCCATCCCCACCAAACCGAAAAACAAGACATCCAAAGCTTTACACACTCACACACTTGACGTCAAATAGAATTTAAAGACTGCGAATGTTAAATTATCATAAACAAGGTTCAGTCGAGAAAGCTCGGCTATAACAAAACAGCTGAAAATCAAGAAAACTCTACGTGACAAGATAAAGAACCTCAGAACGGAATTTACATGAAATACTTCAGACACGATTACTCCTCTGCTTCGATTTATGGGACGAAACGAGCCGGCAGCAGTTTGATTAAAGGGAGGCAAAGCTATTCACATACGGCAAACATATCGCTTCTTTACCACGACCAGATACCTTACCCATGGCTTTTAATTCTTTTATCCCTCGGTCGTAAGAAAACAGTTCTCCTCCACTTCTAATCACCACCAAATTGTTTTGAGAAAAAAATATACTCTGGTCGGAACCCCAATTGAGCGGTCCCTTATCAAGAATAACTTTTTCTCTCTCTTTCCACATCTTGTACCGGCTGGACATTTCCATGGTATTAGTGAAAGAATTGCTCAACACGTTCGTGACCAACACGTCGGAATTGATACTAACAACACAGAGATTTCCATCAGTTGTTCCCAGAATCCCGTTAATGAAATGACTGCGAAGCTGTGATCTATCTTTTGTCACATCAAAACAGAGGAGACCTCTACCTTTCCAGTAAACAACACCATTAGCATATACCCCGGATCTTGGGTCAATATGCACAGCAGCAAAACAAATTTCCCCAGAAACTTTCCACGACCCTTCTTTGGACGAATATACCTCAAACTCAGTGGCATCATCAAAGTCAGCAGAAGGAAAGGCACAAACAAGCTTGTAATCAGCCTCAAAGTTAAGAAGGGACGGTTCAAATATGAGCACAATAGCTGGCTGACGCCCATGATCAGCATTTGGCTTTGGAAGCTTCTTCCACTGCTGTGTGACAGGATTGCAAATGTAGTAGGGTTTATCCCCACCTTGACCCTGGCAACATAGCAGTCCGTTGGATGAGGACCTGATGTCAACTGGTTCTGGCAAAAATTTTAGCAACGGATCTGGCACGCCACAGGTAAGTGGGTATGCAGAAAGAAATGATGGTGGTCCTCCGGGTATCTGATAAATGCAACCTGAAACATCACGACATGAAAGCGACTGGTTGTGGGCAAAGAACGGAGTCGATATCTGAAGTTTCCAATCCCTACAAACACGCTGGAACCTTAAAAGTGATTTGGCCGGAAGAAATGGAAGAGCATTTTCTCGTATAATGCCCTTGAGATCCAAGTGCATCTTACTGTTCCTGGACCCCAAAAAATTACCAGGTCTCTTTCCACGATCCATCTCTGGAAATCAACGAGTAACTCTGCTTATTACTGCAAACAGATAGCAAATTTTCTAGTCATGCCAAAGAAAAACATAGTTTATAATCGTTTTATGACAGTAAAGAGAACAAGTCCCGAGTCCATCCTAGCAACTTATGCAACAGTTGTGTGTGTGAGGATGTATGCTGCCCTGCTCCCGAGGACCCAAGTCCAAGTTCTAAAATTCAATAAATAAACTTTAAGACTTTAAATCATGTCAAACAACTTGAAAACTCATTCAGTTTCGAACCTATCGCCGGAAGTCTTACAATTAAATGATGAGATTTTAACAAAGTTCCTCAATCCTCGATATTGAACAAAAATCTCTCGGATTCTAGAAATACAAATTAGACTAATAACATATGCTCAATCACTGACACTTAACATGAGACAACAGTGAATCCAAACGCTCTGTCAACCCAAAATTAGTTTGTTCCCTTTTACATCAGCCTGTTCAATTAGAAAAACATAATGGAATAAGATTGCCAAAAACTGCAGCTTCTACCTGGATTCTAATTTTTCAAGCCTAATTTGGTTCTTCACCTTCTACCAAAATCAATCAAAAATAAAATAGAAGGGAAGAGGGTAGAAATATTTTTTTTTTCTCTTTATATTGTGATTTAAAATTCAATGTTGTAAATGGCGGGGCGATTAGTGACCGCCTACCGCCTAGGCGATGCCCAGACGGTTAAATTTTTTTAGCCATTTTTTACAGGTAATTATATATAATCATGCAATGTAATTACGAATACTCATATTTTTTTGTTATGTAATGTGTAATTAAATAATGTTTATGCATAAAGAAACTTCATATAAAATCTAAACAAAGTGCAAATAAATATATAAATGCAAAGTAACAAAGACAATTAAGGTGGTGGCTAATGGTGGCAGCGGCAGTGGGTGGCTGGAAGCGGTTTGAGGCAGGTGGTGGCCGATGGTGGAAGACACTTGAACCCAAAGTAAATATACAAGAGAGTGAGATATATTTTTATTATATCTAGGGTTTTTATAATTGATTTGGTTGTGACTGATTTTTAAAAGATTTAAAATTCAATGTTGTTAATGGCGGGGAGATTAGTGACCGCCTACCGCCTAGGCGGTGCCCAGACGGTTAAATTTTTTTAGCAATTTTTTACAGGTAATTATATATAATCATGCAATGTAATTACGAATACTCATATTTTTTTGTTATGTAATGTGTAATTAAATAATGTTTATGCATAAAGAAACTAAATATAAAATCTAAACAAAGTGCAAATAAATATATAAATCAGTGTTCGAAAACTCGGGCTAGGCGGCCGCCTAGGCGCTAGGCGCCGGGTGCCCGCACCGAAAACACGCTAATCGGTCGGCCTAGGCGGCCTTAGCGCCTAGGCGGGGCTAGGCGGCCCTAGGCGGTCCTAGACGGGGCTAGGCGGAAATAGGGTAGGATTTTCAGATTTTTTTTTTAATTTGGGCTTTTAAATTCAAAACCCAAATTACAAAAAGAAAACTGAAATGTAATTTTTTTGTTGGGCTTAAGTTTTATAAGCCCTAAACTGATGTACGACAAGAAAATTGATTCGTTGGCTTGCCCTAGATCAAAATTCATCTTTCATTGTCTGCATGATTGAGTAACCAGAGCATCTCGCAAATTATAAGGCTGAAGAATCAAAGCGAATGAAGAAGCCCACATTTTGAGTGCCATATTTGAAGAAAAAATTGGTGTTTGCTCCTTCTTCAAATGTTGAACTCATTTTAAATTTGATATTATTGTATTGAAGTTATAATATTTCATTTATTAAGTTGAAACCGTGGAATCCGCCTAGTCCCCGCCTAGGCGCTGGTCTGGCGCCCGACTAGCGCCTAGCGAATTTTAGAACCATGATATAAATGCAAACTAACAAAGACAATTAAGGTGGTGCCTAATGGTGGCAGCGGCAGCGGCAGCGGGTGGCTGGAAGCCGTTTGAGGCAGGTGGTGGCCGATGGTGGAAGACACTTGAACCCAAAGTAAATACACAAAAGAGTGAGATATATTTTTAGGGTTTTTATAATTGATTTGGTTGTGACTGAATTTTAAAATTATTTGACTTTAATAGTTGACTCGCCCGCCTCGACCGCCTGCTCGCCCACCGGATGGCCTTGGACCGCCTTAGACAAAGACGGGGGGCGGTCGAGGCCTGCCTACCGTCTAGGCACCAACTAGGCCGCTTTTCGACCACCATTTAGAGCACTAATTTTAAATTCAATCAATTGTAGATATATACAGCTGAAAGTAACACTTCAAAAGCGCTGGTACCAAGGCGGCCGTCTCGACCACCATTTAGAACACTAATTTTAAATTCAATAAATTTCAGATATATGCAGCCGGAAGTAATATTTCAGAAGCGCCAAACAGCCTGATTGGTAAAAGTTGCCATTTCTAGTACCAAAAAAACTGAATTGACCATGACAAAAAATTGCCTCCAACCCATTGAACTTTTCCCACTTACTTCTGGTCTCTAGGTGACTAGAGAGTAAAGTCCCCCCGGGAGTTTGTTTTCAGGTGTTGTGTGTGTGTGTGTGTTCGTTTTCCAAGTTACACACACAACACCTTAAAAACAACACCGATGATCCCCGGACCAAAAAAAAATCAATTTTTATCAACTTTGGTAAATACACAGGTTTATCCCCCAATTTATGATATGAAATCGAGTCTCCCCCATAGCATATCATCTACAAAATTGAAAAGGGTTCGCATATTTCCCCCCATTGATGTGGTAACGATAAGAAAATAATTCCTGATTCCACAACATCACCGCTCATCACAAAATAATCAACTAATAGAACATAAAAAAACCTACCGCCACAATAATTCAAACAAAAAAACTACAACACTCCATACTTCTAGCCGTATGCACCCCAAAATAACAAAATCAGAAGGAAAAAAAAACCAAAAACTGCAATACGGAATCATTGAAAAAAGTAAATCGGTGTCCACACATATCATCAACGAGTGAAAGATCGAGTTAAAACAAGAAAAAAAAAAAGAAAAAAGAAATAAAACAGTGCGTACCGATTTTGATTGATTGCGGCCGAGTCTCCGGAGCCAACGTTGTCAAGCTCCAGTTTTTATAATTGCGGGGCCAAGAGTCCTCTCGTTTCAATAATAGCCCCCTAAAAAGAGACCCGATTTGTAATGGGCCCAATTTTATTTTCAAGTAATGGGCCTAATCCTTAATTAATAGAATAGCCCATCAAAATTATATTTGTTTCATGTTTTCGTTTTATGTGCACTGGCCTTTTAGCAGACGTATTACGTGTGGATATCAAATTAAAATAAGTATAATACTTTTTTCAAAAAAAAAAAAAAAAAAAAAGGCCAAACAGTTAAATATAATGATAGGATTTCTGATCTTATTCTTTTTTTTTTTTGAGAGGATTTCTTATCTTATTTTTAAAAGCATTCATTATTCAAAAAAACAAGTTCTCCAAAAATAATCCATTGCACATGAATCAGATGCTCAATGGCTCATTAAAAGCATCCATTATTGTTTTTAAGAAACATAGATCATGAGCCCATAGGAGCACGAGTTGGTAAGATTTGAGGTGCCGTGAGAAGAGATTTCTCAGTGTTGCGGGTTTGATCCTCGTGTGGAGCATATTTCCTGTTGAAATATTGTGAGTATATTCTGGGAGTTGGGCTATGTTGTTCTCTCCTTCAAGTCCTTGTCGCTTGTGCACATCCCTCAATTTAACCTCCGGTCCAATGACCTCTAACTCATGTGAAATAGATACCCTCAGAGTCAACCATTTCATCCTCAAGAAACATCCATCGTGAACTCAACACAAAAATTCTAATTTATAAAAACATACATTTCAAAATATTATTAAAAAAATTAAAATTTATTAACATTATTTTACAAGACTAATAAAATTAATGGAATCATGAAAAGTAAAATAAAAATAAAAATTAAAAGTTTTTAAAATTAATTAAAAAAGGAAAAAAAACTGCACCAAATTTGTTTTTCCATTCTCTATCGGTTGCCATCTCTATCGCCTCTTCTCCTTCTTCTACATACACAGGACACACACAGAAATTAGGGCAAGGGTAAATTGGCCGTTCCCATCTGATTGAAGCCAAAAATAGTTCAGTTCCGGAACATTATCGCGGTGATTATCGGCATTCTGTAGCACCATCCGTTCCAGGTATGATATTTGTATCCTCCACTGCCATTCCCCGTCAAGGAACAGCCGTTCCGGCGAACCAATTCATGAGTAAATCGGAGTCGATATCATAAGTTTTGATCTAAAAATTTGATCTTTCGCCCGGAAATCTTGTGTCCGACTCCGAGTTGGCCAAACATTAGCACTTCTTAAATTTTTACATGCCTTGTATCTCCATTCTCCCCGAGTTGTAGTGAGTTTTGGTTTAGTTTTTCCACGATTAAGAGCCATAATTAACTGATTGTTAAACTAGTATTAAGTTTAACTATTTCTAAAAAAAATTAATTCTGGGATGTATAAGCTAGTTTTAGATAATTTTTAGTTCAGTTAAGATCTTTACATTATTTAAGCAAAATAAATTATAGATTTTCTATGCAAGTCGGAAATTCGGGAAATTGAAGTGGTACCTGATATGTTTGTAGAAGATTTAAGAAAATATGTGATCGTGGAACGAAGTCTAGATCTAGTTATTATTTTTTATAGGTTTTTGGGAGCATCCTGAATTATTTGGAATTTTTTTAGTCAAATTTTAAGCAAATGACACAGGAAATGAGACTTATTATACAAGTACCTAGTTGTGAAGTGAAATGACTGTGTCAGTGTCTAGTTATACATTTTTTGTGATTTTTATGTGTGTTATTTTATGTGATGTTTATTTGGTTGTTGTATGGATATATATTATGGCATTCAGACATAAAATTTCAATTTTTATCGATTGTGCGCCATACTACTTGAATCCTGCATGTGTGGTGACCAACATAGATTATGATATTATTATGTGTAGGGTGTTTGGGTTGGGTCCGTGGCATTGCTTAGGAATATAGATTGGGTCTTTGCATTCCGTGATGGTTTGTTTATTAAGGATTACATCATCCCCGAGCATTGGTCTATCTGTTGTCTAGAATCTTTTGTGTGGCATAGCTTCTGAAGTCTCTGGACATTTCCTCTAGTATGCCATCCAGTTTTGAGCTTCAAATCGTCAATATGAGTTTATGAGTGACCACTTAAACCTAATTTGCATCTAAATATGAGTTTGTGTATGATGCATGAGATTCATGTTAGAATATATGTGTTCATGTTTAAGACATACAGTTGGGCATGTGTTTACATGTTTGCTTAATTTGAGACTGTGATACTGGTAGTCGTTCGAGTAGTTGGAAACATACTGAGCTTTTCTTGCTCATTTTTCGAAAGACGAGCAATGACACACGTATAACAGAGGTCACTGACGTGGTAGGCAACGAGGATGTTAACGATACCGAGTATGATTAGTTTATGGGTTTTTGTGCACATGATTTAGGCCCTTGATCAGAGTTTATGGAAAGAAGAAATTATAATATTTTGTTTATTCGTTCGGTTTTATTTTTCCTTATGCCTACACACATAAATAGGCGATATATGCATCCATAGGCAGCAGAGATTCTATTTTCCCTAGTTGAATCTAGTCGACCGTATTATCTTTTTTATTGACCCATGCTTTATGCCTTTACGTAACTCCTGTTCTTGTTCCCCCTCCTGACTTCTACTTTGTTAATCATGAAACAACAATTTTTAACCCAAATGGGCAAGTTTTACTTGTTTCTGACAGAATTTCTCTATGACATTAAGATGATTAAAGAGAGTTCATCAAAGAAGAAGATTAAACCAGCATGTGGTGGTCCTGTTGTAGGAAAAGAGAAAACATCCTCGAAGCCAAAGAGAATGGGCAGCGAGATTGATGAAATATTTGCTAGAACAAAGAGAAAGAGGCTTGAAAAAGATGTGATGGCAGACAAAGGGAAGCCTGCGAAAGCTTCAGCTTCGGCTTCAAGTGCTAAATCACATGATAAATTGAAGACAAGAAAGAACATCAGGACCAAAGATGTTGGAGAAAATCCATTTGCAGACTCTACTTTTCATCCTAGGAAAAAAACCGCCGACGGACTAGCTGTTTATACAGAAGAAGAGCTGGGCTTTGGGAAGCCAGATGCTGGAGGTAGTCGTATGTGCCCGTTTGACTGCGACTGTTGTTTTTGATAAAATTCGTTTGATAGCATTTTAATGATTATGGTCTTCTGACGGATTAGTTTCTTGTTTATTTAATGTGATAGGAATCCAGTGATATTTGCACATTCTGTAAGTTACTTTCTGTAACATAACAAGGTTGCATGATTTCATTAGTCGAAATCACCTCTATGTTCAGCTTGGGCATGATCTTATGGTTTTTTCGTGTGGTTGTGTCTTATGTACATGCTCTTGAACCTCCAATTTCAAGTTATGTTGATACATCGATGGAGGCTGCAAAGGAAGAGGGCTTTTATGCATCTGCTGTGTTGTTTCTAAATTTTAACCGTTATTTTAAAACATAATTGATAACTATTCTATAAATTTTTTTTTATAAATATAATTAAGAATATGTATGTACAATTATTTTATAATAACTTTTAATTGTAAATATTTCCTCGTTTTTTCTTGTCGGCGGTTCATTACAATTTTGATAAGTGTTTTTTATTTTAAAATTTTCCAAAACATATTTCAATTATTTTTTTAAAAAATATATTTGAAGGACATTTTTTTTAAAAAAATCATAAAATTTTGACAAAAATCTTACTTAAATACATATTTTATAGTTATTTTCAAGTGATATAGACGTGTGACCTGTATGCTATTATCAAATTTATTAAGATTTATGTCATAATTAATTTTTTTTTTTTGCATTTGAGTATTTGACAAGATATACAATTATAGCGACTATACCATTTGGTCGAGACGAGTAAGCGTGTGTTGTTTCAAACTTTCAAATGAATATATTCACGCTCGTTCATGTAATTTGGCCTAATTGTGATTTATTTCCTCTAATTTTTCAAATATTAATTTTTAGCTCGGTAATTTTTTCTTTTACAAAATTTTAATTATTTTTTCATTAAAATATTGTCGTGTGACGTCAATCATTCCCTTGATGTAAAATACATATACTAGTTTTGCAAAATTCAGTGCATAAATTTAATCTACATTAGCACGCCAAATATTATTTGTAAAATCATGATTTAAATGCATGATTTTATCTTTTTAAAAAAAAAAAAAAGAAAACCATGAAATAATTTTCAAACAATTTTTTATTTTATATATAAGAAAAAAAGGTTTGGTGAGTGGTGACCTCTTTTTGGGGCCCCGGTTGCAAGAATAATGTCTGAATCGGGTAACTTCAAGTGGCCCAAAATTCCAACCAAAAACATCCATTTTCTTCATGGCGTTTGGCCCACTGCATTACATAATCCATTCATCTTCCAGAATCCGAAATCCTCTGCCAGATCGATCGACCAATACTTCCAATTCCAGAAATCAATCAATCGCAGCAAAATCCAATGATCGTCGCATGAATCTCCATTTTCTGCATCCGTAATCTCAGTCGTGGGCCCCACTTTTTTTTTTCTTGGATTTGATCGGGAAGAAGATATGAGGGATGATGACGCGTTGCCAATTTCAACGCCCACATCTTCATCGAATGTATCGTCATCGTCCTCGGGGATTACGAAGCAGGACCATCCGCTGAATTCCGGCGGTGTTTTCGGCCGCGGACGGTACAAGTTTTGGGCGCTCGCAGTAATTATATTGCTCGCATTATGGTCAATGGTCACCGGGACCGTATCTCTCCGGTGGTCCGCCGGGAATCTCAATCATGTCGCCGACGACTACCATTTCCCTTCCTCTGATGATCTCGACGTCCTTGTATTGTTGATTTTCCTGCTTTATTATATGTTTGTAGATGCTTTAGTTGCGATTGAGGTTTTAAATTAAGTGTGGTTTTTGATTTGTTCCTGTATGTTAGGATTTGGAGGAGAGGGAGAAAATGGTGAAGCGCATGTGGGATGAGTACACCAACAGTCAACGGATCAGATTGGCGGGATTTTGGCAGGAGGCCTTTGTGGCCGCTTACGAGGATTTGACTAGCGAGGTGCCTGAAGTTCGAGAAGCTGCCTTGTTGGAGATCGCTAGGATGTCCGCGCTCTACATCAAGCTTGAGCCTCCTCCTCTAGAATCTTCTGTATCTTTGGTAAGTTAATCTTTTTAGCTTGGTTGTAATTTTCTTCGGGTGGTTTTTGGAATGGCTGATTTAAACTATGGCTAGCTAGCTTCAAGTCAAATGTCGTAGTGTTTGCAGGATGCAGGGTTTTCATTTGTTGAACTTGATTGTGGAGTGTGAGTTAAATTTTTCCCATATCTAAACCATGGGTTTGTCTATGAGTCGTTGACTGCATGTTGTGAAGAAAACCTTATGAGTCGATGAGTGTTTTTATTAAGGAAATTTATTGCCTATCGTGTGACTAAGAACAGACCGAGGGGTGATGAGTAAGTTCCAATCCAAATATTGATTAACATCCAGAGGTCACCTAGTCTCCAATTTTCTTTAACTGGTTATAGATGTGTTGAGGCTGGTACGGCTCAAACTTGGGAACACAAGCTCCACATCGTTGTTTTATATCCATCCTTGTGTCCACTGAGAGTTAACATAGTGTTAATTTGATTGTATTCTCCAAGTAGTAAATTTTAAGTTATACTCTGTCGGTGTGACAAATGACTTAGCACCAACCAGAAAATTTAGGCCGGCATAATGATATTACCTTCTGCCAGTCTCAATTGTCCAAAATCCGGCCACATGGCTAGATTGACAATACACTTGTACCGTCGATGATAGCAGAACCCTTCTAACTGCATCAACAGAGCTGCACCTAAGACCCCGATTCAGAAACATGGTAGGTAATATGGTGTATTTCCTTTGGTTCAGGCTAATGACTACTTTGGACTTAATCGTTTCTATACCCAAAAGATACTTCTTACTCTGTAATAGAAGCCTGTTATTTCCACTACTGTATCTTCTACAAAGACACAGTCAAAAAGTACCGCAGTTAGAGAATCCTGCTACTTGACATACAATGAATGATAATGACCTGGCAACTTACCTTCATCTCTTTAATGGCATTGAAAACTACAAATCCACCACACTGCTACCACTGGGAGCCACCAGACCACAATATTTTCTAGCGATCATTAAGAAACAACCTTTCTTTCATAATGCTTGATGGTCAGACTTCAGGGCACTAATCACATAAGTGTATGCTAACTATTTTAGCAGTTGCTTTACCATGACGTGGAGCTTCTTCTATATCTAGTCGAAAAATTATCCTATAAAAAATAATTTCATTACTTAAGCAGTTTACAATACCTATGAAACGAACAGGTGGTAAAATGAGATTAAAAAAAGTTCGTTGGATACGCCGCTTCAATATTCATTACACATAATTTTATGTCCATACTCCTTACATAGACCATTTTATCTGTACATTTTCAGAATCTGCGAAATTTGAATCGAAAGGAAGCTGAGCACACATCTGCAGGACGTAAATCATGACTCGGAAAACATGGACCATCAGAGCCTGATAGTTGTTTCTTTGCATATACGAATTACAATCAGCCTTGTTCAACACGGTCTGTTGCATGCCTAACGTGAGGAAATATGATTCATAGTTCTCATGATTTTTTAACACGAGTTTTTCTATTAGTTAGGCTTCGTTTTGTGTTTTTTCTTTGATCATTATGTGATCACCATGTTACTATATGGTTGAAGAGTAAACAACCCATCATTCTTTTGATTCGTGAAAAAGGTTTGTCACCATTTCTTTCGCCCCGGAGATCTAGTATCATATAATTTTTTTGTTCTGCTCGTCGCATACAGTTGAGTTTGGCCTACTGAATGAATGTAATTTATAGATAAATGTCTTCCCGAATTGTCTTTTTTGAGGAATGAATGGGGAAATTTGAAATGGGAAATACCTCCCATTCCCAAAAATGGTTGATTGTAGAAGGAAATTAGAGATCATGGGCATGGTGTGTGTGTGTGTGTGTGTGTGGGTGGGGAGTGGTTTTTAATATATAACTATTAAGATTGTATTGATGAACTGATTTTAATGAATTTTTGAAAATCTTGCTGTGGCCCCATTGTTAGATACAAATTATACAATTGCATTTATAGATTATTCATGTGTTTCCTGGGATGCCATCTTACATACTTTTGAGTTGCATTTTTCTTTTTCATATATATCTTTTCGCCATCTTTTGAGCATGTTTAAAGTTTTGATTCCCTCATAAAGTCTGCCTTATTAGTTCTTGACATGTATAATAATTCGTGTTTTATCCGTTTTTTATTTCATTTTTATTTGATAGTAAATCGGCCTAGAAAATTCGATTATGATTTGAATTGCTTATTCATTAAACGTGAAAATATCTTTTAATTTTGTTATTTAAATAATTTTATTTTTGAATATATCTTTGAATCTGAATGCTGTAAGTTTATATATATTCTATAAACACGGGTAATTTTTTTTTTATTAATAAGAAAATTTACGATTGAATATATATTATTGTTAGTGTTTTTTGTTTTTGGAAATTTTCCATACATTCTGTATGAATCAATAGCTCAATACATTGTTACGATAGGCGGGAGATAATGCCTTTAATAGATTCTTTAGGTAGTATTTGATTCATTTGGTTTATCCATGTTTATTTTTGCGAAAATACGTTTTAAGATGACATTGAAAAAATAGTACACGAATGTATGTTCGATTAATACTCTTATTTGTAAGGGGATTATTTTCTTTTACTATAAATAACTTAAATAAAATTAATTATTTTTTAAAAAATTGATAATATCTAGTTTTATTTTTAAACTCGAAAAATGCTTCCAAGAGAAGCAAACCAACCAAAATTTTATTCTGAGACGGCAATTTAAAATTGTTGTCACAGCCCCAAATGTTTCCTCCAAATGTAGTCCCAAGTCGTGCCCACCAACCTGTAAATTGTAGTGATTCTGTTCATGCTCAGCTGTTGCCTACAGGTCCAACACATTCCATAATTCTAATTTTGATAAAATTTTCAATTTTCGTCCCGTAAATATATACATATTTTTTCGTTTTTTTGTTTTGATGACTTTGGTTTTCTATGTTATTTATATAAATAAACACTTGAAAATATGTGTATCCAAGAAATTTGTTAACAGTAGATTTTTTACCTACAAATTTAATAACACGATTTATTTTTTCTTATATATATACGTGTTCAAATTACGTTCAGTTGTACTATCTATTGCCTATTTGAAGTGGACGAAAGTTAAGAAGCCTCAAACCCATTGCAAAATAATAATAATAATAATAATAATAATAATAATAATAATAATAATAATAATAATAATAATAATAATAATAATAATAATAATAATAATAATAATAATAATAATAATAATAATAATTCATTTACAACAAGCAAAGTCAAAACATGACAAAAGAAATAAAGAATCAACCACGCAATTGTAGAAAATCAGTGATATAAAGAAGACTAATCCTCATACCACTGTAAAAATTCTTTTATTATTTACTTTCCGAGCTTTATTTTTCTACTATTTATTTATTTATTTGTTTATTTTATTTTTTTAGAGTGTACTCGTCTGAAAGGTCTTTCAAATTTGTTTTGCATCCGCTGAAATGTTCCCCTTCTCTATCATTTGTCGAACAAACTATATCGTGGTTCTATAATAGCACATCATGTGTGCCCCATTTACGTGATCTCACCATCATATACTAACGTTTTTTAAAAGAATTCATTCTACATTGCGTACATAACATATTTAGATATTATATAGACATAAAATAAATGAGATTATCATGTTATCATCAATATACATATAAAAACGAGACGAAGAAACCATAAATTATCAATTAAGTCTATATATTTGTATGGTAAGACACACTGATTCGACGATCCTAATCAATTTTGTGATAAATTTGAGTAACCTTTTAGTTTGAAGAATAGAAACATTCACATTTCGACTTATTTATTTTATACGACGAGATAAACCGAACTACCAACCTAACACTTTTTAACAACTATAATTATTAGAGTCCAAAATTGTGCTATGAAATGTACATGGAAAATTAAAAGAAAAGGTGAAAAAAGCCAAGAAAGTATTTCCCAGTTGCAGGTGGCTATGGGTCTATATAAATAAACGCATGTCACCTTTCCTTCTCCATTTACAGTTTTACACATAACAATGGCGAAACGATTCAAGCTTAGGATTTGCAGAGCAATCGCCACCACTTTGCAATCCTGCCGTTCAAAACACCCTTCCGATCTCCCGCAAGATCCTGTCCCTTCATTCTCCCGGCTCTCCCAGGTCAACGCCAAGCACCCAGACCGCCGCCACAGCCCCTCCGGCGGTGGTTCGTCTGAAAATGCCAAAGCTTTGGACAGAGATATCACGGTGGCGAGTTTTGCGGAGCGATTCAAGTGGGAGAAGGAGGAGAAATGGCACGTGGTCGCTAACGTCTGCCAAGAATCCACACCTCGCCGGAAAATGTACAACTCCTCCGCCTCCTGCGGCGACGACTCCGAAGACGACGACCTCACGTTCGCGAATCCTCCTCCGCCGCGGCCACCCGCGGCGGAGAAGAAGAAAAGACGCGCGAAGAGGAGCAAGAGGAACGTCCCCAGCAGGCTCCGCGAGAGCACCTCTTCAGGTGACAGTGGGTGGTTCAGCTGCGAATGCGGCGGCGGACATGAGGAGACTGAAACTCTTTTCTCCTCCTCCTTGACTCTCTCCACCGACTCTTCCTCGGAATTCAACCATCATGCCCCGTTGAATCCCATCGGAAAGACTCAAAACTCGAGCACAGCTCCGCTACAATACAAAAGAAAACTCCCCAAACCCGCGAAACGTCGGGTTCTAAACCCGGCGCCAGACGATGAGATTCCGGCGAGGCTTTCGATGTTCATGAAGCTGACGCCGTGCATCGTCGACGGGAAGATCAAGGAAAGCTTCGCGATCGTGAAGAGGTCGGAGAATCCATACGAGGATTTCAAGAATTCGATGATAGACATGATTGTGGAAAAGCAGATGTTCGAGCACAAAGATTTGGAGCAGCTGTTGCAGTGCTTCCTGTCGCTGAATTCCCGGCATTACCATGGAATCATCATTCAAGCTTTTTATGAAATCTGGGACGCCATTTTCCCCGCGGATGCTTCGAAAGTTTCCGCCGCCGGCCGGAGAGTCTCCGGCGATTTTAATTCCAGATTCGGGTCCCTTTAATTAACCACTAGAAGATTAGTTTTTAGATGTTCCATCATATTTTTCTTTTCTCCATCATGTATTTATCTTGTTTCAGTTTTATGACTAAATTTTTAATAATAGTGTGTATCAAATGGGACTTAATCCACCCAATTCATTAAAAAAAATTACTTTTTACTCAAAGTAAATATTAAATTCTCACAAAAAATTTGCACAAATTTTCTTGTTATTCACTATATTGACTCATCCTGCCTAAAAGCTAAATAGGCTGTAAGCTGATCAGTGACATTATACTCTGAAAAATTAGAGGTACTAGAATACGAGTCTTCCTCACACCAACTATATTAATTAATTCCTTTGAAAGAAATGTATGGTTTAATTAATATTATATTTTCAACCATTATATATTGAATAGTTACGATTATTTTGAATTTTGAGACAGTTATTGACTAACAATATAAAAATAATTATCATTTTTTGTATTATTAATTTTTTTAATAAAAGTATATCTTCGTTCAAACAAATACAATATGTGACCACATATAAACCATATGCGATGCTTGCTAGCAAATGATTCGTAGACAACATTGAAGTGAGAGATAAATAATTTGTAATGGATCATGTGAAATTAATTTGTTATTTTTTGTCATAATTTATTGTGTTATATGTATATGTGGAAATTAAAATGAATCAGCTTTCTTGCCCGTACATTTCAAAATATCAGTTTTTGTTATTATATTTTATTTAAAAGTATCAATAGTATAGATATATTTGTTATATACATATTTATGCATAATATACAATGCCTCAATCGTCAAAGCGACTTGCATACTCGAGATGCCTATGAAGTTTCACTTCATTAGCTATTATTCATATTTGTGCAATATCACATCGGATTTTGATTTGATTTGATTTTTCATTCATCGACACATTGTCATGCCTCATGTTGCTCAAATTAACAAAACAATTGTGTTACATTATTAAAAATGATGTTTGGTAGGAAAAAATACACAATTTCCGTCATTTTCATAACGCATTTTACAACACTTTACAACTTTAATAATCTATATCGTTGATTTCAGTTGTACTGAAAAATATTGATATGACATTATATGAATTGAGTGTTATGCTGGCATACTCAAGGTCACACTACATTGGTGCAAATTTGAAAAATGAAAAAAAAAATGATGATTAAGTTTGAAATTTAATAACATACAGAACATTATGATATATATATATATATGTGGTCGTTTTGTGTATATATATTTGCTTGATCATTCAATTTGGAAAATTTTATGTTATGTTTTTCTTTCTCAAACATCGTTGAATAATGTGACATCAATGTTGTTATTTTGCAATATTACAAGAAGTTCAAAAGTATGCTAAGGGAGTATTTGATAGAGCTTTTACAAAGTGCTTCTTAGCTTCTAACTGCATAGAAGTGTTTTTGAGTGTTTGTTAATGTTAAATTTTGTTTTAACTTCTACAACTTTTACCCAAAAACAAGAAGCTAAAATTTGATACCTTTTTTAGCTTCTGCTTTTTTGTTTAATGTATAAAATTACAATTTGATATACATGTCCTTAATAAACTTATCATATTACATATGCTTTTATTATTTTTTAAAAATATTTTTTAAATTTTACATTATTATTACAAGTATTTTTTTTAATTTTTTTTTAATTTTACATTATTATTACAAGCATTTTTTAAAAAATATCTTTTAAAATGTTACTTATTATTACAAGCATTTATTTAAATAAATATATATATTGCATTTTCATACATTTTTGTACATATCTTGTTATTTATACAAATTTTTTCATTTTTTATATTTTTATTAATCTTATATATTTTTTTAAGTATTCATCTTATAAAAAATAATATATTTTTGATTCAAAATTTATAATGTAAAATAATATATAAACTCATTTTTTATAGTGTGAGTATCAAAAATTAAATAATCAAATAAGGGTATGGTTGTCATTTAGTTAAAAAATTAAGCTTGGAAGCAATTCGCAAACACTAAACTTTAGCTTGTATTAGCTTTCAACTTCTATTTCCAAACACTCCCTACTTTAGCTTCTCATCAATTTCAAAATAATTTCTACTAGAATCACTTTTAAGTAAGTAAAAACTATCCATAACACCCCTAAATAAAATGAAGTAGGATAATTTCATATTTTTAAACTTCTCATAAACTCTCGTGACTTTCACCCCATTTATTGTTTAGATAGTTTAAATTGACAGTTTGACACTGTAATTTTATTACAACTTACTGAAATATTATTATACAGAGTACAAACATAATAATAATTATTATTAAATATGTTTCGCACGCAGGTCAATTTATCGAAATTTATACATGTATATATATAGTTCTTCTTCTTCTTCTTATTCTTCTTAAAAATAGTTTTTTAAACATTATTCTACAATATTACATTTTCTAAGCCTGCAAGCTTGAGTAATCGGTCTGATCTGTTATCTATTGTATAGAAAAAAATACACTTCCATTAAATGCAACAAGTAACGCACCTTCAAGCTTGTAAGCTATTATAATAATTAGAGGAGTTATTCATTGTATATCCAAATATAATAACTTATGTGAGTTATATCGTCATAAAAAAATATCGGTCTTAACGATTAATATTCTAAATATTAGAAGTGAATAATTATTTTTAAAATACATAAAATTATATTTAAAAAATACAGCTTTCATGAAATAAATTAGGAAAGATTCTTTTCTAAATCCAATCAATTTGATGAGCCCATGTTTTTAAAATTTCAAGGTAACTTATTAGCGAAACTCATTCAGAAGGTACGTACATATATCTAATTTTAAAAATTTGTTTTCTTTTTATAAAATGGATTTTAATGTACGTTTCTTGGGATTGTATTGTGCTGTAAATCGATGGGTACGTTTGCTAGAAATGGCAAAGATTTACCCCATCCTCACGCTATCAGAGATTCTTTTACCATTTCATAAGTATTCAAACTATTTACCCGATTCCTCAATAGTTGGGATTACATTTCTACAATATTTTCGAGCTTCGAGTCCTTTGAAAGACTCGAGACATATATATTTGCTTACAAAATAACGATAGATGGGATTTCTATATATTTGCTTACAAAACAACGTACACATATCATTTACTGCCCAAAATGTTCGTGTAATGATTGTAAAAGCTCGTATGCGTTTTACATCGACCATTGTTTTACATCATATGAAAAAATGATTGATTCAAAGTTTGAATCGAACAAACCAACGATTATATTATTACACAATTATTTGTTTGGGAGAATGTTGAGTTTCACTTGTGATTAGTTTGACTTCTGATAGATGATCATAATTAATAAAATTACAAACTTTGCATTTGAAAAAAATAATCAAAAAGCGAAACTGTTGTTGTTTTATTTGTGTCTCACATCGATTGGCTAAATAACCTGAGAGCTTTTTTTATAGACAATGACAAATCTCCCCTCTTGAGCTAGTTTTTTAGGTGAGTTAGGTCCAAGTCAATTTCTAACATGGCATCAGAGTCCGGATTCCACCGTTATGTGTTGGACGGCCCATAGTTGGCCTCACTCATCCCATAGTTGACCATCCGTTAATATCTCCACGCTTTAGTCGTTTCATTCCTGGGCGTGAGAGGGGCGTGTTGGTATCTTATTTCTGTCCCACATCGGTTGACTAAACAACCTGGAGCCCTTTATATAGACAAAAGCAAACCTCTCATCTTGAGCTAGCTTTTGAAGTGAGTTAGATCAAGTCAATTTCTAAGAGAAACCTCTCGTGTATAATAATTAATTGTATTTAAAAGCTTTGTTTTGACAAATAGGACATAAAAATCTTATAAATAAGGTAAACGTGATATATACATATATATATATATACATATATTTAAAAAATAGAGGATATATTTAGTCTATCAATTTTTTTAAAGGATTTTAGGTTGCGTTTGGATTGATGAATTTTTAATTTATGAATTTTAATATATTCAAGTTTATTTTTCTTGTTTAGAGAAGTAAGACTTAAATTTCAAATTTATCGTACCTCTTACATATTTGTACTATATTTCGTGTTAATTAGAATGATTTTCAAGTTAACCAAATACTCATATCAATTGAAATCTATTACATTTTTTTATTATTTGTTCGTCAATCCACGTAAGGGACTGTGCGTTTAGGGTTCTAAATATCTATTAATTTTACATACGGAGTTTTCTGTTTTAAAATTTTATTTTTTTACTGGGGTTTGATTCCATTTTGTCATTGTTATTATTATACAGTAGACATGTAGAATAGTTTATTTCAAGTAATATCACATTGTTATAACATTTTAGGGAAAACAAAAAAGGGGGAGTTTTAACATTTGGTACGTTTTAGGGGAAAGGAGAATAAAAAATGGGTGCGGAGAAATTTGGGGAAAAGGCCAAAATTTGGGAAATGCTTCAACGATTGGTTTTTCATTTGACATGATGGAGCAATACTTGGCTCAACTTTAGAGGAACAATGTTGTTTCACACCATGATTGCACCCATTTTCAATTTTTTTTTTTTAATTTATAAAAAATGTGTTTTTTAAAAAGACGAAAGTCTTTATAGATTGTTTTCCGTGAGAATATATATTTTGGGAAAATCCAACTGAAATTTGTCATGTATATAGCAATTAGCATGGACTTGTGAATAAATCGAATCGAGTCGGACAAGAGTTTTTTTGATTTGGTTCGGAAAATAGTATTTATTCGTGTTCGAAAGTTTTTTACGTTGAAATCGACGTCAAATTATATTGTTTGTTAATTTACAAATTTTGATATTTTATTAATATATAATACAAATATATTTTTGTCAAAAAATATAATACAAATATATATTAAATAAAATAGATTTCGAGTCTTTCTTTTGAGTATTTACTTCATGGAAAATTTAACAGTCAAGCACCGATTGAAATGGACCGGAGTTTAATTTTTTTGACAGATTATAAAGAAGCTCGAGCGTCGATGAAATCCGAAGTAGCGAAGCCACTCAAAGTTTTTATTGGAGGTAGCCAAAGAACAATGAATGTTAATCTTAAATTGGAAGTTGATGCTTCAGTCAACTATGATTCTTGCAATTACTCGATTGGTGGGTTGGTGAGAAACAATGAGGGCCAGATTTTAATTGCTTTTGGGAAAAAAATCAGCAAGCCACCGTTTGTGGTTTTTGGAGAGCTAGTAGCAATAAGGGAAGGTCTCAGTATTGTGCAGGAACATGGATTTGAAATTCAACAAATTATAACCGATTTTCTGCTGGCGGTGTAAGCATTCGCCAACCCAGTTGAGGATTACAGTCATTCTGGTGCAATCGCCTTGGAAATTCAGCTAATTTTTTTATAGTTATTCAAATATTAATCTTAGCCATGTTACAAGATCATTTAATATGGTTGCACATGAAATTGCTTGTTTTGTTATTTCTTCCCCTTCTCATTTCGTTTGGGAACCTGTGAATTTTCCTTTTTGGTTGATAAATCTTGTATCAAATGATGTTATTCATTCTTGAATAAAATATGAGGTTTATTATAAAAAAAAAAAAAAAAAGTAATCGGGTCAAATTACTCTTATCATTATAACCCACACAATATATCATGAATAATCTTTTTCATCTCTCGTGTTTGATTATTTTTATCATATTATTTTTAAACGTTTTTCACCTCGAATTATATTTGAGTATTCAAGCTATATCGAGTAGTTACTTTTGTACTCGAACTCGAAAATTATATATAAATATATATAAATACATAAAATATATGAATAAATAAATAAATAAAATATTATATACATTATATTTATATATATATATATATATATATATTATATTTTATATTTATATGTGTTATCGAGTAGCTCGCGAGCTACTCGAACACATATATTTGAAGTTCGAGCTTGAGCTCGGTCAAACCAAACTGGAATCGAGCTTTGACCGAATTGCTCACGAGTAGCTCGACTCGTTTGCACCCCTAACAAGAAAAATGAGTGTTGATAAGACGATCAGTTTGAAATATCTATATCCGTAAAATCGATCTTATTCATCTTTACAATTAAAATTGATATTTTTTATGATGTAGCTATAACGGGTCAGAGATTTATCTCACAAATTGAAATGTGAGACAGTCTCATAATAATTTTTATGAACAATAAAATGGCTTTAAAAAGAAGTAGAATTTGATTTACGAACATCAAAGTATTGCACACACATAAAACAGCAATTACATATAACTTGTATGTCTTTCATTTTGACCATATTATTCACAATCTAATTAATTCACTACCTTGAATTTTTTTTGGGGGGGCTATTTTTTTATTTATTTTTTCTCCTTCAACAGGGTGTTGACGAGACATCGATCAGACGCGTTTTGTCTGTCGTCATATAAGTTTTTCTAGTTTTACACAATCATTTTTTTATGTCATGTCAATCAGATGTTCAATTGAAAATGACTAAAATAGAAAGAAAAAAAAACTTAAACTAGGAGCTGGAATAAGATTGTAAATCGATCAAGCAGGACCAAAAATAAAAAAAAACATACAAATTACGAATAAAACAAGCGTAATTATACATATATATATCTATACAATGACTGTATATTTATGACAGTATGTATGATTGACCACTGATGAATAGTTTGTTGAGACAGAGGAGACAAGCCAGTAAGTGATGATCCATATGTCTACCTTTGGTACAGTGTGGAGTTTGTTAAAGTTAAATGCATGTAAAAGAAGTGAGCATATATCATTGGCATGCAATTAAAAAAAAAAGGGAAAAAAAGTACGTACGTGCTAAAATCTTTTAGCATGAGCATGGCATGCACTGCCTAAAGCCAACCAACTCCTGCATTCCTTTCTTTCGTACTAAACAAAAAACAATATCAACAAGCAATAAATGAGCTAAACACACCTATTTGATGTGAACTTTTTGCACGTGTCGATTGAACTGTTATACGATTTAAAATATTAAAGATTCGACCATAGTTTTCAATACCACGACAAATTTTCGATCCCATGAATAATAAGAAATCTTGAATGCTTGGCTTTTTTTTTTTCATTTATAGCTAATAAAGAAATACACAAGGAAAAAAAAAGTACAAATTAACTATATCTACAAATTAGAAAAAAAAAATGTGAGTCAATAATTAATGGGTCCTGCTTATGTTAAAATTTATATCTATCTAACTCCATTTGGATTTAGAAAAGTGAACGTGCTTGGGTAAATTTGTTTGATCATTGATGACACGATAGAGTCCACAAACACAATATAGAATATAGATAATTAATAGAAAACCATTTTTGATAAATGTATCTTATGTTAAACAATATTTAATATATATAATATTGATACTTGATAGTAATGAAAAAATCGAGCCCCATGTAATCGTAAATTTTTTTTTAATTCAGTAAACGTAAATTGTGATAACTAAAACAATGCAAAAGTGAACTAGTGAAGTATTATACTCTGCCCCGAGGCCCGCGGGTCCAGGCTGACCCGGTATTAAATTATATCATTGGGCCAAAACCAAATGTTTCGGATACACACAAATGTTGTGAGACATCATACGAGGGGCTTAGGTGCGCAAATGGATTCAACTAATTATATTTCATTTGTATTTGAAATCGTTGAATTAAGGGCAATTTGTAGATAACTCCCTAAATCAAACATAACTTTCAATTTACTCCCTATATTTGTCTTTCCGAAAATGCCCTTGTCGTTATTTTAATCATTATTATTTCTTGAATTATCAAATGTGAAATCGGATTCAAAATCTGATTCACTTGATTCATCAAGATAATAAATATTTTCATCGTCGGATGAAAATTCAATTGTTTCTACGGGATAGAATCCTATAGTATATATTTCTTCAAGAAGTTTAATTTTATTTTTCTTTTCGTTTCGTTTTGGACATTCATTCGCATAATGTCCTTCTTTGTTGCACAACCAACATGTGCAATTCTTTCCTTTACCCTTTGGGCAAGGTGGTTTTTTGTTATCAAACTTTTTATAAAATTTTCTTTTATAAGGTTTTCTGAAGAAATTCTTTTTAAATTTCTTTTTCTTATAGGGAATAAATTTCTTATTAAAAGATTTATAAGGTTTATTAAATTTATTCTGTTTCTGTCGTTTTAAATATTTGTGTGACATGTTTGTTTTGCAACCGTATTTTTTTACTGTGAATTCCATTTTGTCACAACAAAGTTTATTGTTTTGTTTGTAGGATTTAGAGATTCTTTTATTTAGTGTTACTTCATGACATTTCTTTGTTATTATGTCTTTGATGAATTTAATAGCTCCTCCTAAAGTTTTAGCATAAGGACTAGTTAAGAATTCATCTTTACTGTGTATAGGTATATTAGGTATCTTATTAAAGATACTTAGTTTATAATGTTCTTTTTTATCAGCATCTATTAATTGATAATAGTTTGTTTCATAATCACAAATAAATTCTTCTAAGTAACATAAATTGCATAATTTAATATTATCTAATATAAAGATTGCTCTATTTTGTTCTATATTTTTAGCTACCAAATTAGCATCATTATTAGAAACTCCTAAAAATTCTTGGTACAAGGCATCAACAAATAGTTCGAAATATCGATGTCCTGTCATTTTTTGTGGTAGATTAGTAATTACTAGGTTTTCAGCCCAAGTTCTTACTGCTCCTACCAGTGTCATTTTTATCATTCCATGAGTTAAAACTTGAATATTCTCACTTTTGTCTAATAATGGTGTTAATTAAATTTGTACTGATAGTTCATTTGTCCAATGATCTATCTTTGATTTTCTTTCTTTGGCTGTTGAACAACCTAAATCTAAGATATTTTGTTTCACAAATCCTGATGTTTTTGATTCTCTAAGAATATCTCTAACATCTTTATAAGATCCAGAGTATTGGTCTCTGTTATATTTAAATTCTTCATCATCTCTTCCACCACTACCTTCTACATTCGTTCGTAGATTTAATCGTGGTCTAGAATCATCTTCAGATTCTGATTCTGAAATATCCATATCTCTGTATTGTTCTGAGTCCTGATGTGAATGATATAATTCTTCTGTACTTACTCTTATTTGTTCAAAATCAGATGAGTCGGTTTCACTAAACATTTCCATACTTATGTTTGTCATAACTAAGGGGATTTCTATACCATGATTTAATTTTGAATGGTGGTTCTTCTTCCATTTTTTTTCCTTTATCTATTGGAAGAACTTCCTTAAGATAGTTTAATATTTCATTACTATGTCTTTCTTGTTCAATTATTAATCTAGTCGTTGCTAAATCAATATATTCCTTGAAATTCTTCTCTAATTCTTGTATTGATAGATTGATCTTATTAATATTATTTTCTGAATCTCCTAGATCTTTTTCTAATTTTATTAAGGACGTCATTGCGATAAGGTTGACTCATTAACAATAGCTTGTTTAATTTTAAGAATATTTTGATTCATAGTTCCAATCTTATCAAGAATATCTTCATCATTTCTAGTAAATGATAATGATCTTCTTGCACTACAACAAATATGCTAATTAACAACACTAAAAAGACAACGGTTTTAGACAAAAACTGTTGTCTTTTGACCTTTAACAACAGTTTTTACGAAAACCGTTGTTGTTGGAAATTTTTTAATGAAAAACAACAACGGTTTTTAAAAAACCGTTGTCTTATATATGTTAAAGACAACAGTTTTAAAACTGTTGTCTATGAGCGGGTTTTTTAGGCCTACGACAACAGTTTTAATTAACCGTTGTCTATGTGCGAATTTTTTATGGTCTACGACAACGGTTTTAATTAACTGTTGTCGTTTTCTATTGTTTTATGTTGTTTTAGACAACACTTTTATTAAACCGTTGTCTTTGCTTTTTTTTGTTAAATATTATATATATATATAATTTTGTTTATAATTATATATATATACACGTATACGCTCAAAAAGAATGAAAAATAGAAAGAGAAGGAACCCAAGACCTAGCCTAACCCGTCGCCCTTTGACCCAGCTCATCTCGTCGCCTTATTCGCCGATCAAACGCCGGAATAGGTCACCTCTTTCTTTTTCTTCTTTCTTTGGTGCTCATGATTGCCAGAGTCTTCACGTTTTTTAGAGATGAACCCTAGTTCTCCATTCTCTTTGAATGGCCAATTGGGAGTGATTTGTCGTGGTTTCGGGATCGTTATATTTCACTGTGGGTTGTGTGTTTTTGAATCCTAGGATGATTTTGCATCGTTTTGTTACTGGATTTCGAATCATTTAGCTCTGGTTTTTTTGCTCGCGTTGTTCTTCATCTGCGAAGGAAGCTCTTTGTGCGATTTGATATTTTCTCTTCTTTGACTGATCTGGTGGGTCTGGAGCTTGTGGGTGTGGTGTTTTGTTGATTTCCTCTTGTTGTAGTGGCTGGGCTGCCAGCGAGATAGAGAAATTTGAGGGGTGCTTACTTCTGCCCCTCACCTGTTTGTGCAATTGCTTGAGTGGCTCAATGTTTGCACGTCCGCTAATTTGTAACAGGTATTTGGCTATCTCTGATTATTTTGTATCGTATATTGGTGCTTGAGAACACGGTCCCTTTCTATCTTGTTAGTTTCATTCTGATAACAACAAGATGTTATTTCTTTGCTTGGGATAATTAGTGGGGCAGATTCTTCATGCGGTACACACACACATATATATATATATATATATATATATATATATATATATAATATATATAATATATATATATATATATATATAGAGTTTTGCTATCGCCCACCCACCGTGCCCACCTAATGTGCCCACCATGAGGTGGCACTCAACTATTGGACGCACAATTCATCACATCCAATAGTTGAGTGCCACATCATGGTGGGCACATTAGGTGGGCACGATGGGTGGGCAGGATAGCAAAATTGTATATATATATATATATATATATATATATATATATATAATATATATATATATATATATATATATATATATATATATAGAAGCCACCTTCCGTGATGGTCTAGATTTCACCTCTACACTCACTTTAACCTGAAATTTAATTTGAGCTGTTTTTTCCTTTCATTTTTCAAAATAATTTCTGTTTATATATGTATATATATGATCAGTTAGTTAGTTAATAACCTGCTTGTCTAATTCATATAGTTTCTGAATTTGCACAATCACATCTCTCTTTCGATATTCATCTTTTTTTTCCTTCGAAGCTCGGTGATTTTTCGGGTTGATCCTGATACCAGCTTGTTGGGATCATCGTCTTTACCCTTGTATCCCACTTCATGAGAAATTACGATGAATTAAAAATATATATATATATGATAGAGTAGTGTCTGAAAATGAATATGAATATATATATATATATACTGACACAATAATCTTGCAGCTGGATGGAGAGGAGGAGATTGAGAAGGAGGATTAATGTGGTGAACAAGTGTGAGTAGAACGAGTTCATCTCCAGGGTTGAGGGACAGAGCAATTTGAGGGGTGCTTACTTATGCCCCTCACCTGTTTGTGCAATTTCTTCAGTGGCTCAATGCTTGCACGTCCGCTAATTTGTAACAGGTATTTGGCCATCTCTGATTATTTTGTATCGTATATTTGTGCTTGTGAACGCGGTCATTGTCGTGGGAGCCCTTTCTATCTTGTGAGTTCCATTCATGTAACATCTTTAATTGCTTAGTATTTAGCCTCATTTTACTTTGTTTTCAGATGTTAACATACGTGTATCCTTTCTTGGTTCCTCGTTCAGCACAAATATTGACGGTTGGGAAACCATGGTTTTCATAGGAGTTAATGCTGCTATAAGGTAAAATATACCTATAAACATTTCACTCAGATTTATATATATAAATATATATTAACTTTCAATTTGTCAAAGCTTTCTTGGAAAGGATATGCACATACAATTTGCTGAAATAAATACGACAAATATTGCTTCTTCATTCAGTAATGTGAATTCGACGTTTATTCGATCAAATTAGTCCAAATTTTAGTTAAGTTCATATTTTTTAATTGTTATTATAGGTTTCTATGCTCAATTATTTTGAAATAAAGTGATAGTTATGCTCTCAATATATATACTATTATTATCTTAAAAGTTGGTTCATTTCATTTTTCTGCTTAAATTAATCTAATCATATTAGGACTTTCGTGCCAATTTAATATTTTAGTTTGTTATCCATATTATGACTTGAGTGTAATTAGGGTTCAAATTTTAAGGACGTGATAGAAGAATTCAATATCGGTGTCCAAGTTGATGGCAAAAGGCATCACTTATAAGTGATGAGAAGCCATATAATATTCTTGCAATCTGTTTTTGCTTCTGTGTTCTTCATATGTAATTAATAGTGGAAAACCATAGTTATGCTTCGTACTTATTGATGTTTCTACAAATGAAGAGGATGTGATCACAATCTACAGTCAAAAGAACAAATAGAGGCAAAGCTTCCTCCACAAGTACGAAGCTGCTATCAAGCGAGAAAGAGCATTGGCTTATTCACACTCATCAGGTACTCACTTTTATCTCCATCCACCAGTGATGTGTAACTTCAGGAATTTAAACTTTCTTTGACAAGGATTTTGATATATGCCCTATTCGATTTTATACTTTATTTTTAGACATTGTCTTAAAGATAGTACCACTCATTTTTTTACAAATGAATAGGTCACGAATTAAGAGAAAAGATGAAGAGCTAACAAATAATTTTTTTAACCAGGGTCATTTATAACTAATCTCGTTGCTACACCCTTTTCAAGGTGAAGAAAACACTATAAATAATGCATTTGAAACATGAAATGGAAGTACACTCTTATGTAAATGTTTTATCGCATCAGAAATTTTACAATTCTGTTTACTCGTCGACATATGAACTGAGCAGCAAATGTGGAAGAAGTTGGCAATATCTTCAAATTTAATTTTCATGCACCATACTAATCCTCAATGGGGTTGGAGCTGATTACATGGAGGTAAGAATAAATTTTTTAAATGATTATCATGATGAGTGCGAGAGGATAAAAATGAGAGAAATTTCTTTAATTTTCATTTCCATGTGAGATAATCTATTCAAGGAAAAATACTTCTTCAGCACTTATTAGTCATGTGGAATGTCATGCATAAATTAGATTAATTTATCTTGAAAGGTGGAAGATTCTAAAAATTCCAATCTGGTTAGACCCACTACTAAAATGAGGAAATTTGCTAAGAATCGTTATTATTTTTGACATATGGCTTTTCTTCAGTTGGGAGCAAAGGATATAGCATGGTTACCTTGAATTACTTGAGTTTGTTACTTCAAATTTTCATTTTCTACGGGTAATCTTATGTGTTTCTGTCTTTTATTTTAATTTGTGAATACATATCTGAAAATTTTCATGTTAAAATGAGTGGAGGATGTATTTATTTGAAAAGCTATTTTGATTTGGGGTTATGATTTCCTTACCAAATACCAAGTCTTCGTTTGTTTTTTATTTATAAAAACTATATTTTTTTTAAAAGCTATTTGTGTATGTAGGTGCAAATGGATGGGACGTAGCTGTCCCATACAAACAATTTAAATAGAGGGAATCATAGACATCAACAAAATTGAGCTTCCACAATATTCATGGTGCTATTGCAGGCTGTATTTTGGTTAGTCGTGCCCAGATTAATCAGAGAGGCTAGGAGAAAATAAAGCTTATAATGACAGTTCTCTTGCTGATCTTCTTCACTGCTTTGGTGGTAAATAACTTATCAAAGCTATCACTTGTTCCTCTTTTGTTGCAGGAAAAAGTTAATGATTGGATTTTGAAAAGGCAAGAAGATGGGTTCAGAGTCACGATTGGTGATATATTCTCAT
Organism: Henckelia pumila; assembly: GCF_033568475.1. Lineage (NCBI taxonomy): Eukaryota > Viridiplantae > Streptophyta > Magnoliopsida > Lamiales > Gesneriaceae > Henckelia > Henckelia pumila. The sequence goes on along the minus strand of NC_133123.1, from coordinate 33,757,238 downwards.
ATCTACAGGTTTTTTCTCTTGCATTGGTGAATTTGCCAATAATCTACGGTGTCTTTTTCCAATCATCTTCTTCATTCCCGCAAATAAACCCAAAGATTGCTCTCTCATTTTTTTTTCCAGGAAATGAATTTCATCTTCGCATTTTAACATAATCATTGCAATTATAATAACCTGCATGCCGTTATAAAGTAATAAATTTATGTTGTGACAGAACCGAGCTCATTCTTATGTAACAAGACTTTCACAGACAAAAATATCTTTTTTCTGAAACAAAGCCGAATATATACTCCCAACACCTTTCTGAGAAATACAGTTTCAGAAATAGTTGTCTTCTAGAAACATAGCCCCTATTTTATGGAGGGAATTCTCTACTTGATAAGGATGGAATTGTGACTAAGCTGGTAAAAATAGGTAAGTTTCGATCATTGTGCTGTTACAAGTGGATGGGATTTAAATCAGTTTAGTCCTCTTTGAGGACGTGTTCGATTTTAGCTTTATAAAATTCATGATTTTTGTTTCTGCTTCTCATCTTGTATGGTCAGAATCATCAGTCCGCAAAGGTACACAATGGTTCCTGCATATGTAATTTTCTAAGTTGATTTTTATATTCCTGCATGTGGCATCCCTAAGAAGTTGCTTTTATTTTCAATGATTTTTCAGGTTTTAGCAAGTTATTCTCATGAAATGTTGACCTTTTTATTAGATACTGTACTTCTTTCCAATCATGCATGAATTATTCTTGTCAACTTGTCTGTTCAATTTATTGTGAAATACAAACTACACTTACAGAGACCTTTTATTGGTATGCAACTATGTTTTAAATGGGAATTGGGCATAAATTCAAGAGATATTTTAGGGTCGTACTGATTCTTGACTTTGAGAGATTTATGTAACTTTTTTTTGTATGAATTTACTTGGAACTGTTTGAGATTGTGATCACATTTTAGTGTGATGAAACAGAGCTCAAAAGAAGGTAGCAGATATAGCTTCATGGGAGAACACCAAGAAGGCATATTTTGATGCCCAATTAAGAAAACTTGAGGTAAAAACATTCAACTTCGATTTACTTGTTTGCGTATATCTTCAAATTTGCGCGTGTTTTAATGTAAATATTTTGGCTATAAAACTATTCATGATCATCACTTTTGGTTTACATGAAATCCTGAACAAAGTTTGAAAGTTATAAATATAAAATGTTGAGCCAGGCTTGTAGATTGTAATCTTTAGGAAAAACTAAAGAAAAATGAATATTATGCAGAAAGTGTGAAAAACATGTGGCATTAATACACAAGCAGGCAAAAGAGAAGATAGACATGGTTGAAGCTACACTTAAAGATGAGATATTCAAGGCAACAAAGGCGGCTAATACATGCATACCGTGCAACCAAGAAGATTCCTAAGAAATCTTTTCGATGCTTTTAAGGTGTAGTGTCTTGTGTTTAGCAAAACATGAACTGAGAAATTTCAGGATTCCCTTGTAAAGTTTGTTGTCTTGATATGATGTTTTGTAATACTAAAAAATTGTATATTAAATTTTATTTTAAAAATTTTAAATTTTGATTGATTTATAATATTGAAAATTTGTATATTAATTTTTTTTATTTTTATTTAAGAAACGACAACGGATTTTAACTGTTGCAAAACTGTTGTCGTAAGCCTCAAAAGACAACGGATTTTAACTGTTGCAAAACTGTTGTCGTACACCTACATAAGACATCGGTTTTAAAATGTGGTTGAATAATGTCAACATACGACAACAGATATAAAGTGTTGTAAATGTGTTGTCGTATGCCAACATAGACAACGGTTTATAACTGTCGTAAAAGGCAACTTAAAACAACGGTTATAAACCGTTGTCATATGTTGGAATCCACAACGGATATAAACCGTTGTTGTATGTTATACTTTCGAAAACACCTAAAACTACAACGATTTTTTGACCCCTACAACAACGAATATAATCCGTTGTCGTATCCATTTTTTCTTGTAGTGTTGGTACAGACTGTTTTGTGATTTGGAGGTCATCTGAACTCCATCTTTTATAGGGATTTATTTCTTCAATAAATGCTTTTCGAGGGTGTTCAATTCTTGTAATATTTTCAAACATTCTTTCAACAGAAATAGTTGGTTTTGTTGAAATTATTCCTGTTTGAGAATTATTACTTATTGCTAAACCGACAACATAGTTTATATTGATCGGATGGTTTCCTGTTAACATAAGATTATTTCTATAAAAGTAATAATCTAATGACGTCATTTATGTTTTTATCAAAAAAAGATATATTGTATTGTGGATAAATATAAAATTTTATCTTTTTGTAACATAAATTTCTTTCAATTTTTCCAAGGATAGAATCCTCGAAATTACGTATTCTTTTGTCACGAACTGTTATTTCAATTGGTGTATCTATTCCTTCTCGGTAGTGAGCTGATATTATTATTTCAATTCCTCCGATATGAACATATTTCAGTTCAGATCGTTCTTTTTCACTGGCTTTTGCCATGATGGTATTAATATCTTGAGTTGTTAATAACTTCAGAGTATTAGACCTTGATTCGTTATTTATTTTACAAGATCGTTCTTTTGTACGAATCGAATAATAAATTAAATTTTTTCTGGGATTAATAAAATTTGAAATCTTGCTTAGTATTCCTGGTTGGTCTATTAGATTTGTTTTTGAATTAGAAAACTCTGTTTTCTGTAATTCAGCAAACTTACTTTGATTGAATATAATATTCAAATTATACTCTTGATTTTCTTCAGATTCTTCAGATTCATCGACCAGGTTGTTTTGATTTGGAATTGTTACTTCTGTCATTTTAACAGATGATAGAACTTCTTAATTTTCTTAAGGCTATTAAAAGCCTTTTTGTTGAATCTATCTGTTCTAATAAATTCTGAAAATCTTCGAAACTATCAATTGAAGATTGATAATTTTTAAGATGTTTCAAATTGTTTTCACAATTTTCTATATCAAAATTTATATTTTGAGAATATAAATTAAAGATATTCATTTTTGTATTTTCATACATTTTCCATTTAGTAAAAATTGTTACTTTTATTATTTTGTTTTTGTTGATCGGATTTCGATAACAAAGTTTGTTCTTATTCATAACATATTGTTATGTCTTCAATTTTATCGTTTTCAGAAATTTGAATTATCATTTTCCAGCTGCTTGAAAAATGTTCTTTTTTATGATTTTTGAAATAAAAGGTTTGGAGATCTTTTATTTTATTCCATAATTGATCTATTTGACGTAAATCTTTTAGTAAGATTATTTTATCAAATAAATTTTTAATCTCAATATCTAAAGTTAATCCAGGCATTAATAATATGCTTTATTTAGGCTCTGATACCAGGTTGCGGAATTCTTTAAATTCTTATGAATTTTCTTATTCATGGATTTACAGATCTGATTCATGGATTTACAGATCTGATTCATTTATAACAGATAAATGTTTTCATATTAGTTTGGTTCCATTCATGGGTTATTAATACAAATTTTAGTTGATAAATTGATTCAAATATAGTTAAATCAGAAATATTTAAACGATATTCACGAAATGTATCATATTCATGATCATCTTCTATTTCGAACCAGTTTTTTATTATTAATCTTCCATTTCTTATAAAGGATGATGACATGATTAATGTATTTTGACTATTTCCTTGAATTAAGGGCTGCAGGAGGTTTAGGAAGGTTACCTTGTTTGAATGAATCTTGGTTTTGAGCAGAGGCCAAATCCTTGCTTTCCCTTAACGATCACTTGATCAACTGGTACTTGCTCTATGGATCTTTAGGTTTACTCTTAACCATGAATATTCAATGATTGGTTTCCAACCTTATCCTCCTTACGCCCTGCTTGTTTAGTTATTAACCATAAGGCTTATTTTGTTTCTGATTTTATATTTCTTAGTTTCTGATAGTTTTCATACGTCTTGTATGAACCAGATTGTAAGAAACTTTAATAAGAAAGAGATACTCAAACTTCACTTCCTCTTTTACAGCACAAAATATCTCCTTTTATAGGCGTGGAGAAACGCATACATAATTAAAAATAAAGAAAAGAGGGGGACCACCCGACACTACATAATGGAAACAGCTCATTTTACATCTGAGTGGATGCCCTTAACATGTGGTGTGGTCCACGATTTCATTTGTTTTTACATTGTGTCACTCTCTGAATCACTGGTGCATTCGGACCATTTCTTTATTGGTTTGTATTTTTTGACAGCTGGTTTGTCCTCTTTGACATCTGCTTCTTCTGTCTTAATGGGTTGACAATGTCCACATTTGTGAGTGGAAATCATTGTTCTTAGTCTTTGACATAACATTTGTTGGGTTTCTCGGGTCATGTCAACTCTTGCTTCATAGATTGGAGCTTCGAATTGAGCTAACATGGCTTGTTCTTTCTTTTGGATTGTCTCATTGTGTCCAGTGGTTAATAAATATTACTGGTTGCAAAATTTATTTTAACCTTTGAGTTTCCATCAATCTTTCATGTCTTTGAGATCATATCAATCAATGTCTTTATTCTTATCTCAGGAAGTGTTGTGATATCCATTACTGGTTTCTCTTCATTTGATCCTTCGAATAAGAACTTGTCTTTTTGTTTTCGACATTGAATATATACAATTGGTTGATAGAATTTGTTATCATCCCAATCTGAAAGGGTTGAGTGAATACTCAATGTTAATACTGGATCGTCCTTAAAGACTGCTTTCTTGAACTGGATGATACTATTTCTCAACTGATATGGAAATAGTTCTATTTCTTGATTGTTGGGACTGACTTCCAATCCACTGAATAATCCATTTGAAAAGAATCTTGCGACTTCATAAGCTGGAGTACCTTGCAGTGTTCTTGCTCTTGATATGCTCTGTGTGTCACAAGTTTGTAGCCAAGATTCTGCAGATGGTTTGGCTATTCTCAAATAATTTAGTGTTTCAAAGAATTCAGTCTTGAGTTTTTCTGAAAAATTTGTTTTTTCAAAAATTGGTTTTTGTGGTCGCAGATTGACCATCTTTCTTTCTTTCTTTTCAAGGGCACTTTTAAACGTCCTTTCTTCTTTTTTATTTTTCTCGGTGCTGGCTGTGTCCACCGGTTCTTTTTTCTTTTCTTTTTCTTTGTCAGTGTTGGCTGTGACCACTGACTGTTTCTCTTTTATCTCCATTATTTTGTCAAATGGAGTTGCCATTTTGATTGATGTTCTTGGTGAGGATGATGATGATGAAGTTATCATCTTTTCTTCTGTCCTTTGAATTTTTTTACTCCAATTCCTTTCTTTTAGTTGAAGAATTTGAATTTCTTCCAGCAATTCAATCAATTGTTCTTTTAATTGACTTAGTTGCTCCATCTTGATTATACTCTGCACAAGAAAACATATTTATATATATAATGGTTAGTAAAATAACTCTTTTCGTGAGTAATTCGGATAGTTTTATTATGCGTATCATTGCATTTATAAATTCTTTTGCAAGAATTGAATCAATCTTAAATTGATTATTTTACTCAAAGAGTAATTTATGTTTCTGAATATAAATCTCATTTCATTAATTTATATTCCCCATGCTTTCTGATGCATGTTCGGATGACTGAAAGTCATAAAATAATTCATGTTTCTGAATATAAATCTCATTTCATCAATTTATATTCCCCATGCTTTCTGAGGCATGTTTGGATGACTCACAGTCATTTTCTGGATCACTTAGGATCTCCTTTGTTATTCCGTTACTACGGATAGTATAGTTTGGATGAAGTTCTCTGGTTAATGCGTCGGGTAATGAATTATCCGTTCCTTTGACATGTTGATCTCGAACTGATAATGGTTCAATTCCAATTGTCATCTAATTAGCCTTGCTGTATTTCTCTCTGCATTTCTTGATATTTTCCTTGTTTTGAAATATGTTAAATTCATATTATCTGTTCTTACTAAAAACGGTTTAGAAATAAGATAAATTTCATAAGTTCTAATTGTGAATATTAAAGCTAATAATTCTTTTTCATTCGAATGATAATTTAATTATGCACCTTGAAAAGTTCCTGATGTATAGTTGCATAATTCTTCATTATTTCTAGTAGCTGTTTTAGTAAGTTCTTCTAAATTTTTTTCTCCAGTATAAGCTTTTAAACATGCTCCCCAGTATTTATCTGAAGCGTCTGTTTTAATAATTATTATATCTTTATTTGAAGGAAAATATAATTCAGGAAGATTACCAATTATTTTCTTTTTAATAGTGTCTATGTAATTAGTATCTTCTTTCGACCATTTCCGCTTATAGTCCTGTTTAAGTTTTACCTGAAGAGATTTTTTGATTTCTGCAAGTTTCTTAATGTAATTTCCAGAATAAGTTAATAATCCTAAAAATCTTCTTAATTGATCTTTATCCTTGATTTCACTAGGAAAATCATGAATTTTTTTAAGTATATGCGGTTGTAAACAATGTTTTTCATCTTCTATTTGTAATCCTAAATAATTTATTTTTGTTTTGAATAATTGTGCTTTCTTTTCAGAAAGTATAATTCCATCTTTATGACAAATATCTAAAACTGTCATGAGATCTTTATAATGTTGATCTAGTGTTTTTGAATAAATTAATATGTCATCTATATAAACACAACAAAAATCTATATATGATTTAAAAGATTCATCCATATATCTTTGAAAGATACCTGGTGCTTGTTTAAGTCCGAAAGGTAATACAGTCCATTGATACTGTCCTTTTGAACAACTGAATGCTGAAGAGTGTGGACTTTTACTAGGGATGATTATCTTAAGTTTTAATAATTCTTGAACTTCTTTTTCAAATATTTTTACATCATCCATGTTACATCTTTTTGGTGCTTCACGGATTGTGATATTAGGGTATTTGAGTTTTATTGAAGCAATGAATTGTTTTCTTTTCTTAATTTTGTCCTGAGGATTTTCAGAACATATATCATGAAATTTCCTCATGATTTTTTTTTAAAGGATTAATCGTTAAAATATTTTCTATTTTTAGTTCTATTGGATTTGTATTTCGTTTATGAAAATTCTTTGTAAATCCTTTATTTCCTACGCGAAATGCTGTTCGTATTTTGGGAATGTAAATCATTGATGATCCTTTGTTTAAAGTTATGTGATCTTCAAATTGTGAAAAGGGAAGATATTCTCTTAAAAAGTTATTTCCTATTATAATGTCCATTTCTGATTCTATTTGATATATAATGGGTATTACAAATTTTGTTTCTTCTATTTCTATTTTTAATTTTTTTGCTACTGTATTAAGCATGATTATTGATTCATCTCCTATTCAAACTTTAAATCTTTTATCATATTTCTTCCAATAATGATTTGGAAGTATATGCTTGCTTCCTAAACACATACTTTCTCCTGTATCAACATAAGCATGTATATGATATGATTTATGTTCTTTGATTTTAATTTGAATTTTTATATATATACTATTTGGATTAGTTTTGTTTTTATTATCCATTCTCTCATTTTTTTTATTTTTTTTAAGAGATAAGGGTAAAATTGGTATTTAGAAACAAAAATTTCTCTCTCCAGGAAGTTGAAAGTAAATTTTATTTATGTAGGAATTTATAAATAAGTTATAAAGTGATTTAGGGAGTGATTGACAATTAACCCTTGAATTAAACCCAACTTTAACATGTTTTTAACTTTTTCAAACCGAAGTCAAACCTTAAATATTTTGTTCAATAGTATAAAAGTTTCTCGTGATCTTTAATATTTGATTAATATTACAACAAATAAATATATTTCAAACATTTAACGTATTTTTGAATAATAATTCTATGAAAATCTTTTGCGCTGGAGCTCTTATTGGAGGAAATTTTTGAAAAAATATTCGAATTTCGAATAAAATTCGAGCTCGAACATATGTAATCAGAGCAAAACTCGAGCATATCGATTCCAAACCTTTGAGTTTATCACCAGGATCGTTTCGTTAAGGTAAAAAATGTTTATTGTTCCCTTGATATTTTCTTTTTCTCTGCTGCTAATTTCGTATTTGACAAGAATAATTTCATCACTCTGTCCAAATCATTCAACTATATTTGAATGATACGACAAAATGTTTATCAAAGTGGAAACGTATCATCAAATTACAAAAGACCAAGAAATGAAACTACTTAATGGTATTTGCCGCTCTCAAATATAAGCTCTAAACATGCTTTGCTATACTATAACATCACTTGAATGTGTTGCCATTTGCCGCTCTCAATTTTAGTAATCCATGTTATAAGGAAACAAAACATTAATACAAGGCATTGAAAAAGTTGAAACCTAAATTTTTGGATGACCATTCAAAATGTGTAAGCACCTAAAGATATGCAAAAACATGCTCAAAGTACAGAAACTACCAACATCAAGTATGTTTATGTTGTTGTAAGCCTCTTCCAATTCAATCTAAAATACACCTTGAGTTCCAAATATGTTCCCCGGTAGTTGAGCTAAAACTGTCGGCCTTATTTTGTGCTAGCCGCCGTAGGCTTGGAAATGTCATGAAAGAACACTTTAAGGTGATCCCTAAGACCCAACTCACGTACTGCTGGCCTTTTCTAGCTCATCAACACCGGTTTTCTCAGTGTCACCAATGACCAGCCCAAGATTTTCGGTGAGCATTCCCCATGCCTTCAACATATCAGGGTGGTACCGCTTCTTTATTATCCGGATCATATCTTTTACTTCCTCCGTGTGCCCGTTCTTAGCCAACCCTTCAGCCAAATACTTCAGGGTATTAAAATCAGGTATCTTGTATGCCTTCGCACTCTTCTTAAACACCTGATATCCCATCACATATCGCTCGTGCTTGCACAAATTAAATATCAAAGTCCTAAAAGTGGCCATATTTGGATTACACCCTTTCTCCTTGAGGTCATCATACACCTTCTTGGCTTCATCCATCATCCCATTTCTAAGATAGCAAGTAATCAAATAGTTATAACTAACTGTATCAGGTTTTATCCCAGCTTCACTCATTTCCTCAATAAAACCCTTAACAGCATCGGGTTCCCCATTTTGAATATGATTCAGCCTCACATTGTAAGAGGCAACATCAGGCAAGCATCCCCTTTTCTTCACCATATCATCCCAAAATTTTCCGGCCTCGTCGCCTTTTCCTTGCTTGTACAGTACTTGCAAGATTGGAGAACATGTTGCGGCACCAATCTCAATCCCCTTCTCCTCCATCTCATTTAGCTTACTCATTGCCAACTCAGGGGAACCCATTTCGCAGTAGGACTTAATCAGTATCCCATATGAAAATTTATCAGGTAAAAATCCGAACTTTGAAGGGAACTCGTCGAAATATCCAGGCACGCGATCGAAGAGCTTGGAATTGATGCAGGCTTTGAGGAGTGCGTTGAATGATAATGCAGATCGTGGGCTTCCTAAATCGGTCATTTGCTGGTAGGTTTTGAGGGCATTCTCAAACATTCCCGCAATGCCGTAGGAGCGGATGAGGGAGGAGAGGAACGGCTCTTGGGTGATTTGAGGGAGGGATTTGTGGGATTCGAGAAAGGTTTTGATGTCTGATAAGCGGTGGGATTTGGAAAGGCGGCGTACGGTGTATTCTTGGGCGTGGAGGGTGGCGACCGGGTTAAGGTCGGAGATATTGGCGGCGGCAGTGAAAGAGGAGTAGATTTTGAGGGCTTCATCAGGGTCGTATGTCTTCTTGAGTCTGTTTTTGATAGAGGAAACAGTGATCGGTCTGGCGGCGGAATCGACGGCAGTGGTGAGGCGGCGGACGTGGCGTAGGGTAAAAGACCGGGACATTTTTTAGGGTTTGAGAGCGGAGAATTTGAGCTGAAACAGAGAGCTGAGTCAGTGACTATTTTTTTTTTTTCAAGCTTTGTTCAGTAAATAATATAATTATTATTTTAAAATGATTCAATTTAAGTAAGTTATATCTTTATTATTACATGGTCCAAAAGTCAATTAACTCAATCACGATAATTTTTTAAAAATGATTTATACGATTTATGCATGTTATTTATAAAATTTAATTTAATTGTTATGTTTAAATTATGTGATCTATGTCATTTAAAATGTTGCAAGTTATTTTAATGTTTTCAAATTTAAAATGCAATTCTGGACAAAAAGAATGAGTTTAGCCCTTGAACAAGTTAAGAAAGAATTATTTCATGTTTATATTAAATTTTGTAAATGCAGCGTTATTTTAATTAGTTGGGGTATAGTAAATATTAAAATTTAGTGTTTGAGACTAATGGACTGACTTTTAAGCTCATTGGTCTCAAACAGTTTGAGGTCAAAAGCTTTCTTTCATTTTTCTCACTTTTGAATGTCGCCTACGTCTCATTCCTCTTTTCTCTTTCTCACGTCCAAGACCGCATCCAAGTGTTGAGTTAAGTTCTTCAGTGTTCGAGGTTAGACCGTTCAGTTAAGTTCTTTAGTGTTCGAAGTTAAACCGTTCCCAAAGTGCAAATTGAATCCAAACGTCTGAATCCAGACAAGTTTTTAATGTTTGAAACCGTCATTCAAGATTATAAATATTTTGGTATGAACCTCATATGCGAATGTTGTCTTTATGCATGATTGATGAAGAAAATTTGTAGTATGATGTATAATCGTGAAACGTGATGCGTTCCTGATGTCTTTGGTTAAAGTTTTTAGATGTTTATGGATTTTGATGGGAAGTTTCAGAATTTTGGTGTGTGTAGAAGTTTTGATTCAAACTTTTGAAAAGTTGAGTTGTGTGATGGATTTTTTTCGGGATTTTGAAATTTTTTTATGATGGTTAATCATTATTTTTAAGATGTGGGTGATTATTTTCTCTAAAAGAGTTCGAAAAAGATCGAAAAGGTCAGAAAACCATGTTTTTATGTATTGATCATGCAGCGTCGAACTGCCTGGAAAACCCAAGCATGACGCATCAATCCTAGGTGGGATTTTTTTTCCACCTAGGCAGGAGTTGTGGCGCCTGGTGATATGTGTCGTTTTTACGTGTTTTATTGCATTTTTTTGCATTTATTTTGCATGATTTCATGTTGTTAAGTCATTCATTCTTAGTTATTGAATATTTGTTTCATTCGGACCACTCCTCATAATATTTGATTGGTTGTAGACAAAATAAGGAGAAAAGGAAGAGTTTAAGCACCGAGAATTGACGCAAAAAGGAATCACAAAGCATTAATGGTCCAAATTTTATTTTTGACACTAGAGTGATCCAAATCTGATCTCCACCGTTCAAATTGTAGTTTAAGATTTTTAAAGTTTTTTTCAAAATTTTAGCTCGATCTGGCGGCTAGAACTTCGGATATGATTTTTTCAACAAAATTGCGCGCTGGAAAAAATCAGGCGCCAAGGCTGGATTTTATTGCCCCTAGGCGCGACGCGGATGGGAGGAAAAATTTTGAATTTTCAAAAATTAAAAGTTGCGAGTTTTCGTGCTTTATTTGATGGGCTTTTAAGACATATGAATAGGAGATAAAAGAAACATCGGGAGGGAGTTGAAGGCGACGACCATCAAGGAACGAAGAGGGTGAAGAGGGAGAAGACAAGAAGAAATCAAAAACCGCAAACACTAGTTTTCTCTTTTCTTTTTGTTGGGATTTTGGGGATCATACTCCCAAAAAATATGTTTTGATTTCTTTTTTAATATTGAATTTGATTTTTATGCATTCTTGATTATATTATTGTGTTGATTGCAACTTTGGAGATTGATCAACTTCCGAGTTATTTTATTTGTTATCGTTGATACTGAAAGAATATTTTATAACATGATAGAGTGATATAATTCATGTATCTACAACTTGCATAGACATATAAGGTTAGATACGTGTTGATAGTCATAGTCCAATAGATCGAAAACTAGAAGATTCCACAATTCGTTAATGCAATTACTAGGGCTGATCAAATTTAATAAAAACCGCCCAAACCAACCGAATCGAACCACACCACACCGCTATGTTCAATTTTTTGACCAAAACCGTTTTTGAAAAAAATATAGCAAACTGCACCGCATAATATGATTTGGTGGCAATTTTAGAGGAAAACCGCACCAGCCGCACCGCATAAATAAATAAATAAATAGTTTTAAAATTATTTACGATATATTAATATGATCATGTATATCGTTTATAAAATTTATTTTAAATTCAATATAGTGATTCAAATTAAACATCACTATGTTTATATCTAATTATAATACCATAATAATGATAGAAATTCAAAAATTATGCACAGAAAAAAGAGACTATATTAACATTAAAAAAAAAAATTCTTTACACTTTTTTTTTTCAAAAATTTTTTGTTTTGCCTTTCTTATAATTTTTTTTAATCTTTCACGTTGACAAAATATGAGAAGATTTTTATACATTTTTTTTTAGAATTTTTTTATTTATTTGCATGTATTATACCTTGAAACTCGAAAGTAATTTTCGATGAAGCATTAAATTTGAGTTATGAGATTCCATAATTAAAAATTTGAATATTGTTTTATGTCATTTATTTTTTAATGATTTAGAATTTCTTATTATACTTACAATTTTTATGCTTTCATGTCGCAAGAAACAAAAATATATTCTAATTTTATTAAATATTTTTATATCAATTTATATTTTTTTTGGTGTTATTGTATTCATATATTATGTTTTTTGTCTACTTGATGATCCTTCTTCTTTATTAAAAAACCGCAAAACCGCCCGAACCCGCCCGAAACCGTCTCAAACCGCATATTTACATTTACATGAAAAACCGCAATTAGAAAATACCGCCCAAACCGCACCGTGCATAGCAATTCGGTTTGAATTTTATGAAAATACCGCCCAAACGGCACCGTGATCACCCCTAGCAATTACAATTGTTAAATAACACAATGACACTTGGTTATTTCATTTTGTTAATTAGATTAATATAGATCGACATAGTATATTGATAGATTAGAAAATTTCATCAAAAGCATGGCTTGAGAATTGAAATTCAATCATTAGAAAAAAAAATAGACAAGGGAACCAAGATCCTAACAATTATTTATTTATTTCTTGAGTTTAATTTTTTATTTTGATTTTGTTTCATTATTTTATTTTAGTTTACTAATTTATTCTCCATCTCGTTTTAATTAGTTAAAGAATAATACTTGAATAATTTTGTCACAAATCAATCTATGTGGGACGATATATTATTACTTGATTCGTGCGCTTGCGATTTATTCGAGTTTATTTGGTATATATATTTAAGTTGATTTTTCGTGGTAGTATTTGCTCGTAATCTAAATAGAAGAGCCATCACACAAAATTTATCCGCAATAACGTTTTCCTGGAGTTTTTGTGTAAATAAATATAACAATATAACAATTTTCAATTCAAAACTTTTTATTTCGTTTACATGATTTAGAAAGTCGAATTTGCTTCAAAATATAATCATGTTATAAAAAAGATATAGATAAATATTAGCGCTACACACATTTTGTATGGAGCTAAATACGTCTGAAAATTTGCTTCAATTCAGATTTTGATATATTTATAATATGCTAGTAAAAGTCACGTGCGATGCACGTGGGAACAATTTTTTTTTTGTCGATAAGCGTTGTTAAATAAATTAATTGAGATGAGAAGATATTAACACGCAGTTAATAAATGATTTTCACGGTAATAATATATATTTTTTGAAAAAAAAAACCTTTTACATGTCTTAGTGTTGTAATTAATATAATCTTCGACATTGCAACTAATAACAATATTTGCAACATTTTCGACAATGTAACACTTGCAGTTTCAATGTTTTTATTATTTACGATCACGATTATTTTACATGCACATTAACAGTTTAGAATAAGATATTATCAATAATTCATGTAAGCTAATAAATATAAGTGTTACGCTTATTATAGTTTTACATTAACACAATATTGATATTGAAACTTATGTAATTATTACAACTCGATCAAGTTTTCTATTTTTTTTATTAATATTGAGAAATTATGGCATGCTTCGTATCATGAATTCGTCTTATTTTTTTTATCTCATGTATGTATGATTTATTCTTTATTTTTTAATAAGTGAGATATGTTAATCAAATTATATTAAATATAATTTTGTAATTTTCTATGTTATATGTTAATCACTATTGATGAAAACAAATTGGTATAGATAATGCATTCTATACCTTAATTTAAATTATTGCGTCGAATATTTTTTTTATTTTATATTTGGAATTTTTTTCTCTTTAACAATTTTTCATATCTTGTGTTTTTATTCTCCATGAAAGAATCATTATTATCATCATCTTTAATAACAGTTATTGTGATACTATCTTCATCGATCATTTGCATTTTTCTATCGTTATTATTTAATCAGACGGTCTCTTTTTTATGATAAAAAAATTTACTTGCAAAGAATAACAATAATTTCATCATTCTCATCTGTATTCTGGTATGTTATCATTTTTCATTACTTGTATGTTAGTATCGTTAACGATCAATGTATTTGATGGACATCTTGTTTTCTTTTTGATTTCTCGTTTTTCGAAGTCTACTTATCTCCTTTTGCTTACAATGCTTTCATTGCTGAAATATTTGATTGAATTTTGAATCCCTTTAATTACAAATATTAACATTTCATATTTTATCTCAACCGTTTTGTTGCATATTTTTATTTATTTATTCATCTGATTAAAAGTTTGCATCAATGTAATTTTTAAAGGATCTTTAATTTAATGTGAGACGTGTCATCCACAATTTTTTAAGACTTTTTTATTTATTTATTAACTAACTCGTAGTAGATTGATTAACATAGATATATTTACAGAAATATTATGATTATAATGATTAATATCAAATATTATTTTCATGTAAAAGAAAAAATTGAACGTGGTCGATACCGTTGGATTCTTTTTTCGATATTATTATTGTTGTTGTTATTTAAATATGCATTATTTGTTTAAAAAAAAAGTAAATGTTCTTTTGCTAAAAAATACTTTCGTTCTAAGATGCTATTAGGAAATTGACACAAACTAAGACACTAATATACATCACATTCAGGAATTAAACGTCTGGAGCGTTAAGATATTAACGGGTAGACAACTATGTGAAGGGTGAGGCCAACTATGGGCCGTACAACACATAATGGTGGAATCCGAGCTCCGATACCATATTAAAAAATTGACTTGGACATAACTCAGCTCAAAAAATAGCTCAAGAGGGGAGGTTTGTCTTTGTCCAGGGCCGCTTCTTCCTTGAGGCTGAAGAATTAATGGACTCAGGCCCCAAAATTTCAATTTTTTTAGGGCTTATTTTTTTGGGTTTATATAAGTATATAGTAATAATAATAAATACAAGTTCATTAATTTTATGATTGTGAAAAAATCAAATTATGTTAAAATTAAATTGTACTCCCAATCCAATGGGCCCATTTTATAATTCTTTCTCATTCAACCATTCTCAGAAAGTCAAAATCTTATTTTACGTGAAGGGCTAAGCTTTTTTTTCCTGCTTTTTGTTTATCTAAGAAAAATAGTTATCTGCTTTGGAGGCTTGGAACTTTAAGTTTTTCATCATATTTTATCAAGATTAGTAGAGAAATTCCATCAAATCAGTAAACTCTACCGTTCATGCCACGGGTTAGTAAATATGGAATCTTTTTTGTGTTTTATATTTGGGGATCCGGGATCCTTAACTTGATATTATTGTTTATTTGTTTTGATTTTTCAATATTATTAAATTATTTTTTGATGTGCTTCAAAATTTGTATTGGCTTGTTAAACATCTTCTTAAATTAAAGTGTTGAAATTAATTTCTAAATTATATAATTGGGCTGTTTTGATTTATTCTTATTAGATGATCGGATTGTCCATCTTGCTTTGAATTATGCCATCTAATTTATATTATATTTTTAATTGTGATTGCATTTTTTCAGCTATTACATTGTTATTTTGTCAATTGGTTAAGTGAAAAAAAAATATATTTTGTTTCATTGTTTGTTTGTTAGGCAAATTCATATATGTTTGCCACAAAAATTGTAAGGCGAGTTGTGTTTAAGTAATCATTTGCAATATATTTTGGCACGTGTTACGCCTTAAACGCATACAAATCTCGTGTTATGAGATTAATGTTTTTAATGCATTAACAAGTCTCATAATGTTATGTTTTGATGATTACAAAACTCGGTTAATTGTTACTAACCATTTAAAGTGAGATTTTGCAGATTAGAATTTATTGAATTTCAAAATGAGAGTTTTTCAAACTTTTGTGAAGAGAAAGACATCGGTCATAATTTTTCTTGTCCTAGGACTCCTCAACAAAACGGGGTCGTTGAGAGGAAAAATAGGACACTTGTGGAGATTGCGAGGACCATGATATGTGAGCATTCTCTACCAAAATATTTTTGGGCTGAAGCAATGAACACTGCCTGTTACATTATCAATCGCGTATCAATAAGGCCAATTCTCAAGAAAACTCCATATGAATTATGGAGAGGGAGAAAACTTAACATTTCTTACTTTCGAGCTTTCGGTTCCAAATGCTACATACATAACAATGGTAAGGACAACCTTGGCAAATTTGATGCCAAATCCGACAAAGGTATCTTTCTCGGATATTCTACCTCAAGTAAGGCCTTTAGAGTTTTTAATAAACGCACTTTGCTTGTTGAAGAATCTATGCATGTTATTTTTGATGAATCTATGTCTACTATTGTTCGCACTAACATTGATGATGTAGAATTACTCGAAGAAGAGTTGACTTCCTCAAGCCTAAATGATATAGATGTTTCCGTTGAGAAAACACCACTTCCGAAAGAGTGGACGCTTCACAAAGATCACTCAATGGATCTTATCATCGGAAGTCCTTCGAAGGGAGTAGTCACTCGTTCTTCTCTTAATAATATTTGTAATCATCTTGCCTTTGTTTCACATGTTGAACCTAAATGCATAGATGATGCTTTGTTAGATGATGCATGGATAATTGCGATGCAAGATGAGTTGAATGAGTTTAAACGCAATGATGTTTGGATTCTTGTTCCTAGGCCGCATGATAGATCTATCATTGACACTAAATGGGTGTTTAGGAATAAACTTGATGAGCATGACACCATCACTAGAAACAAGGCTAGGCTCGTAGCTAAAGGATATAGTCAAGAAGAAGGCATTGATTATGATGAGACTTATGCTCCTGTTGCCCGTCTTGAATCCATTCGTATGTTACTTGCTTTTGCATGCTCTAGAAATTTTAAATTATTTCAGATGGATGTTAAAAGTGCTTTCTTGAATGGTGATTTGAAAGAAGAGGTCTATATTGAACAACCTGATGGCTTTGTTGATAATTTGTTATCTGATCACGTATATAGACTCAAAAAGCTTTGTATGGATTGAAACAAGCTCCTCGAGCTTGGTATGAAAAACTCTCTTCTTTCCTTATTACCAATGGCTTTACTAGAGGAATTGTTGATATTACATTGTTTACTTTATCTAGAGATAATGATTTGCTTATTGTGCAAATTTATGTGGACGATATCATTTTCGGTTCTACTAACGAAGATCTTTGCCAAGAATTTTCTAAGCTTATGCAAGATCACTTTGAGATGAGCATGATGGGGGAACTTAACTATTTCCTCGGATTGCAAATCAAGCAGTGCAAGGATGGGTTCTTTGTGAACCAAAGCAAATACATTAAGGAGATTCTAAAGAAGTTTGGGATGGAGAACACCAAATCATCATCCACACCTATGAGCACAGCAATCAGACTCGACAAGGATGAAAATGGTAAAACTGTAGATCAATCTTCCTTTCGTAGTATGATTGGCTTCTTATTATATGCTACTGCTAGTAGACCGGACATTATGTTTAGTGTTTACTTGTGTGCACGATTTCAATCATGTCCAAAGGAATCACATTTGTTCGCCTTAAAACGCATTTTCAAATATCTTTCAAATACTCCAAATCTCGGCTTGTGGTATTCAAAAAATTCTTTCTTTGATTTAAAAGCTTACTGTGATGCCGACTTTGGTGGATATAAGGTGGACCGAAAAAGCACTAGTGGAACTTGTTTCTTTTTAGGAAACTGTTTAGTTTCTTGGTTTTCAAAGAAACAAAATTGTGTTGCATTGTCAACGACCGAAGCCGAATATATGGCTGCTGGTAGTTGTTGTGCGCAAATTCTTTGGATGAAGCATCAATTGCTCGACTATGGCGTCTCTTTTTCAAAAATCCCTATTTTCTGTGACAACACTAGCGCCATATGTCTTACAAAGAATTTGATTCAACATTCGCGCACCAAACATATTGACATTCGTCATCATTTTATTCGTGACCACATCGAACGAAATGAAGTTGAACTTCAATATGTTGACACAACTAATCAAATTGCTGATATTTTTACAAAACCACTAGATGAAAATACTTTTATTCGTTTGCGTGGTGAACTTGGCATGATTGAGTTGTAATCACTTGTTGACATATTCTAAAGATAATGACATATTAAGGGGGAGCTTAATATAAAATTCGAGCAACTTAATTTTGGATAATACAAATTAATTGTATTTATTCAATATTACACGCTCATATTTTATTATTTATGTGAAATTTATGTGTTGCATTTTAGAAATCATATTTCAATTCTCATGTTTTTGCATACTTTTCCAGTCTTTTTGATTATCACAAAAAGGGGGAGGATTAGTTTGGTTAAATACTTTAACTAAAGGGGAGAGTTAGTATGGTTAAATGCATGAAGAATAAAATTGGTTATTTGATAAACATTCTCTTCTTAGCTAATTGTTTAATTTAGGGGGAGTTTTATTCATGCAATTACATTGTGCAAATTTAAATTGTTTATTTAATATTGTACATTTATTTCTCCTATTTAACCAAGTTTTGTGATCATCAAAAAGGGGGAGATTGTTACGCCTTAAACGCATACAAATCTCGTGTTATGAGATTAATGTTTTTAATGCATTAACAAGTCTCATAATGTTATGTTTTGATGATTACAAAACTCGGTTAATTGTTACTAACCATTTAAAGTGAGATTTTGCAGATTAGAATTTATTGACAAATAAATTGTTGGAAGTTATTTTGAAGCTATACATGTATTTATAAAGTCTTTTATTACTCATTGAATGGATGGAACATTGTTAAGAGTATGAAAAAAAAGAGAAGAAGAAGTCAAAGTATGGAGCAGCAACTTTCGAAAATTACTGGGAATTTTCTAGGCATTTAAATCCGATCTCCACCGGTCATAATTGTGATGAAGAAGTTTTACATGTGTTGTCCAAATTTGAGAGCAATCCAACGGCTACATATGGAGTTATGATTTTTCCACAAAAATTGTGCAGTACCTATTTCTGCAGAACTTGTAGTGAAGAATGAAGAATCAACTTCTGAAAATTACTGGACATGCCTGAGACATCCAAATCAAATCTCCACCAATCAAAATCAATATCAGGATGTTTTCAAACTTATATCAAAATTTCATATCAATCCAACGGCTAGATATGAAGTTATGATTTTTCTACAAAGATTGCACAGTACTTATTTCTGCAGAACATGAAGCAAATTATGAGGATTTAACTTCAGAAATTAACTGGGATTGTTTGAGACATCCAAATCACATCTCCACCGATCAGATTCAAACTCAGGATGTTTTAAAACCTCTGTCCAAATTTCAGATCAATCCAACGGATGGATATGGAGATATAAATTTTTCAAATTTGTTGCACAGAACAAGTTTGAAAACTTGATGAAGTGACTTCCGAAAATTACTGGAAATGTTTGACTCGTTAGAATGAAATCTTCACCGTTCAGATTGAAGATCCAGATGTTTTAAAGCTTCAGTTCAAATTTCAGATCAATCCAACGGTTAGATTGGAAAATATGATTTTTCCACAAAATCTGCTCAGTGCTGGGAAAAAGATGGCAGCGGCGCCAAACACTTTTTGTCACTCCTTGACTTCTTACCACACGCTCCAAGCACTCAAATCAGATTCAAATCTTTGCCAACTATAAATAGAGGTCATCCAAGGTCATTTGGTGACATCCCAACTCATCTCTTCTCTCCTTTGCATGCAATTTCTCACTATCAAAGTGTTTGTGTGATATATTTGAGAGTGTTTGTAAAAATAGTTTGTGAGTTGGTTGTGCTATTGTTGTAAACACTTGAGTGTGAAGTCAAGTGTGTTGTGCTATCGTTGTAAACACTTGTGTGTGAAGCCAAGTGTATTTTACGAGTGTTGAGGCTATCCTTGGAGCCCTTAAGGCCAAAAGTGTTGAGTTGTTTCGGCGCGGTGATCGTGTCAAGTTGTAAGGCTATCCTTGGAGCCATCAAGGCCAAGACGTTCGAAGTGCTAGTGGATCCTTGGTTAATCGACTTAACCAAGAAGGGGAGACGTAGACGATTTATCGTCGAACTTTCATAAACATCTCTTATCCCTTTTACTGCTTTATTTACATTACGCATTTATTTACCGCACTTATCATTTGATTACTTAAGTCTTCCGCTTGCGTACTTGCATAATCGCTTTAAATTGCTAAAGTTGCCAATAGAACCTAAATCCCCCCCCCCCCCCCCAATTAGGTTCTAACAGCATGATTGTTTAGTTATAATAGAAATAGTTTTTCTGATTTAACTTAAGAAAATTTTTATGAAGTATTAAATATGAGTGTTTACAGGGTCCCTTTTTTAAGTTAGATTCAAGCCAAAAAAACTAATAGGATCGGCCCTATCCTTGTCTGTATAAAGAGCTTTCAGGTTATTTAACTGACCAATATGAGACACAAACTAAGACATCAACAGATGCATATATGATAAAATAATATTTATATCAAACATATTTTAATAATATATTATTTATCATACACAATGTTGATGTTGTCTAATACAAAGTGTCATTCTCATACGATAAATTTTTTATTGTGTCTTTGATAGTAATCAATTCAATGCATGATTCAAATATAAATTAACTAATAGAACCAATGAACTAGTGACCCAACATTTTAATAGGTCAAGTTACACCTAAAGTAGTTCTATATACACAAACAAAAATCAGATGTCAACATTTATTTAAATTTAAAATACTAAAAAATTAGGTTAAATAATCAAGTCACCATGGAGGTGAAATAATTGATTTGATATTAACATACTTAGGTCGGGCTCGTATGCTTGCAAAAAAATGAAGTATTTTTATTGCAAATCAAGCCCTTGATTAGGATCTTTGCGCATGCGCGCACAAGAGAGCTCTGATCATTATTACATCTTCGTAAAGTGTAACACTATATAAACTCTCACATTCAAGCAATTAATTTTTCAACGCTAGACTCTATTTTATTCCAGTCTACTTGATCATCTTAATTTAATAAGCCCAATAGCTTTAATCATTTTTCATTCACACAAATTAAAAGTCCAATGTGAAAACCCCCATGTCTTAAGTCCAACAATTGATTTATGTGGTTTGTGCATGTTTTTGCGTAACTTTGGTGGTTTGTTGCGAGT
Organism: Henckelia pumila; assembly: GCF_033568475.1. Classification (NCBI taxonomy): domain Eukaryota; kingdom Viridiplantae; phylum Streptophyta; class Magnoliopsida; order Lamiales; family Gesneriaceae; genus Henckelia; species Henckelia pumila. The sequence goes on along the minus strand of NC_133123.1, from coordinate 33,735,795 downwards.
AGCCCCCGACTGTTCTTGATGAGCTTGTACATTTTGAATTGGATTATATGGACAAATAAAGCATTGGCTGGACTTGAATCTTTTTAGTGTTTTAGAAGAGAAGATGATTTGAACAGTCAGATTCTTTCCAAATTCATTAAGCCGTAAACATTTGTCTTTTGACTCTCTGCTTTCTTTAATTCCTTTTTGCGAGACCGTTAGTCTTTGGATTCCTTGTCCCTAAGCTTCGGTTAGTCTCTGCAATGGCCGCTCTACTGTTATGCGTCCATCCTCTGGTTAAACGAGGACGCCCTTGCGTGCTCTGCTGTTTCCGTTTTGTGTGCCGTTTGATGAATGGACTTACGACGCTCAAATTTAAAGCAACCATGGATCGTGCCCCAACTCACAGGGCAGCTGTTAGGCCAGTAGTATACAAGCCCGTTCAAGTCTAGCCCAATCTCAATTTACATACAATAGTACTAGTCCTGTAGGTTTTTTCTTCACCATGAAAACTCAACCTTACTGTGATTGGGCCATGGTTTCTCGACCACCTCAAAGTTCTCTCGGCCCATCAATCAACTGACCCATGCATTGTTTTTGAGCCCACTTCTGGGCTGTCCACTGCTCAGTATCTACGATGCAGCCCCGCCCTCTTGAAATCCTGCATCAACGTCGCGAACCCATCATTGATGGCTTTCCGGCCGCTATAACGCTCGATCAACTCCGGGGCTCATCTTCCATCATGAGGTGCTTCCCTTCCTTATCCAGAAATTTCGTTGGAACCCATGTCATCTCAAGGCCCTTCGTGTTGCTGCTTACCGTGCAATTGCTCATCTGTTCCATTTTAATTGGTTGATCGGAATATTGGTCATGTCGAAGTATGGTACAGCCCCTGATGCCCATCCCATCGGATCTACCTCATCAGCCGTAGGTAAATGCATTCAATAATCTTAATCCTTGGTGCTGTTTTGTTCTTCGATTCGCTTAAGGTTAGTGCATTTGACTACTCCTTCTAAAGCTTGGCCTGATTCCTCATCATCTTGCAGTTCTTTCACCAACAGCTTGGTAAGCGATCTCCTCTGTTCTGAATGTGGAAACCTTATTGGGACTCTCTCCCTCCTCGACCTTTAAAGCAGTTCATCCCCCTTAATTCTCACGAACTGTTCCACAAGGTCTTCAAACCTTCCCACTGTCCACTAGTTGATCGAACTCATATTCTCCTGTAACTTCAGCACCTGTTTTGCCAGTGCTTCAACCCTCGTTTCCAATTGTGTGGTTGCCCCGCTCAATGATCCGGCACCAATTGATGCAACAACAATAATAACAGATGAACAAGTGAAAATAAGGTAAAGTTATACTGAAAGTAAACAAGAGCCTCCGTACACCCACACCCTACCACGAGCTAGTCACCAAACTCGAACAAATGAATAGAATGAAATATAACTCCCCCCCCTCACATATTTATTTATTGCCATCTTTCTATACTCTTTTAAGGTTTGCGACTCCTGGGTTGTTTGGATCTAAGACCATTAATCATAGGTCCTGGGTCCATAATAGATAACACTAATAATAGGTCCATAATAAAAAATATTGTGGTGCAATAATTGTCTTTAATAGATAGAGTGATCGAATAATGTCGTTTAAGTTACCGTATGATTTAAAATATTTGAGTTGCACTTTGAACTCAATTTACATTGATTGAAAAAGTGCAATTATTGAAAGGGAGATCGTTGAGGTGCAATAATTGTTCCTGTTAGGAAGAGTAATCGAATCAAGTTACACCATTATCACCAAATATAGCTTTTGGTAAAGCAACAAATGCTCGATTCTATAGATAATTATTGTATAGCAAAGGCTGGAGTGCTATTATTTCTTCAATTTTAATTTCCTCTTGATAAAATATCATTTTAACTGGTAATTCTAGCATTATGTGATCAAATATATTATGGTAATTATTTTATTTGTTCAATGAGAGTGCAACGATTTTTTATTCATAACATTTCATTTAAACCAGTTTTACATACTCCTGTGGCCAATGGTAATCTCACATTAAATCACTTATATATTGTACTAATGATTTTGTAATTTCTTGTGCACTCAAATTCGTGCATACAGATGTATGTATGATTCTTATTTCGCATTGTATTTTCTCGACATCGTTGACATGGACGTAATCTTGTCTTGTCTTGTCTTTTTTTTTTTGGCGGAGAAATCATATCTACACATGTGTGCCCCTTATATTGTGCCCCTCATATATTTAGATCTCATTATATTTGTTTTGTTTTAAACGTAAGCTGCCAATTAAATTAGTGTTTTGTACTTCGATATAAAATTAAATTGCTTTTTGATGCTAATTTTGCAGTGTTTCGTGTGATGGGGGAGAAATTGTTGTCAGATCTTCATAAGGTAACCTAATTTCTACCTTTTTACTCCATGCAAATATGCAATTAGATTCTTTAGATTTTTTTTTTCCTGCTTGCATATAAGAAACACAAAATTCGTGAAAAGAGAAGTTGCTACAAATTTATTACACCATCAAATTGTTTTGACCCACAATTTTTTACTCCTGGGTTGGATCTGATATTGGATCCATTGATTGGTGGAATAATCTCTGTTATTGAACTTAAAAGTGTACACTTTGTTTAAATTCATTGACAGAAGTGTGACGACTATATGGACCCTTGTTTGTATGAGAAGTGCGGAGTGATGGAGTCAGTGTATGTCGGCAGCTTCGAATGGGTCAGCAAATACGCAATATTGGCCATGAACATCTACAATCAGAAAGAAGTCAGACATTTTATTTAGCTTTCTTCCAACCTTGATTTGTAGTGTGCATTCTAATTTCGTTCTGCATTTTTTTTAACAGCAAAAGAATTTCAATCTTATAAAGGTTGAGAGGCTCTACATGATTTCAAATGCATATTATTGCATGACTTTCTGGGCACGAAATGGTAAAAGTGATGAGTATCGTCTTTTTCGAGCCCTTGTTTGCTTTAAGGGTGATGCTGAGGAAATCTTTAAGGGCTATATATGTTGAGGTATTTGCTTGTTAGATTAGCATGCAGCCCTCTGTATGTTGCTACTTGAATTCATGCTCTCGCCGTTCCTAGTTTATGTGATTGTTCGATGGTTTGGTGTATGTGTACGCTGTTGTCAAATAAATATTTTGGTCTCCGATCTTGGATGTCCAACTTAAGTATAGGTTGGCACGAAGGATACACCAGCTAATCCAAAGTACCTTGAACGAAATTAATCTCCCAGTTTGCTCATGATTAAGTTTGGATTTACTAGCAAGTTCTTTATCTTTTAAACTATGGGTTGGTTGCTTGTCTATTTTGTACTATTACTGTGTCAAATTTTCTTTTATTATATTTCAAAGTCCGTAGCTGTAAGATACGAAATGGGAATAGATAATAAGAAGGTAGCGCAGAGGTATTCTTTTATTCTATTTCAAATTTTCTTTTATTCTATTTCAAAGTCCGATGCTTTTGACAGGGTAGTTTTAAGTAAAGGCTTGAAGATATCTTTAGACTTGTGGTGCTGGGTGAGTGAGTGAGGCTCTAGATGAGTGTAACCTTTGTTGATGCATGAAACAAATGGCGAAGCCATATGTAAAAATTAATTATACAAAGCAGCGTATTATAACTTTATCATCAAGGCTATACATTATGTCATTATGATATAAGAAGTTTGATAGTTGATTTTTGTCATATTTTTTTAGGATGTCAATGATTTTAATTCCTATGAGCCGGTTGAACCTTGTGACCTAGAGTTATATGAAACCGATGAAGATGTTTCCTCACCAAATGGTACGTTCATAATTTATCTGGATGATACTTTTCTGTTCGTTATTGTGCCACCCCTTGAGGTTAATGCAAATACCTCTTTAGGTTTTGATGACAATGAAGAAGTGTCCTTGATTACAAAATCTTCTACTAAGAGGCCTATTTTAAAAACCGCTAGTAGCACAAAACAAGAAGGATCAAGAGGTAAAAAAGCGAGGAAGAACACATATAATGAACACCTTTATCTAGAAACTGCTACCCAAGCTTGTATCGCTAAGGCTAACAAGTATAATGCACAGATAACTCCAATAGTTGATGAGTATTCTCCTGAAAAATGCATGGATGCGCTATATGAGTTGAAAGATGATATTGATGATGACAACTTGTTTGTGAAGGCAACAAAGTCATTTGTTGACCATACATGGCGACAACTTTTTATGAAGATGACTCGAAGACATAGATTAGCTTGGATTAGGAGCCTTTAGATTTTATTTTGTGAAAATGGATATTGGTTTCTTGTTTTAGTGAGAAAGCTAAGTTTATTTTTTGTATCCATGAATTAAACTAGTAATGTTTGATGATTTATACTGTTATTTTGTGAAGCTATGACACATGATTATTATGTTTTAGACCTTTTGTATGTCACTGTTACTTTCTGTCGTTTTTTGTCGATCTCCTCACATTTCTGCTCGTTAATTTTGAAGCCCAAAGGGATTATCTTCAAGCTTCAAGATTAGAGGGACAATGTAAAACAATATGAATTTTAAAACGATTCTTCGAGTGAGGATTTGCAATTAATTTCCCACGAGTTAGCGGTTCAGACAATCAAATTAAAGAGAAAATGGAAACTAGGAGCAGGGAGTTTAAAGCATAAAGATAAAAAAGAATTATAAAAGCTGCTTTCTAGACTTGGGTATGTATTCATTTGATAGTTAATGTGTTAGTCAATATTAATTATTGTGAACTAAATTTGTAGATAAACTACATGGCAGGTTTTTAACACTCGAGTTATTCTTAGAATACCATGTAGGACATCAATACTTACTAGAAATGATTATACGAGAGAATATTGATCGGACATTGTCCTTGAATTTTGGAAACTGTCGGATCACAGTGGATACTTTTAGACACTTTGCAACATACTTAGATAAGGACATTATATACCGGAGCATAATAATCGTCAAATATCAATAGAGGAGTTTCTTGCCATGTTCTTAACATTGACTGGTATAGATGATCGTATACGTTTAATTGTAGAAAGATTTCAACATTCAACAGAAACAATTGCCCGTAATATTTCTTTAATTGTTGAAGCTTTTGTTCGCTTTGCTCCAAATATTATTGCTCCTCGGAATGAGCATGTGGTACATCCTAGAATAAGGGATAGCTCGAAGTTTTATCTGTGATTTAAGGTATCAATTTTTTTATGCATTTTATATGAAATAAACCTTTAGTATCACATGATAAATACCAATTTTTTTTAGGACTGTGTTGGAGCTATAGATGGTACACATGTGCCTGCATTCGTACCAATAGCTTATCAAGATGCATTTCGAAATAGAAAAAGGAACGCCACTCAAAATGTATTGGTTGCATGTGACCATGATATGAGATTTATATTTCTTTATGCCGGATGGGAGGGCAGCACATACGATTCTTGAATCCTACACAGTGCATTAAGTCGTCAAGGTATGAATTTTCCTATGTCTCCTTTAGGTAAATACTATGTGGTTGACTTAGCATTCAAGAATATGCTAGGATTTATGGTTCCATTTCATGGTGTTCGCTATGATGTGGTATTCGCTATTATATGCAAGACTTTATTGGTGGAGGTCGTGCTCCAAGAACTCAAGAAGATACTTCAATCACATTCATTTTTCTTTACGAAATGTGATCCAAAAAAGTTTTGGATGTTTGAAGCGTCGTTTTGCCTTCCTTAGGGGATCAATGAATAATTATAGTTTAAAACACCAAATATTCTTTGTAATTGCTTGTGTGTTACATGATCTATTACCTATTTAAAAGTGTGAATAAAAATGTAAAATTTTACAATTTTGCTTTTTTTACTCTACACAAATTTATGTAAAAATAAATATCTATTATATTATATTATATTATATTATACCTATCTAAAAATGTGAATAAAATAGTAAAGTTTTACAATTGTGAATCTACAATTTTATCCTTTTACTCTACACTAATTTATATAAAAATAAATACATATAAGAATATAAATGTAAAAGTTAAATATTAGCTAAAACATAAAAGTAATATATTATATAACTTATCTATACCGATATCAATTATAAAAGTGTGAACCAAGTCAAAGTTTTTCATTGTGTATTTTCAACTTTGTTCTTGGTTAGTAAACACTTGATAAATTCAATGAGAATACTTTTATAAAATCAATTATTATGATAAGGTCAAAATTGATCATTTGTGCATATTAGATAAGATTTCAGTTTTCAAAAAAATTAAAATACCAAAATACTTTAGTTTTTATTTTCTTATAGATAAAGTGAACATATTTTTTCTACAAAAAATTTAATTAAATTAAATACTTATCAAATTTTCTAAAAGATTGAAACACCAAAATACTTTAGTTTTTATTTGTTTGTAGATGGAATGACATATATTTTTTTAAAAAATCTTATGTATTTTATTTTCCATAAGAAGAACTAAATAATTATATCATGAGTTCATAAATATAACAAAATATCATATTTTTAAATGTTATTAATGTGTATATATATATATATATATATATATATATATATAAATTACACATCTGTGTTGAAATAAATTAATTCATGTGGAGTCAAATTTTAACACAAAATAATAAATAAAGAACAAACCAACACACAAATATCATATAAGTAAAAATTGAAATTTAAAAAATTAAATATTTTTCCTCCCCAAAAAATCTAAAAACTATAACAATTATTTTATGAGATGATGTTGCAATTAACGAAGAAATATTTTTTCAAGATTTGTAGATGAATATATTCAATTGTTTTTAACAAAACTATAAGATTGAGATTATTTAAATATTATTGAAGTTTGTAAATATATCTATGTTAATCAATCTACTACGTGTTAGGTAATAACATTAAAAAAAAGTTTAGAAAAATTATGGATGACACGTTTCAAATTAAATTAAAGATCCTGTAAAAATTACATTGATACACATTTTCAATCAAATGAATAAATATAGTAAAAATATGAAACAAAATGGTTGAAAAAAAATATAGAATGTTAACATTTGTAATTAAAAACATTTAAAATTCAATCAAAAATTTCAGCAAGGAGAGCATTGTAAGCAAAAAAATATCAGTAGATTTCAAAATACGAGAAATCAAAAAAAAAAAAAAGATGTTCAACAAATACATTGATCGTTAACGATACTAATATACAAGTAATGGAAAACGATAACATACCACAATACATATGAAAATGATGAAATTATTGTTATTTTTTGCAAGTAAATATTTAAAAAATACCGTTTGATTAAATAATAACAATAGAAAAATGCAAATGATTGATGAAAATAATATCACAAAATTTGTTATTAAAGATGATGATAATAATGATTCTTTCTTAGAGAATAAAAAACACATGATATGAAAAATCGTTGAAAAGAGAAAAATCCCAAATATAAAAAAAATATTTGACGCAATAATTTAAATTAAGGTATATAATGCATTATCTATACCAATTTTTTTTCACAAATAAATAGTGATCGGGAAAAAAATGCAATTTTGGTGTCATATGTTTGCCACTTTGTGATTTCGATCCTCTATGTTTTCATATTTCAGTTTTAGTCATGTATGTTTTGATTTTTGAAAATGTCAGTCTTTTTTCTTCGAAAATGCTTACGTACTGTATACGTCAGCTATACATCAGCATTGCATCGGCGCTACATCATAAAAAAAAATACTAAAATTGCAAAAAAAAAAGACTAAAACTGAAATTTAAAAATATAGAGGACTGAAATCGCAAAATGAGAAACATATCGGACTAGAAAAAATTCTCTTAGTGATCAACATATAACATAGAAAATTACAAAATCATATTTAATATAATTTGATTAACATATCTCATTTATTAACAAATAAAGAATAAATCGTACATACATGAGATATAAAATAAGACGAATTCATGTTATGAAGCAAAGTCATAATTTTTCAAGATTAATTAAAAAAATATAAAACTCGATCGAGTTATAATAATTACATAAGTTTCAATATCAACATTGTGTTAATGTAAAACTATAATAAACGTGACACTTATATGTTGGAAAACGTGTTCAGATCAATTAAGAATTGATACCCGGTGCAGCGAAAGTTTAAAAATTTTATTTTTCTATATGAAACGATTTCATATCATGGGTATCAAAACTTTACGATTAAATTATGCAAGTAAAATAATAATAATCACAATTAATAATATTTTACCTATTCAAGCAACGGCTTGATTATGGACACCAACAGAATTTAATCTGCTCTTCTTGTATATCCCGGGAACCGATGGCTTCACGATCAATCTCCGGAATAAGGTCCACGGACAGAAAACAGAAACCCTCTGATTGATTGCACTAGAAATCAATCAGATGTTTATCGAAGAGAATAAACAGATTTGATCTATTAATTCGGAATGTAATTTTTCACAAAAAATCACAGACCGAATTTTCTCTAAAGGGACAAAGGAATTTTCAAAAATTCCCCTTTAAAATATATGTGTGATTTCGAAAATTGCAAGAATGAATTGTGTCAATTTTCGAACACTACACATGTATTTATAGATAATTTCTAGACTAGATTAAGTTATAATTGTATTAGGACTCTAACTCCTTAGGGCCCACAATCCATAACTTAAGCCCAACAAGCCAAGCACGTTGTTATAGAAATTAATATAAAATTCATCATGACTCCGATTGATAAACCGATTTTACAATGTGCACAGAAATCATTCCTGCACCTTTTAAAGTCAAGATAATTTTTCTGAATCCGAATTTAGTGATTTCCAAAAATGTCCATCCCTATGTCATTTTAGGAAATTTCACTCCCTTTTAGTTAAGAAGTCCAACTTCTCTTTCATTAAATTTAACTCTTTAAATTTAACTATCTCAACGGGGTTTAGTAATCCATTACTTGTGTGACCCTCAATGGTTCAGGGATACAGCTAGCCGTGGGATCACAACTCCTTGTGACTCGGAACAACAATTTCCGACTTGCCCAACGAATCATGGTAAGAGCGTCTAGCAACATCGCCCCATGATTCCCTAGGTATCACTGAAAGTGCCTGCAAGAACCAGTAGATTTTGGTTAGCGTACAGTACGGTCCCTTCATCCATATATCCCGATCGAATCAACAACCATTGGTGCATCGAGAGTCATTCGAGATTCGATAACTATACATTACATCTTGGAGATCAAATAGTGACATCGCATGTGTTACTAGGAAAACCGAGTAACCTAAAACACATCATGTACTCTGGCCAGAGATTCGTCACACTAATATCTCCTCAGATCGCATAGGATATCCACACTCGCAAGTATGTAGTGAATCCTTGACAACAAAGCATCGACTCCTATATGTGTCGTAACTGTACCCAATCCCGACACCTGATGACCCCAATAGAGTCGGTAAACGAGTCAAAGTACAATACTAGCATATAGAGTCTCAATGATGTTTCAAGTAGTAAGAACTAATGGTGTACAACCAAAAACCGCGGACTTTATCCACTCGATAAGTGATAACCACTTGGAAAGTCCGAATAGGGTAGTTCGATCATTCATCATATGAATATCCATTTGCATGCTTTGAACATCTCCATGTCCATTACCAATGAAACGTGGTACTTGGCATCACAAATGCTAGTCTCAATCTCGAGCGATCCTTATCCTTATTAGCGGACGGCTCAATTGACTAGGAACTGTTTAGAATATACAGTGACTATAAGATGTATTTCATAATAGTGATCTCTCTTTATTCACTATAACATCTTACTTACACTATAGTATATTCAAGGTCTTTATCAAAACATCAATAGTATATCACAATATAACAATATGAAGAAAAACAAAGAAAATGTCATTAATGAATGTAAATTATATTAAACAAAGATTGTTTATACATAGAGTCACAAAAACCCTTAGCCACAAGTTGGCTAACCGGACACCCACTCTTTCATTATATTTATAAGCTTACATGAATTATTGATAATGTGTTATTCTAAACTATTAACGTGGATGTAAAATAATCATGACCGTAAATAATACAAACATTGGAACTGCAAATGTTACATTGTTCGAAAATGTTGCAAATATTTTTATTAGTTGCAATGTCGAAGATTATATTGATTACATCACTAAGACATGTAATAGGTTTTGTTTTCAAAAAATATATATTATTGCCATAAAAATCATTTATTAACTGCGTGTTAATATCTTCTCATCTCAATTAATTTATTTAACAATGTTTTTTGACAACAAAAGATGTTACCACGTGCATCGCACGTGAATTTTACTAGTTTTATTAAATATGTACAACTGGAAAATGATATTATTCGTGACTTTACAAATGAAGATTTACAAGTAGAGCAAGAATGCGGAAATGAAGACAGTGATAAAAATCAAAACAAATTGGAAGAAATTGGCAAGTCAGATGGTGGTGCCGTCTTGAAATAGAATAATCGTCGAATTTCTATAACAAATAAAATGTGGAATGCATCGAGTTTAAGTTGTTAAAATTTTATTATTATAAATATTTGCAAATCAAACATGCGACGATAGTCATGAAGAATGAGATCTCGGGAATACATAAGTGCCTCGCAATCCCAGCGTCCACGCTGCTCTTGTCGCCTATTCTAGTCATCTCTATACAAGAATAACCCAACTTAACCCAAATGTACTAAACTATGTCCTAAAGAATCCTATTGCATACTTTGATACCATAAATGTAGTGACCTGAACTCGGTATCACTACTAATAAGAAACTTAAGCATGCAATTAAAATATAGTCAGAAATAGGGTGTCCAGAAAAAACAGAAAACAACTTGACGTGAGAATTAAAGCTTAGTACGCTAGTACGGGTAAACATACAAATATAATGCTTGCAAAGTAATGAATGAGTATCAATATATGGGGTAAAAAAAATCACAATCTGCTCAAACTGGCGCCTACGATATGATCAGTACCTGGGTACATCCACTCACTTCTAACTGGACGTAGATCAAAATGTGACTTAGATCACTAGAGTCCGCTCGAACCGTCGGTCACTATGACTCTCAGTGTCAAAACGTCCTAACAAGGGCTGAACTCCCTACAACTCTAGCTTATCTCGAAGGAGATACATGTTCAATATGCTATTCACATGCAACATAATATTTCAAAACAGTAACATACATCATGTCATATAAATGCAACACATAAACATGCAAATCCGCTAGCTATGTCAGTCAGTACCTATGTACCTTAATAAAAGTCCTAGATGTCTATGCATCTACAGTCCATCACTACAATGCAAAATAACCATGCATTATAATCTTCCTCTAAAAGTTTTAACTAAGCTATTGCATACTCGGGTCTCTGTAAGGAATTAGAGCTATACCTTCTTCCGTCGTCAGCCCGCTGATGTCGATAGCCCAGAATTTGGGCACAACTCTGCCTCGACTCCCGGACGCCTCGCCAATACCCGTCCCTTGCCAAAGATGTTTGGAAACCCTCAAGACTACTTAGAACACGAGAAAGAAGAAGTGATTTTGGTGCAAAGTTCTGAAGTTCGAACCCCTTATTTATAGGCGGAGTTCGGATCGTGTGATCTCGAGTTCGGACGGTCCGATCCTGCATGAGATCCACGTCACCTGAATGCGATGTTCAGATGGTCCGATTTGCACTTCGGATCGTCCGGTCTCTTCCGATCGATACACTTGTCCAATATTTTGATACTTGTCTTTGTGACACTTCGGATGGTCCGCTCCTACTCTTCGCCCTTCGGATCGTGTGAACTGGCTCAGTGACGTCATCCTCCTGACTTGATTGGACATCTCTCAATCTTGAGTTCGGACCGTCCGATGTCCTGATCAGATCCGTCCCATGTCCTGATTGGATCGTCCGATTTCACCCTAGCTTTCGAACTCTACTAGTTCGGATGGTTCGATCCTAAGGTTCGGATCATCCGATTCATCCTATCCTGTTGACCCTTTTAAGACTATTCAAACGTTATGAATCCGATTTTTAACTCCAATAATCCAATTAAGATTTCTTTAAGCATGTTTTAATTATTTTTAATCAATTAATTTTGTAAAATAAGACTGTGTTATTATATATTTACACTCTATCTAATATTTTAATTTTTTAAATGAGCGATAATATAATTTTTTTGTTCATAAATCTAGGCTATCCAATGAATTAAAACAAGATCCGACTATTATACCATTTTTCCTCCAAAAGGCGGCTAAAGTAGCTCTCCTCATTCGAACCCCAGTTTTGGTGGGCTTCCCATTGTAGATCCGCAGGTGAATTTATGCAAAATCGAGGTTGTGATTGTCAATTCCTATCTCAATTTGTTTCATTATTCTCAGTAGTTTCTGAATTTCTCGAGGAAGAGGGGAAAACCAAAAAACAAGGAAAGAAGCGATGAATTGGGTTCAGCGCAAAATCTACCTTTACAATGTCACTTTCGGACTCTATATGCTGGATTGGTGGGAGCGTTTACTCTTCAGTATCCTTCGTTCACTCTCATTGTCTTCTTTTTTTTTTTTTCCAATTCCATATGGCAGGTATTTAAGTTTTTTTTTTTTAAAAAAATTATATTTTTTTAATGCCTAGGTGTTCTCAAAATTCAACATTTCAATCCGGAATCGTAGCACATGTATCCTGGAAACTCGCCACTTTGTCCTAGTTCTTGGATCTATACTTGTAGTTGGATATGATGAGCATGTTATCATGTGTTTAGAATGATTTATTTGTCGCCTGATAGGAGTATGATTTATGAATTATTTTCCATTTGAATTCTGGAGATTTAAAGAAGACGACTTGGAATCTTTGATGATGGATAAATTAATGTGTGAAAATCTGATTTTTTTTTTTGAAAGATGCCCAAGGGAAGAGATTATCAGTGCTTGTTGCACTGAGTCCACTCCCAAGTACTCTGCTGCAGTACAGATTTTACAATTCTAAACATGAGTTCTTGTAGTTGGGAACCTTAATGTTAGCAGATGCAGTGGTGCTTGTGTTATTGTGGTTTGTTTGCCTAAACGGGGTTCATCATATATCAGAGATTTACAGAAGGTATGGCATTTTAGCTTATGCAAATAGTTAAGATCAGCTGTATGGTTAGAAGTTGCTTGAAGTAGACAAATAGAATGATACGGCTACATTAATACACAGACTGACTGGTTTTATTACTGAATAAACATCAAACTTTTTCCATCTCCATTTTTGTGGATCAGTTGACACTTGAATGATTGGTTGACATCTTTTTGTATTTGTGTATCTGTTGTCTGTGTTTTTATCTGCTCTAATAGAACGAAGAACAAAGTTTCCATGAGTTATTGCTGGATATCATTTGTAAAGATAGGCGAACCCTGAAGAATCCTGGGGGACTGGATGGGTTTAGATTGACAAATCAATGGAGGATGAAACAAGTGGTTCTGAAAAAACTGATTTCAATTTTTTGCTGTGTTGGGTTTTAGAATAGTTACTACATGGAATTCAGTTATTCTCATAATCTTGAACGAAATTATTAATTGTTCCAAATTGCATCATATTCCTATTTTATTTGTTATATGCTATGCTGGTAAGAATCTATGGCAGAGTTAGGAACCTCTACAAGTTTCTGGGGTGATGAATACTGCCTCATGGTCGATAGGGGAATTACTATAGCACATTACATCAAACTCTTTACGTGAGATGGTGCATTTTATCTATAACTTATGATCATACCTTGCCAATCATCTCTGTATTCCGATAAGATGCTAGCTGTTTAATATATCCTATGTTTTGACTAAAGAAAATTGTCGTGCATAATTCCATTTAATTCACTCACATCTCATCTGTTTCTCTAATGACTAATCAGTCATTGATATTGGGCTTTGAAACTTTTACTTTTCAGTATAGTGATTATCAATAATTTGAATCACAAATGATTGGTTATATGCATGACACCGCCGTTCAGATGCTCACTTTTATTTCATTTTTCATCCTTTTCCTTTTGCTCATTCTGCTTATTTTATGGTTTATCCTCAAATCTCCATCATATCATTCCATTCCTTTTGCTTGTCAATTTCTCCTCATTAAAAAGTTCCTTGTACGTTGGGTTGTCAACAATGTGGAGCACAGAATCTTATCTTATAAATAAAGGTCAGACGTAGATATTTTGATGAAAACAATAATTAAGTTGTGGTATACAAATATATGGATTTAACAAAAAATTGAAAAGGTAAAGTTTTATACTTCAAATAAATTAGGGTACAAATTTATTTTGTCATTAGGCTTCTTATTGGATTTACCCTTCTAATGGTGTCTCTGGAAACTTTTTCACGCAGCTATCACGATACAGTACCAGTTTCAGGAGCCTCAAATCTGATCATAATTTGAAAATGAAGCGTGGGATTGATTCCATCTTTTACTTTTCTTTCTTTGATATGTAATTTAACTGAAGTTCTTGACATTATATGCTGCAATAAATTTTTTTTTTCCTGTGCGATAAATTAAAGATTTCTTGATATTTGTTCTTTGTTCCAGACTGGAATTGCATCTTCCCACTAAGTCTGCCATGAATATGATGCATTTCGTTAGTCAGATCTATATTATAACACCCAAACTGAAACAATATGAACTGAGAACAAAAAACAAAAAAACAAAAGGACTCGTGATTTTGATTGTATTTTATTATTGATCTCGAATGACCTGTTTTTCTTGTGATTCTTGCTCCTCTCTTCTTCAACCCCGAAACTTTAATTTCTTTTTCTTTTCTTTTCTTGTCTTTTCTTTTGGGTGCAAAATTAGCCTCCAAAGTGTTGAATCTTAGCCTCCAAATTAGCTTTTTAACATCAAAGATTTCTATTTTGAATGCCCGGGGATGAATCATGCAAGGGCCATAAGCATTGTATACCAAAAAGCCTTGGAGGCCAGAATTATGCCTAATCCATTAGGCACATAATCTGTGATCCCAATAAGAACTTTCAGAATGCTCGGACCTATAGTTATGATCTTGAATAATTCATTGATGTCTAAGATATTACACGTCCGTTGGGATAAACATCTCGACGTTGCATGCACATGGTTCTTGGACTCCCGTGCACAGCACTCTGCAACATCCACAATTGTATATATCATATGATCTCTCCTTGCATGCTCTATATGTTTCCGGTGCTGCAGTGAAAGGTCCAGGGCATCCATCCAGTAGCGATTTTCGGGTTTTGGAAGTTGAGTTTGAGGTTCGAATGCTCGTTTTTTGTTCTGCCCGTTTGTTATCATCAACCATGCAAATATGTTCTGAATGCATTATAATCCACTTTAGTTAAGTTCTAGACTTTTATTTATACAGGTGACAGATATAATTATCTATATATGAGCAGCAAGAATATGATTTGACATATCATATATTGAAAAGGAAAGATAGTAGAGCATGGATATATACGAATACCAAATCATACAAAAATTGACTATTACAAGTGAAACAATTGCTTTCCAAGTCATTGCAAACGTAATATATAGATTGTTGATAAATAAGCATCTCTCTCGCTTTTCATGAATGCGTTATGAACTAACTTATTATTAATTAGTATATTATAATTCATGGCTTGAAAGATCAATTAGCACGTGTGACGGCTTGTTCATGCACACAAGTTTTGATATAAAGTTGAATACCGCTTAATGAGATGTTACAATTCGAGTATTACTTATTGCATAACTAATGATTATAAGTGATCTAATTATGTATAAAATCCACATTTAACCTAAAACAAATCTTTTTAGGAGAAGGATGGTTATTGATTCGTCATAAGAGATTAAAGGTAATTTTATCATAGAAGGTTGAACTCGTGTTAAAAGGTTCAAACTTTAAAATTTGAAGCTTTCTATTCTCATCAATGGCGTAAACTGTAAAGCTCGACGTGATTTGGAATATAATAATTTACATTAAAACAAAAATCTCCCCCCTTATTGTAATAATAAAAAAAATCCATTAAATGTGGCATCCTCAATAATTTACATGTAAATTCATTAATCGCTACACTAAGGTAATGTTTACAAACTCTAAATATAAGTGATTATAGATTTTTCCTTCACAAATTTGTTGAGAAAAATTTCATAATCACTTATTTTTAGAGGTTGCAAAGACTACCTAAATTGTTAATGTTAACAGATTTTAGCATGACAGGGCCGATACTCATATGTTTAAAGTTAAATTATCAATTAGAAATAGACATATAAAGCTTATGTTGATTTCGATTTCCGAAAAATAATTTCTCATTTGTCATATTACAACATCACTCTCTCTCTAATCTCACTTTCGGGTTCAATTCAAAAGCTCACTTTTCACATCTTTCATCATACTCATTATTTTTAATTTAAAAATTTACCATTTCCTGAAAATACTATATTATCATTTTTATATTATAGCACAATAATATACATATTTTATTTAAAAAAATAACCTCTGAATTGGAACAAAAAAAATACCCAAATGAGTGAACTTATCGATACTCCCAGGTGAGAAAGATTTTGTTCAGTGCAATAATTTTCTATACCAGTCAATATGTTATGTTTGGCTGTCATAATATTAAAAAAATTAAAATTGTAACATTATCACTAGTTATAATTTTGAATAAACGAATAAGCGAGTGATATTATAAGTATTGTGCTTCGGCTTTAAAATAAAAATTTCTTCCCCAAAAACATCTATAATCTGCTTGCTATTATCACACAAAACTATTAAACTACACCTACTTTGCTATTTATCTATGCTACATATTATTTAATGTATGTCCATTATAGCTTCATTAGCTTTTTATTGAACTAGATGGAGTTAGACTATCAAGTATTTTTTTCCTCTCACTATTCAACTTAGCTAATGTTTGAGAGAATTTTTAGGAAACACTTCGCAGTTTTTCTTAACAAAATTTTGAATTTTTGTGAAAATTTGTTAAAAAAAAACTGAAAAGTGTTTCCTAAAAGCTCTCTCAAATACTACCATAATATATATTATGCATTCTTGATATTCATCAAACATAGTGTCAAAAATTTCAAGTTTTTGATCTTTTTGATTGGTCTACCTGCGGATACACGTAAAATAAATTTTTATTTATTTTTTAATTCTGAAACATGTGATTTAATAATGGATAACACCAATATTTAAGAAGCTAGGTAGCATATTAATCAGCATATATTCGACACATAATTGGAGTGTGAGCATTGAGAAATGGTTCATCTACGTGTTAAAATTTTTAAAAATATATATATATATATATAAAAATCCAACAATATATGGAGCACAGCACAGAACTTTTTGAATCCGCCAAGTCTAAAAAGGTTCCATTATTTAAGATGAGAAGTCAATTTTGAATTATGACATTGCAGGACAACATGGAAACAACCACAGATGAAGACAAACAGTAAATTGTGGGGTATGATCTTGGAGTTGGTCATGTTCTTTTTTCTTCAGGTCCATGTTGTTTGTGCACATCTCTCGATTTAATCTTCGCATGAGCCAATGAGCCTCTGACTCATGTGAAATGGGGTCCCCTTCGGGATCAACCTTTTTTAAACAATAAATTTTGAATTTTTTTTTTCAAATTATACATATATACACGCCGTAAATTTCGTATATTAATATTTCTTAAACTAGTAATATCTGAATATTCTTAATTCTTCCCGGTAGAATTAGCTGAGTTGTTTGGTTTAACCTTTAAAAGATTAAAGTTATACAACTATCACTAACTATAATTTTATTAAATATAGCGAGAGTTTGATTGTACAATTAGTATCAAAGTTAAGAATTAAAATCATGATGTATTTGATTATCATCGATAAAAAAAGTGTAATTATTGAAAGAGATTATTGAGAAACAATAATTATCCTTACTAATAGAGCATTCGAAATATGATGTTTAATTGAGTTGTTGTACGATTTAAAAAATAAGTGGTGAGATATCTTTCAAAAAAATAACTTTTAGTAAAACAAAATATCTATTACATAATACTTTTGGGCTAAAATGATGAGTTCGTAGTTTTGATAAATAATGCCAGAAATTTTTTTTTTTGGAGAAACTCTTATAAAGTTATATGATCATTTTTCTATTATATAAATAATTTAGGAAATCACAAATATATAGTCATAATTTTTAGTTATGCTAGTACGGGATTGTTGTATCTTGTGTTTTTGTTTCCTTAAAATTTATATATATAATCACATATCATCCATCTTTCTTGCATTTATATAATTTTTAAAGTTGAGTCGTGTGCTCTTTTCCATATTACAAACTCAAAAAATTGATATATTGAGATTTTAAATTGATTCAGTTTATGGCCGTATATCTTATTCCTTTAGCTATACACGATAAGTCTATATAAAGATTGGGATCTAATCCGATTTTATGACATCGATTGAAATTTATAAAATTGACCAATCAATTTAAAAAACACATATAAAAATTAAAATTTATTTTTATAAATTTATAATTTAATTATAAATATCATATATAATTATTTTTCAAAAGTCAAGAATCCGCATGCCTCACTATTTTTCTTAAAAATTCACACGTCATCCGAACAATAAGATACCGTTTGAAAATGCACATTCCATTGCATGATAATCAATATGTCTCTATTATTTGGAACGAGGTTTCTTTGTTTCTAGATGTCTTTTTGATGTATGATTCTATTTATGAGAGATGAATGAATTTATATATTTTTTTAAAAAATAAAATCATTTTCATATAATATATTATGATAAAAATTTGTTTCAATTTTACCCCAGTATCATATTTGATACGTATATTTTAACACATGGAGTTATTTCTACACGTATATTTTTTATTTAATTATCCATATTTTAGATATAGAAAATTATAAATTATAACTAAACCAATCAAATATTTCATAACTAAAAATATATTATACACAAGTAACACATAATTGTATATATTCATACATTATATCAAAATATACTCATTGCTAGTGTTTATAAACTTATTAGAGCCATATTCCGGAATTTTGTGAAATAAAATTTGCATTTATTTAAAATATATTTTTGTTTTTAAGCTTAAAATGTATAACACCCTTTCCTATTCTTGGTGGGTACGTTGTGACGCTAAATTACATGGTGCCATGTGTATACAAAGACACAGGACACAATATTTAACTCGAGTTTAGGATCGGAAAGTTGATTAAATCCAATAGTAAATTAAAGATTAAGTAGTCTAACAACTGATTAGACAAATAAATATTTTTTAATTAACGATGTCTTAAAAAGATGAATAAAATAATCATAGTAGTTTGACTTTTGGATGCCTCACATAAAAACACATGCTTGACAGCTCGCCTGCCCAAATCTCCTTTTTTCCCCAATACTGTTCATTTGTTGAAATTCAAAATTTTTAAATAAAATATCTTTATATTATTTATTTAATTAATTTAATATTTATCTACAATACGTCTATGTACAAAGCACTTCCTTTATTAGGCTTTGGTCATGTCGCCACCTTGCGAGATTTTTTGAAACATAATATTTTTTTCATTGAGTGAACATTGCAAAAACGATATCTCCACCTTTTCAATTATATATATTGTGTGTATATTATATATGTATATGTTTTCCTCTCGTGTTTTCTTGTTTATTTCAAATATTAGTGATATTGCTTATATTATTCCTAATATATCCCAAATTTGAGCTTGTAAGCTAATTAACTAACTATCCAACAAAATAAAAATAACAAACCATTTTTATAAACACTAGTTAATTAAATATTAAATCGAAAAGTTGTTTGTATAATACATATTTCAAATGCATTTCTTAATCTGTGTGAACAAATAAAACATACATTCATAATTGAAGCGAGTATAGTATATTGTTAAAGTACATATGATTTTAATTTAAAATTTTTTTTTCTTAAAATGGCAATGATACATTAAAAACTGATATATTTTAGATGTATGTTACACAAAATTTTTCACTATCATTTTGTACTTTTTGATAGCTAGTTTTATTTCATATTTCTTCTGCTCGTGAGGCGGAAGAATAAAATATTTTATATTTATAACACGGGGATAATAATAATAAAAATTCAAATGCATGAATATCATCTTCGGTCCCTAACATTGCTTGGTCGTCAATAATAAATGTATTTAAGAGTTATGAAAAAATGCAGAATGCCCAATTTCCACGAAACATTGGGTCATGAGATTAAGAACAATATAGTTTTGAGAAAAAAATATCTAAAATTCGTGATTTTAGATGCTTTTTCTTGTACAACACGAATAAAATAGACCCGAAACAATTTTGACTCGGGATAATAGGGACGAAAAAACCCCGAGACAAGGGAGTGATGTTCAAATTATAAATGAATACAGTTGGAACTTTTTAAAGAGTGACTATATATATAATAAATATTAAATGGAATTAAGAAGATTTAGAACTGAAAATGGTACTTATGACTTCAAATTAAAATAGAAATAATTAGGTTTTGAGTTCAAAGTATATTAAATATAATTCTTTCTTTCAATAATGGAAAGTTACAAGTCAAGTGTGAAGACCCAAAAGGCCAAACACTGAAGAGGGGAGAATTTCCCACACACAGACACACAGTCATTTACGCACAATACACACTCATCCCCCTCGAATTCTCTCTCTAGCTTTTCCAAGCCACCGATTCATTATCGATTATTTCACGTATTCTGAAAACCCACCTCAAGAATTGGGTTTCAGATTTGGGTTCTCGGATTTGCTCAATTATATGCACCGATTGTTCGCTGATTGGAGCCGGCTTAGCTAGATTTCAGCCCATTTATGCTTGAGTTTCTGTGATTTCATCAGTCAATACGCAGAAAGTTTCTTGAATTTTCCATCTTTCCCGCAGCCCGTTTTGTTAAAGCTTTGGGATTTTGGTTCTTTTCCACTTTTTCTCTCTCGTGGGCTTTCAGGAGATAGGTTTTCCGCTCGTTTTTGGTGGTTTGGTTGAGCATTTCTTGTTTTGATGATTTAGGGACTTGGTGAGGAACTGGTGTTTGGCTATTAAATATGGTGGACTGACCAGTAAATATGTATGGGTTTATGAAGTCGCAAGCTTTGATGAAGTAATGGGGAATTCGTCGGAGCTTGATTTTTCTACTGTTCAAATCAGTTCTTGAATTTTCTCTTTGTAATAATCGCAGAAGAGTGAAATCTTACAGTTCAATCATTTCATGCGTGCTGAGTAAAACAATCCTTATCTTTACACCATGAATGATTCCACGGTGTCCGTTGACTCCTCTTCAGGAAACCGAACTGCCACCCCTCCAAAACCGGCTGCTAAGAAGCGGAACCTACCTGGAATGCCAGGTAAAATAAAGTAAAAATTGTGAATATTTTGTTCTTTGTAATAATTTCTGATCAATTACTTGGAAATATTCTATTTTTTTAATAGCGTGTGGTGTTTTTAATGTTTTATTCCTAGATCCTGATGCGGAGGTGATTGCTTTATCCCCAAAAACATTGTTGGCAACGAACAGATTCGTTTGTGAAATTTGCAGCAAAGGTTTTCAGAGAGACCAGAATTTGCAGCTTCATCGGAGGGGCCATAATTTGCCATGGAAACTTAAGCAGAGGTCGGGTAAAGAAATCAAGAAAAGGGTTTACGTCTGCCCCGAACCGAGCTGCGTCCATCACGATCCCACACGGGCCTTGGGCGATTTGACGGGAATCAAGAAGCATTACTGCAGAAAACATGGGGAGAAGAAGTGGAAATGCGACAAGTGCTCCAAGAAATATGCGGTTCAATCGGATTGGAAGGCGCATTTGAAGATTTGTGGGACAAGGGAGTATAAATGTGATTGTGGAACTTTGTTTTCAAGGTTCGACTGTTAACCCTTTTGGTGTTACTTGACTAGATTGATTCATGCTTCTTTTGGGGTTTTGATTTGTGGTTTGAATGATTGGTATGCAGGAGGGATAGTTTTATTACACACAGGGCCTTTTGTGATGCATTAGCAGAGGAAAGTACGAAAGTGCAGGCGGTGGCTGCGACTCCAAGTGCTGATGAAGATCCAAAAGTTGATGTTCTTGAACCAACAGCACCTCAGCAGCCTTCGCCGCCGCCACCAACACCACCACTACCACCACCGGCAGCACCACTGGCCCCAGCACAAACACGCGTTTCCACTGATGTAACGTCTTCTGTTTTACCTGTTCAAACACCAGGTACGTTTGACTGGAAACTTGGATTTTGGCAGTTTCAAGATTTTGGGGGTTTGTCCTATGTGTGGGGGTTCAACCAGAATTTTTTTTGTTGTTTATATGTCTGTGATCTTGGAGTCTAGTTGTTTTTTGTCTGTTACTGGTATTTGTTGGTATCTACATATTATGTTGGACGAAGTCTAGTCTAGCATTTGAAAGCTCAAGAACTATGTGCTTAAAGAACAGCAAGTTTCTTTCAAAAAAAAAAAAAAGAACAGCAAGTTGATAGAGAAACAAATAATGATTCATCTGAATTTAAAATTGAGATTCATCTGAATTATCTTTTTGTTAAAGCTGGAGACATCAAGATGCAAAAGTTAAAAGGGATAGCCCATATGGATTTAAAATGGAGACCCCTTTTTCGTATATATTATTGTTAAATAAAAGCCTATCTTTCCTTTGCATCTTTGTCTTTACAGTTCACATCTTCTTGATTTTTACAGATTTGCTAGAAAGCACTAGCCCAAATCCCACTTTCACTCCGATTTTCGAGGACACGGCCCCTCTGGTCAACTTGACAACAAATTGCAGCAGTGGTGGCAGCAGCAGCTGCTCTAGTAGCAATGGAAGTTCAAGCAGTAAAGTCTTTGCCAGCCTGTTTGCTTCATCGACGGCAACGGCAAGTTTGCAATCTCAAACAACCGGATTTACTGATTTATTCCGAGCAATTTCTCATCCGGATCACGTTCAAGGCATCACGCAACCATCATCTTCCGAACCCGTATCACTCTGTCTCGCAATGAATCAAGGTTCATCCATTTTTGGAACGGCAGGGCAAGAACGGAGGCAGTATGCCCCTGCTCCTCAGCCAGCTATGTCTGCCACGGCATTGCTTCAGAAGGCTGCTCAGATGGGTGCCTCTGCATCAAATGCCTCATTACTAAGAGGCCTCGGGATAGTGTCTTCCTCCACGTCCCATACCGGTTCACAAGAATGGAGCGGGCAGCGAATCGAGCCTGACGGGGCATCATTAACTGCTGGCCTTGGCCTTGGACTGGCTTGTGATGGTGGGTCAGGCCTGAAGGAACTCATGTTGGGTGCTCCATCGGTTTTCGGTCCTAAGCATCCTACGCTCGACCTTCTCGGGCTAGGAGTGGCCGCTAGTGGAGGCTCGAGCGGCGGACTATCGGCCCTAATGACATCCATCAACGGTGGACTCGATGTCACCGGCTCAGCTCCTCCGTTTTACGGCGGAGAATATGGCCGCGAAGACATCGGAAGAAGAAGCTCATGATTGGCTCTCTATGGCACAAAGGTGAGATACACTTCTAGGTAAGTCTAATGCAATATTGATGTGGATTGATTGCATATTTAAATATGTATTGTTCACGTTATATATGATTCAAAAATTACAATTTTGAAGTCTTATTTTTTTATATGTATAAAAAATATGCTTATCTTGTCTCACCTACATTTAGTAGACCATACAATAATGCACACTTATAAGCGAAGACAGGGGAGCAGTTGAGGCTCTTTAATGTTTGTCTGTTGCCTTGTAATGGAGATGGAGACCAGGCCTCCATCTGTAATATATTTCAGTATTTAAAACTTCAGATATGTTTTCGAATCATTCATTGTTCATGATATTTACTATTTTGGGACACACTGTTTTTTGCAAAATGGATCCTAATCTATTGTGGATAAATGACTCTAATTGTGGCAATAATAATAATAAAAGAAATTAGAGTTGTGGATTTGTTTGCGAAAATTTGAACCTATATATATTGTAAGGGATATCATGGTACATAAAAATTATCAGAATCAGATGTTGTCACTAGGTGTTAACAACACCCTACACAACATGCAGCGGAAATATTAAAACGTGAATAGTAACAGCAAATCAACAGTAAAACTACTCAAGAGTAAATATGCACAAACACTAAAGTAATAAAAGGTTGTACATACAAACAGATTCAGATGTTGTCACTAGGGGCTGACAACATCTTCAATAACACCTTGATTAAGGTGCATTAGAATTTTTGAAAGCATGAATAAAATAGATAAGCAACCAAACAAATCAGACTCAAATATTTAAGCAAGAGTATAAAATACTCTTGCAGCGCCTCAGGACAAAACTTTCACTAGAAAACAATCAAGAGTTTTACAAACCCTTTTCTCAATGCATGTGAGAAAATAAAGAATAAAACAAATAAACCAACTTCTAAAACTCTACTGAAGGTAGACAAGAAAATCAAGAGAATAGAGTTGACCCTAGATGCCAAAACACGAGAGCAAAAAAGCTTTCAATCTTCGATCTTCAATCCTCAATCAACATGCTCTCAAACCTTCAAGGCATCTACGGAAAACAACGACCAGAGCTACTACGAGTGCTTTAGCTTTTCTATGATTCTCCAGATCTTTTATGCGTATGCTGAAGTCTCTCACAATGTACGCTCAAAGCTCTCTTGGTCGTATCACTCTTTTTTTTTATTTTGTACGCTAGATCTTTCTTTTCTGCTCTCACTCGTTTTTCTCCAAGCCACAAATCTCTACGTTATTTCTTCTATTTAAGCATGTCAACTTTTCTCCAAAAAGGCTTGATCTTGTTTCCTTAATTCAAACTTGAATCTACAATAATAAGGAAACAAAGATAAGTTAGGAGATAGATATATTATGATAAGTGCATAATATCTCCTACAAAATAATCAAGACTAAAACTATAAGATAATTCCTATCATAATTAAACAAATCAATATTATTTTAAATATAGAAAAATTATATTATATCAATTAAAACAATTCCTAATTTAAAATATTTCAAATACTTAGATAGGAAAAACTATCAATCCAAGAAACCAAATCAAAACAATTCCTAGTTTAAAATATATCAAATATATAGATAAAAAACACAATATTAACTAATAATCCTAAAAAATCAAAACACATTAATACAATTTTTCAAAACATGGAAATATATCAAAAAATTTTATTCCTTTCATATATTTCCTATCCACATAAAAAAAAATACATTTTAGGTGATGAGTGAAAATGACAATCAGAATATGAAATAAGTGGCGGCAATAGTACGATAGTGGGTGTGTAATTGCGAGGCCGGCAATCATTAAAAATAGGTTGCAAGTTAAAGAAACAACAATTTAGATATCAGTCCCTAAACCCAAACACAATTTCATCCTCAGTCCCTTGTCAAAAAAATATAGTTTAAACTCCCTGGGCCCACATAATTTTTCTGATAAAATTCGGTACAAAACGTTAAAAATATGGTACAAATACACGATATTTGAGTATCAACTGTGGTAGATCTGGTACAAATATATTATTTTTGAGTACTAAGAAAATATTGATATTAATGACACATTTATCTTATTTTGATGGAAATCGGTACAAAACATTGAAAATATGATATTAATATATGATTTTTGAGTATCAAATGTGTTAGATCTGGTACAAATTTATTATTTTTGAGTATTCAAACATATATTGCAAGTTAATTTTAATAAAGATGATACGAATTACTCTCAAAATTTTATTTTTATACCTGGTCTTGAATAATTAGTTCTTCAATATCATGTATTCGTACCATATTTTTATTATTTTGTACCGACTTTGTATGATTTTTTTAGTATTCAAACATATATTAAAGTTCATATTAGTAATGATGTTCAGATTTTATACTCAAAATCTTATTTTTTGTACTCGATATTGAACAATTAGTGCTCGAATATCATGCATTCGTACAATATTTTCAATGTTTTGTATCGATTTTCATCCGAAAAAAAAAATGTGGGCCCAGGGAGTTTAAACAAATTTTTTACTGACAAGGGACTGAAAACATATATATGTTTGGATTTAGGGACTGATTTCTAATTCACCCTTAAAGAAAATACGTCACTTTAACCAATTTAAGGAGGCTTTTATCTATTACAATTATTAATCTAAGAATAATAGAGACAAATATTTTTTATTTGAAAAAAATAATAGAGACAAATATAACGGTGTCATGTTCTATTTTACTTTTTTTTTTTTTTTTTTTTTTTTTTTTTGGGTTTTCAATTTATCATTTCAAATGGCACAGTTTAGTCTTTTTGTTCTTTTTATTTTTATTTAATTATTTCAAATGAAAGTTTAATATTTTGTTAATTTTGTACAATTATGTATGATTTATTTAAATATATTCTTTTAAATTGCACTGAGATTTTTTTAAAAATAATTTTATCATTATAATATTATTATTATTTGATTATAAATTGAATTAATTATAAAAAACTTTACGAATATATAACGTGTGTTAAAACTCAAAAGCCACTAATTTAAAGTTAATTTTGAGAACTTTAAATACCAACTGTAATTTGACTAGCCCGATTCTGACTAACTGGAAGTTTTGCTATCATTTGTCCGAATTGATTTAGACATGAACGATTGTTTCTTCCAATATTTTTTTTTTATAAATCCATTGCACAAAATTAACTTGACTTATTTAGATAATCAACAAATTTATGCGATGTGTATCGACTCAATCATCCCTTAATTTAATCATAATCACGTTTTCATTCGATCAAATTTATCGCAAAAAATTAGGCCGTTCCGAGTTACTTGGTCAATTCATTAAATTTCTTTTGCCCGTTTGTTAATTGGATAACCCATAAAATAACCTTGGACTTTCACTTGGAAAAGACTGTTCTGAAAAGTGGATTCATGCAAGGCCAACTGAAATACCAAAAAACATCGGTTCTTCGGTTTCTTTGGACGTACAACACATAAAATCTCAAATAAACCAAACTTTACAAGCGGAGAGTTTGCCTCAAAAGCAAGCCAAGCCTTATTACAGAGACTAAACACATGAAATAACAAAGAAAGATAACATAGAACCTCATTTTAACATATGATCGACTTAAAAAAGACACGAGCTAGATATGTCGAAAATTTAGCCCCTAGTCAATCTAATCCTCAGAATCCTCTTACCCTCCTGGTTTTCGGGACCTGACCGAGTTTCGCCACCTCCTCCGCTGCCGTGCTCTTCGGGACCTAACGGTGTTTCGCCACCGCCTTCACCAGGCCCTTCTTCATCTCCTCCTTCCTCTCTTTCCCTCTCCCTCTCTCTTTCCCTTTCTTCCTCTTGTTCTCTCTTCTCTCTTTGTCTCTCTTCTTCTTCCTCTTGTTCTTCTTCTTGTTCTTGTTCCCTCTCCCTTTCCCCACCTTCTCCCATTTTCCAGTATTCTTCCTCGGCACAAGAGGTACATTTCAAGATAACCGAATCATTTTCGGAAGCCACGAACTGGTCGATAGTCTCTTTTGTGCTGTTGAATGATGCTGCCAGAACATCTCTGTCCAGAACTCTGAGTATGGAAGCCTTTCCAGCCAAGAACTGAGGGTGGTTCTTCTTTGTCGAAGTGCTAAATCCGACCAAAACAAATGTACTGTTGTTGAAAGCCATTTGAGCCACCGAATGGAATCTCGGAACCGAAAACACATCACCTTCCTCAACCTTAAACCTCATGTTTTGACACTCTGCATCATCATTAAGGCTCGAACACACCACACGGATCATCCCTTGCCCGTGCAATGCTATTGTAATCTCAGTTGCCATCGGATTCCAATGCGGGCTCATCATCGATCCCTATGTATTAGAACCAATCAACAGCTGGAGTTTATACAATACAATTTGACCCAACAATTGTGTTCATGATATCTCAGTTGTATTAGTATATAGTTCTATGGTAATTAGGCGACTTACTTCCGACAGGTTCACCATGAATAAACCGAAGTTGGAACCTTTGAGTGCAGACAACTTCTTCTTTGTTACAGTTGTGCTCCAGCCGTTGCAATTCTCGAAATCTTTCTCCTCTTCCAAGAGATTGAACAACTTCGCCCTCTCTTTCTTTTTCTTCTTCTTGTTCGATTCGAATATGTCGAAACTTCTGCCAGAAAGTAGGCTTGTTATGTATCGATCCTCTATCTCCCACGAGGTTTTCTCCGATTCGGATCGCGTAATGCCAGGTACAATAGCTGGTGGCATTGTTCCACTAGTTAGCTCTTCAATCACTTCATCTGAAACCTTCAAATCATGTACATTTTACATATAATATAATATATCAGGCCTATATGATCTGAATGAAATTCTTGGATCCGTGGGGATAAGAATTCAAGTTTCAAGCTACCTGGAAAGTAGCCTGTAAAACTCTCTTCTCGAATCCAAGAATCACGTCTCGGATACTAGAATATGGTCCAGTCGCTGGTTCCTGTGAAATTAGTTACATGAGTTAAAAGTATACATGAATGATTTTCATTGAAAATATAGCATGCCAAGCATGATCTTACGCGCAGGTCCTCATCCGAATTAGCGAAAATGGCATGAATCCTAAGCTTTTGTGGCTCGGCCTGATCACCAGTTTCGTTGCTGCTATGCACGAAGAAGACGGATCCTTGTTCTAGTCTGTAGACATCTCCTTGCTTTATATGGGTACGTTTGAGATCCTCTTCCTCCGTCCAGCTCAACTTGCCGCGCCCTTAATTCAAATAACCAGTTAAAACGGCGGAATGCGATGGTGGATTTTGACAAAAGATCAACATATATACATCAATCATAAACATTTGGAAAGGAATTTTTTTTTTTTTGAAGTCCAAGTCTCAAAGTCGGTAAAGAGATCCTATCTGTACCTACACTGTCTTTGACATGCATTTAATGATTAACGGTTGATATTTATCAATAAATATAGGGTCCATGGCTTTTTAATGGATCTCGCATATATCACCCTTGGATTTATCATGATAACGTGTATGAAATAATCCCTCAACAGTCTGAGTACACCTTGTATCGCTGACACAAGGTACACAAACATCAAGAAAAAAAATCGAAAACGAACCTAGAGATCTCGAACATTTTGTGGGGAATGAAACATGAAAAATCTTTCTAGCTCCAAGATGTTAGAAAATAGCTATATTGTTCACAAATGGATGCATAATCTCAAAGAAATGAAGAAAGTACCTGAGTGGACATAGAAAACCATATCTGCATGCAGAATGACAGGCAAGAAGAGGGAATCGGGCTCCAAAGTGAAGAACTGAAGAAGATACGATCCTCCATTGACATCATCCCTAATCCTCACGTCCGATATCTCTCCATACTCCGTCGAAACCAGCAATCTCCTCTCCTTCCTCTTCACCAGAGTCCCCGAACCCCACCCGCCGCCACCGCCGCCGCCATTCGAACCTCTTCTAACTGCATTCGCATCCGCAGCACAGATAGCTGAAAATAGCGTCGAAACCGCAAGAAGAAGAAGCAGAACACATACGCTTTTCTTGAACATTTTTCTTGTTTGCTGCTGCTTCTCGGTTTGGTGGGGGGGATTTTTAGAAGCGAAAGCAGAGCAGGTTGGAGGGTACGTGGCGTTTGCATGGACACGTGGGGGGGGATTAGGGAATCGGATCGGAACCGTGGATATTGACTTTGCTTGCTTTGTGCATGGAGCGTGAAAATTTCCAAGCAGTTTCGGTTTTCTTGTCTCCTCTCTCTGTTTTGGCAGATTCTGAATAGTTCAGATAGGGATTGGGACCAATGGGCCTAATTCAGGGATTTGTCAATTGGGCTGGGCTTATTGAGTTTAAGAATTCAGCATGGCCTTAATTGAGACGAAACGTAAGATCTCGTTTTAATTATTGGCAAATTATTTGATTAGAGGGCACTTGTATGAAATTTGTTTGCCGATACTGTTATTTTTTTGGGTTTGTGAAAATTCATGTTTCAAAAAAAAAATAGTACTAGTTTATAAATGAAAATCCTCGGGACATTTTGAAAGTTACACACGATTTTTTTTGTGCGATTGACGTGAGACGTAATAGATATAGCTCGCTCTCATTCTCAAAGTAAATTAGTATTTAATGATGGCCTAATAATAAATATTGTATAATTTTCACTTAAACTGGATTATTTGGATCGATAGATTCGAAATGATGAATTTCAAACATATGATTTCAAATTACTCACTTGAATTCAAGTGGATTTTTAGATTCATTCTATATAACTATTAGTAAAACGGCAAACATTCGATCTCAAAGTAGACATTGTTCAAATATTATATTTTAAATTATGGTTCATTTTATTTGATATATGTAAATAAATGTTAATCCTTATAATTAAGTAATTGTAAATTCATGGGTGCGTTTCTTTAATTTATAAAAATTATATTTGAAGACCAAATAGTATTTGGAACAGATCAATTAAAGTAGATGATTAGCCTATAAGTTAACCTTTGCTTCATTTTACTTCCACACTTGCATAACCTGGTAAGTGGTCACAAAGAATTTAAAGTCAATCTAAAGCGGTACTTTGGCGCAAAAATAAGGCATCATAACCTTAACCTACCTGGTAAAAGATAAAGGAATTTGTGGCTTCCACGTCGTTTTTTCATCTAGAGTTTGGTTCAAGTTCTAAGATAAATATTTTAACCTTATGTTTTTCTTATCTTTCAATTTATTGTATATACATATATCACACTGCTAATTTATTTTATTCACGATTTATTGTCACATCACACGAACAAAATAATACCTTAAATATTGATTAAAAAAGGTCGACATTATTTGACTACGTGATTTTAATTGATTATTACATTAATTCGAAAATTTATCTATTGAAAAAAAAACTCTCGATGAATTTTCTCGTAATAATAATAATAGTAGAAAAAGGTCCCCTTCAGTGGCCTATTCACTCCACACTACTATGCACCCCCCCGAAATTCTAAACTACGTACATTTTGCTTTTGGGAGTTGGCAGAAATAATGGTGTGACAAATCTTTTTATGATTGATATTAATCAAGAATCTCAACCCAACCCAGCGTCTTTTGTGTACCACAAGCTTCGCTTTCTTTTTAATTCCCGTGTGAGCCCCGTGTACATTTTTATAATTACCAACTTAACTCCTAAGTATTAATTACAAGTATTTTTCATGCATTTATGATCAACATGTTAATAATGATGAATTATATACTCGAGAATAAAGTAGCATAAAAAAAGATTGAATTCGAGCTCGAAACAAAATTTCAACTAGCAATAAGTAACAAACTCATCTTTGAATTCGAGTTCGATTTTTTTTTTAATATAAATATTTTTGCTAAATACATACTCTTCTATACTATTTTAGTATATACGATTTATTAAGTGTGAAACCTTTAGAAACAGTACCACCAATATGTGAGTGTGAGTGTGGGTTTTTCTTTTTCCATTTTTTTTTTTTTTACAAATCTACTCTCATCAACAGACGCACTTGAATCATAAAACAACTGAATTTTTTTTTCATGAAAACAATAAATTTTTTGAAAAAAAAATATAATAAACGATTTTAATCTAATTATATAAAAAACAAAATAAAAATATGTAAAAATACATTGATTTTACATAAATATTTTCTCTTTAGAAAAATTGTATTCAAATTACGTACGGTTGCTACAATATTTATTACGATTTTTTTAGAAACAGAAAAATAAAAAGTAGAGTCCGTATTTTCCATCTAATGCCTTAATTTTCATTTTCACTCGTTGTTTTAATTAAACCAATTGAAAATTAAATTTGTCCCCCTTTGTCAAATTTTGTGTGTTCCTCTGTCAAAATACTTTATTTACCGTCAAAATTAATTAAGATCTCACATATGTTAATTACAACACAATTAAAATTATTTTTCTTGACATGTGCAAAAGAATATATTTGAGGGATGCAAAATTACGTCACTGATCATCATATAATTAAAAAGCTAGTTTGATTTTTTGGTAATATTCCAAAAGAAAGATGCTTATTATAAGACACACTATCTGAACGAAACGTCCCTTTAATTTTGCTCTCCCAATCACCACTTTGCCTACACATATCGTTATCGTATAATCGATCTCTTTAGCGATCTATAGTTAAAAAAATTTTAAACACAAAAAATTCTATAGTCTATGAGACGGTCTCACAATCAATTTTGTGTGAAACAGATATTTTATTTGAATCGAATCATGAAAATATTTTACTTTAATTTTTATGTGAAAAATAATATTTTTCATTGTAAATATGAGTCTAGTCGATCTGTCTCTCGCATATATATACTAATACTTAAGATCATCGATCTCACGTGATACTTACTTAATTGTATACAAACTTATATTTGATTGTTAAAATCCATTTTAAAAATAATAAGTTCTCGTAAACAACATAATGGTTTATATATAGTGTCTTTAATTAAGTACTCGTAAAATCGAGAATTGTAGATTCTAAAAGCAGAAAAATCCTAAAATTGGAAGTATGAATTGATCTATACCTAAACTTTGGTTTTTCGTTTTGTCAAAAATTAGATTTAGTGTAAAAATATGATTGCATATTTGTCCGATTCTATTATGAATTTTTCATTTCAGTAGGTTATGTTAGCAGGGTAGATTTTTGGTAAAGTGATCAATATTTTATATTTGCGAGACGGGTTAATCATAGTACCCTTAATTGAAGTGAAAAATAATATTTTGTCATCTATCAGGTCACATATCGGAGATTTATCTCATAAAATTGATCTGTGATGTCCAACATCATATCGGTTCTTATGAGAAAATCAGAATAAATATAAAAAATATCAATTTATCAAACTTAAAACTAAATTTCGACTAACTAGATCAGAACCAAGATATTATCTAGACCAACATGTTTGACGGTTTTTGGAGTTTTTGCACAATGAATTCTAGTATCTAGGGTTTCTTATCTAAACCCTTTTGTTAAAATAATTAACTCGAGTTATTTGAGACATTGTTTGTAACTTCATAAAGCTTTATAACTTTTTGACACAAATGGATAAAAGCGGACAAAAAAGTGCATCATCATGCATTTATCAAAATGTGAAGTGGCCATTGTCCAAGTGGTAAATGCTAAAATCTGATCTATATTCTAATATTTGGATTTGATCCGATTTATTATTAACACGTATGTATATGGTAGTTTTCATGAGACATAACACTGTCTTTGGAAGCTGTTTGTTCCGATAACTATCGGCACGTGATGACGTTCAAGATATTGTATGATTTAAATTAATTATAGTGTTGTAATTAATTCATAACTAGCTAGCTATTATTTTTGACAAAACGATAAATTTTTAATCCTACCATTATAATGACACATCCAAATTCTAAAATATCATTTTGTGAATGTAATTAAACAAGTGTTTTTTTCTTTGTTGTTGTAGTTTTAAATATGCCTACAAAGAGACCATAACTATAAAACGAGCTGAAAGAATAAAAATAATTACAAAGACACTGTATTTACTTTTTACGCACTAATAATGGGATAATTTCATGTAGTGCAGCACAAACTTATCGACATGCAATTTTTATCAGTTACGAATTTAAATACATAATGCATTTTGAACTCAATTACTTTTTATTTTTATTGGTTAAACTCAGGGACAAACCAGGAAATTTTATAGGAGAAATTTTACTATATATTGTTATTTTTTAAAATAAATATTAATAGTAAAAAAATTTATTTAATAATTATGCATGTGGATCGAGTGGACTTGTAGTTTTTTTTTACAAAAAAATATATTAAATAAAAAAAACCCGTATTTAAAAATTAGTAGGACTGTGGGAGGAATTTACTAAATTACAAGTGAGAACGATGGTAAAATTACTAAAAATAAATAAAAAAATAAAAATTTCTTAATAGAAATAGGGGTAATTGGAAAAGACTAGGAGTAGTTGAGGGGGGGCGATCGCATTCACCACCCCTTTTGGCTCCGTCTCTGGCTACACCGCCTCCTTGACTTCGTCTCTGGTTACACTCATCATTAATGTTTAACAAAATACGTACAATCAAGCATATTGCATAATCCATTGCACAAGAAATGTTCGATATTAGGATTTACTAATTCTGTAAATTTTAATGTGTAGAATAATTTGAAAATGGGTAAAAGCTGTATAAAGATGAAAGGGGTGTAAACTTGATGTGGCTCCAAATTAAAGGAGTTCCAATATGTATTTGACTCCATTGTGGATGTGGACAAGTTGAGCTATAGCAATCGCATCACAAGTAGCGATATTTCATAGAATCCTCATCCTTATTAATCCCCTCATCTTAAACCAACATTCTATATTATCTATGCAATAGAAAATTATTTTTCATAATTCAATTCATTTTTTTAAAAAAAATTTAGTATGAATTATGTTTTAAGCAATCAATTTCTCAAAGGAGTTTAAATTTTTGGCATTCATCGAAAAATGCAAACTACGGTGATTAGGTTAATATAAGCAAAATTAATTCATGGTGCAACCATCGTAATGTACTAAAATAAAATAAAATAAAATAAAATTGCGACTGCGGATCAATTCTAAAAATTAACGAATTATATATGAGCAAAAAAAAAAAAAAGATTACTCAACACCGCCCAATTTAACATCATGATACGTAACATTTACATAATATTTCCTCCCAAAAATAATCCCAAAATAAATTTAAATGAAACCATATTAATTTTGATTTTGAATCACTATCAACGTACGAGAGAATTCAATGCAAACCAACTTTCTTAAATTTTCTATTGACGGTCAAAAACGATGATTAGTAAGAAAAGTCAAGCGCGCAATATATATTTAACCTAAAATAATATGCCTAAACTTTTCGGAAAAAAAATGTGTTCACACCATCATTAGATGACAAAGTACAATTATACGAATGCAAATGGCTTATGGATATGTAATCTTCATAAAGACATGACTACTGTTTAATATTTAATTGTTTAAAATAAATGCTAAAATAGGCACATTATAATATTTGACATTATTTGAAGAAAAAGGACCTCAAAACATCTTTTAAAAGTTGCATGCTTTTCTAATAAAGTTGTCGGTGAAAAACAAAAGAAAGGCCATAACGTTAAGTGGTCTCTCTTTGTGGTACGTACATGTAAGATGTATATATACATGAAGGGATAAATGGATTAATTTCATCAGGTTTATCATATAATAATAATAATAATAATAATAATAATAATAATAATCGATATTTAAATTATACAACAATTTAAATGTCATGTTTCTTTTTATAAGAGAGATAATTATAGATTCCCAACAATATAAATTTAAAGAAAAATAGTTTTTTTTCCTCATTAACTTGTCCATTTTTTGGTTTTTGTCAATTAACTTTTTAAATTTTGGTTTTAGCACACTAAATTTTAATCTTCAGCTATTTTAGTCCAACGAATGACGTACTGACATGACATCAAAAAATGATGACATGTCAATTAAGTTGTCATGTTATGTAATCACTTGGATCAAAATGACCGAAAATTAAAAGTTGGTGTACCAAAACCAAGCTATGAAAAGCTAATATATCAAAACCAAAAAACGAACAAGCTTAATAGATTAAAAAAAAATCATTTTTCCAAATTTAAATTCATAGGTGTATTAAGGAAGAAACACTATTGCAAATTTACCCTTCTTAAAAGTTTCTTTTTTAATTTTCAAAAACCCGACACATGATAAAATATATATACCTGATTACCTGCTAACATAAATTAATCAACGTTTAATATATATACTTGCATAATCGCACACACGCGTTGCGTGTGTATTAAATCATATAATATATTTAATATTGTATGTTATGTATAAATATTATTATTTCGATAATATTTAAATTTATTTTTTTCATTTATAAAATAATTTAAAAATAAATTTAAAATTTATATATCAGTTTATTTTATTTATAATGTTTAGTTGAGAGAAATATGAAAATTTGAAATATCGAAATTTCAAAAAAAAATAAAAATAAAAATAAAAGTGTAATATTTATATCACATAAGGGCAATTTTGGTAAATGAAAAGATGATGTCTAAGGGGGAGATTCTTTATATATAGCTAGGAGATATATATAAAATTTTAACCAAGGGTGGCATACTTTTCAAATTTTGGTTTCGGTATACTAACTTTTAATCTTCGACTATTTTGGTACAATAGATAATGTGACATCGGAAAATACTGATGTTGAAAGAGTGGATGTCCGGTTAGTCAACTTGTGGCTAAGGGTTTTTATGACTCTATGTATAAACAATCTTTGTTTAATATAATTTACATTCATTAATGGCATTTTCTTTGTCTTTCTTCATATTGTTATATTGAGATATACTATTGTTGTTTTGATAAAAACCTTGAATATACTATAGTGTAAGTAAGATGAGATAGTGAATAAAGAGAGATCACTATTATGAAACACATCTTATAGTCACTGTATATTCTAAACAGTTCCTAGTCAATTGAGCCGTCCGCTAATAAGGATAAGAATCACTCGAGATTGAGACTAGCATTTGTGATGCCAAGTACCACGTTTCATTGGTAATGGACATGGAGATGGTCAAAGCATGCAAATGGATATTCATATGATGAATGATCAAACTATCCTATTCGGACTTTCCAAGTGGTTATTATTATTTGAGTGGATAAGTCCGCGGTTTTGGTTGTACACCATTAGTCCTTACTACTTGAAACATCATTGAGACTCTATATGCTAGTACTGTACTTTGACTCGTTTACCGACTCTATTGGGGTCATCAGGTGTCGGGATTGGGTACAGTTACGACACATATAGGAGTCGATGCTTTGTTGTCAAAGATTCATCATATACTTGCGAGTGTGGATATCCTATGCGATCTGAGGAGATATTAGTGTGACGAATCTCTGGCCAGAGTACATGATGTGTTTTAGGTTACTCGGTTTCCTAGTAGCACATGCGATGTCACTATTTGATCTTCAAGATGCATTGCATAGTTATCGAAACTCGAACGACTCTCGATGCACCATTGGTTGTTGATTCGATCGGGATATATGGATGAAGGGACCGTACTGTACGCTAACCAAAATCTACTGGTTCTTGCAGGCACTATCAGTCATACCTAGGGAATAATGGGGCGATGTTGCTAGGCGCTCTTACCATGATTCGATGGGTAAGTCGAAAATTGTTGTTCCGAGTCATAAGGAGTTGTGAGCCCACGGCTAGCTGTATCCCTGAACCATTGAGGGTCACACAAGTAATGGATTACTAAACCCCGTTGAGATAGTTAAATTTAAAGAGTTAAATTTAATGAAAGAGAAGTTGAACTTCTTAACTAAAGGAAGTGAAATTTCCTAAAATGACAAAGGGATGTGCATTTTTGGAAATCACTGAATTCGGATTCAGAAAAATTATCTTGACTTTAAAAGATGCAGAAATGGTTTCTGTGCACATTGATAAAATCAGTTTATCAATCGGAGTCATGATGAATTTTATATTAATTTCTATAATAACAGGCTTGGCTTGTTAGGATTAAGTTATGGATTGTGGGCTCTAAGAAGTTAGAGTCCTAATACAATTATAACTTAATCTAGTTTAGAAATTATCTATAAATACATATGTAGTGTTCGAAAATTATACTTGAATTCTCTCTTGGAATTTTTGAATTACACACTAAATATTCTAAGGGGATTTTCGAAATACTCTACTCCTTTTTGAGATAATTTAGTCTGTGATTTTTGTGAAAAATTACATTCTGAATTGACAGATCAAATCTGTTTAATCTCATCGATAAACATCTGATTGATTTCTAATGCAATCAATCAAAGGGTTTAAGTTTTCTGTTCGTGGGCCTAATTCCGGAGATTGATTGAGCAAGTCATCGGTTCCCGGGATTTACAAGAAGAGCAGATTAAATTCTGTTGGAGTCCATAATCAAGCCTTAGCTTGAAGAGGTAAAAATATTTTAATTGTGAATTTATATTTTTACTTGCAAGATTTTAATCGTTTGGATTTGATACCCACTATATGAAATCGTTCCATATCGAAAAATAAAATTTTTAAACTTCCGCTGCTC
Source organism: Henckelia pumila (assembly GCF_033568475.1). NCBI lineage: Eukaryota > Viridiplantae > Streptophyta > Magnoliopsida > Lamiales > Gesneriaceae > Henckelia > Henckelia pumila. The sequence continues at coordinate 33,697,789 of NC_133123.1, read as the reverse complement.
TGGGTATCACATCCGTGTGATCAGAGAACGCATGCTCCAACAGATGTGACATCGAAAAATGATAACATGTCAAGCTGACACGTCAGTACTTGGACCAAAATAATCAAAAATTAAAAATTAGTGTATCAAAACCAAATTTTGAAATGTTAATAGATCAAAACTAAAAAATAGATAAGTTAATAGATAATTAAAAAAAAAATTTTCCCAAATTTAAATTCATAGGTGTATTAGGGAAGAAATACTATTTCAAATTTACCCTTCTTAAAAGTTTCAATTTTAATTTTAAGAAACTCGAGACATGATAAAATATATATACCTGCTATCATAAATTAATTAACGTTTAATATATACTAGTGTAGCTGCACACGTGTTGCGTGTGTATGAAATAATACAATATACTTAGTATATATGTTATATATAAATATTATATTATTTTCAATAATTTTTAAAATTATGTTTTTTAGTTTCTAAAATAATATAAAAATAATTTTAAAATTACTTATCATTCTATCCAATCTGTTATGGTTAGTTGAGAAAAATATGTAAATATATAAATAAAATCTATTTTACTTATTTATATAGTGTAAAGGGTAATTTTGGGAAAAAAATATGGTGTACTTCCTCTAAGGTGTTCAACTTTTTTATAGTATAAATACATAAAATTTTAAGGAACTTAACCGCGTGGTGTGCTAAATCAGAAAATACAAGAAAAAGCATAATTAATACGCTTCTAATGAAATTTTTAAACAGAGAATTAACACAAGCTTAATCAAGTTTTTTGAAATAGACAGATATATGCATATATATGCATAACTTCATACATACATGTAGATCCATACCCTTGCCAATCGGGTCAATTTGTAGGACCCATTTTACGTTATGGGTCATTTCTTTTTGGTATTAAAATGAATAAAGTGGTGAGAACTAATTGTGAAGGAGGGTTTGTTAGCTTAAAGTGGGCTTTTGATTTGTAGGGTGGAATATTGGTACCTTTGAGAAGTAGTATATATGTCTACAACTAATGCATCGTCCTATCATCTCAAAACAAAAGCGCAAGATGCCCCATGTCTCCTAGAATCATCCAACGTCTCAAAATCCATCTTTTGAATCTTAGGGTTGGTTTATTTATTTTTATTTTTTTTGTGTATTCTTGTAATATCATATATAATACAAATAGTACATAGCGAAAATCACATAGGACCGTTATTATTTACGAAAAAAATCTCTCATTTTTCACATAACATATTTAAAAATTGGGGCGGGAGAATAAAAAATGATCGTGTAAGTTTATCTTATAATTACCTTTTGATCCTCTGCTCACACGATTTCAAAAATAGTTAACATGACGTTAGATATATCAACCACACGCCCTATAACAAATTTAACTAATCGGAATGCCAAAATCCGATCTCAGCCAATTTATAGGATAAGTTAAGAAATTTTCTCTATATATCACCTAGCCCTGTGGCATGGGACGAAAGTTGAGGGATTTCTTATAAATGAGAAATTAGCTATTCTTGGGTTGCAAATTATGGTAAATATGAGTAATTTCCGGAGATTGTTTTTGTTTTGTTTGTGTTTCTTTAGTTGGAATGCGTATGATATAATATAAAGGAAGACCATTTAACCCCCGTGTCTAAAATATTATTCGATGATTATAGAATATCCTTCATTCCATTCTATATATATGTATCAAATGTGTTACTCGAGAACAATTAGAGCATAATTAGGAACAAAGGATTTTGACGTCATTTATTTTTTTATATGCTTGAATAAAGTACAAAAGTTTGTAATTGTTTCAATTCCACATTTATATATTTTTAGATTTAGAAAGCAACAAAAGATAAAAATACAGAGGTATATATATAGTATATACTCTATTTTTTTGAGGTTCACGTTTCAATTTTTCTCCCTATTCTATCGATATATGACTCATATATCCTCGACCCTCGTAGATGGATGACTATGTTTTTTTAAAAAAATAAAAAAATTGTTATCTTTATTAATTAATAATAAATAATGTAATTTTAAATGAAATAAATACTTGTGAATTCTTTTGGCAAATTGTGAGAGTTTTGTAAAATATTTTTTACGCATCACATTATTCTTCCCTATTATTTCCTAGAAATATCTTGTCTTATATATTCATATCTCTTCCCATAATCGTGACTTTTCATTCAAATAATTTCTGTCCTTTTCCAAACATTAACAATTATTACACGGCATGACATTTACGATAAAAAAAAATTTCCTTTAATTAATAATATCAGATACACGTAACACGTTACATTCTTCAATCCAAGCAATCGGTCTCAAAAATTCACCGGAAACTACTAAATTCCTACAATGACTACCAATTAGTTAATTTGTCACGATTTTGTGTAAAACTTTATGTTAATCCATGAATTTAATAGTGGAATTAATATGCCAATTAATTAGGCTCTGGGGCATTTTCATTGTGGGCATTGGGGAATATTTTAGTTTCATTTTCACGCTTGGAAAAGTTAAACTTTAGCTCCCCACATTTGGACTCATTTGTCGTTTTTCGTCCCAAAATTTTCTACTTTTACGATTTGGAAGCTGTTAATTATTTGAGTGGACCAGTTGCTTGAAGAGTCTACTCACACTTTAATACATTATTATAGACGTTAGTATCCCGACACATGCGTTATACTATGCATTTATGTTATTCGATTATTAATAAACAAGATTTCGGGGGATTCATCGTTAGCTTGTCAGGAAGAAATTAGAAGTTGATTGTCTTTATAATTATAATTTTAAAAATAGAGCAATGCTACATACATATACAACAAAATTTGTACAACATATCTTAGACCATAAAAAAATCAATACAAAAATTTTATTGATCAAATTTCATGATACATGAAATACAAAATATCACGATATAACATCAAAATATCACGATATAATAAAAAAAACTCACGATATAATTATTATAAATATCATTGTATGAGATATAAATGGTACCTCAGCATTATTCTTAAAATTATGACCTCATGAGATTTTAGTTTTCATTTTTTGAAGTTCCTATTAAGAGTAATTAAGATAAGTGTTTCTTCTAAAAAAAGACAAGTGTTTTGAAAAAAAATTAATATTGAAAGTTATTTTCAAACAATCTTTTTGTTCTAATGATTTTTATACGAGGATTGCCTACACATGTTTACACTTGGTTCTGATGATGTTATATGGGGCATAACTGCATAAGGAGATGTATTTTATTACTATATTATTATAACGTTTTATTTAATTTAATTTTCATAATTGGGTGAATCTCACATATATTATTATATAATCTAATGATGTATTCTAATTACTACAAATTGCATGTGGTAACGAACTCGTATATCATAAATTACATTTAAACGAGTAATCCATTTTATTAAACTAATATATTATTGAAATACTAATTAATTTATCACAAATTATATAGGAAAAAATGCATAATTCATGACCAAAAATGAAAAATTACAAGTTATTACATTACCAAAATAATTTCTCAAAGAACAAAATTAGAATGCAAAAGAAGTATAGTACCACTAAGTTCAAATTTTGATGAATTGAAGAACTAAAATCCTATATATATATATATATATATATATATATATATTTTGGTAATGTAATAACTTGTAATTTTTCATTTTTGGTCATGATATTGTCGATCAATTTATTATATTAGTCTACTCATTTGCAGTTATTTCGGTTTTAGTTCTTTTTAATTTAATTAAAATGCTAACGTGGTGCAAAATATGATGACAATTGACATATCACCCGACTGATATGGAAAAAGAAGACTAATAATAAAAAAAAAACTCATGTTATCATAATATGATCAAAATTCGACCAATATGAGAAAATTAACTTAGAAATTTTGCTCCTTTCCCAATTATATATATATATATTTATAACAATCTCTACATTCTACTAGAATATCGGCTCTCTGTTGAATATTATGGAAAAAAATAAAGTTTTTTTTAAATTAATTTACTAATACTATATATTTTACGCAAATTGAAGAAATTAAAACATATTATTTTAAAAAAGTAAAATAAAATAAAATAAAATAAAATAATTTGAATGTGCGGACAATATCCCATTGGTCCATGTTCCATTTACTTTTGGCTAACCTTCAATGTTTCTTTTCGCATCCACTAAGATAAATGGTAGTAGCACTCCTTTTGCCATTCCCAAATTAAAGCGCATGCACTATCTCACCAAATTGCATACCCTACTTTTGTGTTATATGTGTTAGGCGTTTTGCACACACGTTATGTATAAAACATAATATATATTTACACATATTGTGTTTCGAAAGTTTTGATTTAGTTACGATATTTAAATATGATATGAAATTTAATAAGATGATTTTTTTAAAATTATAAAATATGAATTTTAAGGTATATATACTCCATTAAAGATATGTATTCGTTAAATGTGTGAAAGGCAACTTGGGAATTTTAATTTAAATGTTTGATAATGATTAGGATTAGGGTTGGGATACGGAACCAAAATACCGACTTTTCAGTATACCGTATCGAATTTTTTTCGATATATATACATTTTTTTGGTATATCAAATTTTTTTTCGATATCTATACGGTATCAGTATGGATTTTTTCCATACGAAAATTTTGAAATTTCGATATCGGTACCGGTATGAATTTTTTTCATACCAATATTTTGGATACGAAATACCGAAAACCCACCTCTAATTAGGATTTCTAGTTACCTAAGAAAATACGTACGTACATTTTACGTGAATGTCAAATTAAAGCTGGTCTATATGGTCTTGACATTTCAGAATCTTGCGAAGTCTAACAATGAGTTTTAATTATGTAAGCTAGCCATGGGATTTATAGATAAGCATGTTAATTTGTGTGAGAAAAAAAAGGTGAAAACTATGGGAACCAAAGTCAAAACCCACATTCGAAGAAATATTGGAAGATAATGGGCAAATCAAGCAAGAACAGAAAGCTGACGAGAATCAAACAAAGCAATATCATTAAAGTGTAATTTCAAAGCCTTAAGCAACAAGCTTCCAATTCATAAATCAATCACTCCCCCTAATCATCTCCTCTTATGTTTTGCCCATTATATGGGAAAACATTTTTTTAATCCATTAACTTGTATATTTTTTTGTTTTGGTTTACTAATTTTTCAAAATTTATTTTTGGTACACTAACTTTTAGTTTTTGGATATTTTGGTCCAACTGTTGATGTTGCCCCGAAAAATGCTGATGTGACATCAAAAAATGATGATGTGGGAGAGAAAAATGCTGTCGTGTCTAGCTGTACGTCACGTCACTAATTGAACCAAAATCATTGAAAATTAAAAGTTAGTGTATCAAAACCAAAATTTGAAAAGTTAATGGACCAAAACAAAGAAAATACAACTTATTGGACCAAAAAAAAAAAACATTTCCCCCATAATTATATATATGTCTATATGCATATGTATGCGTCTCATGCAAATATACATGCATCCCATGCATGACAATGATATATACATATATATATAATATTTCCAACCCTACCCCCATGCAAGCATAGATAAAAAGCCAACAATCATCACTCAAAAAGAGCCCCCGAAATTCCAATTCGCATACTTGTTCATTCAATATCTCAAGAACACGTACGTAGTAGAGATCCCTCCCCTTAATAAGTAGGGTTTCTTTCTGCTTTCTCCCCCTTTACCGATCGTTTTATTCAAGAAATGAAAGTACCCTTTACTGCCAACGATCAAAACAATTCCAAATCCATCGAGCGTAACGCCAACCGGAATCCGGCCACCGGCTGCTCCCCGTACGAGCCCAAATCGGTTCTCGAACTCCGGGGTAGCCCAAGCCCCGTCACGGATCAAAAGCCCACCTCCAATTCCAACACTGATAACAACATAGTGGGCTCTCTTCAGCTGGAAGATCAAGATCATGTTCTGATCAATCAAAACTTGGAGGATTGGGATTCTTTGATGAGAGAATTGGGCTTGCATGATGACTCAACCGCCCCCGTTTCAAAGCCCATAATCATTTCTCAATCGGAGAACACCCTGCCTGAATTTTCAACTGTTTCCAATTTTGATTCAACCCAGTTTGTGCCAGGTGATTTCGGGCTTCTCTCCGATGTACCTGCGGGTGATTTCAACGGCTGCAATTGGATTAACGTCGGGTTCGATTACGTGGACGAGTTGATTCGACTCGCCGAGTGCTTCGAGACGAACTCGATTCAACTCGGGCAGGTGATATTAGCGCGGCTCAATCAACGCTTGAGGTCTCCTACTGGGAAGCCTCTTCAGAGAGCTGCTTTCTATTTCAAAGAAGCCCTCCAATCGCTACTCACCGGATCGAATCCGATAACTCGTCCCGCCACCTCTTCGGAGATTGTTCAAACGATCAAAGCCCAAAAAACCTTCGCCGGAATATCTCCCATCACCATGTTTTCGAGCTTCACGGCTAATCAAGCCGTGCTCGACGCTTTGGAAGGCTCCATTCGAGTCCACGTCATCGATTTCGACATCGGGCTTGGCGGCCACTGGGCTTCCTTCATGAGAGAACTGACGGAGAAGGCGGACTCGCGTAAAGGCGGGCTGCCGATTCTTCGGATTTCGGCTATTGTTCCCGAAGAGCACGCCATGGAATCAAGATTGATCAGAGAAAACTTGGCGCAGTTCGCGCGAGAGCTTAATATAAGGTTCGAGATTGAGTTTGTTTTGATACGAACGTTCGAATACTTATCTTTCAAGTCCATCAAGTTCATGGACGGCGAGAAGGTTGCGGTTCTATTGTCTCCCGCGATATTCCGGCACGTCGGGTCTGGATTTCTGAACGATCTCCGGCAAGTTTCTCCGCAAGTGGTGGTCCACGTGGACGTCGAAGGGCCGATGGGTTTCGGGTCGCCGTCGTATAGGCAGACGGTGATCGATGGGCTGGAGTTTTACTCCACGCTGTTGGAATCCTTGGAAGCTGCTAACTTTGACGGCGGCGGCGGCGGCGGGGATCACATGCAGCGCATAGAGACTTTCGTGCTGTTCCCAAAGATCATGGAAGGAGTGGAGGCCGCCGGGCGGTGCGCGACGCCGCTGAGGGAGGCCCTGGTGGTGGCGGGGCTGAGGCAGGTGGGGCTGAGCCAGTTCGCCGAGTTTCAGGCGGAGTTTTTGCTTAGGAAAGTGGAAGTTCGGGGATTCCACGTGGCCAAGAGACAGGCGGAGATGCTGCTTTGCTGGCATGACAGGCCACTGGTTGCCACGTCAGCTTGGAGGTATTAGGATCATGATTATCCGATGTAATGGTGATTAAATATGGTGATTAATAATCTTAATGGGGTTGGGATTGGGGTTGGGGACGAAGTGCGTATATAATCCAAACCTCTTGTGTTTATTATATATTGTAGTTTGTATTTTGTATTAATGCTTAGCAATTGGATGGGAAACGCATAGTTTTCATTTTTATGATGATATATCATTTAATTAAAGGGATTAGAATTAATTTGTAAATTAAACATCATTTATATTTTTAAATTTGAGGCGAATTAAGCTCAATTAAACTTGATCGTTAACTAGGAAAATGTGTTGTGATAGGAAAAACTCATAAACGGACTCGATTTGCTTGTCAAACACATCCTTTAAGACTATTTATATATCTAAAACATGTTTACAATTTTTACATTTTATGCCACAATTTATGAAAATGTGTTGTGGTTGCTGTCTGTTTGGTATTTACTCAACGCATGGGATACCTTTGAAATTTTAAATTTTAGCAAATTTGGTTAAAATTTTGACCAAAGAGAAGGAAAAAAGGTGGAAAAAGGCAATTCAGTCTTGCTTTCAGGATATAAAGGGTGCGTTTTGATTGGTGCCTTTTATCTTCTTTTCAATTGCACTCGTTTTCAAATTACTAATTGAAAAATATTTTCTTTAATGTTTATATTACAAATTACCAATGATCCAATATACTAGATCTAAACTAAAACTGAAAACAACATTCTATACATTATGATACATTATAGATTCAGAGCAACTATTTCTCGGGTGGCCCTTTGTCAAAAAATACCACCATAAGATCACAAAACTATTTAATCTTCGTTTAATAAAAAATATCAGAAAAACCAAAGTAAATATATAATTTATATCTATACTTATGGTGTCTCAATAAAAATTTGATTTATTTTAAGGAAAATGCTTTTTTTTTTGGTCCCGATCCCATTTACTTATCCATTTTTTGGTTTTGGTCAATTAACTTTTCAAAGTTTGGTTTTAGTATATTAACTTTTAATTTTCGGTGATTTGGTCCAATTGCTTATGTGGAAGCTTGACACATCAACATTTTTCGATGTCATGTCATCATTTTCCGATGTCATATCAGCATTTTTCGATGTCACATCAGCAGTTGGACCAAAATCACCGAAAATTAAAAGTTGGTGTACCAAAACCAAAACATGAAAAGTTAATGGATCAAAATAAAAAATGAACAAGTTAATGTACCAAAAAAACTATTTTTTCTTTATTTTAATGATGATATCACCCTTAATTAGCATAAGAAAATATCAAACAAATATTTTTTTAGATGTTTTTATTTTAATATAAGAGTAGTTCTCATCCGAATCTATTTTACAGGATCTATATCAATGAAACAGATCAAATCGGCCCATATCTACGATGAAAATTTATAATTTTTGTATAAAAATAATATTTTTTATGTATACTATTGAATAGAATATTCATCTCAAAAAATTAACATATGTCATAGAAGTTTTTGTGCATTCGAAATTGTGGCTGAGTGACTATATATATCTATATATATGGCAGGGGATTTTTATTTTTATTTTAAAAAAACCACAGTCTCGCAATTAATAACATAAATAATATGTTTATATGTTCATATCATAACAAACACAATTTTAGAAGCATTGGACACATTATTTTATTTTATTTTTTGAATTTTATTAGTTATTTAAAATGTATTGAAATATAATATATTCTTCACACACGGTAGGAAGAGTCAATGAGTTACCATGATCATGCTCAGAAGTCCTTTGGTGTTCTTCACTTCTAAAAATGGATAATTTATTTCGTCAATAACTGAATCAAAGCCCAAATTAAAGCACAAGTGGGCCTCAAGCCCAAAATAGAACACAATTTTTAACCCAAAATTAGCCCGGCCCAATAACGGAATACTTGCACAGTTGCGCTGTAGCATACCCTAACAAAGTTTCTGTACATTGTGGATATCATTATATCAATCATTCTTTTCGCGTGGAAATGACATATTTATCCTTAACACATGAAGTAACTGCATGAACGTTTATGGGACACAATGTAAATATTGAAGGACATAAATAACACACACGAAAATAGAAAGTTGGGAATTATTAACAAGAGCAAAGTATATGAAATAATTAACAATGACAAATTAACTTGTGAGACTGTTTCACAAAAAAATATATCATGTAAATGTAGCAAAAAGTTTAGAAATTGAGAGGGACTAAATGTTGTCCATAAAATATTATTTTTTATGTCAAAAGTATTACTTTTTATTGTAAATATAGATGTGATATATTTACCCGTCTTACGGATAATTATCCGTGAACCCATCTCACAAGAAACATACTCACTTAAAAATAAATATCCGGGGACAAGAATTCCGAATAATTAGGTAAAAAGTTTTCCTATGTAAATTGTTGAAAAACTTTTCAGATTTGAAATCCCATTAAATGCTGTCATCCAACTTGGAAAAAGATTGATTTTTTTTTTTTTTTGGAAAAAAAAATTTGGAGAAAAAAAAATGAAAGAAAAGAGGATTGGCCTAGCTTTAGTTTATCAGTAGTTAGGTAACACTGCCATGTTGATATCAGACACAAGGGCAGTCGGGGATGGTGCATATTTATTCCACCAGACTTTAAGACAAAATAAACTTTCTTGCACGTGTGGTTCCCATTCATTTTTAGTCTCTCAAAATTGACTATGATTCCCTTCGTAAAATCTTATCTAAAGTTTCTTAAAAATATCGTATTTTGCGATAAAAATCAAGGGACAAACTCAATTGACGGGTGATGGGTTTATATCATCCCACCTCTTGTCAAATTTATGGGTCACTAGTAAGATATTAGTCTTCCGACTAAGACATCTCAAACTTTGAAAATCTTGTTTTGTACTTTTTTTAAAAAATAAATAAATAAAAGCATGTGATCTAAAAATTCGAAATAAGATAAGTTTGGCAAGCATGTTTTGATGATCTAAATGATCGTGTATGAATTTTAAAGTTTTTGTTTTGATTCTAACCCTAGGATGAAAACTTCTACAACTTTTTCCGTGGAAATCGTTGTTTTGACTTCATCGATTTCAAACCCGATCCAGTTGATGAAACATTGTTTGAATCTTCTTTTATGTATGCATTTGTATATGTATATCCATAAGCTTGGAGATAGAGGATTTCCTATCTCATGAATGGCTCACACAAGTGAGATTTGAATATGGTCTCACTCTTATCAGTTATCACTAATGTCAAGAATCCTTGGCTATTATTTGAATCTCACCTGCATTGGGATCGAACTTTAGTTATTACAATTAGAAAATTATTATTTTGGTTATGTATGTTAACTATTTATGATTTTGATTATTAATATTGTCAAATTTCAGTCTTAATACACATATTGCATCCGTCCACTAGTAGAAAAGTCGCAAAAGACTTCGGTTATTAACTGAAGTCGTAGGTAGATAATTACCGAAGTAGTGTCACGTGAAGTAATAGGGTATTATTTTACTTCGCGTTATAACCGAAGTCTTAGCCCTGAAATTACCGAAGTCTTTGGTCGGTTCATGGAGCCAAACCGGTTCAGGGTTGGACCGATGCCGAAGTAAAAACATATCTTTTACTTCAGCAATTTCATTAATTAACGAAGTAAAAAACTTTCTTTTACTTCGTCAATTAATGAAATTACCGAAGTAAAAGATATGTTTATACTTCGGCAATGGCGCTAATCGACGAAGTAAAAGACATTTGTTTACTTCGTTGATTAGTGAAATTGCCGAAGTAAAAGATATGTTTATACTTCGGCAATGGCGCTAATCGACTAAGTAAAAGACATTTGTTTACTTCATTGATTAGTGAAATTACCGAAGTAATAAAAGACATATTACTGCAACATTTACATTGAATGATGAAGTAAATAGTCTATTTCATAGGTTATGTATTGTGGTGAAGTAATAATGCCACAATATATATATATTTTTGAAACTTAAAATAGACTATAAAATATTCATAAATTATTCATACAAAAATGACGAACATCCATAAATCCACAAGTATATCCACCAAAATAACCCAAAAATATGCATGTATCCACAAGTATTTCCACAAAACTAAAATTCTATCCGCAGATACAAAACAAAGTATTATCCTAACGTGCATGACACATTTAGGCACCTACATAGTAGGAGTAGGCGAATTCAATGCATTTACTTGTAACTTCATCAAATTTATCTTGGCTGTAATATTGGTTCTTGATGGATCCTGCAAACTGAAATGTAAAAATGGATAGCTCAATGTCAATATGAATCTCATCATCCTCACCAAACAAGTAAATGAGTACTGTTTTCTTGCATAGTATGTTCCATAAAACACATAAAATCAACTCTATTATTATAATCAATACCCAAGTCAAACGCTTGAAACTAAGAATTGAAACAAGGAATTAAACAACTCGAAAATTTCCACTTACATTTCCAACCCTTGCTATGATGCAAAAATTTAACGAATTCCTTGCACCTGCAGAAATTTAAAAAAAAAAAAAGTTAAGCATGCTAGTGTGTGAAAATGGCTACTGTAGAAGAAAGAAATAAAACCCATTAAAACCAATCATTTACACAAATCTCCAAGCCACACAAATCTCACGGAGCTTGATCCATGAATCCATTTGTATAATAAAATTTCAAAACAACTATAATACATATTTCAGAGGCCAAAACAGAAAAAGTTCTATACAAAAGTAAATTAAAATATGAATTCAACAACAACAAAAAAAACAATTTCATAGTACCTCAACTTCTCCAACTCTGCATCATACTTGTCCCTGAATAAAAAAATGCCGAAATGAACAGGATACATTTTAAGTATGGGCATTCAGCTCATGGAGCCTGATCCATGAATCCATGTGTAGAATTAAATTTCAAAACAAGTATAATAGATTTAAGAGGCAACAGACCAAACACATAAAGACCAATTACAAGTTCAAAGCAGGAACAAAATATAAATAGCAAATCCTAGGAAGCACAAAATAATAATAATACTACTAAAACTAGAAAAGAATGAATGAATTAAAAAAAAAGCAGTAATCCAAACCTATCTTCCGTCTGATATAGTGTCATTCTGGTTGCAGCCCACCTATTGAAAAATAAGATTATATACAAAAAACACTGAAGAACTTAACAAAAAAAAATTGCATACCTCCTCTTTGTAGTCCTGCAAATAAAAGGGGTAATGTTGATAAGTAAAGAGATCATCACATAAAAATAACACAAAATACAAAGCAATACGTACAATGAAATAATCGCCGCAGTCACGGCGGCGCCCCCGAAAAAAGAATCCCAGAACATCGAACCTTATCTGAGAGTGGAATACTAGAAGGAAAGTAAAAACAAAAAACAAAAGGATGTTTGTAAATAAGATGGTACAGAACCATAGCTTAATAGTAAATTCAAATCATTATGTTTGTAAATAACATGGTACCGAACAATAACTTAATTGTAAATTCAAATCATTAGCATATGGCCCAAAGTTAGATTGCAAAACCAGGATAAGTTGACGTCACTTTTTAAGAAGGAAAACAAGCCTTGAATACTTGCAAGTGTCCCTACCAACTTTTATATATGCATACATAATAAAGATTGTGATAATCTTTCATGCAGCCGCCAATATTACCTTCTTCCACTGAAAGATCATAAAAAAAAAAGATCACAATGAGATGAGAGTAAAATATTCTCGGCCAGCAGCAGCAGCACAATATTACCTTCTTCCTAGCGTATCACACATCTCTATCAATGTAAATTATTTTTTTTAGAAACAAATCAGTATATTATATAAACAAAATTCCTCAATCAATTTAAAATATAAAACCAACTTATTGTGAACACTGTTTCCATAAGTAAAATATAAACTTACAAAATTGTCAATTCATCGATTAACAAAATTAAATGCAACTACGATCAGTATTGCGTAAATGGTTAATAATTCCGTATTGCTAACGAGGACAATTTCAGTTCAGGGCAAACTTCGAGTCAAGACCACATACAGATCATGTCTGAAGAAAAGAATGCATAAATTTAGCAGCTATGCACTGAAAATACTTGAGAGATTCATTGTAGTATGTGAACTACAGTATTGTAAATTGCAGTAGGCGGTGGCAGGACATACAATGACCTGTTACCCGTCGTGCTTAGGAGGTTGATTTTTTTAAAACTAGTTTTGACAAATGATTATATATAATCACACGATATATGCCTGAGTTAAATGATGTTTACGGATAAATAAGCTTCATACGATATATACAATTTATACAAAGTGCAAATAAATATATAAATACAACTAACAAGATAATTAATAAAAATTCATCATCATATTAATTACTACTAAAAAGTAACATACTAATTTAGAATACTAGTGAAAGCAAGTAAAAATAATAATTATGTCGAACACCGGTTGAAAGAACCAAACATAAATATAAAATTTATCAAATTACCTATGGATGAAAAGGCTTCGTTCATGGGACAAAAGACTGATGATACTATTCAAATTAGAAGCACATAATAAAAATAGAAAAGAGAATGAAAAAAGCAACTTTTGAAATGTAAATTAAAATATCTGCTGAATGAAAGAAATCAATTTTCTATTGTACCTCCACTTCTCCAACTTCAAAGAAAATATTCCCCTGAAGTAACCAATAAAGAAAACAATGCGGAAACAATCAGATGATATATCCATAAAATATGGACATTCAGCTCACGGACCAATAAGAAAACAATGCGAAAACAATCAGGACACGGAGCTTGATCCATGAATCCATGTGTATAATAAAATTTCAAAACAACTATAATACATTTCAGAGGCCAAAACAGGAGCGTTATATACAAGAGTAAATTAAAATATGAATTCAACCAGAAGAAAAAACAAAACAAAACAATTTCATATTGTACCTCAACTTCTCCCACTCTTCATCATACTTGTCCCTGAATTAAAAAATGCCGAAATGATCAGGATACATCTTTAAGGCTCATGGAGCCTGATCCATGAATCCATGCGTAGAATTAAATTTCAAAACAAGTATAATAAATTTAAGAGGCAACAGACCAAACACATAAAGACCAATTACAAGTTCAAAACAGGAACAAAATATAAATAAAAAATCCTAAGCAGCACAAAATAATAATAATACTACTAAAACTAGAAATGAATGAATGACTAAAAAAAAAACAGTAATCCAAACCTATCTCTCGTCTGATATCGTGCCATTCTAAATAAATAGAATAAGAAATTTTACCTTCTCACCACACTGTCAAGTGAAGTTTTACAAGCCCACCATTAACTGAATAAATAGAATAAGAAATTTTCCTGACTAAATATGAAATAAGAAAATTTACCCATTCTTTAGCAAGATCGAGTCCGGAAGCGTACCGCAGTGAACGGTGGACTTGCGGCGACCATGGCTAAAATATGTCAGAAAAGCTGAGGAAGTGGCATAAATATCTCTAAAACTCAAATCCAAGCAACCTACAACCATAAAACATCAAAATCGATCGGGAAACGGCCGGAAAAACGCAACTAATTCCGACAACAGAAAAGAAAAATCGGAAATTTCCTTATGGAATGGGTATCGAGAGATAGATTGCGATGAGATCTTACCAAATATGTAGTCAACTTAACATTTCCGTCAAAGAGGTGGAGGTGGAAGGCTGGAGATTCAAATCGGCGGCGCTTGGGCTGAAGAATAAAGGGGATCGCGATTTTTTTTTCTCCAAGGATAAATGTTAGAAAAGTGAAAGGGAAATTAAATCTAAGGTTACCGGTTGTTCTTTTTTACTTCAGCAATTATAACTATAAATTTTATTTTTTAACTTTTTACTTCGTCAAAATTAATATACCGAAGTAAAATGTTACAAAAAATGATTAGTGAAGCCCGTGTTTTTTAAATTCTGAAGTAAAAAATGAGTTTTTACTTCACAAATGTTATTACCGAAGTTGATTGTTTCATTTTACTTCGTAAATAATAATTGCATAAGTAATAGGTGGCGAAGTAAAAATCCAAAATTCTACTAGTGGTCAATTTTGACAATTTTGGTATTTTTTTTCTATTGGAGCGATGTAGTGCTGCATTTCACTAGCCCATGTGTTGTGAAAATTACTCGCAAGCGTACGAGTGTCAAGTTTTAATATAGTGATTTAAATCAGATATCGATCCCACAGGGAGTAAAATAAAAATATTCAGTGCTTGTAATTAAAATAGTCTAAACTTTATCTAAAAAATTAAACTTTGAGAATTTTGCAGAAAAATAAATAATAAATGAGTTTAAAAGCACGCACACAACTTTCAGATAAATATCAATCAGAGAAAAATGGTCTAGAGGTATAGATTTCATCTGGTTTCAACAACAGTCAATCCTAATTAATTAATCTTCATGAATTTCATTCAATTAATAGCCAAGAACACTTACGTGTATTATTTCCCTCTCCCGAGCAATAAATAATTTTTATCAACTACAATTAAATTCCAATATTCCTATTAAGAATTTATCGCAATGATCTATTACAAAACAATGTTCTTTTTAAAAGCTCTGTTAAAATTATACACTCTCCCGAGCTGTATAAATAATTAACAGTGTAGTTTCTAATGTCCTATTCAAAATCCCCTCTCCCAAGCAATGATTTCAAATAAATATAACAAATCAATTATTGATCAGATAATTGAAAATACAATCAATTCTAGAAAAAAACAATTAATTTAAAAGAAACTCAATTCAATAAAATAAAAAATTCATGAAAGCATCTACACCAGGTTCCATCTGACCTCTAGACTCTAAAAATTTAGTTCATAATAAAATTATGAATAAACCAAAACATGTTCAAAACTCCAAACATATTCAGAATAAAATAAATAAAAGATAAAAGAAACAAATCCGTCTACGATGCCGTGTCCGGTCTATCGAACTCTGTCTTTGTTCTTCAGATAAAGTTCCAGATTTCTTCCCAGAAATCTTCACAATCTCGATCAATCTCTGTTCTCTGATATGCGTATGATTTGTTGTGGCGGCCCTTCCTTCTATCTGACAAAAATCCTTTTTATATGGTGCACAAAAGCCCACTCAAAAGCCCATAAAAATTATTTCTCGATATAATAAAATTTCCAAATCACAGCGACGGGGCAGGCGCTCTAGTGAAGGCGCGGGCGCGCTTCAAGTTCGAATCAATTCTCAAGTCTTCAGGAACTTCGCGTGTTTGCTCTAGTTTAAGCGCTAACTAGAAAGCCCATTAAGAAAGCCCACTTTGTTCCTTCTCTTGATCTGATCGTTCCTTTCTTCTCTTCAATTTTCTCTTCTTTTCTTTTCCTTTTTTTTATTCTTTTTTTTTTTTCTAAATTCTCTATTTTCTTCACTTTCCCAAATAAATTAAATAATTCACTGTAAACACAAACACACTAAAAGACCCACATAAATCTGCTCGAAACAAATATTTAACAATTAAAATCACATATAAATTAAGTGTATAAAATACACTTATCAAATACCCCCAAACTTAGAATTTTGCTAGTCCCGAGCAAAACTATTCAAAACAATAATCTTCCAAACACTCAAATCATCAAAAACTCACAAGAATAGTCAAGAAATATTATGGAGCAATGACCTCAAAAATAATTTCAAAAATATTCAAATCCAATCTCATCCAACCTACTAACACTTGAAAGTTTTAATCATAACAAAATTACCGCATAAATTCACAATCTCCGCAACTCAAGTTCAAAACACCCTTATCCAAATTCAATTCAAACATTCATAGATCATGAGGACTTTTCAAGGTAGCAAATGATCAAAATATAGGATATAAAATCAAAAACACTCACAATCAGGTAAATGCAAAGAATAATAGTGTGTAAGTGTTTCGATCAAAATTCATAATCGTTAAAAGAATCAATCAACAGTCCATAGGCTAAATTCTCGCAACTCTTCTCCACTAGTATATTGGGCAACTGAGACTCAGTCAATAGGACTTAATTAGCTTATAATGTAATGCCTGGCTTATGGCTACAAACGAAGGATAAGAATTCAAAATAAGGAGTAATTTATAATTATGCTCAATCTAACTTTAACTCCTTTCATTCACAATTTCACACTTTTTCTTTTCACTTCATTAATTTTTCAACTTTTCTCAACTTCTTTCACAACTTTTCTTTTCATAACTTTTTTCTACTACCTTTTTTTTTTCATATTTTCAATTCATCCACCACACCATTCCATTTTCACAAATATCAACTAGGAGCATAAAACAATTTAGCATTCAAATTAATCCCTTAAAGGTAGAAATTAGTGTTTAGGCTATTCAGATAGTTAATGTAGGACCTTGAAATACTGACGAATGGGGGTTTAGTCACACGTTTACACGCATGCCATTCGATTTTTAACAAAGCTCAAATAAGGTACCAGGGATAACATATATAATAGATAGCTTGAAAGGCTCAAACGAATTCAGAAAAATCGCCTAAATCATTTCTAATCACAGTTTTGCTCGTATTTCACCTCGAAGAGTGTCCGAACTAGTTCTAGACAGTCTCAATTCACAATTAAATCATACAAATATCAATCAGTGCAAAAAAAAAAACAATCATCAGCAGCTAACGATGATTTTCACAACAAATTTCAGAATTCTCATACCTCAAAGTACTAATATACGTGTAAGCTCAAATAGGCAACTAAGGATAAATTTGTTCAATAAAAATTAGGCCCAAAATTTCAAACATTGCCTCAATCATCTCTATGTTTGTATGTTTTAAAAATCAGATTCAAATATTAATCACAGAGTATATAGGAAATTGTTTATTCACTTGGTTCCATTTTCTCAAAAATATTTGTCAAATAGGTAGACAATCATGGATTTCAGTTATAGCACAAAACAAAAATTTATCATCATTGGCCATTCATCCATTTCTTTCTGGACTTCTTTTAAACTCAACTCAACTCAACTCAACTCAACTAACAACTAAACTTCAACAAAAAATTTATCTATGAAATTCAAAATTCAACTTTCAACAATCAAATCAACAAAATCAGAAATTGATTTACCCCCCAAACTTAATGTAATCATTGTCCCTAATGATTAAAAAAAACAATAAAAAGAACAAGAGACTCATACCTTCGACACCGAGCATCAGTACTCATCTTCAGTACTCGATGTGATTAAAATTTCCAGTAAAATAACTTGCAACCGCAACCGCAACCGCAACCATTGGAGAGGAGGTGAAAAGCAACGACCACATCCATTTTAATGGCGAGCATGATCATGCGCTGCTCCGGAGCTTTGATGGCGAACTGAAATGTTGTCATTGATGAAGAAGTTGGCGCATGGTTTAGAAGCTGGAGGTTGCTATGCATGGTAAACTGCTTGGTTAGGAATTATGTAAGGAGTGTGCGCCCTTGGTATGCTGCGTGATTTTTGTGTGAGCAGGTGAGCTGCGCTGATGATGATGGTTAGCACATGGAATGGCAGATGGTGCTGCATGAAGTTGATGGAGAAGAGGCGCAGATGGGGATCTGTAGCTGGTGGACGCGCGACTACGCTAGGTAGCAGCGCAGATGAGTTATTTGCGCAAGGTAGTGAAGTGATGCGTAGATGGGAGCTGGTGATGGGCGACTGCGCTAGGTAGCAGCGCAGATGAAGGGGGTGGTTTGCGCTTGAAGCTGCGCTAATGAGGAAGTGTAATGCGCGATTGCGCCTATGCCTTGCGCGGTTGGGGACTTGGTTGCGCTTGAAAGTGGCGCAGATAACGTGCGCGATTGCGCTAAATGAAGCGCAAATGATTAAGGTTCATGCGGTGAGGAAGTGCGGGCGCTCGAGATAAGTGGAGCGGGCACGCCATTTGTTCGCAACTCAATCAAAAATTTCTCCCAGAGTTAAGCGCGGGCGCTCGGATTAATGGGGCGGGCGCCCCTCTTCCTCGAATTTGAGATTTTTGGAGCCTATAAAATTTTAAAAATTAAACTTCAAAAATTGATAATAAAAAACTTAAAAACATAAATAACAAAAAAAATTAAATAAACTGAAAAAAAAAACAAATAACAAAAAATAAAAAGCTTGGGTTGCCTCCCAAGTAGCGCTTGGTTTAAAGTCTTCAGCCCGACTTTCATCGGTGTTAGATCTTCCCATTCTCTTTTACTCGCCAAGCATCAATAAAAATTGGCGCTTTGAGATCGTCCCATAAACTGCAATTAAAATTTAGAAGAAATTACTTAGTAACTTAAAAATAAAATAAAAAAAACTCTAAATTAAAATCTAGACTAATTGGTAATAAGACTAAAAAATAATCAAAATTCACTCCCCGGCAACGGCGCCAAAAACTTGTTGTGAAAATTACTCGCAAGCGTACGAGTGTCAAGTTTTAATATAGTGATTTAAATCAGATATCGATCCCACAGGGAGTAAAATGAAAATATTCAGTGCTTGTAATTAAAATAGTCTAAACTTTATCTAGAAAATTAAACTTTGAAAATTTTGCAGAAAAATAAATAATCAATGAGTTTAAAAGCACGCACAAAACTTTCAGATAAATATCAATCAGAGAAAAATGGTCTAGAGGTATAAATTTCACCTGGTTTCAACAACAGTCAATCCTAATTAATTAATCTTCATGAATTTCATTCAATTAATAGCCAAGAACACTTACGTGTATTATTTCCCTCTCCCGAGCAACAAATAATTTTTATCAACTACAATTAAATTTCAATATTCCTATTAAGAATTTATCGCAATGATCTATTACAAAATAATGTTCTTTTTAAAAGCTCTGTTAAAATTATACACTCTCCCGAGCTGTATAAATAATTAACAGTGTAGTTTCTAATGTCCTATTTAAAATCCTCTCTCCCGAGCAATGATTTCAAATAAATATAACAAATCAATTATTGATCAGATAATTGAAAATACAATCAATTCTAGAAAAAACAATTAATTTAGAAGAAACTCAATTCAATAAAATCAAAAATTCATGAAAGCGTCTACACCAGGTTCCATCTGACCTCTAGACTCTAAAAATTTAGTTCATAATAAAATTATGAATAAACCAAAACATGTTCAAAACTCCAAACATATTCAGAATAAAATAAATAAAAGATAAAAGAAACAAATCCGTCGTCGACGCCATTTTCGGTCTATCGAACTCCGTCTTTGTTCTTCAGATAAAGCTCCAGATTTCTTCCTAGAAATCTTCACAATCTCGATCAATCCCTGTTCTCTGATATGCGTATGATTTGTTGTGGCGACCCTTCCTTCTATCTGACAAAAATCCTTTTTATATGGTGCACAAAAGCCCACTCAAAAGCCCATAAAAATTATTTCCCGATATAATAAAATTTCCAAATCACAGTGACGGGGCAGGCGCTCTAGTGAAGGCGCCGGCGCGCTTCAAGTTCGAATCAATTCTCAATTCTTCAGGAACTTAGCGCGTTTGCTCTAGTTTAAGCGCTAACTAGAAAGCCCATTAAGAAAGCCCACTTTGTTCTTTCTTTTGATCTGATCGTTCCTTTCTTCTCTTCAATTTTCTCTTCTTTTCTTTTCTTTTCCTTTCTTTTATTCTTTTTTCTTCTAAATTCTCTATTTTCTTCACTTTCCCAAATAAATTAAATAATTCACTATAAACACAAACACACTAAAAGACCCACATAAATCTGCTCGAAACAAATACTTAACAATTAAAATCACATATAAATTAAGTGTATAAAATACACTTATCACCATGTCAGTGCCACGTCAATCACATTAGGAAAAAAATTTAAAATTGGAAGATAAAATAAAATATAATGGCCTAAATCTTCAATTTGACAAGACATATAATCAAAATAACGATTAATAACTACTTCGTGTTATGTTTTCTGCTACACTGCTTCAAACTTGGTAAGTAATGATTTTTGTTTGTAATGTTTGCTTAAATTGCACTATTTTAAAACGTTTGAACACAAGCAAATTGACTAGACTTACTTATCAATCATCCATCACAACTCTTCCTGATTTAGACTCAACATGAGATTGTGAAGGGAACAGACTCAAATTTAAACTAGTTACTAAAATAGACAAGCTAGCAACTGACACAATAATTGCTCTTTACCGCTGTATTTATTGATATTTTACTTCTTAATTTTCTGCTAAAATATAGATTCTCGAACAATAATATCATAAGGAAATAAAAAAACATATCATAAGAAAAATGTTGCTAACTTTGTTTCTTAAATTGTCAAACTTTTGGTTGCGTGCTACCCTAACCAAAGATGGTGAGAATTGAGATATCGAGTCCAAGTTCCACATCATCTTTAGATATTTAATTCATGGACAACGTGCACCTCACAAGTCTAACTAATAAGATGCATGTGAATTAACAAATTAAATGTTCGTACTTTAATTTAGTTTTTATAATTAACAATAAAAACGATCAATTTAAATTTCTAAAAAAATGTATATACATTTCAATATATATTTCTTTATTTGAAACAAATGAAGGAACTGCTCATCTATACACCATTTAGATCGCTCATTTCTCATATTTCGGCTACATTTTTTTTTTTTTAAAAAAATAACATTGACAATTAATGTACACACGCCAACCCTGATTTTTATTCAATTTATACAGAATAAAGACACAATATACGACAACCTAATTTATCCCTAGTCAAAAAGCTAAGCCAAATTCGTGACAATACACTTACACAACACTAAATTATTCACATTATTAGTCCCTATCTACGTGCGTGCAAAATGTCAATCGACCCCCTAACATAATAATTACATATAATACATATTATCCCAACCTCCTAATCCATAGCTACTATCCGACCTGTTGTACAACACATTCTCGAGTCCTTCCATCCCGAATTCTCCCATGAACGGAGGCTCGTTCATGGCGTCCATCGAGAACGATGAGCTCGGGCTGTTGCTCGAAAACCCGTCCCCGCCCCGCTCCGACAGTCTCTGTATCTCCTGCTCCGCCTCGCGGAGTTGCTCCTTCACCTTCAGAAGCTGCACCAATAAAACAAGTAGCACAAATGTTTTGTTACATTATTTTTCGCTGTCGCTTTGATAATAAATATATATATATATAAATTAACTTTTTATATGATAAAGTTTTATGTTATGCTTATTAATTAATTGTATGAATTTATATATATATGTGTGTGGGGGGGGGGGGGGGGGGGGGGGGGAAGGGAGTGGCATGTGCTGCTCCACCAAGGCATATAGAGCAGCCTATGGCTCAGAGCTGTCCACCTTTAAACTATGTGTACGGAGGTTTGAAAAAACAATACCAAAGCACAAAATACAATTTGGGGTGGCATCAGCTACCATCGAATCTAATGTCAATTTTCCACTGCCTGTCTTCCATTTCTTGAACAAACATGGACCCTTTCCCCCAAACTAATTTAGTGCATGCATTTCCACTTATTTTCTTCCTCTATTTTAAGCTAATTAATATATATTTTGTAAAAGTGCCAACAAGAGTAGCCAAAAATATAAGTAGCCCTTTTGTTTTTTGGATTATAAACACATGGTGTCTTTGTCGGAAGATGTTTATGTCACTGTATTATAAGTACGAGAACGAATGCACCCACGTACCTGAGTCTCGAGGCGGCACTTCTCGACGACGGTGGTGTCGTGCTCGGACTTGAGGCGTGAATACTCCTCCTCCAGCTTCTTGCTCTTCCACCTGGCGCGGCGGTTCTGGAACCACACGGCCACCTGGCGGGGGTCCAGCCCCAGCTCCGCCGCAAGCCTATCCTTCCTCTCCGACTCCAGCTTATGCTCACTCCCGAAACTCCTCTCCAGCATGCTCATCTGCTCCTCGCTCAGCTTCCTCTTCCTCATCACCCCATCCACACCGCCCTCCTCTCCTCTGTTCTTCTTCCGTCTCCGCCGCGGCTTCGGATTCGGCGCCGCCGCCTCCTCCTCTGTATAAATAATAAAAAACACAAGTCCGTGGACTTTTCAAATGCATGCATTTATAACTAACATATATATAGAAACATAGTGTTATATATGTACATGGGAGTACAAAAACTAACCTTGTTCTGGTACAAACTGGCTGTAGATTTCTGATGGATAGTACTGAGAAATGAGTGCCATTGGATCATCAATTTCAGGGTTCATATTTAATTGTGTTTGGTAGGGGAAATTTTAATAGTACTCTTGCAGAGACTTTAACTCGCAACTTGGGAATGAACAGCAAGCAAGAAAGTTGCTATCTTAGGACTATGGATATAAGTGAAATGGACGACTTTATTTATAAACAAGGACTTTTGAAATGAGTCTTGTTTTTTGAGAAAATTGCCAAGAATGCCACTCTCTATCAAATTAATGAATCTTTTTTTGTATTTGGATCAGGCTATATTATGTTATCTAATAATTAATACTGATAAACACCGTTTGGTTTGACGTATGGTATAAGTAATATATAGATAAGTAATATAATGTAATAAAAAATAAATAAAAAATAATAGTTAAAATAATATTAGATTTGATTGATAGATTATGGTTTATTTGATTTGATTGATTAAATTTTATATAAAAATTTTAAATGACTATTTTGTCTTTTTAACAATAAATAAAATAAAAATTATATTATTTATAAGGGATAATATAGTAATTTGAATTCAATGATTTGATTGCTATGAGATAAATAATTAATGATTTGATTGATGTAAAATAAATAATTAATATATGGATAAATAATATGATAAGAAGAACGTGAGATGAGATGAGATGAGTTATACATATATTAGTAATATGGTGAACATAACGGTGACTACTTAAGGAACAAAACTAAAAATAACCAACTTAGAAGATAATTTTGGTACTTTTTTTTAAATCATTTTGTCACGGCAGATATTGTATATAATCTAGTTCCGGTAATCATTATCCATAATGTGACCCTCCGGACTTTTAAGTAATGTGAACAATGTGTTCAATGAAGTAAATTCATTATCGTTTTATAATTAAAATGGAAATTATTAACCACAACTATTACAGTAATTCATTAATGTACCACACCGAGAAGAATATAGGTATTTAATATCACATGCTTTGTAGAGATTATTGTGTGGCTATGCAGTACTTCATAATGATATTCAGTAAAAAAAAAAAAAAGGATTGAAAATGTGAAAGTGATGCGACAAAAGAAATTACAGCTCATAGGTTTCGAAGAGCCCCGTGGAATTGAGTTTTGTCAAATTTGGGAAGTTGGAATGGCTTAAGGCAAAGCCATGGACTTTTCTTTCTTGTATCTGAATTTGGCGAGTCGTGATTCATTTAATGGGGTGCATGCATTTCGTCTCCTGTCTATATGTATGATCCAAACATTTTATCTTTTCTTGTCTGGATAAGGGATCAACCCCTACATTGTTAAGAACTCTGATATTTGCTCATGACGCCGCACCATTTAGCAGTCAGTGGCGTAACCAAGATTTGAGAATCTGGCCGGATCGGAGAAAATTTTGAATGATATTTTCAGATGAAGAAAAACAGTGTTTGAAAGAGTTTTAAGAAAGCACTTTTCAGTTTTTTTCTTAACAAAGTTTTGTGAAATTTTGTTGAAAAAAAGTTGAGAATTGCTTCATAGAAGCTCTCCTAAACACTACTAAAATATTGTAAAAAAATTTGGGTAATGTTATATGTACACGTAGTCTTACTCGTTGGGTTACACATGACACTTCAAATTACATGATTATCCTACATGCATTTTTGAAAGATTTTTTCCAAATCAAGTGAAGGGATAATCATGTAATTTTAAAATTATTGGAAAAACATATTTACATATAATTTATTTTATTTAGTTCATCCAAAATGCAACTATTTTTTAATATTAATTTAATATCGTAAAACACCCCATTTTGTATTCAGTAGAATCAGGCCTTAACCAAATTATCATTGCTAACTCAAAATCTTTATTTTGGAATAACAAATAAATTTAGATAAAAAGTTTTCAAAACATTATCGAAAATAAGAAAATTTAAAACGTGATATTTTATTTTCTTAATTTAATTTTTAATTTATTTTAATACAAGTAATTATATTTAAAAAAAAATTAGTTGTACACGTACGCAACACGTGCACAATAGACACTAGCTTATATGATATTTTTTTGGTGAAGAAGGTGACAATATTTGGTGCCCAAAGATTTTAATTGGATAAAAATTGTGAATGTAATAACTATATTTCCTAATTTCACGTAGTACTCTATAAAATCTCTTGCCAACTAATTAGAATTGATTACATTGATCTTATCATGAATGATTAAAATAAGAAACAACCCAACGTAACAATTAATTTAACAAGTATAAATCAAACTAAATTAAACCAAACCTAGATTTTCATTTTGGTAATCGATTTTATACTTTGTTTTTTTTTCAAATGAAATATTTTAATTACTTTAAATGGGAAATTATATTTTTTTAATGTATATTGTTTCTTTATTATTTCAGTATCTATTTTATAAAATTTCAATCTTAGTCTTCTATCTTCCAATTTTTTTTTTTTCAATTTTTAGTCATTTATCATCGAGAATACTGATATGACACTACACATGCATATTAGCACTACATCAATGCTGCATTTATGCCACATTGCGTTTTATGAGAAAAATACTAAAATTGCAAATACAAACAAAAATAATGGATTAAAACTGATTTTGATATTATGAAGAACCAAAATCACAGAAAAAGACACTTTTAGACCAAAAATATAATTTCTTATTTTACGTAATTTAAATTTCTTAACTAGTATTCTAAAAATTATATATGTATATCAACATATACAAAAATTTTGAATTATTTACGATGTAATGTATGATATTGAGATTAAAATTTAGCATAAAAAATATAAACCGTAAAAATGATTTACTTTATCTTCCAAAAAACTTTTTAATTGTCCAATATCACATGTATCAATAAATATTTCTTAATAAATATTAAATGTGAATGAATTGATTTAAGGAAAAAAAAACCATTTATAACAAGTTAAGTTTCTCTAATTTATAAAAAAAACACACTATATAAAGTTCTTAACAAAATTTATTACTCCCTCCGTCCCGATTACATTGTCATGTTTTGTTTTTCACACATATTAAAAAAAATTATTGAAAAAACAAATTTTATATAAACTTCCTATTTTATCCCTATTTAATATATTAAAAAATGATTGCACAATTTTCAATGTGTAGTTAATAGGAATATATTAGTAAAAAAAATATAAAAAAATATTGCTAATATGATATGTGACTATATATTTGGAACAAACAAAAAAGAAAACATGGACATTATAATTGAAAAGTTGGGAATATATATTCCGTTAGAATTCCATGTCAAATCACGATCGACTAAATTTTTTTAGTAGTCCTTAATTTTGTGGTCCAATTTCTGTTCACACCTGATAACTGCGATTGGTTAAAAATATTCAAATCAGAGTGTTGGGGGTGGCAAAATAATTAGGGTTGGGATTAGGATTGGGTGGCGATCCCAAGGCTAACCACCTCGATCCATGTAATAATAATATTTAATTTTGAGTACGTTTAGTTAATTGGAATTTGGACAATTCACTAATTTTAATTACTGTACATAAAACAGCTTGTTGGGATGGCGTTGAAAGAAGAGAAGAAACCTAGTGATTAATATTGATGCAACCACCAAGCATGTACATCGAGCAATGCGGGTTCGATCTTCGTGTGTAGCATACTCCTGATAAAATATTGTGGAATATACTCTGGGGTTGACCATGTTGCTCCCTCTCTCATGTCCCTGCCGCTCATGCACATCCCTCGATTTAACCCCGCATGAGTCAATGGGCCTCTGACTCATGGTTGATGGGACCCCCTTCGGGGTCAATCCTTTAAAAAAAAAGGTAGCTAGCTAGAAGAAGAAAATGTTGTGACGGAAGAACTTATTATGAAATTTTTTGGTCGAAATTGTTCGTTTAAAAATTTCTCGAAAATCTAATCATAGGTTCTTCTCCCCATCGGAACAATATAGATGTTTTGTCGATGATCGTGTAGTCGGCCGGCTATTGAAAGAAAAATCTTGCATCTTCCGAGTTTGACTTTGAGTTTGAATAAGTATATTCAAGATGGGTCACATGTGAAGAGAAATTGAAGGTTCGGATTCCAATTTGAGACAAGCTTTCTTCTAAATTTATGGTTGGATTGAATAATTAATGAATGTCTTTAAAGTTTAAATATAATTTCTTCGTCTCAAATATAAAAGCAATATATCATTTTTCATTTATCTCAATTATATAATCAAATTTTCACGATTAATATCATTATTTTATTTTACCAATCTACTCTCCTAATTAAAAAATTAACTACCTCTAATTTTTTATCCTATTAAAACATTAAATAAATAAAAAGTGAAATGAAAATTCTTTCGATGAAATTTTTTTTTCTAATGATTTTCTTAATCTATGTACACTTATTACCCCGTCTTAATTATATAGATCATGTTTCTTTTATATTTTTGTCCTAAATATATATTTTTGTAATACATTTAGCAATATTTTCTATTCTTTTACTAATGTACAAACTATAGATCTTGAAAAATGTGCAACTATTTTTTAAAATACATTAATATGAATAAAATTAGAATTTTAAATATAATTTGATTTTCTAATGATATTTATTACTCTAAGTGAAAAAAAATAAACATGTATAATCGAGACAACAGGAGTGTAAGTCTATATATATGGGAAGAGACGGTATTTTTTTAACATAAATATTTTTGGTTAAAATTATAAGAACATTTGTTATAATTATATGGAGTATGTTTTTTTTATTTTTTTGATTGTCCTAAATATATAGGCCAAATTCTGTATTTAATTGCATTTTTCTTGGTGTTTTATTAACATACTCCTATTAACAAAATTTTGAGAAATGTGCAAATAATTTTGAATGAATTAAATAAAATAAATTATATGTAAATATGTTTTTTCAATAATTTTCTTAATTTATGTGAAAAAAAAAACAAATGCTCTTGCATTTTTTAGACCAAAGCAAAGAAGTATATAACAGGGCGGATATTCCCATTAAATCCTTTCATGTATATAAACAGTAAAAGTGTAAATGTTGGGGCTCGAGATGTGTGAAAATTTTGATAGAAAATAATAATAATAATAATAATAATAATAATAATAATAATAATAATAATAATAATAATAATAATAATAATAATAATAATAATAATAATAATAATAATATTTTAAGGTAAAAAAAAAACTTGATTGGTGGGATGTACTATCCCACATTCGATCTTAATACGCAATGACATCACACACCATCAATCACATAACGGGAAATGCTTTGGAGTTGAGAAAAATATAGGGTAATAGGGGGTGAAACCTAGGCCGTATAACGAACTTGTCCGTTGGAAATGCCACGCCAAGCTCAAATTACTCCAATATTATGGATAATTTAAAAAATTGTATTTTATATCTATAATCATAGGGAAATATACATTAATTTATCTTTTATTGGTCAAGGTACTTATTGAGAGATCATATTCCAATTCAAATATATATGATCAAATGTTTGTACTTTTATCAAAAATTATAGATATAATTTGAAATCAATTATATAAACAAATTTTCTATTTAATGAGTGTTTTAATAGTGTACAAGAAATTGTTGGACGTAACTAATGTATTTAATAATAGAGAAACATTAGTAAACTAATAAAATAAATGCAATATATATATATATATATATATTTGAGATCAATAAAAAAAACTATATATCGACATATTTATTTGGGAAAACTGCAAATTTAGTTCTGTATGTTTGTCACTTTGCGATTTTGGTCCTCTATGTTTTTATATTTCAGTTTTAGTCCTGCATGTTCTGAATTTTGGCAATTTCAGTTTTTTTTATTTGAAAATGTTTACGTGACACTGTACACGTCAGCTCCACATCAGCACTGAATTGGTGCCACGTCAGCGCCACGTCGGAAAAAAAGGACTAAAATTGCCAAAAAAATAAAGATAGCGGACTAAAACTGAAGTCTGAAAATATGAAGGACTGAAATCGCAAAATGACAAACATACAGGATCAAAAAAGTAATTTTTCCTATTTATTTATTTATTATTAATTTTTTAATATTTTATATCGATCATATTCATATTTAAGAGTGAGGAGTGTGTGTGTGTGTGTGTGTGTGTTTTTTTTTTTTTTTTCTCTTTTGAAACAGAGTGAGTAGTGTATTTATTGTGCTACGTATACATAGTTTCTGTTTACACCGCCATCAATCTTCGAAGAGCCAATGGCAAGGGTTTATTGATGTGTCTTACAGAAAATATCTTTTTGTCTAATTACCTTCGTTTTCAATTGAACTTCAACTATGTATATTTTTTATTTTTCCAAAAAATAATTTTTTTTATTCCATTTAAATCCAAATAAGGTGAAACAAAAATGAAAATAAAATTAGTATTTTGATTTTTTTTTAAAATTTTTACTTGATCAATATTAGAAGTTGTAAAATATTTTTTCGAATTAAAGTAAACCGTATTTACACATTTTTTAAAACTTGCCGTATTGTTATCAATTCATTCACAATTTTGGTTTAATAACGTGCACTTTTTTTTAATCTGATATTTTAAACAGAATGTAATATTGTAATTGATATGACATCGAAAACGTTAGCAATTCCTATCACCGTCTCATTAATTTTTGGAAGCACATATCATCATTTTCTTGTTGCACGACATTATTTTTTCGACATCGTATCCTCACCTTGATTAAATAAGATTCAAATGTGTAGATACTCTTAAATCTAAAAAGTTTATTTTTATTTTTGCAGTAATTTTTTAATTTTTCTTTAATCTTATGTGGCTAAAGTGTCTGATCACACCAAATATGAATAAAACCAAATGAAATGCAAAGTTACATGACTAACGCTCAATTTGATAAGTTAGAGAACGAAAACATGAAATACGACAACTTAATTAGACGGAAAAAAGTACCTGTTTTTTCTTCTTAATACTTGATAATATAATCGTCGTCTCGATATCATCACAACAAATATATTAGTTCAGTAGTCAGACAACAACGATTTTTTTTGTTTCGACATTCACAAGATGAATTTGTGTCATTTTACCAAAATCTATATAGATATATATACACCTAATGATAATAATGTAATTTTGATATTTAAACCAACCAACAACACAGATATCACTTCTTCTAGCAAAAACTTTATATTATCCGATCTTCCAACGATGTATTTTCTTATCGAGAACGATTTATGTGAACTAGAGATGATTAGAGAGGACGAAGAATAGGTTGGGACGTGATGTATCCCATGTGGAGAAGAAAAAAAGTCGTAGCAAGTCATTTTCAGTAAAAAGAGTGCGAAGTGTGGGAGGATTATTAAGTGGATGTATGTGGATGGATTTGACAAGAGTAGAGCCTCAGCCACTGCACTCTTTTGAAAATAAGGCGAGCCGACAATCCAAGCATGCCCACTTTGTCTGTCCTTAAAAACCACTTTTTTTCATTCAAATCAACCAACCTCAACTGATATGACCCCAGAAAAATTATAAAAAATTGTTTGTTAGTTTTTATTTCATTTTCATAATATAAATGTTAAAGTTTTTTTGATTTTAAATAGAATAGTATTATAATTGATATTTTATAGTTTGTCCGCAGACTGCAAAGGCTTGCCTTTTCCCATCATTGCTTATGGAAGAGTCAAATCCGTAAAAGAGAAATTAATTATCTTTTTTATTGGGTGATTAACTAAAAGATTAAAATTTTAAAAGATTTCTATCGTATTTAAGTCTAATTAGAAATACTTTAGTACTATTCTATGATTATTTTTAAACACGATTTCTTTGTGTCCATTATATTTACTAATGAGATTTTGATTCGACTTAAAATTATACTCGTTTGCAACGACATAAGTTGGTGGGTAGAGAGTCTGATGAATCTTGATCCATTTAGTCTAAATCTAATATCTTGTTTCAACACATGCTTTTCTTTATATCTATTTCGAATAGGACATTGATAACAATTTAGGACTAAGAAAATGATATTCTTTTTTTTTAAAAAAAGAGAAAATGATATTCTTGATTTTAAATCATCGCTTTTCGATCGTATGCTAAATGATTAAACAAGATGACGCTTCTTGTGATCAGATGGTCTCGATAGACAAGTCGCTAGTTGATATAATTACTTGATTAGGATGTGAGATAATTTGAAATTGTAGTTGTGTTATTATTTTGTAAATATTGAAATAAATAGACGAACAGAACCAAAAAAAAAAGAAAGAAAGAAAGACAAGCTTCCACGCTGCACATGGGTTCGAGCCTACAACATTACACGTGTCAAAACCCCAGAAGCTCGACCTAATGGACCACTTATCGCTAGTTATTCCACCTCATTCAAAACCCTATGTATGACCCCTCCCATCACTCCCATTAACCATTACTTCACGTGTCATGATATGACGCTTCCAAATTATGATTTTATTTTTAGAGGGGAAAAAATTATCTATAATTTCTTAATATAAAATTAAATTTTACATGGTTTCACTAGGTTTTTTTTTTTTTGAAAAGAAGTTTTACTAGGTTTTTATTTGGTAGGATTAAACATTATGTTCGAAATTTTTTTTAAACCGTACTTGCTGTAAGGAAATGGGGGTTGCACATAAACAGTTTGAGGTGTTGTCACAAGGTGTTGACAACACCTACAATAACACCTTGAGTAATTTGCAGCGAAATAAAATTAAAGCGTAAATAAAATAAACAAGCAACCAAATAAATAGACTCAAATGATTTAAGCAAGAGTATAAGAGTAATACTCTTGCAGCGCCTCAGGGCAAAACTTCACTAGAAAACTTCCAAAGAGCTTTACAAACCCTAACACTAGTGATTATTGTAAAATTCAATTTTTCAAACCAAGTGAGAAAATAAATAGTAAACGTTCTCCTAAAAGCATTCTATATGAAATAGAATAATGAAAACACAGTAAGGAGAAAAACTATGTTGAAGCCAAAATCACACGAGCAGCACACTTCTTGATCTCTAATCTTCAAGTGTTCTACACGGCTTCAAGTTGTCACAGCTTCAATTAAGCTTCAGAGAGATCTTCAGCTTTTCACAATGTACGTACTTAGGTTCTCACGTTTTTCTCTCTATCAAATTCTCTATTTCTTGTGTACGCCTATCTCAAAATAAATAGGTCAAGAATCCTTCTTCAATATGTTTTCTTGTAAGCGTAGGATTCCTTTGATTTGATCATATCAAATCTACACAAATAAAGAAAGATAAATATTAGATATGATATGTTAAATATTCTAATCAGCTTATCAATATCGCAAATAGGAAATAAATCACATAAATAAAGATTACTTCATGTCCAAGAAAGACAAAATATATTAAATAAAATCTTTTTCAAAATAGGATGATTTTAAGGAATAAAATATTCCTTTTAATCTCCCCCTTTTTGCCTTTCTGGACAAAACACATTTAACTCACATACATATCAACTAAAACTCCCCCTTAATCAAAACTCCCCCTAAATAGATTCTCCCCCTAAGTATATCCAGAGGTGTTGTCACAAGATGTTGGCAACATCTAGCTATGACATCTTAAATCAGAAACTATAAGAGCAAGGAAAAATACAAACAAAAAATCATATAAGAGTTAAAACCACATAAAAGACAGTTTTGATTATGATCAGAAAAAAACTAAACAAATAATAAACAAAAATCTAAACTAGCAAAACCAACAAAAAAAAAAAACTAAAAACGAAGATTAAAATTGATTGCTCTCAGATTCTGTTTCTTCTACTTCACTTTCTTCTCCCCCTTTTTGTTCAGAAGGGCCAGCTCCGCTTAGTAGTGATTCATAGTGAGCCTTTAACCCTTCATAATAAGCTAGGTCAGCCTTTGCTTGTGCAATCTTCTGCTCAGCATGCACCAATTGAGCTTGTATGAATGCAGGATCAACATCATGAGCAGTAGAGAGAGGGGGGGGGGGGGGGGGGTAAAAAAAAAGCAGTGGCAGAGGAGGTGTTGGCAGCACCTGCCACAACACCTGCGACATCAGCAGACTCAGACCAAGGAAGGTCTATCTTCCGATTTCCTTTAAGCAAAACAGGTGCGATCTTTAGCAACTCTCCTGGAGCAATAAGTGCTTCATCATCATCCTTCTCAATCTCTTGAGATAGCAGCATAGAATAGATGAGTGATGGATAAGGCAGCTTCAGTGTAGGTTAAGCACCATCTGCAAAAGCCATGACTGTGTCAAAAACGAGTCGGCCGTAGTTGAATGCAATTCCAGTACCAATAGAATACAAGACAGGGGCTTGATGCTTGGTAACCACACTAGAATTTCCGGATGGAGTCCAAGTCTTCACAGCAGTTTTATGGAGGACAGAGTAAAAAGAAGTGAGCTTGGCTGCTGACAATTTCTTAGGATGAGCTCGGTAAACAGTGACATGTCCTCTAGTGATGACAGATGTCATCTCATCAGTGGTAGGCAGAGCAGCATCATCAGATACAGGAGTTTGAAGAAATCCATTTATAATGGCAGGGCTGAAAGCGAAGATCTGCCCACGCACATAGACTTTCCCATACTTCATGTATCTAGGATCCTTCACAGCTTCAGTGAGATTTCAGTAGAAATCACGCACCAGTTCTCTGCAATAAGGACCAGCAGTAGTAACAGTAGACAGTATGTTCCTTATCTCGAAAAATCTCACCATGTTCTGAGCTCCATAGCTCTCAACATCAATGTTATGCTCCTCCAGAAACTCTCGATCAGCATAGTTCTCCAAGCAATCAGCAATCTTCTTGGAGTAAAAAGCAGATGAATAGGATGAGTTTACCTGGTATTCTTCGCCTAAGGTGTTGTCCAGGGTGTCGGCAACACCTTCCTCAGCACCTTCCTCTTCTTCTTCAGAGTCATCAGAATTGGACTCTTCTTCCAACTCCTTCTCAGCATCTGAATCTTCACTCGAATCAGAGCTGGAACTATCAGAAGGTTGAGGGTGGTTGTCAGCAAATTCTGCGAGCATCTCCTCGTCTGGTTCATCTTCAGATTCTGGGACAGGAGCAGTACCAGTGGATGTAGGCTTCTTGCCTTTATACTTCTTCATTTTAGCCATAAACTGGGCTATTGACATTTCTTCTTCATCGGACAGAACATGAGGAACAGTAGATGTCCCCACAACAGTAGGTACAAATGCAGGTGCATCTGTCTCAACAACAGTAGCAGCAACAAATGGAGTTCCTGATTCAGTGGACTCACTCTCAGAGGAATCACTTGATGATTTACTTTCAGCGGCAAAAAGAATCGGAATAGCTTCTCCAGACGGTTCCTGGGTACTTGAATTTTCCCTTTTTCAGCGTACAAGCTTGAAGTCTTCATCAGAGCTCTCATCCTTAGAGGTGAATTCAGTGTCCACCAGAGATGGTCTTGATGGTTGTCCTTTTCCACGGAATTTTTTGGAGGCAGTGTAATTTGGGTTGTATCCAGCTTGTCTCTTGGATCGGCGAGTTAAGGGTTTCATGGGAAACACCTTATTCACCACACTCATGTCTGGTAAATTCTCTACATCGATGGCATTTCCAGGCTCTCCTGGAGCGATGGAGTCCAGAGGCACAGGTTCCTCGGCAACAGGAATGATTGCTTGCTCAACCACAGGGTGTGGTGATGTAGGTGCTGTGACACCTTCCACAGCATCTTCCGTATATCCCATCTCAAAACGAATATCGTGTGAATCAAAATCCTTTCCTGCCATTAGAATATGAAAGAATGAAGGACACAAAAATTTTGAGCAATTTTGAAAAACGGGAGAACAAAGAATACTAGAGCGATACGAAACAAGGAAGTAGAATATTTCCTTAAACAGATAAGAACACAGATATATTAGGCACCAAATCTTTTCCTATTCTAGCTCGGATTCTGAGTAGGCCACAACGGTAACAAAATCCCCATCGGTAACTCTTCAAAAACGGTAACAAATCCGATTTAAAATAGGCAATAAATCCCTTGATTTTCACCGAGAATATAGACCCAAATATTTCACCAAATATTACCGAAATTAACTTCTCATTAGAATATAACACCACTGTAACAAAATCCAATCACTTTCAAATTCAAAAATTCAGATGATAGGGCAAAAATCAAAATTTTTATTTGATCAGAATTTGTAACCTTTCGGCCAAATATATTCACAAATATGCATGCCCTAATTATGTCTAAAAACAGAGTGTGACATAAAAATAAAATGCAATTTTATGCACAAATAAATGTTGACAAGTGAGGTGTTATCCACGATGTTGGCAACATCTCCCAGCAACACTTCAGGATTCAGAAAAATTATTATATCCAATTCATTATTTTTGCAGAATTGGTAGCCTGCACACTAAATGAACGATCTTCAAATGGACCCATTTAGGTAGCTTTTTCCATTTGCTTCTGATTATCAATCAAATTTGATGATTGATTCAATTCAAGCTTCATCATTTTTTTTGTTCCTTTGTTATTCTGAATTTACAAAGTCACTTTTCACTTGGGACAAGATCATGGAATACACGAACGTCCCTCCACTACTTTGTGACTTAGTCAGAACTCTTCTGAAAACTATTTTGCAAAGAATCCTGAGTGAAAACTAGTCAATGGTTACAAAGTATCAAACACATCACAAAACAGAATGAATGCATGAATGCAGTATGCCTAGAATCTTAAAAATGTACATGCATGAAAAGGTGTTGTCACAGGGTGTTGGCAACACTCCTGACAACATCTAAGTTCTGCTTATAAGGCACACATACTGAGAGACTTCCTTAGATTGGAAAATCTCTCGAAATCCAAAGCTTTTGTGAATATATCAGCTAATTGGTTATTAGTTTCAATAAACTCAATTAAGATCATGCTTTTCTCGACCAAATCTCAAATGAAGTGATGTCTAATGTCAATGTGTTTGGTTCGAGAGTGTTGTACTGGATTTTTGGATATATCAATGACACTAGAATTATCACAGTACATAATTGGAGTATCACTCTTAACACCATAATCATTTAGCATTTGATTCATCCAAAAGAGTTGTGAGCAACAACTACCAACAGCAAAATACTCAGACTCGGCAGTAGACAGTGAGACACAATTTTGTTTCTCACTATACCATGATACTAAGTTATTCCCCAAGTAGAAACATCCTCCCGAAGTGCTCTTTCTCTCATCTAAATCCCCAGCCCAATCAGCATCACTAAGTCTTACCTAATTAGAATTGGTTTCTTTAGTGTACCACAAACCCAAATTCAAAGTTCCAGCCACATATTTCAGTATACGTTTTATGGCCTTCAAGTGAGTAATTTTTGGGTTAGACTGGTATCTAGCACATAGAAAAACACTATACATGATATAAGTTCTAGTAGCAATTAAATATAAAAGACTACCAATCATGCTTCTGTAGAGGGTGTTGTCAACACCTTCGGTGTAGTGACCCTTACCCGGATCACCTACTAACAGAACTTAGGCATGCAATTAACTTAATTAAATAGATATCAGAATAAAACTGCGGAAACCATAAACGTTATACAATCCCAAGTAAAGAAATCTGTAATTTATCCAAACATTATACAACCAAATCGAATAGCTGTATAGACCTCAAAACAACAGAAATAAAACCTAAACGAAGCTCCAGCTGGCCAACCACTGACTAGCCCCTCCTGGATCCACCCTCCTCCTGCCCCATGGAATAGGGTGTCCAGAAACACAGAGTACGAGACGTGAGCATAAAACGCTCAGTACGAGAGTATGAGTATACATGCATGCAAAGTGAACTCCCTATAGACTCGAGGTCAAGGATCAGATAACAGAGACAGACCGGGCCCTGGTATGTAGCACGCTGTGCCGTCGCTTCAGGAGGTGGCTCCCATACCATAATACCAGTGGATATGCCGGACCCAAATCGATGGAAGTCCAACCACTAACAGGATAGGGAATAACCCTACTAACAGACATCTCGAAGGAGATAGATCAGTATGCAAATGAATGCAGCATAAATCAATGACATATAAACCATGCAGTCACATAATACATGTATACTCAGTCAGGATATATCGAACAGTACTTCCGTACCTCAAATCTAGGCAAGTGTTATCAGCCCTAGGTCCACGCCTATAATCCGCGCTACACTGCCAAATGATACTACTATCATTATAGCGCTCTAAAAGCCTTAACTAAGCTATTGCATACTCCTAAATATTTATAGAAAGCAAAAGCTATACCTTCGTCCGTCGTTAGTCCTTTGATGTCGATGCCTCCAAAACTTGGGCACAACTCTGCTACGACTTTCGAACGCCTCGCCGACCGCCGGGTCAAGCCTAGGAAGGCTAGAACAACTCGAATAGACTAGAAAGGAGAGGGAAACACTCGGAATTGGCAATTGGAAATGAAGCCTCGGCCCTCTATTTATAGACAACGATTGGAACGTCCGAACCTCGATCGGAACGTCCGATCCTGCCATCGGAGCTTCCAAAGATCCTGATCTACCACGTGTCAAAATATCACTTGTTGACTCCGGATAGGGGTGATCGAAGCTTCCGATCCTGATCGGAGCTTCCGATCTAACCACACGTCATGAATGACGTAATATCATCGGTGCCTTCGATCGCTCATCGGAGCGTCCGATCCTGTTCGGAGCTTCCGATCGTGCCTTCGGAGCTTCCGATCCGTCCGATACCCATTTTATTTAATTAGCATTAATCCTTTAATTACTCAATTAGGGTACGGGCTACTACATTCTCCCCCACTTAAGATATTTCGTCCTCGAAATCAGATCTTAAGTACCGAATGCAATACAGAAATCAGAAACATTCTTTATTAAAATCAAACATTTACAGAGTTGCAATAGAATACAACTTAAGAATGAAATCAAAACAACTCAGAATGGTCTTCACGCATCCTATCCTCAAGCTCCCAAGTAGCTTCCTCAGTGCCTCGGCGCTGCCACTGAACTAAAACCAATGGAATGACTTTGTTCCGTAAAA
Source organism: Henckelia pumila (assembly GCF_033568475.1). NCBI lineage: Eukaryota > Viridiplantae > Streptophyta > Magnoliopsida > Lamiales > Gesneriaceae > Henckelia > Henckelia pumila. Next base: position 33,659,507 of record NC_133123.1, on the reverse strand, counting down.
CCTTATCCTTATAATCCAAGATACGAATAGGTTTCTCAACATAGGTCAAATCCTTGTTCACCTGAACCTCAGACCGCTGCAGAATATGAGATTCATCCGCCACATACCGTCGCAACAGAGATACGTGGAACACGTCGTGAATACTGGATAGATGCGGTGGTAAAGCTAGTCGATAAGCCAAATCGCCAATGCTCTCCAAGATCTCAAACGGACCGATAAACCTGGGAGACAACTTGCCCTTAAGGCCAAATCTGAGAATCTTGCGGAAAGGTGACACTCTCAGAAACACTTTCTCCCTGACATCGAACTGCAAAGGCCTACGCTTGATATTAGCATAGCTGGCCTGACGATCCTGTGCAGTCTTAATCCGTTTCTTGATCTGATCAATAATGTCTATCGTCTGCTGGATAAACTCCGGTCCCTCAGCCTGTCTCTCCCCCACTTCTTCCCAGAAGAGTGGAGTACGACAACGTCGCCCGTACAACGCCTCAAAAGATGCCATCCCAATACTAGTATGATAGCTGTTGTTGTACGCAAACTCGATCAACGAAAAATGATCCTGCCAGGCTGAACCAAAATCCATGACGCACGCTCTAAGCATATCTTCCAAAGTACGGATAGTGCGTTCCGACTGACCATCAGTCTCCTGATGATAGGCAGTACTCAAACTGAGAGTAGTACCCATCGCACGCTGAACACTCCCCCAAAATCTAGAAGTAAACCTGGGGTCCCGATCGTTGACAATGCTCATAGGCACTCCATGAAGTCGAACGACCTCCTGAAGGTACAATCGTGCCATACGATCCACATTGTACTCCCAGATATAGGCAATGAAATGCGCTGACTTGGTGAGTCGATCCACCACAACCCAGATAGCATCACAGTTCCTCGGGGATAACGGCAAATGGGTCACAAAGTCCATTGTGATAAACTCCCATTTCCATTTAGGAATAGGTAGACTGTGAAGCAATCCTCCAGGTCGTCGGTGCTCTGCCTTGACCTGTTGACACACCAAACATCTCGAAACAAACTGATAAACACTACGTTTCATTCCTTTTCACCAGAAACGAGTACGTAGATCTTTGTACATCTTGTTGCTTCCAGGATGAATACTCAACTTAGTGCGATGTGCCTGAGACAAAATCTTCTCTCGCAACTCTTCATCCTGCGGAATCACAAGCCTACCAGACAAACACAGAAAGCCATCTGATTGATAATGAAATCCAGACGAGCTACCCTCGTTAGCTAGACGAGCTAAACGCTGGGTCTTCGAATCAGACATCTGAGCATCTCGAATCCGCGAATACAAAGTTGGCTCAGATAATATCGCAAACATCTGGATACTCTGCATACCTTTCTTATGCTTGAAGGTATAACCTGAAGTACAACAGTCACTGATCGCACTAGACATCGAATAAGTCTGAAGTGCGGATAGTCGCACCTTGCGACTCAAGGCATCAACGGTGAGATTAGAAGCTCCCGGATGGTATTTATCTCGCAATCATAGTCCTTAAGCAAGTCCATCCAACGTCTCTGCCTCATGTTCAACTCCGCCTGAGTGAACAAATACTTGAGACTCTTATGATCAGTGAAGATCTCAAATTTCTCGCCATACAGATAATGACTCCAGATCTTCAAAGCAAACACAATGGCTGCCAATTCCAAATCATGGACTGGGTAGTTGTCCTCGTGAAGCTTCAGCTGTCTAGAAGAGTATGCGATCACATGCCCATTCTGAGTCAGGACATAACCTAACCCCTGAAGAGAAGCATCCGTATATACCACATACCCTCCAGATCCTGACGGTAATGCCAACACCGGCGCAGAAGTCAACCGCCGTCGAAGCTCACAGAAATTCTCCTCACACTCGGAGGACCACTCGAAATCCACACCCTTGCGGGTAAGCTGCGTCAAAGGTCGAGCTAGTTGAGAGAAGTTCAGAATGAAGCGACGATAATACCCTGCTAGACCCAGAAAACTACGGATCTCAGCAACTGTCGTCGGACGCGACCAATTAAGTACCGCTTCAATCTTGCTTGGATCAACAGAAATCTCCTCCCTGGATATGATATGGCCATGAAAGACCACTCTATCCATCCAGAACTCACACTTGCTCAGCTTGGCGTACAACTGCTCATCTCGAAGAGTCTGCAGTACCAACCGCAAGTGAGAAACATGCTCTTCCGTATTACGCAAATACACCAAGATGTCGTCAATGAAGACCACGACAAACTTGTCCAAATACTCCCTAAAGACACGGTTCATCAAATCCATGAATATAGCCGGCGCATTAGTCAAACCAAATGGCATCACTAGGAACTCGTAATGCCCATAGCGAGTACGGAATGCAGTCTTGGCTACATCCTGATCACGGACTCTCAACTGATGATACCCAGATCTCAATTCAATCTTGGAGTAAACTGACGTGCCCTGCAGCTGATCAAACAAGTCATCAATACGAGGCAACGGATACTTGTTCTTCACAGTGACTCGATTCAGCTGCCGATAGTCAATGCACAACCGTATCGACCCATCCTTCTTCTTCACGAAGAGAACAGGAGCTCCCCAAGGAGATACACTAGGACGAATGTACCCCTTGTCCAAAAGATCCTGTAGCTGATTCTTCAACTCACGCATCTCTGACAGAGCCAGACAATACGGTGCTTGAGAAATAGGCGAAGTACCCGACATCAACTCTATGCCAAACTCAACTTCCCTAACAGGAGGAAAATCCGGAATCTCATCAGGAAATACATCTGGAAATTCATCCACAACAGGAATGCTCTCTATCCCAATACTCTCAGCGAACAAATCAACTGCATAGATAAGGTAGCCATCCCCGCCAGACTCTAGAGCTCGACATGCTCTCAAAGCTGATACCAAAGGCATCGGGGGTCGAGCTCCCTCACCATAGAAAAACCAGCTCTCACTCCCCTCCGAATGAAAGCGTACTAATCTCTGATAGCAGTCCACTGAAGCTCGATAGGTAGTCAACATATCTATTCCCAGAATGCAATCAAAGTCGTCCATCGCCAAGACCATGAGATTCGCAATCAAAATGTTACCCTCGAACTCTAAATGGCAACTCATCACTAGACGCTTAGCCAAAGCAGATTGGCCCGTCGGAGTAGAAACAGACATCACTACGTCTAGTGCAATGCATGGTAGCTTATGCCTCTTAACAAAACGTGCAGAAATGAAGGAATGAGATGCACCAGTGTCAATAAGTACAAGAGCAGGTATACCATAAAGCAGAAATGTACCTGCGATGACTTTCTCATTCTCCTCCACTGCCTGATCATGCCTCAAGGCAAACACCTGGCCAGAAGCTCGTGGCCTCAAATGAGAACTCCTAGTAGGCTGTCCCTGCGACATCTGCTGAACGGTGGCCTGAGAACCAGATCCTGAACCAGAACCAGAACCGCTTCCCCCAGACAGTGGACAATCCCTCCCGATATGACCAGTCTCTCCACAACGGAAACAAGCTCCAGAAGCTCTGCGGAACTTGTCGGATGGATGGTTCTTCCCACAGTGATCACACTTGTCCTTCTTACCGAAACGGAAAACACCTCCAGACCCAGAGGAAGAAGTAGATCCAGACTTCTTGAAAGATTGGGCACGGGGACCCAAAGAACTAGCAGGCCTCGACTGAGGGAAAGACCTGTTCCGCCGAATGCTGTCCTTCGCCTGGTGACAACGGCTCACCAAACCCTTGTAGGACATGTCGTCGCCAACCGCCACACGGTCATGGATCTCAAGGTTAAGGCCCTGAAGGAACAGATTATACTTCATCTCTGAGCTATCAGCAATCTCGGGGCAATAGGATAGCAGATCAAAGAATCTCTGCTGATACTCATCGATAGACATGGCTCCCTATCGCAGACTCAGTAGCTCCCCTGCCTTCGACTGATGGAGTGCAGGAGGAAAATACCGCTTTTGAAAAGCTGTGCGGAACTCGGCCCAGGTGGCCATTCCTCTCGCCGCAATAAAGGGTGCAGAAGTAAACCTCCACCACCTACGAGCTCGCCCATCCAGAAGATAGCCAAGGGTCTCCATCTTCTGCTCCTCGATGCATTGGAAAGTCTGAAAAGTCGTCTCCATGCGGTCTAACCAATTCTTCGCATTTTCCGGAGACTTACCTCCAACTAAGGGCTTAGGACCCATAGCTAAGAATCGACGCACAGTGAAACGCTCGTCGTCATGATGACGATGACGCCGTTCTCGACGATGCTCTCGGTCGTCATCACCCCAACGCCCACCAATACTGCCATGATAACTCTGGTCATCACGATTTGCCATCTACAAAAATACCTCATGATGAGACTAAATCCCAAGAATACTTTTGCATGCTCTGATACCATAAATGTAGTGACCCTTACCCGGATCACCTACTAACAGAACTTAGGCATGCAATTAACTTAATTAAACAGATATCAGAATAAAACTGCGGAAACCATAAACGTTATACAATCCCAAGTAAAGGAATCTGTAATTTATCCAAACATTATACAACCAAATCGAATAGCTGTATAGACCTCAAAACAACAGAAATAAAACCTAAACGAAGCTTCAGCTGGCCAACCACTGACTAGCTCCTCCTGGATCCACCCTCCTCCTGCCCCATGGAATAGGGTGTCCAGAAACACAGAGTACGAGACGTGAGCATAAAACGCTCAGTACGAGAGTATGAGTATACATGCATGCAAAGTGAACTCCCTATAGACTCGAGGTCAAGGATCAGATAACAGAGACAGACCGGGCCCTGGTATGTAGCACGCTGTGCCGTCGCTTCAGGAGGTGGCTCCCATACCATAATACCAGTGGATATGCCGGACTCAAATCGATGGAAGTCCAACCACTAACAGGATAGGGAATAACCCTACTAACAGACATCTCGAAGGAGATAGCTCAGTATGCAAATGAATGCAGAATAAATCAATGACATATAAACCATGCAGTCACATAATATATGTATACTCAGTCAGGATATCTCGAACAGTACTTTCGTACCTCAAATCTAGGCAAGTGCTATCAGCCCTAGGTCCACGCCTATAATCCGCGCTACACTGCCAAATGATACTACTAACATTATAGAGCTCTAAAAGCCTTAACTAAGCTATTGCATACTCCTTAATATTTATAGGAAGCAAAAGCTATACCTTCGTCCGTCATTAGCCCTTTGATGTCGATGCCTCCAGAACTTGGGCACAACTCTGCTACGACTTTCGAACGCATTGCCGACCGCCGGGTCAAGCCTAGGAAGGCTAGAACAACTCGAATAGACTAGAAAGGAGAGGGAAACACTTGGAATTGGCAATTGGAAATGAAGCCTCGGCCCTCTATTTATAGACAACGATCGGAACTTCCGATCCTCGATCGGAACGTCCGAACCTCGATCGGAACGTCCGATCCTGCCATCGGAGCTTCCGAAGATCCTGATCTACCACGTGTCAAAATATCACTTGTTGACTCCGGATAGGGGTGATCGGAGCTTCCGATCCTGATCGGAGCTTCCGATCTAACCACACGTCATGAATGACATAATATCATCGGTGCCTCCGATCGCTCATCGGAGCATCCGATCCTGTTCGGAGCTTCCGATCGTGCCTTCGGAGCTTCCGATCCGTCCGATACCCATTTTATTTAATTAACATTAATCCTTTAATTACTCAATTAGGGTACGGGCTACTACATTCTCCCCCACTTAAGATATTTCGTCCTCGAAATCAGATCTTAAGTACCGAATGCAATACAGAAATCAGAAACATTCTTTATTCAAATCAAACATTTACAGAGTTGCAATAGAATACAACTTAAGAATGAAATCAAAACAACTCAGGATGGTCTTCTCGCATCCTGTCCTCAAGCTCCCAAGTAGCTTCCTCAGTGCCTCGGCGCTGCCACTGAACTAAAACCAAAGGAATGACTTTGTTCCGTAAAACCTTATCCTTATAATCCAAGATACGAATAGGTTTCTCAACATAGGTCAAATCCTTGTTCACCTGAACCTCAGACCGCTGCAGAATATGAGATTCATCCGCTACATACCGTCGCAACAGAGATACGTGGAACACGTCGTGAATACTGGATAGATGCGGTGGTAAAGCTAGTCGATAAGCCAAATCGCCAATGCTCTCCAAGATCTCAAACGGGCCGATAAACCTGGGAGACAACTTGCCCTTAAGGCCAAATCTGAGAATCTTGCGGAAAGGTGACACTCTCAGAAACACTTTCTCCCTGACATCGAACTGCAAAGGCCTACGCTTGATATTAGCATAGCTGGCCTGACGATCCTGTGCAGTCTTAATCCGTTTCTTGATCTGATCAATAATGTCTATCGCCTGCTGGATAAACTCCGGTCCCTCAGCCTGTCTCTCCCCCACTTCTTCCTAGAAGAGTAGAGTACGACAACGTCGCCCGTACAACGCCTCAAAAGGTGCCATCCCAATACTAGTATGATAGCTGTTGTTGTACGCGAACTCGATCAATGGAAAATGATCCTGCCAGGCTGAACCAAAATCCATGACGCACGCTCTAAGCATATCTTCCAAAGTACGGATAGTGCGTTCCGACTGACCATCAGTCTCCTGATGATAGGCAGTACTCAAACTGAGAGTAGTACCCATCGCACGCTGAACACTCCCCCAAAATCTAGAAGTAAACCTGGGGTCCCGATCGTTGACAATGCTCATAGGCACTCCATGAAGTCGAACGATCTCCTGAAGGTACAATCGTGCCATACGATCCACATTTTACTCCCGGCTATAGGCAATGAAATGCGCTGACTTGGTGAGTCGATCCACCACAACCCAGATAGCATCACAGTTCCTCGGGGATAACGGCAAATGGGTCACAAAGTCCATTGTGATAAACTCCCATTTCCATTTAGGAATAGGTAGACTGTGAAGCAATCCTCCAGGTCGTCGGTGCTCTGCCTTGACCTGTTGACACACCAAACATCTCGAAACAAACTGATAAACACTACGTTTCATTCCTTTTCACCAGAAACGAGTACGTAGATCCTTGTACATCTTGTTGCTCCCAGGATGAATACTCAACTTAGTGCGATGTGCCTGAGACAAAATCTTCTCTCGCAACTCTTCATCCTGCGGAATCACGAGCCTACCAGACAAACACAGAAAGCCATCTGATTGATAATGAAATCCAGACGAGCTACCCTCGTTAGCTAGACGAGCTAAACGCTGGGTCTTCGAATCAGACATCTGAGCATCTCGAATCCGCGAATACAAAGTTGGCTCAGATAATATCGCAAACATCTGGATACTCTGCATACCTTTCTTATGCTTGAAGGTATAACCTGAAGTACAACAGTCACTGATCGCACTAGACATCGAATAAGTCTGAAGTGCGGATAGTCGCACCTTGCGACTCAAGGCATCAACGGTGAGATTAGAAGCTCCCGGATGGTATTTATCTCGCAATCATAGTCCTTAAGCAAGTCCATCCAACGTCTCTGCCTCATGTTCAACTCCGCCTGAGTGAACAAATACTTGAGACTCTTATGATCAGTGAAGATCTCAAATTTCTCGCCATACAGATAATGACTCCAGATCTTCAAAGCAAACACAATGGCTGCCAATTCCAAATCATGGACTGGGTAGTTGTCCTCGTGAAGCTTCAGCTGTCTAGAAGAGTATGCGATCACATGCCCATTCTGAGTCAGGACATAACCTAACCCCTGAAGAGAAGCATCCGTATATACCACATACCCTCCAGATCCTGACGGTAATGCCAACACCGGCGCAGAAGTCAACCGCCGTCGAAGCTCACAGAAATTCTCCTCACACTCGGAGGACCACTCGAAATCCACACCCTTGCGGGTAAGCTGCGTCAAAGGTCGAGCTAGTTGAGAGAAGTTCAGAATGAAGCGACGATAATACCCTGCTAGACCCAGAAAACTACGGATCTCAGCAACTGTCGTCGGACGCGACCAATTAAGTACCGCTTCAATCTTGCTTGGATCAACAGAAATCTCCTCCCTGGATATAATATGGCCATGAAAGACCACTCTATCCATCCAGAACTCACACTTGCTCAGCTTGGCGTACAACTGCTCATCTCGAAGAGTCTGCAGTACCAACCGCAAGTGAGAAACATGCTCTTCCGTATTACGCAAATACACCAAGATGTCGTCAATGAAGACCACGACAAACTTGTCCAAATACTCCCTAAAGACACGGTTCATCAAATCCATGAATATAGCCGGCGCATTAGTCAAACCAAATGGCATCACTAGGAACTCGTAATGCCCATAGCGAGTACGGAATGCAGTCTTGGCTACATCCTGATCACGGACTCTCAACTGATGATACCCAGATCTCAATTCAATCTTGGAGTAAACTGACGTGCCCTGCAGCTGATCAAACAAGTCATCAATACGAGGCAACGGATACTTGTTCTTCACAGTGACTCGATTCAGCTACCGATAGTCAATGCACAACCGCATCGACCCATCTTTCTTCTTCACGAAGAGAACAGGAGCTCCCCAAGGAGATACACTAGGACGAATGTACCCCTTGTCCAAAAGATCCTGTAGCTGATTCTTCAACTCACGCATCTCTGACAGAGCCAGACGATACGGTGCTTGAGAAATAGGCGAAGTACCCGGCATCAACTCTATGCCAAACTCGACTTCCCTAACAGGAGGAAAACCCGGAATCTCATCAGGAAATACATCTGAAAATTCATCCACAACAGGAATGCTCTCTATCCCAATACTCTCAGCGGACAAATCAACTGCATAGATAAGGTATCCTTCCCCGCCAGACTCTAGAGCTCGACATGCTCTCAAAGCTGATACCAAAGGCATCGGGGGTCGAGCTCCCTCACCATACAAAAACCAGCTCTCACTCCCCTCCGAATAAAAGTGTACTAATCTCTGATAGCAGTCCACTGAAGCTCGATAGGTAGTCAACATATCTATTCCCAGAATGCAATCAAAGTCGTCCATCGCCAGTACCATGAGATTCGCAATCAAAGTGTTACCCTCGAACTCTAAAGGGCAACTCATCACTAGACGCTTAGCCAAAGCAGATTGGCCCGTCGGAGTAGAAACAGACATCACTGCGTCTAGTGCAATGCATGGTAGCTTATGCCTCTTAACAAAACGTGCAGAAATGAAGGAATGAGATGCACCAGTGTCAATAAGTACAAGAGCAGGTATACCATAAAGCAGAAATGTACCTGCGATGACTTTCTCATTCTCCTCCACTGCCTGATCATGCCTCAAGGCAAACACCTGGCCAGAAGCTTGTGGCCTCAAATGAGAACTCCTAGCAGGCTGTCCCTGCGACCTCTGCTGAACGGTGGCCTGAGAACCAGATCCTGAACCAGAACCAGAACCAGAACCGCCTCCCCCAGACAGTGGACAATCCCTCCGGATATGACCAGTCTCTCCACAACGGAAACAAGCTCCAGAAGCTCTGCGGCACTTGTCGGATGGATGGTTCTTCCCACAGTGATCACACTTATCCTTCTTACCGAAACGGAAAACACCTCCAGACCCAGAGGAAGAAGTAGATCCAGACTTCTTGAAAGATTGGGCACGGGGACCCAAAGAACTAGCAGGCCTCGACTGAGGGAAAGACCTGTTCCGCCGAATGCTGTCCTTCGCCTGGTGACAACGGCTCACCAAACCCTTGTAGGACATGTCGTCGCCAACCGCCACACGGTCATGGATCTCAGGGTTAAGGTCCTGAAGGAACAGATTATACTTCATCTCTAAGCTATCAGCAATCTCGGGGCAATAGGATAGCAGATCAAAGAATCTCTGCTGATACTCATCGATAGACATGGCTCCCTATCGCAGACTCAGTAGCTCCCCTGCCTTCGACTGATGGAGTGCAGGAGGAAAATACCGCTTTTGAAAAGCTGTGCGGAACTCGGCCCAGGTGGCCATTCCTCTCGCCGCAATAAAGGGTGCAGAAGTAAACCTCCACCACCTACGAGCTCGCCAATCCAAAAGATAGCCAAGGGTCTCCATCTTCTGCTCCTCGATGCATTGGAAAGTCTGAAAAGTCGTCTCCATGCGGTCTAACCAATTCTTCGCATCCTCCGGAGACTCACCTCCAACTAAGGGCTTATGACCCATAGCTAAGAATCGACGCACAGTGAAACGCTCGTCGTCATGATGACGATGACGCCGTTCTCGACGATGCTCTCGGTCGTCATCACCCCAACGCCCACCAATACTGCCATGATAACTCTGGTCATCACGATTTGCCATCTACAAAAATACCTCATGATGAGACTAAATCCCAAGAATACTTTTGCATGCTCTGATACCATAAATGTAGTGACCCTTACCCGGATCACCTACTAACAGAACTTAGGTACGCAATTAACTTAATTAAATAGATATCAGAATAAAACTGCGGAAACCATAAACGTTATACAATCCCAAGTAAAGGAATCTATAATTTATCCAAACATTATACAACCAAATCGAATAGCTGTATAGACCTCAAAACAACAGAAATAAAACCTAAACGAAGCTTCAGCTGGCCAACCACTGACTAGCTCCTCCTGGATCCACCCTCCTCGTCCAATCGCAAACCTGCCCCATGGAATAGGGTGTCCAGAAACACAAAGTACGAGACGTGAGCATAAAACGCTCAGTACGAGAGTATGAGTATACATGCATGCAAAGTGAACTCCCTATAGACTCGAGGTCAAGGATCAGATAACAGAGACAGACCGGGCCCTGGTATGTAGCACGCTGTGTCGTCGCTTCAGGAGGTGGCCCCATACCATAATACCAGTGGATATGCCGGACCCAAATCGATGAAAGTCCAACCACTAACAGGATAGGGAATAACCCTACTAACAGACGTCTCGAAGGAGATAGCTCAGTATGCAAATGAATGCAGCATAAATCAATGACATATAAACCATACAGTCACATAATACATGTATACTCAGTCAGGATATCTCGAACAGTACTTCCGTACATCAAATCTAGGCAAGTGCTATCAACCCTAGGTCCACGCCTATAATCCGCGCTACACTGTCAAATGATACTACTATCATTATAGCGCTCTAAAAGCCTTAACTAAGCTATTGCATACTCCTAAATATTTATAGGAAGCAAAAGCTATACCTTCGTCCGTCGTTAGCCCTTTGATATTGATGCCTCCAGAACTTGGGCACAACTCTGCTACGACTTCCGAACGCCTCGCCGACCGCCGGGTCAAGCCTAGGAAGGCTAGAACAACTCGAATAGACTAGAAAGGAGAGGGAAACACTCGGAATTGGCAATTGGAAATGAAGCCTCGGCCCTCTATTTATAGACAACAATCGGAACGTCCGAACCTCGATCGGAACGTCCGAACCTCGATCGGAACATCCGATCCTGCCATCGGAGCTTCCGAAGATCCTGATCTGCCACGTGTCAAAATATCACTTGTTGACTCCGGATAGGGGTGATCGGAGCTTTCGATCCTGATCGGAGCTTCTGATCTAACCACACGTCATGAATGACGTAATATCATCGGTGCCTCCGATCGCTCATCGGAGCGTCCGATCCTGTTCGAAGCTTTCGATCGTGCCTTCGGAGCTTCCGATCCGTCCGATACCCATTTTATTTAATTAGCATTAATCTTTTAATTACTCAATTAGGGTAGAGCTACTACATTCGGCAACATCCTCCTAGATAATTTTTCATTGGATCCCATAGGTGTGCGCATGTGTTTAGTGTTGTCGTTCAGAAACTTCTTTACAAAATTTTAGCATACTTGCTTTGACACAAAAATATACCATCATGAATTTGTTTCACTTGCAAGCCCAAGAAATATGTTAACTCACCAACCATGCTCATCTCAAATGTAGAAGACATACACTTCACAAAATCATCAACAAGTTTATCATTTGAAGCACAAAAAATTATATCATCCACATAAATTTGGCAAATTAAGATATTACCTTGAGACTTTTGCACAAAAAAAGTCTTATCAACTTCACCTCTTTTGAAGCCAATATTGAGCAAGTACTCAGTAAGTTTCCCATACCATGCACGTGGTGCTTGCTTCAATCCATACAATGCCTTTTTTAACTTATACACATAATCAATATTATTTGGATCCTCAAACCCTTTAGGTTGTTTCACGTAGACTTCTTCATTTAGGATCCCATTCAAAAAGGCACTTTTTACATCCATTTGATAAATCTTCATTCCCATGTTACATGAAATAACAAGCAAAATTCGGACTGACTCAATGCGGGCTACAGGAGCAAAGATTTCATCAAAATCCACCCCTTCAACCTGTGTGTACCCTTGAGCTACCAACCTAGCTTTATTTTTAATGATATTTCTCGACATCAGTTTTATTTTTAAAAATCCATTTAGTTCCTATGACATTACCATGAGCAGGACACGGTACCAAGTACCAAACATCATTCCTAACAAATTGTTCTAACTCTTTATGCATAGCATTGACCAAAAACTCATCTTTTAAAGCCTCTTCAACATTTTTGGGTTCAATGTTTGACACGAAACAAGATAATCTTACCTGAGAATATGTAGAACTCATCCACAACAAACCTGCCATCTTTCGATAATCCACTTTCTCTTTCCTCCGAGTTTGCAAGTCTCCATGCACATCTCCAATGACCTGTGAGGTTGGGTGATTCTTCTTAATTTTGCTTGGAACATTCTTTCCAGCTTCATTTACCTCACTGTTTTCATTAATGTTCTCATCAGTAGGCTTTTCAACTTTTGATTCTGGATTCTCTGTAGGAGGTGTTGTCGAAGGTGTTGGCAACACTCCTTTGACAACATCTAAATTTCCAAAATTATCCAGCAGATCATTAATTTCATCCTCAGCTGTTTTCTTCTTTAGATCTGAAAAGTCATCAAAAACAACATTAATTAACTCAAAAATAGTCCTTGTTCTCAAGTTATACATCCTATAGGCTCGGATATTTGATGAATATCCCAAGAACATACACTTATCACTTTTTGCATCAAATTTAGCAAGATGATCCCTATTATTCAAAACGTGACATACACATCCAAACACATGAAAATATTTAAGGTTTGGCCTCTTTCCCATGAGTATTTCATAGGATGTCATAGTAGTACCATTTCTCAAATAAACTCTATTTGAAATATGACATGCAGTATTCAAGGCTTCAGCCTAAAAATGTTTTGAAATATTTTTCGAACTTAACATCACTCTTGCCATCTCTTGCAAAGTCTTATTTTTTCTTTCAGCAATTCCATTTTGTTGTGGAGTTTTAGGAGCAGAAAATTCATGAGAAATACCTTTCTTATCACACAAACTTGCAAAAGAAGAATTTTCGAATTCCTTACCATGGTCAGTACGAATTCTGATTACCTTCAGATTGTATAGGTTCGAAATTTTAGTGAGCAGTTTCTTGAAGGCATCAAATGTGTCCGATTTTTCTCTCAGAAAATTTACCCAAGTATATCGTAAGAAATCATCCACACAAACAAAAGAATATTTCTTACCTCCAAAGCTTTCAACATCCATTGGACCCATCAAGTCCATATGTAAAAGCTCAAGGAAGCGTGTTGTCACAGATGTTGGCAACACCTCGTGTGACAACATAGTCTGCTTTCTTTTCTGACACACTTCACACACAAATGGAATACCAGATTTTAAGTTAGACATACCTCTGACAGCATCTAACTTACTTAAGTTCTTTAAAGTCTTGAAGTTTTCATGACCCAATTTTTGAGGCCATAGATCAAACTCATTCAATTTTGTGTGCCTACAAGCCATCTCTTCTCCGAGTTGATAGCAGTTATCCGATGATCTTGTACCTGTCATGACACACAAATTTGAATCATCAAAAACTTTGCATAATTTCTTATCAAATTGCACATGCAAATTATCATCACAAAGTTGGATTATGCTTATTAGATTTGCGGTAAATCCTTCAACATGAAGCACATTGCGAAGCTTGGGCAGACCAGCAACATCCAGAGTTCCTTTTCCAACAATGTTTCCCTTTGAACCTCCACCATAGGTTACTTTTTCACTTTTCTGTTCAACATAGTCAGTGAGTAACTTTTTGGAACCTGTCATGTGACGAGAGCTACCGCTATCAAAGTACCATGCACCTGAAACATTAGTTCTCAAAGCAGTATAAATCATATGACATTGAATATCAGCTTTTGGTATCCAAGTCTTTCTTACATAAGATCTGTTTCTAGGGATGTTGTGGGGAGGTGTTGGCAACACCTTCGATGCAGATCTATACCTGTAGTCTTCCCGCAGCTTAAAACAGTATGATTTGATATGACCTGGTCTATGACAGTAATGACAGATGTACTTACGCTTCCTTCTAGATTTTGAAGGGGCAGCAGGCTGTGGCTTTGGTTTTGGAGGATCACTTGGTGAGGCCTTTTTGCTTGAGTTTTTTGCACTGCTACTTTTCTTGACAAACACAGGGCCTTTCGAACTTTCACCAACCTCAAATATGCTGTTTTAAAAACCTAAACCAGTCGTACCATCTCTTCCTATCATGAGTAACGAATCAAGCTTGGAAGTGCTTGAATTAAACTTGGCCAAAGTAGCATTTGATTTTCCGAGTTCTTTCTTCACTTGGCTTAGTTCCATGTCTTTCTTAGTCAGCATGACTTCCAGTCTTGACACATCAGCCTTTAGATCAGAATTTTCCTTTGAAAGAATAGTATTCATCTTATTTCTTTCAACCCAATCAGTATGAAGTTCTTCAAACATCATCCGATCTTCTTCCATGGACATTGTCTCTTCACCTGTATCATTATCACACATGTTATCAGTAATGGAGGAATTCAAACACACTGACCTTTGGGAGATGTTGCGGCCAGGTGTGGCAACACCTGCGGCAACACCTAAAGGATTGGCTTTGAACTTTTTCTTGCTCTTCAGTAGGTCCGACAAGGCAGTATGGCTTTTTTCATCTTCCTGTTCTTCTTCTTCAGACTCTTAATCACTCAAAGATGTGTTCATTCCTTTCCTAAGCATGTTGGCACACTCATTTGCATAGTGTCCAAAACCTTGACAAGCATGACATTGAACAGTGTCAAACTTCTTTGAGACAAAATTCTTCTTCCCTTCCAATATCAGTCGAGGATTAGGAGTATCAACAGGTTTCCTTGGTGATTGTTCTGGTCCAGTAATCCTTAAAGGCTTGTTAGAGAACATTGAAGCCTTGAGTTTTTGATCCGTCTTTCTTAACTCTTTCATCTTCTTCAGATAATCATTGAATTTCCTAGTCATAAGAGAGATCGAATCATCTTCCAAGTCAGATTGATGAACTTCTTGATGAAATTGAACATACTCCTTGTATGAGGGTTTCGAGGCTTGAAGGGCTATTGATTTTCCTTTATCCTTCTCTTGTTCTGAATTGTTCATCTCAAAAACTTGAAGGATGCTAATCAGTTCAGTCATCTTCATCTTTGAAGTGTCTTTAATTTCTTCAAGCGCCCAAATCTTTCCATTAAATCTTTTAGGCAAGGATCGAAGAACCTTGTTCACCATAGTATCACTAGCAATAGGTCCTCCAAGAGCATGCGCCTCTGTAGCTATCTCCCTAAGTTTCTTATCATAATCAGCAATAGTTTCATTCTCATCCATCCTGATATTCTCAAATCTTGCGTTTAACAATCTCAATCTTGTTCTTCTCACGCTATCAGTTCCTTCACAGTGTTCTTGAAGAGCATCCCATGCATCCTTAGCAACAATGCAATCAGCTATGATTCCATACATCCTCATATCAACAGTTGCAAAAATTGCATTGAGTGCTTTAGCATTGTAGCTTGAACTTTGTGTTTCCTCGGCAGTCCAAGTTTCTTCTTGCTTGATGATGTAGTCTCGATCTTCATCTAGCATCTTTGGAGGAGTTCAACCAGTCAGAATACTTTGCCAAACACGAACATCCATAGCCTTAATAGTATATCGCATCCTATTCTTCCATAGTGCGTAATTCGTGCCATCAAGGACCGGAGGTTTCAGGAACGAGTTCGCAACAGACGATGAGTCCATCTTATTCCCTGTAATAAAATAAACAAACCAAGATCAGTTCTTATGTATCAAGAATATGGCTCTGATGCCACTTGTAAGGGAATGGGAGTTGCACATAAACAGTTTGAGGTATTGTCACAAGGTGTTGACAACACCTACAATAACACCTTGAGTAATTTTCAGCGGAATAAAATTAAAGCGTAAATAAAATAAACAAGAAACCAAATAAATAGACTCAAATGATTTAAGCAAGAGTATAAAATACTCTTGCAGCGCCTCAGGGCAAAACTTCACTAGAAAACTTCCAAAGAGTTTTACAAACCCTAACACTAGTGATTATTGTAAAATTTAATTTCTCAAACCAAGTGAAAAAATAAATAGTAAAAGTTCTCCTAAAAGCATTCTATATGAAATAGAATAATGAAAACACAGTAAGGAGAAAAACTATGTTGAAGCCAAAATCACACGAGCATCACACTTCTTGATCTCCAATCTTCAAGTGTTCTACACGGCTTCAAGTTGTCACAGCTTCAACTAAGCTTGAGAGTCATCTTCAGCTTTTCACAATGTACGTACTTAGGTTCTCACGTTTCTCTCTCTATCAAATTCTCTATTTCTTGTGTACGCCTATCTCAAAATAAATAGGCCAAGAATCCTTCTTCAATATGTTTTCTTGTAGGCGTAGGATTCCTTTGATTTGATCATATCAAATCTACACAAATAAATAAAGATAAATATTAGATATGATATGTTAAATATTCTAATCAGCTTATCAATATCGCAAATAGGAAATAAATCAGATAAATAAAGATTACTTCATGTCCAAGAAAGGCAAAATATATTAAATAAAATCTTTTTCAAAATAGGATGATTTTAAGGAATAAAATATTCCTTTCACTTGCAATAAGCCAAACGATATGTTTTGATTGTTTTTTTTTTATTAAAACAATTATTGTTTCTCATGAACAATCATCTTCCAAGTAATTACACTTTTTATATACACTATATGATAATCGAACAGTGATTTTGGCTCTAATAGTAAGTTTAGGAACGACAATTCGTTGTTTTATCAAAAATTATTGAAAGAAATCTTATTCCTTGAAATTTCGGCTCTTGTATTAATTGGTATTATTAGATTTTGCTTCCTAGACAAGATAATATGTTTGGTAAATATTGAGTGTATATTTTCGAATATGTTAAAGATATATTTGTCATAGTTTAAATCGGATCTTGATAAGATGATTAATTGATATAATATTATTTGATATTATCAAGATTTGATTTACAAAGATTTGATATAGTTTATTTCCTACTAAAAGATTCTTGCTTATTCTTGTAGGACTCTATCTAAGGAAAACTTCAAGATTTGAACGTTTATCTATATAAGGGGTTTTCACGCACAAGTTTTACAAATACTTCAAACGATAATACATTGCGCATACTCTGAAAAATTCTGTTGAAGAATTTGAAGAACTCTGAAGCAAGGTTTGCAACCATCGTTGTTGCATGTCCCCGTGTTGCCGTTCATATTGAAGACATCAGAGACAACACTGTGGAAACTGTGTTGTTGAAGATCTTTTATGTCTCTTCAATTTAGGCTACGGGAGTTGCATCCAATTTCTTTTATACTCTGTTGTATTTTAGGATGCAAGTTTCATTTCTCAACTTGTTGAGAAATTTAGGATTTAATGACTTTTCGTAAAATTACTAGGATTGCTTTGTAAGACTGATCTTACGTTTACTAGTAATATTTAGCCAGAAGGCACCCGCACGAGTTTTATACTCGTGCAAAATTAATTACTTGTGTTTTATTTACGCTTTAAATTTCCGCTGCACTGTGTTGTCTGTGTGTTACAACACAAAGGTATTTAGGGCAAGAAATTGAGACAACACTTTGGATGGTTTACACGTTAACGAAATTAGGCCGACTAAAACTTGAATTAATTTTGTGTCTAAACCATCCATTGAGACAACACTTTGGATGAGTTAATAAGTTCTCTTCGCACATATAAGATGGATTTAGAAGCTGAAGATGACTCAAAAGGTAAGTCTATTGCCTTTCAAGTATCTAATAATGTTTACAATGATTTTTTTGAAGTTCAACAGGAAGTAAAGGAATCTGATCTTGAAGAGAATTCTGTCGCCTTGATTTCAAAAAAGTTAACTGATTATCTCAAGGTTATGAAAGAAAAGAAGGATGTGAAAGGTGCGCAACCTTCAAAATTTCCTAAATTTCCTACTTCAGAGAAACCTCAAAAACCTACTGCTACTCGAGGACCTCGTCAAAGGTATGAAGGTAAGGTTCAGTCCTCAAGCAAAAATTTTGATAATGTTCAATGCAGTGAATGTAAGGGATATGGCCACTATGCTTATGAATGAGCAAATCGACTTCGAAAAGGTATGAATGCTTCTCTGAGTGATGATGATTCTAAAGAAGAACAAGAAAAGGTTGAACAGGCAGATCTCATATCCTTTACTGCTTTGTTGGAGAGTAAGAAACATTTTCAGATTAATCCTTTTGGTGTTGGCTCCGGTGTTGCAACACTTGGACGCAACACTGTTCAAAAATCTGTTTGTTTTTTTGCTACTAACCTTGATAATTCCAGTAATCATGAAGAATAGGTAGCTGATCCTTATACTCTGGAAGGTATTCAAAAACTCTATGAAGAGTTGTACTGTGATTGGAACAAAAGGAATCAGTTGAACACAACCCTCGCAAAAGAGAATACTGAATTGAAAGCTATTGTGGCTAGATTGGAAGTTCTCATAAGTAAGAAAGATCTGGAATTAGGGTTGTTGAATTCTAAACTTGAAAGAGCAAAAACAACACTTGATAAATTTAATTCTAGTTCAAGAAAACTTGATTCCATTTAGACTATGGGTAAGAATGATAAGTTTGGTCTTGGTTTTAAAGAAAGTGTTTTTGAAACTGGTGAATCTTCCAAATCACCAGTGTTTGTGAAGGAAGGTAATGATTCCTTGAACCATCCTTCAACTGCTTCGAAAGGTAAGAAACCCATTGTTGAAAAGAATGTTTCTGTCCCTAAGCCAAAACAATGGAAGCGTCCTTTTGTGTGTCATTATTGTCTCAAACCTGGTCATATCAGGCCTTTTTGTCGAAAGCTGAAGAATGACTATGTTTTGTGGGAATCTAGTTGCCCCCCGTGTTGCCCAACACCAAGAGCAACACTGGTAAAAAGAGGCCCACTGTGAAGAAAGTTTGGATATAAAAGCATGATGTTAGATGTTTTTTTATTTATACTTCCTTGAAAGCTAACACTGCAGAGAATTGGTATTTTGATAGTGGAAGCTCTCGGCACATGACAGGTTTGAAAGATCACCTCACGGACTAAATTGAACAGAATGGTGGTAGAGTGACCTATGGAGGTGGTGCAAAAGGAAGAATTGTTGGCAAATGAACACTCAATGTGGAAGGGTTTCCAAAGATTCATAACGTCTTACACGTTGAAGGACTTAATACAAATTTAATTTCAATTAGTCAATTGTGTGATGATAACTTGCATGTGAAGTTTGATAAAAATACTTGTGAAGTTTTTGATAATGCTAACTATTGTATTATGACAGGTACAAGATCAGTTGATAATTGCTGCCAACTCGGTGAAGAATTGGTATGTAGACACTCAAAGGTTGATGAGTTTAGTCTATGGCACCAAAAGCTTAGACATGTGAATTTCAAGACCTTAAAGAATATGGGTAAGTTTGAAGCTGTCAGAGGTCTTCCCAATCTAAAGTCTGGTGTTCTATATGTTTGTGGTGCATGCCAAAAAGGTAAGCAAACCCGGGTTGCGCACCCCGTGTTACAACACTGTGGGACAACACGGTGTCTTGAACTTTTGCACATGGATTTGATGGGTCCCATGGAAGTCGAAAGCTATGGAGGTAAAAAGTATTCTTTGGTATGTGTTGATGATTTTTCTCGTTTTACATGAGTCAGATTTCTTAGAGAAAAATCAGACACTTTTGATGTTTTTAAGAAGTTGTTTACCAAGATTACTAACCTACATACTTTGACTGTAGCAAGAATCAGAACTGATCATGGAAAGGAATTTGACAACTCATCTTTTTCTTCTTTGTGTGATAAGAAGGGCATCTCACAGGAGTTCTCTGCCCCAAAAACTCATCAACAAAATGAAATTGCCGAAAGAAAGAATAGGACGTTACATGAGATGGTTAGGGTGATGATGAGCTCAAAAAATATCTCCAAGAGATTTTGGGCAGAAGCATTAAACACAGCATGTCATATTTCCAATCGTGTGTATTTGAGAAATGGTTCTTCGATGACTTCCTATGAAATCATCATGAGAAAGAGGCCAAATCTCACTTATTTTCATATCTTTGGCTGTGTATGCTATGTTTTGAATGATAGAAATCACCTAACAAAATTTGATTCCAAAAGTGATAAGTGTTTGTTCCTAGGTTATTCTACAAATAGTCGTGCATATAAGATGTAAACCTTAGGACAAGAACAATTATGGAATTTATTAATGTTGTTTTTGATGATGGTGCAGATCTCAAAGGAAAAACTGCTGAAGCTGATATTGAAGGCTTGTTGGAAATTCCTCCCGAAGAACACAGTGTTGTCCCGGATGTTACAACACCAAACACAACACTGGTTCTTTCAAAAACTGTTCATGAAGAAAATTCTCAAAATAATGAGGAAACTGAGGTATCAACTGAAAAGAACATTCCAAGCAAGATACAGAAGAATCATCCATCATCACAGATTATTGGAGATGCTCATGGAACAAGACAAACCCGTGTTAAGGACAAAGTTGACTACCGAAAGATGGTTGAGTTAGTATGCATGAGTTCCGTGTACTCACAGGTAATTCATTCCTGTTTTGTTTCCAATATTGAACCCAAGAATGTCAATGATGCTTTGAATGATGAATTTTAGGTAAATGCCATGCATGAAGAACTTGAGCAATTTGTCCGAAATGATGTGTGATTTTTGGTTCCACCTCCTGATCATGGTAATGTCATTAGTAAAAAATAGATTTTTAAAAATAAAACCGATGAATCAGGAAACATCATTAGGAACAAAGCAAGGTTGGTTGCTCAAGGGTATACGCAGGTTGAGGGGGTTGATTTTGATGAGACCTTTGCTCCTGTTGCCTGCATTGAGTCAGTCCGACTATTGCTAGCTATTGCATGTCATATGGGTATAAAACTTTACCAAATGGATGTGAAGAGTGCGTTTTTTAATGGTATTTTAAATGAGTAAGTGTATGTGAAGCAACCCAAAGGCTTTGAGGATCCACACCACTTGGATCATGTTTACAAGTTGAAGAAGACACTCTATGGCTTGAAGCAAGCTCCACGAGCATGGTATGGTAGGTTGACCGAATATTTGCTGGAAATTGGCTTCAAACGAGGTGAGGTTGACAAAACCATTTTTATTCAAAAGGCCAGAGGTGAAATACTTATTTGTCAAGTTTATGTGGATGACATTATCTTTGGTGCCTCTTCTCAAAAGCATGTTGATAGTTTTGTTGAATGTATGTCTTCTACTTTTGAAATGAGCATGGTAGGAGAGTTAACCTTTTTTCTTGGATTGCAAGTTAAGCAAACAAATGATGAGATTTTTCATTGTCAAAGTAAGTATGCAAAGAATTTGGTGAAAAAGTTTTGCAAAGAGAATGTTAAGAACATGAAAACTCCTATGGGCTCGAGTGAAAAATTAGGAAAAGACAGTGTTGCGGCTGGTGTTGACAACACCATGTATCGCAGCATGATAGGGAGTCTTTTGTATTTGACTGCTAGTCGTCCTGATATCATGTTCAGTGTGTGTTTATGTGCTAGGTACCAATCTGATCCAAAGATAACCCATTTAAAAGTTGTTATGAGAATTTTGAAATATGTTTCGGGTACATTGGAGTTGGGATTGTGGTATACGAGGAAAACCAACACTAACCTTGTAGGTTTTAGTGATGCTGATTGAGCTGGTGATGTGAATGATAGAAAGAGCACTACGGATGGGTGTATTTACCTTGGAAATAATTTGGTTTCATGGTATAGTCGTAAGCAAAATTGTGTGTCACTTTCGACTGTGAATCTGAATATGTGGCAGCCGAAAGCTGTTGTTTACAACTTATTTGGATGAACCAAATGATTGAAGATTATGGTTTTAAGAGTGAACCCCCCATTGTTTATTGTGATAATTCGAGTACTATTGATATATCAAAAAATCCAGTTCAACACTCACGCACAAAACACATTGATATTCGTCATCACTTTATTCGAGATTTAGTAGAAAAAGGTATGATTCGAATAGAGTTTGTTGGAACCAATAACCAATTGGCAGACATTTTTACTAAAGCATTAGATCATGAGAGATTCTTAACTTTTCGAAGGTCTCTCAGCATGTGTGCATTATAATCCTTTGCATGTATTGTCTGCGGTGTTATAACACTACCGACAACACTGTTGTTTTTCTTGTCATGCATTTTTAGGATTTTAGGCATTCTGCACTCACTCTGTTATGTGTAATGTTTAAATCTCTGTGTCATTGATTCAATCGATGCCAAGTTTTTTTGCAAAATTTTATTGAAACACACTGGCCCTTGCAAATCGAACTCTGACTAAACCACTAAGTAGTTGAGGGATGTACGTGTATTCCATGTTCTTGTCCCATGTGAAAGGTGGTTTCGCAAATTCAGTGTTCAGTTTTTAAAAGTTTGATGACCAATGTCATATATACAAGCTTTATAAATAATCGGAAGAAAATGGAAAAAGCTACATAATTGAGTCCAATGAAGACTGTTCTTTTAGTGTGCATGCTACCACTTCTGGAATTTTTCTGAAAACAAGGGTAATCAAGTGTGTATGTCTCAAATTCTTTTTGAAAAACTATGGTGTTGTTGATGATGTTGGCAACATGAGAGGCAACACTACACTTGTCAACATATTGTTTGCTTGTGATTGCATTCTTACTTTATGTTACATTCTGTTTAGGCATAAAATAGGCCATGCATATGCATTTTTGTTAATAGGGTTCTGTTTTTGGGTAAGGTTCTAAATAGACGAATTTTGATGATTTACCCTATTTACTAAAAATTGAATTTTTGTGATTGCCTTTTGGTTCAGTGGAGTTACGCTGATGTGAAGGTAATTCTGGAAGATTTGGGCTGAAATATACATCTTGGATTATTGCCTTATTCATGGGATTTTATCTCTTTAATCTCGATTTTTAATTCTTGGCCGTTGGTAACCTGGTGAGATAAGGAAATCAGAGTAATTATGGGTTTGTTAGGAAAATATTACCGTTTGTGATAAGGGTTATATATATGAGTTTTCGTGATTATCGGGCATTATCATCTTCTCAAATTTCTTTATTCCCGATCAAGTTTCCTGCAAACCCTACACTCTTCTTCTTCTAAAATTTTTAATGGCAGGCTTTGATCCATAGGATATTAGAAGCGAGATGGGCCACAAAGAACCTGATGTTGCTGCCGGTGTTACAACACCAAAAAACCCATCTTCATCTTCTACTCTACCAATCGTTCCCGTACCCATGGAACCCGTTCCTCTTGCTGTTCTCATGCCCAGAGGACCTGGGAATGCGATTGATTTGGAGAATCCTCCTGATTTTTCCATTTTGAATAGGGTTAATCTTCCTCCACCGATGGTTCGGCGTTCAAAAAGGCAGGCAGGGCACAACCCTGATTTTACTTAGTCTAAGTGGTTTTACAAGGGTCCTCGCATCTCCATGGCAGAAGAAGATCGCAGCTCCGGAAACGATTCTGATGATGCCAACTATGAATTTGTGGCAAGGAAGAAACCCTCTGGTTCTACTGCTGCCTCTGCCTCTGCTCCGATCATTGAATCTGCTTCTGATAGCGAAGATTCAAACCCTTCTGATGATGTTCCTACTAAGGACACTCCTGCTGCTACTGTTCCTCAAGAAAGTGTTGCTTCTGATGAAGATGCCACTCTGGCTCAAATTTTGGAAAGCCTTAAGCAAGGCAAGGCTTCTTCGTCTGTTCCTCCTTCTGTTCATCTCTCCGATGATGAGCCTGATACTGAGATGATGGAAGAATTTGCTCAGGGGAAAGCACATCAAGATTCTGTTTCTTCCTCCTCTTCCTCCTCTGCCACGTCAGCTGCTGATTCTTTTGATAAGAGTGCTGATATTGGAGAAGAAGAAGACTCTGAAGATATTTCCAGCATGGATGCTGATGAAGAGCCTTTAGAGACAAAGGATGTTTATGCTACTGATACCAGTGTTGCTGTTGGTGTCGTCAACACCACGGACAACACTATTGATGAGGACTATGACATGGATGCTGCTCATTCCCTCATGTTTTATTCTGGTGATGCTGTTGCTGTCTGGCCTCTCTTCACTCATAGAGGTCTACTGGATAAGAGGAACATAGATGTACGTTCCTACGATAGGTACAATTTGATTGATTTTTTGAAGCTTAGACAACTCTATTCTACTGTTGTTGCGGTAATACCCTATTGTAAGAGGGTGATTCTGGAGTTCTACGCCAACTTAATCTCAAGCATTGAAGATCTAGAATATGCAAAGTATGGCTTGGTGTACCTTCGGGGTAGGCTGTTCGAGTTCACTTCAGCTGTAATCAACTCTTTTTATTCCACCCCAGATGTGGATGAAGGCAATCCTCCAGAAATCAATGAAGTGATTACTGTTCTTACTGGTGGTATGGTTAAAAAATTCTCTGATCATTTTTCTGCAGCTAATCTCACCTCATTTTATTCTATGCTGCATAAGATAGCTGTGAGAAATTGGACTCCTTCATCCAACTCAATAGTTATCACAAGACCACAGGCGGTCATTTTGTATGCCATTGGGACTGGGAGTCCCTTCAATTTTGGGAAGATGGTATTCAAAACAGTGCTCCAGTTTGCTGATGGAGGACTCAAGTCTACTAAGATGCCTTTCCCATCCTTGATCTATGACATTTTGGAATCTCAGGCTTTCATTCGAAATATTACGGAAGGTCTCACTGATCAACCTGAGATTTTAAAGTTAGCAGCTGGACTTCTCAAGGGAAATCGGGTTTTGGATTTGCCCTGGACTGCCACTCCTATTCCTGCTGCTGATGTTGCTGATGTTGCACCCGGTGTTGCCAACACGGGTGACAATACTGAAGAAACAGTGCCTACTCCTACTACCCTGAAATTTACCACTGCCATTATTCAGCTGCTGATGACTCATGCTGAAGAGAAAATTGCGCAAGCATAGGAAGATATTGCCTTCTACAACATGGTCTTGGCTGATTGTCGGAGACAACTTGGCATTTCTGGCCAAACAGGGGGAGATAGTGCACAAGCTGAAGCTGGTCCATCTGGAACTAAAGATGATGAGGATGAAGCTACTGATCAAGAGGGATCCGATAGTGACCAAATTTAGATTTTGCTTCTTCTCTCATATTTGCTTATTAGTTTAATTTTGATTTTAATATAAGAGTTATTGTTTGTTCTAGTTATGTGCCTCAAGTGCTCTTACATGCTTTAAACTAGACTAACATCTTCTACCCCACTTATGCTCTGATATTTGAATTATAGAATCTCATGTGTTATTGTCCATGTTATCTACCGTGTTACGACACGAGGGACAACACTTTAGGGGAAAACTTTAAAATTCAGGGGGAGAAGATTTTTAAACTCAGGGGGAGTTTGTGATTATTTCATACTTGTGCGATGTTTTGTCCAGAAAGCAAAAATGGGGAGATTGAAAGGAATCTTATTCCTTGAAATTTCGGCCCTTGTATTAATTGGTATTATTAGATTTTGCTTCCTAGACAAGATAATATATTTGGTAAATATTTAGTGTATATTTTCGAATATGTTAAAGATATATTTGTCAAAGTTTAAATCGGATCATGATAAGGTGATTAATTGATATAATATTATTTGATATTATCAAGATTTGATTTATAAAGATTTGATA
Organism: Henckelia pumila; assembly: GCF_033568475.1. NCBI lineage: Eukaryota > Viridiplantae > Streptophyta > Magnoliopsida > Lamiales > Gesneriaceae > Henckelia > Henckelia pumila. The sequence goes on along the minus strand of NC_133123.1, from coordinate 33,633,578 downwards.
GAGTTTATTTCCTACTAAAAGATTCTTGCTTATTCTTGTAGGACTCTATCTAAGGAAAATTCAAGATTTGAACGCTTGTCTATATAAGGGGTTTTCAAGCACAAGTTTTACAAAGACTTCAGACGATAATACATTGCACATACTCTGCAGAATTCTGTTGAAGAATTTGAAGAACTCTGAAGCAAGGTTTGCAACCATCGTTGTTGCATGTCCCCGTGTTGCCATTCGTGTTGCAGACATCAGAGACAACACTGTGGGAACTGTGTTGTTGAAGATCTTTTCTGTCTCTTCAATTTAGGCTACGGGAGTTGCATCTAATTTCTTTTATACTCTGTTGTATTTTAGGATGCAAGTTTGATTTCTCAACTTGTTGAGAAATTTAGGATTTAATGACTTTTCATAAAATTACTAGGATTGCTTTGTAAGACTGATCTTACGTTTACTAGTAATATTTAGCCAGAAGGCACCCGCACGATTTTTATACTCGTGCAAAATTAATTACTTGTGTTTTATTTACGCTTTAAATTTCCGCTGCATTGTGTTGTCTGTGTTTTTACAACACAAAAGACAACACTGCCTATTTTACATAACCAACCACGTACACCCTTTTTTTTCAATTATAATTAATGATAATTGGTGTAATTCAATTATTTTAACCACACAATGGTTTAAGTATCACGTTTTTATTGCTTTTTCTAACATACGCAACTATCGAGTGAATGCATTTTAGCTTGTGAATCAGTTTCGTATAATTCTTTAATTAAAAAAATATTTTTATGTAACATTGAAAAAAAATTTATTTATCTACTTATTTTAAAATTTCTCACGTATAATATCATCTGCATAAATATCGAAACAAAAAATTTAAAGATTGAAATTTCATTTTTGTACATATATAATATTTAAAAAATTATAATAGTTTGGGAAGAATTATTATGGATGTGACAACTATCAGCATAGACTCGGCTTCAAAGTTCAAACCATAATTGAGATGGAGACCATCTCTCCAATATCAACATCGAAATCGTTTTTCAATTTCAAAACTAGAACCATAAATTCATTCTTACGGCTCGACTCTGATTTCTAAAATAAATAATTGGAACCAGTATAAGAAATTGAACCCTTTGATAGTAAGTTCATTTAAAATTTCGAGATCGAAAAAGAAGTAAAAATTATTGAAAAAAACAAGAAATTTATATTTTGCTTTAGTATAATGAGTCATGACACTAGCATTAAAGCATATTGGAAAGAATTAACGTATTTAAGGAAGATCATAAACGGATGAAAAATGAGTACAGTAAACTTTTATTTCTAAAATCTTTTTTTTTTTTTGGGTTCGTATACAAAATTGGTACCGACAATGTGAATCCAATGTGATTAGTTAACGTGGTAATTTCGTGTTCATACAACACAAAATATTTAATGAGATAAAAAGTTTCCTTAAAAATACATCTTATCCTCTTTACTGAAAAGCTGTGCAATTCATTTCGACTGATCTTATCTCTTTAGTAAAGCCAGAAACCTGAATTACAAGCTGGGTGTGTGGTGTTGTATTATAATGACTTTGGCATTGGCGGCTACCATTGTAAGAATCGATGGATTAAGGGTTGTGGGGTCACGATACCGTTAATATTAATATTTAAATTAATTTTTATGGTACACAAAATAAAATTTGTAACTTTGACTGAATTTCTTACTCCTTACCTAGGAATGCACATGATCGTGTCGTGTGATCCTTACTTATCACGCTTTTGGCCACGTTAAAACGAACTAGATTATGGTAGTGTTTTAGATAGAGTTTTTAGGCAGTATTTTTCAACTTTTTTACATAAAATTTTGAAATTTTGTGAAAGAAAAGCTGATCAGAAGTGATTCTTAGAATCTCTTTTAAATACTGTCTACACCTGATTATGTGATTCAATTATAAAAATAAAAGAATTACAGCTCAACTCCTTAAGAAAAGAAAAAAGAGAACTCAAAAGTTCTCGTTCAGATAGAAATAAAAATATGGATGCGTCATTATATATAATATTACCTACTAATATTTAACTAATAACCATGATTATGATTCAATAGAAATGGAATCAAACCGACTGTTGTTTTTGTAAAGCTATCGACCATGTGAACCGGTTACCGCTCATCAAGGCCATTGATGGCTGGCCTGATTCGAATTATGTAGGAGCTAGTGGGATGAACATAGACAATGGTATAGTATATGTTTTGATTAGTTTTTTTTTTATGCTAGTGTAATCGTTTAACTTTATAAAACAAATTCTTATATTTATTTAACTTCCAATATTTTAAAAGCAAATATATGTTGAGGAAAAACCATATAAAATATACACAGAATTATCGTTCCAAACATCAAGAATAAAATTATAAATTGTAGCGAAAGTGTACCTGATACCATAATCCTTAAGCCTTTGACAAAAATTGGTTGATTCTAGATCTACGCGTTATTCCTGATAGCACTTTTGTTTTTTCTATGATTTTATTCTAATAATGAGATTTAGAGATAGTAAAACGCGCCACGCGAGATCCGCTGACCATAACCAAACTATATATATAGATAATTTTGTTAATTATCCCTGATATTTCTATTTCAACACATCAGAAAAACAGAAAAATTACACATTAGTCTCTATACATTGAAGACTCACATCCTATTTCTATCAAATACATTAAAGCTTAATAACTAAAAACTTTAATTGACCACTTTAATTTGGACTTAACTTAATAGACAACCAACAATAAATGATTATTCACATATAAGTTCGTATGCAATATATTCTTTTATTGAGGGGTATATAGTCTAGTTGTACCACGATCCATTTCACAGGGGGGAAACAAACGTGATCACATAAATTCCTATATTGATAAAAATAAAAATAAAAATAAAAAGTTCCTATATTGGCAAGTGGTGGGAATATGCGCATTACAACATTTCCTCCCCTACAAATGCACAATGGAATGAAATGTTGACACATGTAGAAGTGGTAATTATATTTTTTGGTCCCTCATTTATTTGGAGGAGTCGTACTGAGGGATGGGATAACCATGTCAGGGGATAGGATTGAGTTGATGCATATATGGGGTTCGATTAATGAGTTGACATCACTAATTATCCTAATCATTTTGGCTCGGATCAAAAAAAATTTCATCTTTAATTAATTTTCGAAAACGATTATTTATTCATGATCTTTGCGTTTACCGGCTTTAAAAATATATTGATGGGCAATATTTAGAAAATTAGGAGGTCATAGTTTGAAATTTAAATTTATATTGTATGCGTATCAAAATTTCCCAATATTAATTAAAATGGGGAAAAGGTAAAAAGTTGTGTGCTCCTAGCCAATGGGATTTTGACAATGTTAAGGATGGGATAGCAAATCCCAAGTGACTCGGGAAAAAAGGTTGTTTCTATTTCAAGGTAGTTGCATGTAATCTTGAGCGGAAGGATAAGATTGAGGATTAATTAGGGTTTACAAATCATATTTGGGTTTGCCCCGAAGATGGTGGGCACCAATGGATAAGGTTACTTTTGTTTGGATAAATATTGAAAAATAATTTTATTTTTATTTTTAATTATATTTAGAAGTGAAAACCAAAAACTAAAAACTTTAGCTTCTGAAAAACTGCTTTCGTAACAAAACACTACAATTAAGTAAAGTACGTTTTTAAAAAATAAAAATAAAGTGTTTTTGACCTCCTGACTTGACTTCTCCAACCAAACCGGCTCGAAGTGTGCTACACTTATTAAAATTTACGAAAGAAAATTAATGAAGGAAAGAATTGTAAGAATTTAGGATGGTTAGTTTGAATAATAATGTAATAGATATAAAGCATCCGTTTGTCTAAATCTAATTGGTGTATCATAAAATATTGTATCATATATATTGTGTAGCATAAGGTTTCATCCTCACAATAATCTACTTGCCACATATGGACTATCGAAATAATGTATTGTTAATGGTCTCAATTCATTCAGTTTCGAGTTATTATACATTGTTTCGTCTGTTAGAATCTGTTTAATTTTGACTAATATAATGCATTTAATATTGAAATAATCATTGATAATTTGTTGCGGTGCAACAATTGTTTCTATTATGATATCAATAGATATATGACTTTTGAGCTGATGTATAATTTAAAATATTATAATTGAGTCATTACCATCAATTATATATGAATTTTTGTAAAACATGTAGTTCGACTGACCTTATGAGATATGAAATTTCGTTTTTAACCAACTTTAGTGCTTTATATGTGGAACCCTATTTAATATTTATAGTACTTGCTTGTCCATTAATCAACATGCATGTTCTAACCATATTATCAAAAGTTCTTGAGCTTAGAGATTCTCGTGAGTTGGAAAATTCAATAATTAATTACTTACTTTATCCATTCTTTTTAGAAAGATTAGTTCTTTGTTAAATGCAAATAATTAAGGGACTGAGAACGATGCCGCATGCTACGGGGAGCAGTCCTCGATGTGCATAATTTAATAATTATTATGATAAATAATGAATCCGAATTTAATTAAATAATTAATCACGACTAATTGGTGTCATGTTTATCCCGACAAATAATGCTCATGTTTCCGATCTTCCAACTTTGCCTGTGGATGCTAATTACACCCCGAAGTATATATATATAGATCTAGAGAGAGATTATGAATGTTGATTTTTTCCCTTGATTTTGTTGATTTTTTATATATATGGAAATTAGAATCAAACACGTAGATGTCCAACATCTATAGGATGATATAGAATATTCGAGGATCAAATTGATAATAATTTTTTTTTTGGCGTAAAAATTCTGAAATTTAATGTAGGCAATTTCTTAAAATTCAGGTTTCCTCCTCGATTCTTTAGCTAGTTTTTTGGTAAAATTACATTTTCTGTTTAGTAACTTTCATTTTTTTGTTGTTATCATGTTGTCGGTCAATTTACAGTCTTAGTTAACTAATTTGTGTTTTTTTCTTTCAATATTAGCCATTTTTCAGCTAAGTAATGTGTCAACACGTACAAATTGATAACGCGATATGGCGTCACAGATGCCCCAACACTGTGAGTGCAAATTAATAGACTATATAAGTTCGTGAATTGACCGATATAGCATAAACCTAAAATGAAAACCGTGCAAATTATATGATCGAAAAATTTATTTTCTCTTAAAGATTTTACGCTATGACAGTATTTCACATAAACCATTCTTGACAATGATATCGATTATGCTTAAGCAAGTAGCTAGCAACAGGAAATGAAACATCGTTCAACTTTTTTATGTATTACACGGTTAATTTTACATCATAGTATTTCGTGCTTTCTTTTTCAATTTTTCCCCAATCGATGCATATATAATGTATATAAAATGGATTTTTAATTCATACCAAATCAATTTATTTTCTATAACGTCGGTCATATTTTCTTCCTCGAGTACTCGGCCACCATTCTTCCTTACAAGATGGAATAGTTCAAATTTTAGATATGAAAATCATCAAACACCAAAGAGATCAGTTAATATATTCGAAGTGCACTATGTTAGTATTTCGTCTCAAACTCGTATCTCGTCTCAAACTTACTACGTTGATAATAAACACCCTTTTATTCACATATAAGTTTGTTATTCAAAATATCTGTTAGTGTTTTTAATCCCAAAATTTCCTCGTCCGTACAATTATTTTAGTAGGACCTGAGGCATGCCACGGCTAACATATTAATTTGTTCATAGTTTAGCAAAAGTATAAAGCTGCATGGATAGGGATGTGTGTTCTCTAGATTCCTGACCCATTCATTAATATAATGTCGCAAAGTTTCAAAGAAAAACAATTAATGAACGAGAAGAACTGTCACCACTCGCAATTCAATTTCTTCATGGTCAATTTTGTTTGTATGTCACATGGGTGCACGTAACTTCAGTGACATGATAGCCGCCTCCACGAGAGTGACGAATTGGATCGAGTCATTTAAATCGGGGAAATTGTATATATCACCCTTGTGTAATGTCGGGTTTGCTGATAACCCTCTATGAAATTTTTTTAAGCTAATAACCCCATGTGATTCTAGATTTATAGCATGCACACCCCTTTTGATTAAAAAATGACGAAAATACCCTTGAATTTTATGAACTCTTTAATTTATCATTTATTTTATGTAGGGGTATTTTCGTCATTTTTTAGCTGAAAAGGATGTAGATGCTACAAATCTAGAATCACAGGGGGTTATTAGCTTAAAAAAATTTTATAGGGGGTTATTAGCAAATCCGGGATTTCACAAGGGTGATATATGCAATTTTTCCTCTATATAAATTTTCTTTTAATTAATCAATAAACGTAAATTATGTTGGGTCGTAAAACACAAGTAATCTTTATTTTGATGATAATAAAAATTTTTATAATGTTTCTAACATAATTAATCAAGTGTGTAGTTGGTAGATCAAAGTTGAAAGTTTTGTGAAGTTGAAACTCAAATTTATTCAAGCTGAAATTCTGGCGCAGTTGATTGATTCGAACCTATCTCATAGCTTAGTTAATTTAAACATGACTAGCTCTGGTATATTGGTCATATCATTCAGCTCGATTATCCAAATGAAACGATTCAACATGCATTACAAATATAAGAAAATTTTCTACAAATCATATTCACAAGTCAAAATCTGAATCGAAGCTTAAGAAGCTGATAAACTGCATTGAAATCTCTGGTTCTGCACTGAAGAGCAGAATTTCTGGCACAGCTGAGTATTTCAAGCATATCTCTCTCGTACAAATTCAAAATCGAGTGATTCATAATTTCATGGAAAGCCAAGACAAAGGACTACAACTTTCTTGTTCATCACTTTGCCCAAAATGTCACGCCCCGGAACCGGGCCTAGTTGATATCGGCGTTATTTAACAATTTAACATTGAAACAACAAACCTCGTAGTACAAATCTTTCCAAAAACCAGTCTATTTCATAAACCATAACTGCTTTTTACAGTGAAAAATACAAGTGCGGAAGCAATTAACGTAGTAAAAAATAAGACTGAAATAAATTCTTGAATTTCCATATCTTGAACTTGATCACCAACCCCAAAATGCGTGTTGTTCATCATCTTCCAACTCATCTTCGCCCGTATTTGGGGAAGAAAGTAAGGGGGTGAGTGTTTTGGGAAACACTCAGCAAGTGGGGGCCAATCGTACACACAAATATCGAATATATATATATGATACGAATTCAGAAAAAGACATGTTCCAGAACATGTCGCAACAGGAGTCAAGATATGAGACAAACAGAATTCGAAACAGAGCATCAAGACAAATCATAACTGAAGCATAACTTAGACATAGCACTGTTATTCATCTCGTTAATCCTTGGCTACTGATCAATTCCTAATTGTTACTCCTCTAAGGGGACGATGCCTTAAACGGTTATTATAACCCACCGCATCAGGGCCTTATCATATCATGTTTTCGGAATTTCCTTACAATTTCTTAATTTGAATCCTAATAGTGCATTTCAAGATCTCATTGCATAACAGAGGAATCGTACAGAACGAAACATGAAACGAAATCAAAGAACATAAAACAAACAGTGTACGATCAAAACTTGAAACGGATACTTGGTGATTTCAAACAAGAATAAGCTCAAACAAAGATTTCGATGGTTTCTTAGAATAATGCTTAGAGAATCAAAATTAACAAAAAGAGTCCAATAAAAACAAGACTCAATGATTTCCATCGAATTGAAACAAAGATGGCTTAAAGAAACAAAAATCCACTTACCTGATTCCCACCAAAATTGAAGTATATTGGATATTTGGTCAGAACTCTAACTCAAAATTGGATGACACCTCGATCAGGACTTTTAACTGCACTCTTGCTCGACTACTTGCTTTGAACACAAGCTACTCCAGATTCGAAAATTAGGCAGAGTCTCAACCACTATAGATACTAAATTTTGTGAGATATGGAGAGAGCAAAGCTCGGGTTTGGTGTATCTAATTCCTTCAACCTTGAGCTCTATTTATAGGTGAGGTTTAGTAGAAGGTGAAAGGACACTCTTAATGGTCATAAAAGTCCTTAATCATGTCTATAATGATAATTGATGATGGGAGTTTCATGGTTTGTCCTTTGGTTTTCCAACTTCTTGAGTTAAAGCCAACATTAATTGAGATAATTAATCTTACATAACTCTTGGTGCATGTAAATTTCTTGATCTTTACACAAAAATCAGTGAATCAAGAGCTATAATCAAGTGAACAGATCATATCAATTTAGACTAAACCAGATCAATTCGAATGGACCAGATCAACTATAGACCAGATGAATTGGACCAGACCAGACCAAAGTTGGACTATACCAGATCAAAGTTGGACCGGAACAGATCGGTCAGACCAGATCAATCAAACGAGTATGATGAATAGTTAAATCAGCTCAACTTCAGAAAATTGCCATTAACTCAAATATGATCGTTTCAACATCAGAAAATGTCTAGAAACTTCCCAAATGGTCATATTTTTTAATCTAACGTTCATATCATTATTGAAGACTATAATACAACACTTTAAAGATCAAACAACAGTTTTTGTAGGGAATTAAGAACATGAGCAGAGTATAGAAGAAAAACGAGGTAGAATGAGAGCAAGCCCAAAGTGTGATGAACAAGAAGAGAGATGACCTTTCAAAGTTAAATCATCCACACCAAATCAAGTTTATAGAACATTCTTCCACATCCAAATATTGTTAAATATCAGTTGAAGAGAACTCACTCGCACACATACGAGAGATGCGCTTTGAAAGATTAATTGAGTGAGAGTCTTAGCACATGGATATTAAATATTGTGTTTGTAGTCTTGTCATAAGATACGATAAACATTATGCGGATTGTGAGGTTGAAGCCTACAATCGAGTGGTTAGGAGTTCTTGTTTAGGCAGTGGGTAAGTCCTAAACTAGATTGGGTATGTACAAATGAATTGTATAAATCAAAATCTTCTAGTGGATCCTTCAAGGGGAAGAATGAGTGAAACGACCCTAACTCTCTAAATGTAAATAAATATGCGAATTTTTTTTTTATTTTTACTTACTAAGTAAAAATATGTACATACATGCCCATACATATATGCACAAAATAAGTAGATTTAAAAATAAATAACTTAAATAAAAATGCAACCTTTAATAAATTAAATATCTGAGTCAAACATTTAATAAAATGCTGACATAAGCAAAATAAATAAAATTTGCATGCACTGAAAATATTTAAATAAAATGAGTAATAATATCCACCACTGAAAATAAATAAAATGTATGACATGATAAAAATATTCAAAACATGACGTAGACTCAGACAACGGTCATGGGGTTACTGCATGTCCGCTCATAGGTCCTCGCCGCCGGTGAGTACTACATCTTCCTCTACGTACTCACCTGTACCATATCAGTGTAGTGAGCCTAGAGGCCCAACATGCTAATATAACAAGGGTTTAAAATAATTTAAATCACTTTAATACTAATACATAACATATACATGAATGAGCATGCTTAAAAAATATCATGAACATAACATAAACTTAAATTAGACTTGAATATCATAATAATGCATAAACATTGTTGAGCAAAGTATTTTCTAACATCGAAAGGTCGTATCCATAGTGTAACCATACATACATTAAATACTGATCAGCGTGGTAAACCAACGTACGTGGCGGTGACGAATCACCTCTTAAATTGGCAGTAAACTGCCCTTCAATAGTTCACATATGGGGACGAATCCCCCTTAAATTGTCACACTACTTCAACTTCCAACATAAAAATTATTTTTTTTTGCTCAACCTTAAACATTAAATCATGCATAAAAATTATTTCATGAATGCATGTACTTAAATAAAATGTGTGTCCTTCATATATATTTAATTTAATTTCATACTAACATATAAATATTAAAAATAACTTCCATGCATAAAAATAATTAAATATATATTCAGGACACATGCAATTTCTCATGGGTTGTACTGAACTGCTGGCCCTAACACTCAAGCCCAATTTCTTAAATTCTGGCCCATTAACACTGAGACTGGCCCTTAACATACTTAAGCCCATTAACACATTTCTAATCCCAATAAAAATTTTCTGGCCCAATAACACTCTATTCTGGCCCAATGGGCCCAAAAGCCCAAAGACTGACCCAATAATTTCCATGGGCTCTAAAGCCCATAAAAATTAGTGAAATAACTTAAATTAATTATTTAAGCCCACTAAGAAAATTTAATATAGTCCATTAATTTAATTAAATTAATTAGCCTAATTAAACACTTAGACTTATTAATTAACTTAAAAATAAAATACCCGAGCCCAACTAACTTGACCCGGACCCGGACCCGGACCCGGACCCAACTAACATAACCCAAGACCCACTGACTTGACCCGGACCACCAACCCGACCCGGACCCACACTGAAACCCTAAACCCGTCGCCCCTCCTCTATGCCTCTCGGCCGCGAGCAGCAGCCACTCCATGGCTGCTGCCGACCTGCTCCGCCCGCCCCTGGCTGGAGCTCCGCCGCCCAGACGTAGCCCACATCTGGGCGGTCCTAACCTGACCAAGGCCCCGACCCCATGCAGCCCCACGCATAGAGGCCGAACCCCCTTCCATCGAACCCTAACCTGCGCACACACAAGGCCGATCTTGCACCAGCCCTTTCCTGGGCTCGTTTGGCTCGAACCACTCGAGCCACTCGAGTCCAAACCACCCTCACACAGCCTAGGAACCCCTGGCCAGCAGCTGGACGCACCCATGGCTAAAAAAACGTGAGCATGATTCAACCCATCCAAGAACAAGGCGCATAACAACAAAACCAATCGCTTTTTCTGAAAATTTCTTGAATAATTCTGATAATCACACACACACACGCATAAACACTGATATGGCATCAAAAATCGAAAGGAAACATGCCTAGCACCGAAGATTGAAGAGAAGTAGGCGTAGATGACGATTCCGGGACGACGGAACGATGATCAACCACCTTGGAAGCTTAAAATCGATCTCCTAAGAAGTTTTCTGGCCTGGAACGATGAAGGAGATGAAGAACAAGGGAGGGGGTGGCCGCTGAAGGATTGAACGTAGGGTTTGGGGTAGGTTTAGGGTAATTAGAATAAAATAAGGTTTAGGATAATTAAAATATTAATAAGGGTTTTAAATATGAAATATATAACTTAAAAGCTCTAAATAATATTTAAAATCTGATAACTTTAATAAAATCTCGAAATATATAATTAAAGGAATTTTAAAGATAGTAAAAAGTCATTATTTTGGCTTATTTTGAATAAAAACGGACTCCTAAAAGTATATAAAATTAAATACTGATAATTTTGAGGAAATAAAACTCAAAATAATATTTTTGGGCTCTAAAAATGCTCATGAAATAAATTGGATAGAAAGTTGTCATCTCGTCCGTCCACGGTCCCGTCTACGCGATAAAATGATTTAAATGCCAAAAATCATAAAAATCTCAAATTATGGGTTAAATGCTTGAAAATAAATCTTAAAACATGCACAAATAATTCACATAATAATTTAACCCATAAATATAAAATTTTAAATAAATAAATTTCCTAATTATGCATGCGAATTTACGTATTAAAATACCGAGTGTTACAATGAGTGACGTAGGAGTTTTGTCTCCGGACATCCATTAACAAATTCGTGTCTATTTATTTATCGCATTTACTTTACTTTTGCTACTGTTTATAAGATGCATTGGTGAAGCACTTTATGTGTTCTTCATAGATCAAAATGTTGCATAAAAAGTGTTTGATAAAATGTTTCAACCAAACTGTTTTTGTCATTCTATTTGCATTCTTTTCAAAAGATTTTCAATTGTTTAAATCAGTTTTAGAGGGATTATTTTGAGTGATTTTCGTTTGGTTTGAAAACCAAACTTGATATAATATCTCGGTGCTCGGTTCATTTTCGATCCTAAAAAATTATATTAAAAATAACAAAATATAATATGCTCCAGGCATATCAGAGATTAGACGATCGGAGCTCCGATTTCTAATGATCTCCAAATCTTGAGTACTTGGGACAATATAGATAGTTATGTTTGTGCTGTTGATATATTAGGTTGGCCTTACATACATTTTTTTCATGATGATGCATGGAACACACTATTATTATTATTATTATTATTATTATCTTTAAATGTAGATTTAGTAAACTTCAGTATAACATAATAGCTTACAAATTACAACGTTAGCCACGTGCTGAGTTGCCTTGAATAATAATAAAATATTCTTGTTATATATATATCTTGATATTTTTCAGGTTTTGATCTGATACCTCTCTATGCTATATAATAGATTGTATGTCTTCTTGGGAGCCGTATCCCTAAAATAATGTCAGTTATACGATTTTTTTTACCCATATCACTTTCATTTTCTATTTTCATTGGAGTTAAGGAAAGAGTTTTTGCAACTGGTTCTCGAACATGGATGAACTAGATATAAGCCATCAATAATTATTTTGTATATGTTCTAAATATGCAGATAATTTTTTTTTTTTTTTTGAAAAAATTAATACGATTTTAGGTCTAAAATATATTGGAAAATTTCACTTTCCTTGATATTTTCATTTTTTTAATTTAATAACATTTCGACGTTCACAATTCATTTCAAAATAATAATTATCATGATCAAAACCCTAACCCCTCTCTAAAGATGCATTTTTTCTTTATCCCTGACAACATTTACGATTTGCTCTTCGCGATGGTTAGTTTCATCTAATAATTAGTTTCAAAATTTTCATCTAATAATTAGAATTAGAATATATACAAATTCGTGGATGGTGCAAAGTGTAACGCAATAATACATACATACATACATACATACATACATACATACATACATACATACATACATACATACATCACAAAAAACCCATAATTTACGGCTTAATTTTGGCATTAATTTATGTGCTTATTGCTTTCTAGGTAACCTAATTAGCACCATTATTCTCCATTCAATTTCAAGGCCTGCCCAGATTATAGGTTCTACGTGGTCGACCGTAACCCATAAATCCATTTTTCAGTATGAAAATGAATTATCAATATCATGTAATCTCTCAAACAAATTATAATCTCTCAAACAAATTAATTTATATTATTTTCAGTTTTTTCAAAGAGGGGGAAAAAAAACAGTCATATATATGGGAATTTTTTTTCGTCCTCCATTTGATAATGTTTGAATTCTTGCGATCTATGTATTTTTCATTTTTCTTATATCAGTTTTGGTAATTTGATTTATAATTTTGGTCAAATTTCTGTCGAAATGCTTACATGTCAGTCAGTAATGTAAAAAAAATTATTAAAATTGTAGGAAAACAAAAATAATGAGCTAAATCTAAAATTTGATAATATATAAACTGAAACTGCAAGCTAAGGAGACAAAAGCATAAAATAAATTTACATAAGCTAATGTGAATTGCACACTACTGCATTTGTCCGGTGGTTTTTAAAGCAATATATTTTTATTGTGAAATTCTTTAATTTAAATTATCAATTGTGATCAAAATTGAATGATCAAAATTGAATTATAATAATTATTTTATTTAATTAGTTATATCTTGGTAAGAAAAAAATACAATATTACGGGATTACGAAAGCATTGTAATTTTTTTGTTAAATATATGTTCGCATCATTTTTAGAAATCTGTATTTTCTAGACTAGGTTGATGTTTTTATATTTTGAGTATATATGTATCACATATATTGTACGTGTAATATTAAGATCTAGTTTGGCCCATATAACGAGTTAATTATAAAAAAAATTCTAATTTTATATTTCACTTTATGTTAAACGCCCTTCATTTTATGAAGAAAATTGTTTAGGTTTTCTTAGCCATATATATTCATGTACTAATAGGATGTATATACATTTTTTTAATAATATTTAAATATAAATTATAGTTTCTCTATATACATAAAAAATAGAATATAATGCTCCAAGTTATTTTTTGATGATTTTATTTATATATATGAAAAATCAAAATGAACCAACTACTTATTATACCTATTATTTTCGATCCAATATTCTCATTTCACTTGCATTAATATTTTTTCTTTCTCCCACTTACTCGATTTGTTTATTGTTTATTTATTTATTTTTACATACTTTTCCCGATAATCATTACATTACAATTATATTTTAAAGGTTATCAATTATTAATTTTAAATCAAGATATTATTGCTCGAAAGTAACTAAAATCATTTTCCACTAATGGTTGATTAACATATACATGATTTTATCTTCTTGATTAATGCAATATTTAAAGGTTTTTTTTAGTCAAATGCAATTAAGCCTTAAAGTTAAGCCCCACTTTCAACTTTGCTATTGGTAGGCAAGCTCTAGTCCACGATTACAGTCCATTAAAATATGAAAAGTAATCCTCACCCTTACCTCCACCAAATATATATAAACCAATTAGAAAACCCTCTAGTACTATAATGTTTTGAAAATAAATGCATTATGAGGTCGATCATGGTACTGTGGTGGTTAAATTGTTTACAAGATTCGAACAATATTATCATAATCGATTATATTTTTTTTGTAAAATGATTGATCTTCGATCTTACAATTGATATATATGACCAAAAACTATATATTTGATTCTCGATCGTTTGTGTTAGAAATGAGACTAGGACCTAACTCACCTCAAAAGCTAGCTCAGGAGGTGAGGATTGCCCTTGTCTATATTAAGGGCTCCCAGTACTATATCCTACCAATGTGGGACAATATTTCAACACACCCCCCACAAGCCCAGGAATGAACATCTGGAGCGTGGAGATATTAACGGGTGATTTAAACGCCCAGGAATGAACATCTGGAGCTTGAAGATTGGCCTAATTATAGGCAGCCCAATTACGGAGGGTCTGGGCTCTGATACCATGTTAGAAATGAGACTAGGACCTAACTCACCTCAAAAGCTAGCTCAGGAGGTGAGGATTGCCCTTGTCTATATTAAGGGCTCCCAGTACTATATCCTACCAATGTGGGACAATATTTCTAAGGCTGCCTATAATTAGGCCAATCTTCAAGCTCCAGATGTTCATTCCTGGGCGTTTAAATCACCCGTTAATATCTCCACGCTCCAGATGTTCATTCCTGGGCTTGTGGGGGGTGTGTTGAAATATTGTCCCACATTGGTAGGATATAGTACTGGGAGCCCTTAATATAGACAAGGGCAATCCTCACCTCCTGAGCTAGCTTTTGAGGTGAGTTAGGTCCTAGTTTCATTTCTAACAGTTTGCAATTGTAAGATATGTGACAATATGATATAGCCCTCATCACATTACCCATACATATATTATATATATACTATAATAAGCTTAAAAGGTATGAAATCTTTCAACAACTAAAGTGTCACACTTTGTAGAGGATTAATTAATTCGTTATTAATTCCCCTTTAATTAACGATCGAAAAGTATAATACGTGGACGATTTACGAGGTAATATGTGGCATTCCAAGGATCCTTCATTTAATATTATTATTCTGTAATACATTTTATAAATAAACCCTATTAAATTTATCAACTAGGGTACACACACACACACACAAACAAAGAATTCAAAAGTTGTTTTTGCCCTTTCTTCTGTAAACCTCCACGAGCTTTAGCCGCACATGCTTTGCACTTAAAAACTCTTTATATATATATATATATATATATATATATATATATTAAATGAAATTATAATAAAGGGTTTTAATATTTTTCAATAATTTGATGATTTTATAACACGTTTCGATCAATGGGTCTTGCCAGCATATATTTTTGGACATTTCAGGTGTCTTAGATCCGAAGACAGCGCTGTAAAATGTACCCTTTTTCCTATCTTCTTTTTGAGCGCTAGTTGATGAGCGTGAATTCGCATCCTCCAATGGTGGTCCTTTATAGTCAGTGTTATCCAGTAAATGTCTTCCATTTTCACTAGCAATCGAGTGGGATGTTATTGGATATATATATAGCATGAAAATAAATATTATTCTAGGTTCCGAGGAAATGTGTTTTGGTTTTTTGTGATTTTGATTTTTTAGAATTTGATTTTTTTTCATTGATTAGGTGAGTCTCGTGTCGATGCAATATCAATATCGTCTCGAAAGATATTTCGAATATATGTAACACTAAATTATTTTAATTGTACCTATGATATATATTTGTTTTTAAAAAAAATTGATTTCTATGTTATCCAAATAAATCAAGTACGTATAGGAAATATTTGGACTGATGTAACTCTTTTAATTCAATTAATATTTTGGGTCCAATTTTGTTTGGGATATTTTTAAATTTATTTATCTCAAAGTTTAATTCAAATATTTTAAATCGTCAACTCAATCCGATGCTACAGTTCTATTGTTATCTCAATCAAAACAATTAACGTGATTCGAAAAAAAAAAAAAAACCTTCATTCATGTTCATCACCTTATTCTTTTTTTAAATTTCTTTTTTGTTAAATTATCCGAAATCTGTCACTTCATCCAAATGTAATCATGTGTATTTCTTTTTTCAATATCAAATATTGATCTTTCGATCAGTCTTTTTCTATCCAAGGCAGCATAAAAAAATTAAAAATTATTGAAAATTTGAAATTTTGGGAGCCAAACTAATAAATATAGCATGAATAAGAATATAAGAAATAAGATGATGCATTAATATATATATATATATATATATATAAATATAATTAGGTTTCGTTTGTACAAGTACTTATAAAATATTTTTATAAATTTTTTTTTTAAAAATTATAAAATAATATTTTAAAAGTATTTTTAAGAATAAATTTTTATTTGGACGACTATTCCATAATTAAAAATGTTTTACAATTGAAAAACTAATGTGTCCATCATTTCCTTCAATTCTAATATATATATATAAAACATATTTCATTGGTTCTTTAAAAACTATATTTGGAGAGCACTTCTTTAAAAAATGCTCAACTAAACATTGATCAGTTGGCTCATTCTTGTTATATTTGGAGTAGAAGAACCCTCAATCACAAAAGTCTACAGGAAAAACATTATAAACAAAATCTTATCAATTGGCAAGAAAATATGGGCTTTGGAAAGGAATATGCGATGGGTTGCTTTGAGCCCAATTTTAGTTTTAGGGCCTGACTTGCCTGTTATGCATCGCACCTAGTAGTTTACAAGAAAACGAAGGATATCCATGTGGCCCAATGGTTGAACATTGTAACTTTGTAAGGGTATTTTTTTTTTAAAAAAAAAACAAACAAACAAACAAATAAAACAAAGAAAACAAAGAAAGAACGGGTATCTATATTTGACTTTTTATTTTATTTAATTTTTTGAGTTGGAAAAGGGGATTGTCACAATTGGATCTCGAATTTGAGACCTCGCCTCATATTAGAGAATTAGGTGTCAGATGAGTTACACATCATCAGTCATATTTGACTTTTAAAATAACATAATAATGTCGTTGTTGTGGTTGTTGTTATTATCATTATTATTATTATTTTGAATTTTAAGATGATATATTTGGTATGAAATAAAATTTTAGGAGATATTGTAGTTTTATAAAATATAAAATTTTAAATAATTTAGAAGGTAACCCAACTTATCAAATAACTTATTTCGATATATACAAGTTGTTTTAATTGTTTTTTTTATATTTCAGATTATTTACCAAAAACTATAAGCTCTCAAATTAACATATTATTATCTTATTATTATATTATTATTATTATAATAGAAAATTTTTAATTAACTAACTTTTAATTAATTGGTGAAGTTTGAAGATGAAATTACGATTATATCCTAAGTTAATTCTCAACAAATCCAAAATTATTAGACAAATTAGTTATTTTATATGGTCTTCTTTTTTTAGCATTAGATTCTATCTTATTTACTAAAATAACACTCGTTTTTTTGTTTGTATTTTAAAATTGTAAAATTAGATAGTTATCACTCTAAAATTTTTGAATATCTAATTTATTATGTGAGTTTTAAAAAAAATTAATTAACACAAAAAATTTATGTATATGCACACATCGCGTGCAAATGACCGTTAGTAACTAATTGTAAGTGTTTATAAACTAATTAGACAAATACGTATTTGTTGTTTAATGTCTTAAAATCATTTTAAAAAAAATATCACCAAACAATTTTTAAGAGCTTTTAGCATCAGACACCCTATAAGTTGCTTTCAAGTACTCCCAAATCCTAAAACAGCCTGCGAGGCTATGACATGCTTAGAAAAATAATTTTGCAATAGTGAAAAAATGAATTGAAATGATCTTTAGAAAATTGAATAAAACTATTCTCTTTTTTTTTTTTTTTGACATGGGAAGCCGCAACCTTTCGGTGCGCTTTGGATAAACCTCGGACTAACACAATATCCTGCAAACTACGCTAGTCAAGTAAACCACATTAGGCAAGCTCTGACCCCTGTGTGACAGGCTAGTCCAAGAAGGTGTTGGCAGGAGGAATCGAACTTTTGAACTATAACCAATAGTTAACCTACTCCACCAACTTGGACACCGGATAACAAAACTATTCTCTTTTATTTTAAAGCATACGGTCAATTTTAATAGTAATTTCTATGAGATCATCATATAAATTAATTTTATGAGACAAATTTTTACAATGATCTTACTTATGAAAAAATAATATTTTTTTATATAAAAAATATCACTTTTAGTTGTTGATATAGATGACTTTAAAGATCAAATTGACATGTCACAATTTTTTTATCTCCTTAAACTAGAATCATGTGGAAAAATTAGTTTAGCGTACGGAGGAGAAAAGCGCACTTCCAGATACGCATAAATCGCATCTTTAAATGTCTCCAGTCCACCTTAGTCTCGTACCAGGAGAAAGCGCGGTTTCAAATACGCACAAATCGCGTCTTTAAATGTCTCCAGTCAGCCTTCAGTCTCGTACAAGTACAAGGATTCAACGGATTGTAGGGGAGGGGATTACGAGAGCGAGCAAGCATGGCGGAAGAAACACTGCTATCCCTTAGGTCTTTAATGGCCGCACACTTTCCGCCGCTCGACGCTTTAGTCGTTCCTTCTGAGGATTATCACCAGGTTCCGTTGTCTGTTGATCATTTATGCATCAATTCAAGAATCGATATGTAGATCGATTACTGTTATCTTTGTTCATTTTGATGTGTTCGACGTATTTGCTGTCTCTGTCTCCTTTTCCAATTGTTTTGCTGCTTACAGAGTTTATTTTATTGTTTTTTATTTTGTTATGTTCATGATCGATCGGTGATTGATTTGGCAGAGCGAGTACGTCTCTACGCGGGACAAACGAAGGGAATTCGTGTCTGGATTCACCGGCAGTGCTGGTTTGTTTTGTTTTTTTATCAATTGACATGTGTGGTTTGATTTTTCCTTTATCTTTTTGGGTATTTCTTTGCATGTATAAGAGATAAATGTATTATCTTGATGCTAATTTCCATGATTTGGTCGCCTTGTTCTTTTGACTGGTTCATTTCTTTGATGCATTGCCAGTGCATTAGTTGTTTGATGCAGTATACCATTGTGCATGAATGATTTACGACCAACCTATCAGATCATGTAAAATAACTTTTCAATTTTGGAAATTGAAGTAAAATTACGCGTACTTCCCCTAGTTTGACAAGTAAAGAGGGTGAAAGTTGATCGATGATTAGTTTATAGGAACTTGTGCTGTATTGGAGTCCATTTACTTGAATCTAATGTAATGTATTTGTCAAAACTCAATACATTGTAGGTTTAGCACTTATAACAGCAAGAGAGGCGCTACTTTGGACAGATGGGCGGTACTTTTTGCAGGCAGAGCAGCAACTAGGCAGTCAGTGGAAGCTGATGCGAATGGGAGAAGACCCAACTGTTGACATCTGGATGGCTGATGTGAGTTTTCTTTACCTTATACTAATCATCAGCTGTCAGAATATTTATGTAATTATTAAAGAAGCAATCCCCAATCCATCTATAAATTTTAATGCGTAAACATACTCAGGCATGCGAAGTACTGACAAAGATTGACTTGTGATCATATATATATTTTCATCTTCTATCTATAATTAATTGCCTCTGACACCATAATGTAGTAAAGGTTCAGAATGGATTTGGTGTGCTTTTCTGGTGATTAAAAAGAAGATTCAAGATGAACACTTTTTTGTTATGCACTTCCAAATTCCAATCTGGAACGATAAATCCTTTGGGCATGGGCTACTTTCATATTCTCACTAACATTCAGACCCGCAGCAATTAAATGCTGATAACCCTATTGCATGATTACAATGTTTCTTTGTACAGATCCCATCTCAAAAGAATGTTAAGCGTTATTGTAACCTTTTAGCTGTATTTGTCTCCTCATGTTTGTATAATTCACTTCTTTTTATATTTTCTAGCATGCTGAATTTAAGAATCTAATAACCTTTTTCTTTTATCTGGACTACACTTTCTTATTTTTGTCATTAATTTGTGAAACAATGTACAGTTCTGAAGCTACTCTGGGTGTTAAGTAGGGCTTAGCTTTGGTTACCTTGTTTTGAATTTGTTTGCCATGCTCATGTCCATGTTGATTGAAATTTTTGATCTGCTAGAATCTACCAAAAGATGCAGCTATTGGTGTTGATCCTTGGTGTATCTCAGTCGACACAGCACAGAAATGGGAGCGTGCTTTTGCTAAGAAACAACAGAAGCTGATTCAAACGACAACAAACTTGGTAGATGAAGTTTGGACTAGTAGGCCACCACATGAAATAAATCCTGTCGTTGTGCATCCACTTGAATTTGCTGGTTGTTCTGTTGAAGATAAATTAAAGGATTTGAGGGAAAAGTTTGTGCCTGAAAGAACTCGTGCTATAATACTCACGGCATTAGATGAGGCAAGTCTATGATATCACAACATAACATCACTCAGTTATTTGATTGTTTAATCTAAATTCCAGAGATTTCTACTTGGTCTTAGTTTTGATGTTCACTATGTCAGGTGGCTTGGTTGTACAACATTCGTGGTGCTGATGTTTCCTATTGTCCGGTTGTTCATGCATATGCTATTGTAACTTCGGCTTCGGCTTTCTTTTATGTGGACCGGAAAAAGTTGTCTGCTGAGGTTAATACTTGATGCACAATCATTTATTTACTTGTTGATTTGTCGGTCTCAAATTCTTCAAACTTACAGGTAATCTCATATATGGAGAAAAATGGCGTTGAAGTGCGGGATTACAGTGCAGTAAGCTCTGATGTTGTCTTACTTGCGTCTGATGAACTTACTTCATCCCTTTCAAACAAAGTAACTGAACATGAAAATTCAAATAACCTGGACTATGATAAAGACAATTCTGGGATGATAGTGAGTGATAATTCCACAGAAGAGAGTGTCAATGATCTCATATGGGTTGATCCTGGTGCATGCTGCTTTGCCTTGTATTCAAAACTAAACGTGGACAAGGTTTTCCTGCAGTCATCACCTTTAGCTCTTGCAAAAGCCTTGAAGGTATGACTTGTCTATAACACACCACTACTGTGATCGTTGTCCTTGAAGTATCATGACTGTTCGGAAGAATATCTAATGTTCTTGAAGTGGTAATGCTCTCTAGGGCATGTATTGAGTCCCGTGGATCTATAGAGATTTAGAGTCCACTCACCTACTACTTGTTCTGCATTGATGTTCTAATAACACAGGGAAGCACATTTGTTAATTTTAATTTGCCATGGATTGGACTTTCTAAGTGGATGAATCGTCGACACATATTACTCTTGCACATTTGATAATTTCCGTCACGGTTGATTACTTGACTAGGAGACATGAAATCATTTTGGTGAATGGTTTGCTGTCTTTTCTAGTTGGAGTCATCCAGTTTACCAATCATGAGAACTTGAAAGTCATGGACAATATAGCATGTTAAATATGTTGAAATAAGGAACAAGCATTTTCTATCGCCCTCATTGTAGTTGCAACGTAGCACTACAGCCAGAGACGGTGTGGTGATCCAGGAAATCTAATTTCGTGTTCGAGATACATACTCGATGAAGAATTGTGAATGATGTTTCAATGCCCTACAATCATATTTAGAAAGGAGAATGCTTTGATTCCAGAGAAATAATGCTTGTTTCTGATAATGAATTGAATTTCATGGTGGCTCTAATTTTTTCATCAATATTTCTGTTTTGGAAGTGGTGTTTTTTTTCGTCCTAATTTATTGGACTTCTTTTTCTTCATACGTGATTGAAATTTCACTGTGAAACAGAAAGGTGGGATTTAGGTGTACAGAGAAATTATTTAATGAATATTTTTATGCATCTCATGACATTCTGGAAACTATTCAAGTTATTTACATCGATATTTTAGTTGTTTATTGGCTTGAATATCTGTGAACTGTCTCTCTTACATATACTTTCATAGAATCCTGTTGAGATAGAAGGATTGAAGAATGCACACATTCGAGATGGAGCTGCTGTTGTGCAATACCTAGCTTGGTTAGACAATAAGGTATGTTCAGAATTATAATAGGCTGGATACATTAGGTTTTATTTTGTGTCACAGGATTGTGTTTATTGGTAACAACTCTGACGTGGAACATTATGCTTTAGCTCCATTTTCCTACTCGAGGAAATCTGAATTTTCGTTACCACAATTGAATTTGAAATTGAAATCCTGCTTTAATGATTGTGAAAGCTTCGATATTTTTGGATAGGTTTATATTGGAATCCTTATCTTCAAAGCGGTATATACGTTCAAGCGTCAAAAATAGTTTTAGCTTGGGGGAAAATATTAAGTAGGAGAAAGAAAATATCATAAGCTTCATCCTAAATTTGCACATTCACCTTTTTGGCCTAGTATTGATGTATTCTAATCTGCGCCCTAAATTTGGTGTCAGTCTCCAAGAGTGCTATGTATGTGCTCGCGCAAGAATTGTTTTTAAAAATAGTGAGATTGCACAATAAATATATTTGGTACCAATAGAAAGTTTTTTGGACTTTCTAACTTGTGTTTTAGGACTCTGCTCTGTCCATGGCACTATGTAGTTGAATCTCATGCTTCTATAACATGAGATGTCAATCATAAGAAAGATGAAAGCATTTCTTGTACTGTTGCTTTGAAATGACAAAATCGAAATGTTCACAAGAATGATAATGCCAGTATCAGTTCAAGAAATTATTTTAATGCTCAAAGATTTTTCCAATCATTTATTGATTTTCTGTCCCACAAGCTTTGCGATATTGTCAGCTGATAATACTTGTCAAGCTGGGTAATATCTCTTGGATATGATGATAAATTTCATTGTTTTGAAGAAGAGCTGGTTAAATGTGATTGCCTCTAGACATAAACAGAAAATATCTGATTGTGATCTGATTTCATGCGATTGCTTCTTGATCTGACATATGCGATACAGGATGTATGCTTTTTGGTTGAAAGCAAGAGTTTTCAAGGTTTTTTATTATAAAAAAACCTACTGATATACTATGTTGATTACATGTTTCTGTATCCTCAGATGCAGGAGATTTATGGTGCTTCTGGTTACTTTCTGGAAAGTGATAGCAATAAGAAACATCAATTGTAAGTTTGTTGTTCCATTCACGAGTATGAAGTGTTAAGTTAATCCCTTGTATCTTAGCGTTAGTTTTAACCTTGGCATCTTTTCTCTGAACCTGCTGTGTATCAATTACTAGTCTCTCTTTTCATTTCCTTTCCACTTCATTTAACACACTCTCCTGATTGTCGGATTTATGCTGACCATGTTAAGCTAAAATAGATATTGTCCAACAGATACTGGTTCGCAACTTTGTACCATCGCTTGAAGCTTAAGCTTTAGAATTCCAATTTCACTGCCTAATCTGTCAAGCTAAGACAGCTTAAAAGAACTTCAAAACACGTATTCTTCTTGAAGAATCTCTCTCTCAAGATCGGCACTTCTAGAAGAACTATGCATGTTGTGTAATGATGAAACTGGACTAAGCTTAAAAGTATTTGCAAGTAATGCACTATTTTTTTTCCTGGATGGAGCTTCAACCTTTTTCTGCTGTGTAGCCGGTGCCTGCCTACCTTTTTCTTTGAGGTGTAGACCTGAAGTGCACACTTTTTTCTGGAAAGGGTTAAGATTTAGACGAACTTAAATATTGCATAGGCATCCAATTTGATGTTGGATGTTCTATATCCTGGTGTATATTATTTAATCGAAGCACCGTATGGGATAAATACTTTTGAGCTTTTACAGTAATTCAATGGAAAGAAAAATTGTGTGTCTCCACACCGGCTTTTAGGCTTTTGTAGAGGACTAATGAGAAGGGAATAAATTTTTATTTTTTACTTTTTACAAATTGGCTACGTTCTATTATTTAGCCAATCAACTCATTCTTACACCAGTGGTTTTATTTGAAATGCTTACAGGAAAACACCAAAACTGACTGAAGTGTCTGTAAGTGATAAACTAGAGGAGTTCCGTGCATCTAAAGAGGTATTTCTTTGTGTTTCTGCCTTCCCCTCCCTTTCATTGGATAAAGGATACCAATTTTTGCGCTGTACTTTTAAGTAGTTTTATGGGTTTGTGTTTGATTTATCTCTCCATCGACAGTGGATAAATGCAGGCTCCTCATAGATATTATGTGCACAGGGCAGTTTAGTGGCAAAGCGGAATAACTAAAGTTGTACACATGTCAACTTCGGATTTTTCTATTAATATTTGTGTTTTCTTTTATCAACAGCATTTTAGGGGATTGAGTTTTCCAACCATTTCATCTGTTGGTCCAAATGGAGCAATTATACATTATGGTCCAGAGGCAGAAACATGTGCTGAACTTGATCCAAACAGTATGTACTTGTTTGATTCAGGAGCGCAGGTGTGTAAATGAGCATCTTTTTTTCTTCTGTTTTAATTGTGTCTTATTCTTTCATAGAACCTTCATCCTTATTTTTTTCAAGTTGATTTCCTTGGTTTAATTTAATTTAATATGGTATCTAAAGTATCTAGATGGAACAACTGACATAACTCGAACGGTACATTTTGGAAAACCTACTGCACATGAGAAAGCAAGTTATTCAGCGGTATGTGGTGTTTCTTTGTTTCCTTGGTTTATTCTACTTGTGTTTAAAACATGACAATTTCAGTTCAGTTTTTATGAAATGTGTTTATGAAATCTTGTATGTGCATGACTGCATGTGTATGATGATTGATGGGTCACCTTTACCTTCTGTTCTGATTTCAACAAGTTAGCCAATTTGAATTTCCTCATTTTTCCCTTTGATGTGAAAATCTTGAACCAATCTTCTCTGGCCCTTCTCTATCGATCAGGGAGAAAATGGACAGATGGGTAACACAGATCATTGACTTGATTAACCCATATTATATTTTTCGGTAATTGAATCTTGAAATTTCTGATTTTTTACAATTTATACCTGCATGAAGAATAGCATAGAGGTTTGACTAGAAAAGTAATTACACTCGGGAAATTGATAAATGATCATGAACTGTATGCTGAAACCTCTTTGCTTCTGCATCTGTCATAGTTTAAAGTAATCAACCTGACATTTTATCCGGTCATATTTTTTATGTCCTTCTGCAAAGAAAATTTAACCATAAAAATGGCGTTGTTACGAGATCAACCATTGAATTTAAAAATAGGGAAGTGTTATTTAGTTCACATCCATATATGATGTAACACATAAGGGGTCTGATATGTTGGATGCTTCTATAGTTTGAATTCCCTATTTTATTATGTATACATCCATAGGACTCCACATTTTGTACTGGTGAAGAAAAAAGACAAGAAAAAGAAAGGTTGTAAAGCGCATCAATGCTATATTTGTAAAGCACACATGGACACTTGAGATTTACTGCAGCTTAAACTTTGCATAGAATGTGATTTCAATGAATCATAGACATGTATGTTTAGTCATTATTCTTCTTCACTGTGCTCAAGACATTTGTAACTCATACTCATGGCTGTCCATTTCAAGCCCAATCTTTTTCCAAGAAAGTTGACTTTTTCCGTTGTATCCATTTTTTGGACGATGCATTACCCGTGTCACTATTTTATGGTTATCTTTCTTTATTCTCCACTTCAAGTTTAAGTGCGCGCTTAGTCAACTATTCACTCTCCAGAATTCGAGTATTACCTTGCATAAGAATTAATTCTCTTATTTTCTTCACTTTGAGTTCAAAAGCTATAACATTAATTCATGCCACAATATACTTAAATCCTGTATTGCAGGTTCTCAAGGGGCATATTGGCTTGGGAAATGCTATATTTCCAAATGGAACCACGGGTAAGATTGATATTAACATTAAATATCTCATTTTATTGCATGTTTTTTGAAGAGTTCGGGCTGGCTTCAGAAGTTAGGACTAGATTGTTTTCTTGCCAAGTAACCCAAGCATGGTTTGGCTTGACAAAGATATCTGAAAAATTATTCCATGATGTTTCTCGTTTCCACTTTCCAGGTCATGTTCTTGATATTCTAGCACGACTTCCGTTGTGGAAAGATGGGCTTGATTATAGACATGGTACTGGCCATGGAATTGGGTCATTCCTAAATGTTCATGAAGGTAAAGTTTAGTTTGTTTTTGATCAATAATTTTCTTGATATCAAAACGGTTGGTAAACACTGTGAGGCCGGACTTTAGTTTTTTTCAAAATGAGGAGATATAACTGTTTTCTGATATGGTTAGTTAAATTGGATTAAATGTAACTAGTTAATTCTCAGTTACATCAAGAAGATACATTTTTGTTATTTAGGAAAAATATCAAGAGTATGAACTTCTTTTCACTTTGGCCATGTAATTTCAAGTTTGAATGGTGTACTCGAATTTCTCATTACATTCACAGAGGATAATAAGTATGTCTGCTGCATGAGACAGATTCGGTGTTCCAGGCCGAACCCATAACGATGCTTTTAGAATTTTTGGTTTTTAAGATAGAGAGTTCTGGCATATCCACTTCTCCTCCCATTACAGAAATAGAGAAACATGCAAATACACGTAGTAAAATAAGACTCGTACTACTTTATGTATGATTGCCCTATTTTGAGGAACTCCATATTAAACAGGTTCATTCATAGCATTTTGTGCATGGATGTGACATGGAAGTGGATTTTATGGGCATTGAACATCTACTTTTAGAAAGTAAACTAGCTGGTTCCTTTGGTCTTTATCGTTAAACATAGGGATTACTTGCGGGGGACAATAAGAATGAACCAGATAGCTGCATCTAATCCCTCTTAATATCTGCTTTTTGTAGGACCTCATCAGATTAGCTTCAGGCCAGCTGCACGGAACGTGCCATTACAGCCTTCGATGACTGTGACTGATGGTGTGTCCATGGTTTCTCTGATTCAGTTGATTTTGTCTTTTTATCATGAGCAACTAAACCCAAATTTTAAACCACCTAGGTGATTATCAATGGATAATTAAGAATAGTATGATGTTAGGCCTTTTAGTTCTTGGCTATTGTCTCTTTATCTGAGTTATTAAAATAACGTATCACTTATGTGACAGCCTACTCTGCATATTGTGGCTCAGCTGTTTTCAACACAGTATTTTTTTAATTGAAAATGAGTTTAACATTAGTTGTCAAAAAGTTGAGGACAATGTTATTTTTTTTTAAAAAAAATAATTTCATTCAAGGACAGTTCTATTGATAATGATTCTGTGTCGCTTGCTATACTAGGGTTGTTTGAATAGCCATTTTCGAGGCCAGAGGTTGTGTGTGGAGTATTCCCAATTGTGCTTGTTTGAATTTCCTAAATTTGGCCGTCTTTCATTCATGACTTGAGATTCGATTTTTTAAATTGGTTTTACAGAACCTGGTTATTATGAGGATGGGAAATTTGGTGTAAGACTGGAGAATGTGCTGATAGTTAAAGAGGCTGATACAAAGTTCAATTTTGGTGACAAGGGCTTCTTACAATTTGAGCATATCACATGGGTAAACATTTCAGTTTTGTATCGTATGTCTACGTCTCGTGTATACACACCTCATTCTTGTGGCTTGATTCCGTTCCAAGACATCGGCTTTTCCTTCTTTGCTGATACATGAAAGCTTTGTACTTTCAGGCACCATATCAAAGCAAGCTGATAGATGTGAGCCTCCTCGTGCCCGAAGAAATTGAATGGTTGAACAACTACCATTCCAGATGTAGGGAAATTCTGGCACCATATCTGAACACTTCCGAGGTTGAATGGCTGAGGAAAGCTACTGAACCTATTGTTGCCTGAGTCGAAGACTTCAATATGGTATCCTCCAATGTCGATGAATCTTCTTCTCTTAACATTGTTTCATTTTATATTTTATGTGTATATATGGATGAAAAGTCTGTGTCTACTAAATAAATTTAAAATAATTTATTGACACTTACCATTTATATGTATACTTCGAATATGAGATGAAACACAACTTTAAGAACCCTTCGCTTGTTTGCCAAATTCTTGAAAATTTTAGGTTTTGATTGATCATGGGTCGAATATGAATATTTTTTATTGTTATAATCACGAAGGATTATGGTTCTTGTCTAGAAATAATGTGATAAATCATTCATCATCTCTAAAATCCACTTTCCCTTGTTTTCTACACTTTTCGGTTTCCTCTTTTTTCTTTTTAGCATATTTTCTCCGGGTTCAGGATAATGTGACTCTGAATACCTAATCTTATTCAAAATATATTTTAATAAATAACTGAAACCATTCAGCTAAACTGCACTGAATATTACAATATTATATCATAAATATCTCTCTTATTTTGAAAAAGTAAGATCCATTGCAAAGAATGGACTAGCATTGGGACCGATTGCAAAAGTAACGTGGAACGCCAGTTTAAGTGGCGGACCAAGTTGGAAGGATGGTACAGCATTTTTGGGCTCGGGCTATGCCCTTGTGGGCCTGGGTGCCCAATCAAGGGTCACCCGGTGCATCATAGCATCTCCCGCAACAAAATGCATCATAGCATCTCCCGCATTTTTGTTGGTTTTTGTCGCAGTTGTCCGCCACAGGCTAAAAGCTGTGGTTTATAATTTATATATATTTTGATTTAATTTAGATCTCATGTATCCTAGGTGCAGGAACATTGTGTGCGACCACTAAAACCCGGTAGTAGTGCAAAAAAAAAACAAAAACCACTAAAACCCACTACCGGATGTTAGTGATCGCACATAGTTTTCTTGCACCCTAGGGTGCAGGGGATCGGAGCTGTATTTTGATTATGGTATATATATCAAAATCAATTCGACCGGAAGAACGGAAATTTTCATAGATTAATGATTTTATTTATGCCGTTATTTAGTTACTTAAGTACCATTTTTTATTTTATAGTTTATTATTTGTTTAATTCATTTAAATTTAATTTTCAAACGGTTTATAAACTAAAAATATAATATAATAAATTTTTACCTTTTTTTTTGCAAAGATTATTTTTTTAGAGAAAGAACACAATTTTATGTGATTTCTCAAAAAACTTTTTTAAAGAACATCTGATGAAACAACAAGAACTCCTTTTAAAAATTTTCTGAAAAAAATAAAAAAAAAAAATCCTTTTCAAAAGTAAATAAATAAACAAAACAAGCAAGAATCCTATTAAAGGCCCTATGGCTCCAATGGCAAAGACCATATTTTCATTTTATTTATGAACACGTATTCAGGGTCGTTCTTATTTGGAGGCAAAAGAATCGTTCGACTCGGGTTCATTTTTTTTGGGGCTCATAATTTTGAAAAAAAATTATTATATAAAAGTGTAAATTGATCCTATATAAATTAATTATTCTTGGGCTTTTTTCATTCATATCACTGGAAATTATTTTTCTTTTGTCTATTGCCTAATATAATTTTTTTAATTATTTATGGGCCTATTGATAAATTTATTTATGAAGTTTATTATTCTAGGTCTCTTGATAGTTTTTTTTCAAATATAAATTATTTTTTCAGTGCCCAATATGAACAAAAACATTTTTTATTCTTTAAATTTATTATATAGTAGTGTAATTGGACCAATATAAAAACATATTTTCTGACTCATAGGGGTTGTTCTGATATTAATGAATTTATTTTTGGAGTTTTCATTCTTGAAGTTCTCATTACAAGAGAAACAAAATCGGCAATTGATGAATTATTTGAAAAAATAGATGGATATTTCTCAAATGCTCACATTGTTTATAAAATATTGTTGACTATACTTTTTACAGTTTCAAGTGCAAAACAAAATTTCTCAAATTTAAAGCTCTTCAAAATATTTTCTCACTAAACCATGTCATAAGAAAAGATTGAACGAATTGGTTATGCTATTAATTGAGAAAAAAAATCCTGAACAATTTGATCAATATTGTTAGCTCTAAAATGTTAGACGAGTTGGTTTATAGTAATCATTTTGTACATGTTTGATCTTATTACTCAATTAAAATAGAAATATTTTGACTATTGCATATTTTTTAAATCAAAAAATTTGTTATTAGTCTAAAAAAATATGAACTCACATTATGATTTAGGGGTCTCTCTTAAAAGTTAGACTCAAGCCAAAAAATTATTAGGATCGGCCCTGCATGTATTTTCATTTTATTTTTATGAACACATGTATTGTAAATACAAAAATCCTATAATTTCGTCTCGACTCTTGTGTGTCAAATCTGTGAAACAAATCTCTAACCTAACGTTATAACTTTTTATGTTTCATGCCAATTTGTTTTTTAGAAACACATAAGTTCTATTTCGAATAACCAAAATATTTTAATATTTATTCCAATATTCTAAAGAGAGAAATTAGAAAATAGCATTTTTAGGTCCACTAACTTTTTCTATTCTTTGTTATGTTTGTTAAGTATTCAAAATCATCTTAAGTCTCTTGACAGTTGGCAGGGGTCTGTTCTAAAAATCAAAGAACTCGAAAGGGAAATTGAGGGGTTGGCTTCCAAGGAAGAAGCATATTGGAAACAGCGGAGTAGAGCTAGTTGGTTGGCACAAGGGGATCGTAACTCAAAATACTTTCATGCTCGTGCATCTAAAAGGCGAGCAAAAAACTTTATTAGGGGCCTTGTCTCGGCTCATGGAGATTGGTGTACTGAGAAAGGAAGCATGGCGGCCATCATTGAATCTTATTTTTCGGAGCTTTTTTCTTCGGATCACCCATCAGAGAATAATATGGAGCAGATTCTGGAGTGTGTGACTCCTAGGATTGACACAGACATGAATATGGCATTAAAAGCCCCATTTACAGCTGAGGAAGTCAGAAAAGTCCTGTTTGATATGCATCCAGATAAAGCCCCGGGGCCAGTTGGGATGAGCGTGTTTTTCTACCATAAATATTGGAATGTCATCGGTGAGTAAGTTTTTAAGGCTGTTCTTGGGATCCTAAATAAGGGGGCTGATTTAGCAGAGTGGAATGGTACTGTGGTCACTCTGGTTCCGAAAGTCAAGGACCCTTTGGCTCTGAAAAATTTTAGGCCTATTAGCCTTTGTAACATGTGCTATAAAATAATATCTCGTGCATTGACAAATAGATTGAGGCCAGTCATGAACCATACATTGAATGATTTTCAGAGTGCATTTTTACCAGGAAGATTGATTTCTGACAACGTCATTTTGAGTTTTGAAATTCTTCACTGGATCTGCAGTCGGAAAGGGGGTGTAGTGACCTTTACCGAGATCACCTACTAAACAGAACTTAGGCATGCAATTAACTTAATCAAACAATAAACCAGAATTAAGCTGCGGAAACAATAACCAATAACAAAATACAATCCCAAGGAAAGGAATCTGTAAATACCCAAATAGTTATACAACCAAATCGAACAGCTGTATCTACCCAAATACAACAGAATAAAAACCTAGATGAAGCTCCAGCTGGCCAACCACTGCCTAGCCCCTCTTGGATCCACCCGCCTCATCCAAACGCAAACTTGCCCCATGGAATAGGGTGTCCAGAAATACAGAGTACGAGACGTGAGCATAAAACGCTTAGCAGAAGAGTATGAGTATACATGAACGCAAGTGAACCGCCTACTGACTAGAGGTCAAGAATCAGATAACAAAGACAGATCGGCCCTGGTATGTAGCACGCTGTGCCGTCGCTTCAGGAGGTGGCTCACATACCGAAATACCAGTGGATACGCCGGACCCAATTCGATGGAAGTCCATCCACTAACAGGATAGGGTAAAACCCTACTAACAGACATCTCAAAAGAGATAGCTCAATATGCAAATGTATGCAGCATATAATCATGACATATAAATCATGCAGTCACATAATACATGCATACTCAGTCAGGATATCTCGAACAGTACTTTCGTACCTCAAATACTAGGCAAGTGCTACCATCCCTAAGTTCACGCCCATAATCCGCACTTCACTGCCAAATGATACTAATATCATTTTAGTGCTCTAAAAGCCTGAACTAAGATATTGCATATTCCTAAATATTTTTAGAAAGCAAAAGCTATACCTTCGTCCGCCGTTAGCCCTTTGATGTCGATGCCTCCAGAACTTGGGCACAACTCCGTTGCGTCTCCCGAACGCCTTGCCGACCCTTGGGTCAAGCCTAGGAAAACTTATAACTACTAAAATAAGCCTAGAACTGAGAGAGAACTCGCGGAATTGGTGAAGAAATCTGAATCCTCGACCCTATATTTATAGGACACAAACGGAACCTCCGATGCGCCATCGGAGCTTCCGTTCTCGCTTATCTGCCACGTGGCACAATCTGATTGGTTGCCAACGGATAGGGGCGATCGGAACCTCCGTTCAGAACCGGAGCTTCCGATGTCTCACACGTCATGCAAGACATAATACTACCGGAGCTTCCGTTGCGCACCGGAGCTTCCGATCTCCATCGGAGCTTCCATTCTTGCCAACGGAGCTTCCGTTCTGGCTGATTCCCAATTTGCTTAATTAATCTCTTAAACACCTTAATTGGGTACGGGCTACTACAGGGGGTTAGTCAGGTTATGCTGCTTTGAAATTGGATATGAGTAAGGCATACGACAGGGTGGAATGGAGATTTCTGGAAGGGATGATGACGAAGTTGGGGTTTGATCGATCTTGGATTGACTTGGTAATGAGATGTTTCAGCTCTGTACAGTATTTCTTTTTGCTCAATGGGGAACTGATTGGTATCATTATTCCTAGTAGAGGGTTACGTCAGGGTGACCCTCTCTCCCCTTATCTCTTTGTGTTATGTGCTCATGGACTGTCATCGGCTCTAATATCTTTGGAGAATCAAAATTTGCTTAAAGGGGTCCATATTGCTTCGTCCAGCCCATCCATATCCCATTTATTTTTTGCAGATGACAGCTTGATGTTCTTCAGGGCCACGAGGGAAGATAGCTATGCGATTCAGAATTGTTTAAGCTTATATGATAAAGCATCGGAGCAGTTAGTAAATTATGAGAAATCTTCCTTGTCTTTTAGCCCGAATACGAAGGCGCATCTGATTGATGATATTAAAACAATGATGCGTGTTCCGGTAGTTCAAGCTCATGAACTTTATTTGGGACTACCAATATTCTCTTCTCGGAATAAAAACCTCCAGTTTCGGTATTAATTTGGTAGAGAGGGTGGTTAAGAGAACTCAAGGTTGGGGTAATAAGATGTTTTTTGTTGGGGGTAAGGAGAACTTGATAAAATCTGTGTTGCAGGCGATCCCTACTTATGCGATGTCTTGCTTTAGAATCCCGAAATCGACTTGTGAGGAAATTGAAAGAGTTTGTTCCAACTTCTGGTGGGGATTGGAGGATGGTAGAAAGCGGATGCATTGGGCTACTTGGAAGTCTCTATGCAAGACAAAGTGTTTGGGTGGTATGGGTTTTCGCCATTTGGAATATTTTAATAAGGCATTGTTGGCAAAACAGATTTGAAGAATTATCACTAAGCCTGACTTTTTAGTGGCTCGAGTGCTAAAAGCTCGCTATTTCAAACACCAGGATATTATGTCGTGTTCCCTTGGTAGCAACCCTTCTTATGTTTGGAGGTCCATCATGTGGAGCAGACCTCTTATTGAAAAGGGGTTGGCCTGGCGGGTAGGAGATGGTTCGGAAATAGCTACAATTGGAGAAAGATGGTGTAACACCCGGTATTTTTAAATACGTAAATCCGCATGCATAATTAGGAAATTTAATTATTTAAAGTTTAGATTTATGGGTTAAATAATTATGTGAATTATTTGTGCATGATTTAATTTATTTTTAAGCATTTAACCCATAATTAGTGATTTTTATGATTTTTAGTATTTAATTGTTTTTGATCGCGTAGACGGGACCGTGGACGGATGAGATGACAACTTTCTAGCCAATTAATTTCATGAGCCTTTTTAGAGCCCTAAAATATTATTTTGAGTTTTATTATCTCAAAATTTTTAGTATTTAATTTTATATAATTTTAGGAGTCCATTTTATTCAAAATAAGCCAAAATATTGACTTTTTAGTATTTTTAAAATTCCATTAAATTGATATTTCGAGATTTTAATATATCTAAGATATTTATCAGATTTATTTTCTTAATTAGATTTTTTTTAGTTATATATTTTATATATTAAAATCCTTAAGTAATATATTTAATATCCTAAAAAACTATTTTATTAAAAAAACAAAACCTAATCTACCCAAACCCCACGCCCAAAAGCCATCAGCCGCCTCACCCCACCATCTTCATCATCTTCTTCGGCCAGACATCTCCAAGGTAGTTCCATAGCCACGTTTTTGAAGGTCCAAAGCAAGTCGTCGTCGTCCCGTCGTCCCGGAATCATCCCACGCTCGTTTTTCTCTTCGTTTCCGGTGAAAGGCATGATTCTTCTTATTTTTACGTACTATATCAGTGTTTATACGTGTGTGTGTGCGTGAGCATCATTATTTTAAGAATTTTTCAGAAAAGAATCGAACTTGGATGGATGTATGCGCCTTGTTCATGCTTTTGTGTATCATGCTCACGTTTTGGTTGCCATGGGGGTGTTCAGCTGCTGGCCAGGGGTCTTGAGGTCGTGTAAGGGTGGTCTGGGCTTGAGTGGCTCGAGTGGTTCGAGCCAAACGAGCCCAGGAAGCAAGCTAGACGATCGGGTGTTCTAGTTCGGCGCAGGTTAGGGTTTTGGGGAAAGGGTGATCGGCTATGGTGTAGGAGGTGCATGGGGCTGAGGCCTTGGGCTGGGTTGGTCCGCCCAGACGTGGGCTACGTCTGGGCGGCGGGGCTCCGGCCAGGGGTGGCCGGAGCAGGGCGGCAGCAGCCCTAGAAGGGCTGCTGCACGCGGCGGCCGAGAAGGGGAGGGGAGGGAGAGCTTCGGGTTTAGGGTTAGGGGGTGGTCCGGGTCGGGTCTGTGGTCCGGGTTGGGTCAGTAGGGTAGTGTGTCGGGTTAAGTTGGTCCGGGTCCGGGTTGGTGGGCCGGGCTCGAGTCTTTTTATTTTTAAAGTATTTTATGAATTAATTGGTTTTTGGGTCAATTAATTAGAAATAAAATTATTTGGACTCCCAAATAATTTTATTTGGGCTTTTAAAATTTTAATTAAGTTAGTCCATTAATTTTATGGGCTTTTGAGCCCATGAAAGTTATTGGGCCAGTCTTTGGGCTTTTGGGCCCATTGGGCCAGTTTAAATTGTTATTGGGCCTAGAATGTTTTATGGGCTTTAAATTATTGTAATTGGGCTTAGAATAATTTTATTGGGCTTAAGTATGTTATTGGGCCAGATTTAAGTAAATGGGCTTGAGTGTTAGGGCCAGCAGCCCAGTACAATCCATGAGAAATTTGCATGTGTCCTGATTATATAATTAATTATTTTTATGCATTGAAGTTATTTTAATATTTATATGTTAGTAAGAAATTAAATTAAATATATATGAAGGACACACAATTTTATTAAAGTACATGCATTCATGAAATAATTTTATGCATAATTAAATGTTTAAGGTTGAGCAATAATAAAATATTTTATGTTGGAAGTTGAAGTAGTGTGACAATTTAAGGGGTATTCGTCCCCATATGTGATCTATTGAAGGGCAGTTTACTGCCAATTTAAGAGGTGATTCGTCAATGCCACGTACGTTGGTTTTCACGCTGATCAGTATTTAATGTATGATTTAAGGTTACACTACGGATACAACCATGCGATGTTAGAAATTTAACTGCTCAACAATATGTATGTATTATGCTATTTAAGTTAATTTAAGTTATGTTTATGCCATGATATTTTTAAGCATGCTCATTCATGTATATGTTATGTATTAATATTTATTTGTTTTAAATTATTTTAAACCCTTGTTATGTTAGCATGTTGGGCCTCTAGGCTCACTACACTGGTATGGTGCAGGTGAGTTCGTAGAGGAGGATGTAGCTCCTACCGGCGGCGAGGACATATGAGCGGACATGCAGTGACCCCGTGATCGTGATAGATGTTTGAGTCACATTGCATGTTTTTGATTATGTCAGCACGTTACACATTTTATATTATTTTTCAGTGGTTGTGAGTTTTGAATATTTTATTGAATATTGTCAGTGCATGCAAACTTTAATCATTTTATTTATGCAGTATTTTTAATTAAATGTTTGACTCAGATATTTATTTTATTTAAAGAATGCATTTTTATTTAAGTATTTATTTATTTATTTATTTATTTTTCAATCTTTTTATTCTGTGCATATATGTATGGGCATATATGTACATATTTTATTTAGTAAGTATAAAAAAAAAAATTTCCGCATATTTATTTATTAATTATAGAGTTAGGGTCGTTTCAGTTGGTATCAGAGCACGGTCCTTGGAGGGGTCATTACTGCTATGCGAGCTCAGAAATCCACGCTACCGGTCTGTAAGTTTTAAGTATTTATAGCATGATTTAATTTTTAGAATTTAAGTTAGTATTAATTTTAAACAATTTAGTTATGTATGGCGATTTACGTAAAGAAATATGTGGTGGTGCAGAATGCCTTCCAGACCGATGAACAGACGTGGGGGATCTCCACCTCCACCTCCACCTCCGCAGAACCCTCTAGTAGCATTGGAGCAGGCCAATGCGAATATGATGGCAGGGATTACTGCTCTGTTAGAGCAGCAGGCTACTCGTCCTAGGTTGTCCCATGAGGAGGACGTTGCTGAGAGGTTCCAGAAGAAGGGACCCAAGGAGTTTGTTGGTACCACCGATCCTTTGGTGGCTGAGGGATGGATTCGCTCTCTGTAGTCCATCTTTGCTTATATGGGGATCACAGACACCGACAGGGTGAACTGTGCGACGTACATGCTGAGGGGTGACGCAGCGCTTTGGTGGGAGGGTGCTGCCAGGGGAGTTCACCTTCCTACACTGACATGGACAGAGTTTAGGCATATCTTCTACGCCAAGTACTTCACAGAGGATATGCGCAGTCGCATGATCCGGGAGTTTATGAGTCTCCATCAGGGGGACAAGACAGTGGTCGAGTACGTGAGTCAGTTTGAGAGGGGCTGTCGCTTTGTGCCTCTGGTTTCAGATAGTCCACCAGAGAAGTTGAGGCAGTTTGTGGAGGGTTTGAGGGCGGATATCAAGCATGATGTTTGCATGGCAGACGTCCTTACTTATGAGTCTGCAGTCAGTAGAGCCTTGCGTTCCGAGGAGGGTCGGAGAGAGATCCAGAGGGAGCAGCAAGGGAAGAGGCAGTTTCAGGCTGAGTATCAGCGACCATCTTCGCAGCCTCCTGCGAAGAAGCAGTTTACAGGGCCGGCTAAGGGCCCGAATCCACAGCAGAGGCCACAGCAGCAGAGGCCGCAGCAGCAGAGGGGCGGGGCCCCTAATGCCATAGGTTATCCTACTTGCCCGAAGTGTCAAAAGATGCATTCGGGACCTTGTCTTTTGGGAGCAGGAGTTTGCTACCACTGTAGGGAGCCAGGGCATCAGATAGCTAACTGCCCGAGGAAAAAGAACACCGCTGGTAGAGTGTTTGTGATGCAGGCCGAGGAGGTAGATCCAGACACCTCCTTGATCACCGGTATATCTTACCCCTAACATTTTAATAATTTTCCTTTGGTTAAAATTTCATCTTTAATTTGGAATTGTTGTTATTTGGGTTATTTAACTGCATGTTAGAATAGGAAGCATGTTTTACTTGTGATTAGAATTAAGAATTTGTAGTGACTCGTTGGGGAAAATTTAGTAGTGGTATGAAACTGTTGGGAATTTTCTGCGTGCAGGGAGAATTCTAGTTGGAGGCAACTCCACGTTTGCGTTGCTAGATTCAGGGGCTACGCATTCGTTTATCTCCCTGAAGTTTATCAGGCGGGTAGGCATCACACCTGAGAGTATTGACAGTGGGTATGATGTTACTATGCCGTCAGGGCAGATTATTTCTACCTCGAAGGTTATTCGAGGACTGGAGTTGGAGCTGCAGGGACACTCCATACGAGCAGATGTGGTGGCTTTGCCATTGAGTGGTTTCGATTTGATTTTGGGTATGGACTGGTTGACAGTCAATGGAGCTTCGATTGATTTTTGTCGGAGGTCAGTGTCAGTGAGACCTACAGTAGGCGACCCGTTCATTTTTCATGCATCTCAGAGCAGTGATATTCCTCAGGTGATATCTCATATTCAGGCGAGGAAGTTGTTGAGACGGGGTTGCCAGGGGTTTCTAGCGAGCATCGTCACGACTTCAGAGCCATCTAGCAGATCATTATCAGAGATAGAGGTGGTTCGTGATTTTCCGGATGTCTTTCCGGAGGATGTGGCAGGAATTCCACCAGTGAGAGATGTGGAGTTCAGCATCGACTTAGTGCCAGACACCGTGCCTATCTCTAAGGCACCATACAGACTTGCTCCTGCCGAGATGAAAGAGTTGAAGGAGCAGATTCAGGAGTTGTTAGAGAAAGGCTTTGTTCGTCCTAGCTTTTCTCCGTGGGGAGCTCCGGTGTTATTTGTGAAGAAGAAGGATGACAGTATGAGACTGTGCATCGATTACCGAGAGCTCAACAGGGTCACAGTGAAGAACAAGTATCCACTGCCGAGGATAGAGGATTTATTTGACCAGTTGCAGGGAGCTTCAGTATTCTCCAAGATCGACCTGCGATCTGGTTATCATCAGTTGCGTGTTAGAGATGCAGATGTGTCTAAGACTGCTTTCAGGACACGATATGGGCATTACGAGTTCTTAGTGATGCCATTTGGGATGACCAATGCTCCAGCGGTTTTCAGGGATCTCATGAACCGAGTCTTTCAGCCGTATTTAGATCAGTTCATCATAGTTTTCATTGATGATATCTTGATCTATTCTAGGAGCATTGAGAAGCATAGACAGCATCTTCAGACAGCGTTGCAGACTTTGAGGGAGCATCGTTTGTATGCCAAGTTCAGCAAGTGCGAGTTTTGGCTTGAGCAGGTGGCATTTCTTGGCCACATTATTTCGAGAGATGGGATTGCAGTTGATCAGTCTAAGGTTGAGGCAGTGCAGAATTGGGGTATTTCGAAGAATGCTTCAGAGATTCGCAGTTTCTTAGGTTTGGCAGGGTATTATAGGAAGTTCATCAAGGGTTTTTCCTCTATTGCAGTACCCTTGACTTCCTTGACCAAGAAGAATGCGAAGTTTATCTGGAGTTCAGACTGTCAGAGGAGCTTCGATCAGTTGAAGGAAGCACTCACTACTGCACCAGTGTTAGAGATGACAGTACCACACGAGGAGTTAGTGGTGTACACCGACGCGTCTAAACTAGGTTTAGGCGCAGTGCTTATGCAGTGTGGTAAGGTTATTGCGTATGCGTCGAGGCAGCTGAAGATTCATGAGCAGAATTACCCGACGCATGACTTGGAGTTGGCAGCAGTGGTTTTCGCTTTGAAAATCTGGAGGCACTATCTGTATGGCGAGAAGTGCAAGATTTTCACAGACCACAAGAGTCTCAAGTACTTCTTCACACAGAAGGAGTTGAACATGAGACAGCGCAGATGGTTGGAGTTGGTGAAGGACTATGACTGTGACATTAGCTACCATCCGGGTAAAGCTAATGTAGTGGCCGATGCTTTGAGTCGGAAGTCGTCAGTGGTATCATGTTTGACTGTACAGTTACCACTACAGAGCGAGATTCAGAGATTTGACTTGGAGTGTTATCCGAGTGGTCATGCACCGAGCTTGTCAGTGTTGACGGTGCAGCCAGTTCTGCGAGATCGGATTAGAGATGGACAGTCTACTGATGAGGAGTTGCAGCGATGGAGACAGAGAGATGAGGCTAGGGGTAACCTCTTGTATACAGTGGTGGATGGTATCGTTCAGTACCGTGGTAGGATGTGGGTACCGAACGTCGATCAGTTGAGAGTTGAGATTTTAGCAGAGGCTCACACATCTCCGTACTCCATTCACCCCGGAAGTACGAAGATGTACAAAGATTTGCAGCTATTGTATTGGTGGCCCGGGATGAAGAGTGACATCGGGAGAGTGGTGTCAGAGTGCTTGACTTGTCAGCAAGTCAAGGCAGAGCATCAGCATCCAGCAGGACTTCTTAGACCTCTTCCTATTCCGGAATGGAAATGGGAGAATATTACTATGGACTTTGTGGTTGGCTTACCGAGGAGTGCCAGAGGTTGCACAGCGATTTGGGTGATTGTGGATAGACTCACCAAGTCAGCTCATTTCTTGCCGGTGAGGACTACTTATTCTTTGACACAGTATGCAGAGCTTTACATCAGAGAGATTGTTAGACTGCATGGCATACCAGTGTCTATTGTGTCAGACAGAGATCCGAGATTCACATCTGCGTTTTGGAAGAGTCTGCACACAGCTTTGGGGACTAGGCTTTTGTTCAGTACAACATTCCATCCCCAGACAGATGGTCAGTCTGAGAGGGTGATCCAGGTTCTCGAGGATCTTTTGAGAGCTTGTGTCATTGATTTTCGGGGCTCTTGGGAGACTAGACTGCCATTAGTGGAGTTTACCTATAACAACAGTTTTCAGTCGTCTATAAGTATGGCTCCTTATGCAGTATTGTACGGGAGGAGATGCAGATCTCCTGTGCATTGGGATGAGGTTGGTGAGCGGATTCTACTGGGTCCTGAGATTGTGCAGCAGACAGCTGACATTGTGACTCAGATTCGAGATCGGATGAGGACTGCTCAGAGTCGGCAGAAGAGTTATGCAGATGCCAGACGACGAGATTTGGAGTTCGCTGTAGGTGATCACGTATTCCTGAAGGTGTCACCGATGAAGGGAGTAGTGCGTTTTGGCCGGAGAGGCAAGCTTAATCCGAGGTATATAGGGCCATTCGAGATCTTGGAGAGAGTTGGCACGTTGGCCTACCGTTTAGCTCTACCACCAGGGCTAGCGGCAGTGCACAACGTTTTCCATGTATCCATGCTTCGGAGATATGTCTCTAACCCGTCGCATGTGTTGGATTTCGAGCCCTTGCAGTTGCCACCAGATCTAGTGTATGAGGAGAGGCCAGTGCGGATCTTGGCAAGGGAGGAGCGAAGGCTTAGGACGCGGGTCATACCGATGGTCAGAGTCCAGTGGCTGAATCACTCGGAGGAGGAAGCTACTTGGGAGACCGAGGCAGACATGAGGACTCGCTACCCGGAGTTGTTCGGGTAAGTACTTTAATTTCGAGGACGAAATTCAATTTAAGGGGGGAAGAATTGTAACACCCGGTATTTTTAAATACGTAAATCCGCATGCATAATTAGGAAATTTAATTATTTAAAGTTTAGATTTATGGGTTAAATAATTATGTGAATTATTTGTGCATGATTTAATTTATTTTTAAGCATTTAACCCATAATTAGTGATTTTTATGATTTTTAGTATTTAATTGTTTTTGATCGCGTAGACGAGACCGTGGACAGACGAGATGACAACTTTCTAGCAAATTAATTTCATGAGCCTTTTTAGAGCCCTAAAATATTATTTTGAGTTTTATTATCTCAAAATTTTTAGTATTTAATTTTATATAATTTTAGGAGTCCATTTTATTTAAAATAAGCCAAAATATTGACTTTTTAGTATTTTTAAAATTCCATTAAATTGATATTTCGAGATTTTAATATATCTAAGATATTTATCAGATTTATTTTCTTAATTAGATTTTTTTTAGTTATATATTTTATATATTAAAATCCTTAAGTAATATATTTAATATCCTAAAAAATTATTTTATTAAAAAAACAAAACCTAATCTACCCAAACCCCACGCCCAAAAGCCATCAGCCGCCTCACCCCACCATCTTCATCATCTTTTTCTGCCAGACATCTCCAAGGTAGTTCCATAGCCATGTTTTTGAAGGTCCAAAGCAAGTCGTCGTCGTCCCGTCGTCCCGGAATCATCCCACGCTCGTTTTTCTCTTCGTTTCCGATGAAAGGTATGATTCTTCTTATTTTTTACGTACTATATCAGTGTTTATACGTGTGTGTGTGCGTGAGCATCATTATTTTAAGAATTTTTCAGAAAAGAATCGAACTTGGATGGATGTATGCGCCTTGTTCATGCTTTTGTGTATCATGCTCACGTTTTGGTTGCCATGGGGGTGTTCAGCTGCTGGCCAGGGGTCTTGAGGTCGTGTAAGGGTGGTCTGGGCTTGAGTGGCTCGAGTGGTTCGAGCCAAACGAGCCCAGGAAGCAAGCTAGACGATCGGGTGTTCTAGTTCGGCGTAGGTTAGGGTTTTGGGGAAAGGGTGATCGGCTATGGTGTAGGAGGTGCATGGGGCTGAGGCCTTGGGCTGGGTTGGTCCGCCCAGACGTGGGCTACGTCTGGGCGGCGGGGCTCCGGCCAGGGGTGGCCGGAGCAGGGCGGCAGCAGCCCTAGAAGGGCTGCTGCACGCGGCGGCCGAGAAGGGGAGGGAGAGCTTCGGGTTTAGGGTTAGGGGGTGGTCTGGGTCGGGTCTGTGGTCCGGGTCGGGTCAGTAGGGTAGTGGGTCGGGTTAAGTTGGTCCGGGTCCAGGTTGGTGGGCCGGGCTCGAGTCTTTTTATTTTTAAAGTATTTTATGAATTAATTGGTTTTTGGGCCAATTAATTAGAAATAAAATTATTTGGACTCCCAAATAATTTTATTTGGGCTTTTAAAATTTTAATTAAGTTAGTCCATTAATTTTATGGGCTTTTGAGCCCATGAAAGTTATTGGGCCAGTCTTTGGGCTTTTGGGCCCATTGGGCTAGTTTA
Organism: Henckelia pumila; assembly: GCF_033568475.1. Taxonomy (NCBI): domain Eukaryota; kingdom Viridiplantae; phylum Streptophyta; class Magnoliopsida; order Lamiales; family Gesneriaceae; genus Henckelia; species Henckelia pumila. The sequence goes on along the minus strand of NC_133123.1, from coordinate 33,590,540 downwards.
AGTTGTTATTGGGCCTAGAATGTTTTATGGGCTTTAAATTATTTTAATTGGGCTTAGAATAATTTTATTGGGCTTAAGTATGTTATTGGGCCAGATTTAAGTAAATGGGCTTGAGTGTTAGGGCCAGCAGCCCAGTACAATCCATGAGAAATTTGCATGTGTCCTGATTATATAATTAATTATTTTTATGCATTGAAGTTATTTTAATATTTATATGTTAGTAAGAAATTAAATTAAATATATATGAAGGACACACAATTTTATTAAAGTACATGCATTCATGAAATAATTTTATGCATAATTAAATGTTTAAGGTTGAGCAATAATAAAATATTTTATGTTGGAAGTTGAAGTAGTGTGACAATTTAAGGGGTATTCGTCCCCATATGTGATCTATTGAAGGGCAGTTTACTGCCAATTTAAGAGGTGATTCGTCACCGCCACGTACGTTGGTTTCCACGCTGATCAGTATTTAATGTATGATTTAAGGTTACACTATGGATACAACCATGCGATGTTAGAAATTTAACTGCTCAACAATATGTATGTATTATGTTATTTAAGTTAATTTAAGTTATGTTTATGCCATGATATTTTTAAGCATGCTCATTCATGTATATGTTATGTATTAATATTTAATTGTTTTAAATTATTTTAAACCCTTGTTATGTTAGCATGTTGGGCCTCTAGGCTCACTACACTGGTATGGTGCAGGTGAGTTCGTAGAGGAGGATGTAGCTCCTACCGGCGGCGAGGACATATGAGCGGACATGCAGTGACCCCGTGACCGTGATAGATGTCTGAGTCACATTGCATGTTTTTGATTATGTCAGCACGTTACACATTTTATATTATTTTTCAGTGGTTGTGAGTTTTGAATATTTTATTGAATATTGTCAGTGCATGCAAACTTTAATCATTTTATTTATGCAGTATTTTTAATTAAATGTTTGACTCAGATATTTATTTTATTTAAAGAATGCATTTTTATTTAAGTATTTATTTATTTATTTATTTTTCAATCTTTTTATTCTGTGCATATATGTATGGGCATATATGTACATATTTTATTTAGTAAGTATAAAAAAAAATTTTTTTCCGCATATTTATTTATTAATTATAGAGTTAGGGTCGTTTCAGATGGGTCTTTGGGAAGCTAGCTCAATTGTCTTCTCACCTAAAAATGGATAATCATAACACAGTGGGTTCTCTAATCGAGCAGGGTAGATGGAATGAGCCTCTTGTGCGCCAAATTATTATGCCTCATCAAGTGGATGATGTGTTATCTATCCCGCTACTCTCCAGTCGAGCAAGGGACCAGCGTTACAGGCTATTCGATCCAAAAGGTACCTACACAGTGCGTGAGGGATATAAAGCAAAAAATTGGTTTTTCGAACCACATGTGTCTAGCTCGACTAGTCAATATAGTAAATGGTGGAAGTTCATTTGGTTTCTTTCAATCCCGCCGAAAGTGCGCATATTTTGGTGGCGGGTGCTAAATCATTTCATCCCTACTGAAGTAAACTTGCGCAATCACCATGTCCCTGTCCAAGGTTTCTGCCCATTATGTCAGTTTCATAGTGATACTACCAACCATGCTTTATTTGCATGTCCTGCTATTATTTCCAGGTGGAAGGAAACATACTTTTGACCGTTGTTGAAACAAGTTAAGCATCTAGATACGTGGTACATATTAATCTGGTTGCATGATAAGTTGAGCATCCAAGAATTTGAAGTATTTGCGATGGGAACTTGGCCATTTGGAATGACCGACTCCAGTTCCTACATGCTAAAGACTCTCGAGCTCTTTCGAGAGGTATTGAGAAGAGTAGTGATCGGTTAAAGGACTTTCAAGCAGCGAGAAGGGCTCTTCATGTTGTTCCCAGATCCGGTAATTGCACATCACCAAACACTTGGTCAGCTCCTCCAACTAATCTACTTCGACTCGATGTGGATGCGGCCTACAATGACAGTACAAGGAGCTATGCTATTGGTGGGGTGGTTAGGAATCATGAGGGACAGCCGGTTGTAGTTTTTGGGAGAAGAATTAAGAAGCCTATTTATGTGTTGTATGTTGAACTCGCGTGTAGCTCTCCAAGCTGGTCTTCTCTTAGCTTGGGAAAATAATTTACAGATTCATATTATCTCGTCGGATTCTCTCTTGGCAGTGCAAGCAGTCACTTGTTTAGAAGAGGATAGGAGTTTTACTGGTGCTATAGCTGCAGATATACACCATTTACTTGGTCGAGCAACTATTGATTCTATTACGCATGTCAGACGGTTGGCTAATGGCGTTGCTCATGCTCTTGCAAATTTTGTTGTTTCCTCCCCCTCCCCGTTTGTTTGGGTCCGGGGTAGTTTTTCTTTTTGGTTGATAAATCTTGTAATTGAAGATCTCTCTTGATATGATTAATCTATATTCGATCGAATCAGGAAATATATTAATTTTTATGTCATAAATATTATTTTTCACTGCATGTATGAATCATGTCAACATATTTCAGATTCTTATGGATATGTATATGTGAAACCGTCTCACAAAAAATTTACTAATTTCTCAATGGAACATATAGAGATTATATTAAAATTAAAAACTTTAATATTATTTTTTTAATTGAGTTTTTTTTTATGTTATGCGTGACATGATTGCTTTAAAAATTAAAAAATATGAGTAAAGGTAAATAAATATTTTGTTAGGATATGAGTTGTTGTAAATGAATGGATGATAAAAGACAAATTCAACAAATTAGGTTTTCTCTTTTTATGTTGTGTCTGTATATTTGGGTGTTCGAGATAATGTTATAGTTTATCAAGAGGGTACCCACCACCAATTTTTTGTTTAATTTTATTGCAAGCTTTATTTGTCAAAAAAAAAAAGTATTCAAAGTTCTATTTTGATGTAATACTAGCTTTGTTTTTTTTTTTTTCTTCTTTTTAATTTTTTTTCTTTTTTTACTTTAACCATATTTCACTGGAATGCTGATGTACAATGACATCAAAAATGTTAAAATGACATGACAAATTTCTAAATTCTTAGAATACATATCATCAATTGGATCAAAATAACCAAATCAATTTAGTGCATCAAAATAAAAAATTAGAAAACTAATTAGATATGTTAATTTGGGTTCGGACTGACCCAACCACCTTGAGAAAAAAAAGGTGGATTAGCACTCGTTTGAAGGTGGCGTTTGGTTATGGGTTTGGGTTAGTTGGGTTAGGTTGGATTGACCCACCATTTATTTTTTAAAAAAATATTAAAAGTTTCATTGATTATAAGTATTTCATTGATTATAAGTAAGTATTTTTTCCTTTGATTTAAATTTTTTTCACGGGGTATAAAATTTGGGAGAGTGTATTATGTATATGTAGCGAGATTAAACCAACTGGGGTTTCATTTCTAATATTTCCAAATTAAACTATTAAAGTATAAGTGTTTCAAATAATTAAATTAGAGTAACTAATTATTTGAGAAACAAACGAAAATTAATAAAGATTATATCTCGTTATTGGTAGAGAAAAATTTAGAAAGATATTTTTTAATATATATATTATCTCCACTTTTCAATAACAAAAAAATATTTATGTGTGTATTTAAATTTTTTAATAATATTATTTAATGTATCATTTCAAAGCTCAAATATATATTAAAGTAGTGTTTGGAAGAGTTAATAAGTGTTCCTCAGCTTTTTTTTTCACAAAATTTCTCAATTTTGCGAAGGAAAAACTGAGAAATGTTACCTAAAAACTATTTCATCAAATAGTTGACATTTTTTTTTATTAAGAATACTAAAATTAAATATATTATATATTTTTAGATTAACATTAGAATCTAAAAATTGATTGCAATCCGCTTGTAGCACAAGTTCTAATTAGTCAAGTGAAGACCCAATCCGACCTATTTGATATGAATATGACTAGGCAATAGCCCATTTTAACATCTCTATAAATTTAATAGAGTTTATTGTACCAAATTCCCATGTAAAATATTGAAAAATACACAATTTTTTCATGTGAAATTTTAATAGGCACCCTAAACCTTAACCTTTTGTAATAATTGCATGTTTAACTCTTGCCAACTGCGAGTTATTGAGCACGCATTTTTATGGCGTCTAATCAACCATTTTTTTGATAATAGTCTATGATACAATATTACGTCTATAGTACGAAAATGTCCTTATTTTATTGTAGTATTTTTCATATTTATTCAGATACATAAAAAAATATGTATTCTTATGTGGGTGATGTATTTGATGATATGAAAATTATTACAATAATAAAAGGTGATTTTCGTATCATAATCTTAATATTATTTAAAAAATGGTTATTTGGGCACAAAAACAGCGCGTATTTAACAAAATCGTCGTGACAAGGGTTAAACGTGCAACTATTACAAAAAATTAAGGATAGAGATTCCTATTAAAATTTCACATGAGAAAAGTGTGTATTTTCAATATTTAACAGCAATAAACTCAAATTTAATAGATCATAAGTCAAATGGTCAAAATTAAATAAATTAGTGAACATTTTTTTTAACATATCCTTAATTTCGCTAGATTTTTTCTCGATGCGAATTCTGTAAATGACTTTACACAAATGTATATTAAAAAACGACATCACCATGTTTATATATATCGATCTTTTTAGATTTATGATGGAACTCAACATTCGATAGCGCTATCATAGAGTGGCGTACGATGATAACTCCGTACCATATATGTCGGAAGAGGAGCTTCTATTAATCTATTTCTTATCTCTTATAAATAACTATTTAAAATTCATGTATACAAAAAAAAAACTATATTATTTTTAAGCAAGGTTCTAAAAAGCGTTGAAAGAAATTTTATTCCTTGAATATTTTGGCTCTAATTAATTAGATATTATAAGATTTTGTTTTCTAGACAAGATAAAATATTTGGTAAATATTCTGTGTCTATCTCGTATATGTTAAAAATATATTTGCCAAAGTTAAATCTTGTCTTGATAAGGTGATTATTTGATATAATACAATTCGATATTATCAAGATTTGATAGAGTTTATTTCATACTAAAACATGTTTCCTTATTCATGTAAGACTCTATCTAAGGAAACTTTTAAGACTTAGATTCTAATCTATAAAGGAAGAGTTTCACGCATAAGAAGTAGAGGGCTTCAGACGTACAATTCTCTGCGCAAACTCTGAAGAATTCCATTAAAGAATTTGAAAAATTCTGAAGCAAGGTTTGCAACCTTCGTTGTTGCATGTCCCCGTGTTGCCGTTCGTATTGAAGACATCAGAGATAACACTGTGGGAAATGTGTTGTTGAAGATCTTTTGTGTCTCTTCAATTTAGACTACGGGAGTTGCATCCGATTTCTTTTATACTATGTTTATTTAGGATGCAAGTTTGATTTCTCGACTTGTTGAGAAATTTAGGATTTAATGACTTTTCGTAAAATTACTAGGATTACTTTGTAAGACTGATATTACATTTACTAGTAATATTTAGCCCTAAGGCACCCGCACGAGTTTCATACTCGTGCAAAATTATTTACTTGTATTTTATTTACGCTTTAAATTTTCGCTGCACTGTATTGTCTGTAGTGTTACAACACAAAGTACAACACTGCCTATTTTACATAACCAACCACGTACACCGTTTCTTTCACGTGGCATCAGAGCCACCACTTGACTTTACTAAGTGAGTTTCTGGTTTGTGTTACAGGTTAGTTATGGACACTCCGTACACAAGTGCAATTCGTCCACCTATTTTGGATGGAACAAATTACGGCCCTTGAAAATCGAAGATGAGCATGTATATTCAATCCATTGAGTCCAAGGCTTGGCAACGTGTTCTTGATGGTTGGACACCACCTATGAGAGATGATGATGTACCAGGACCAAAGCCAATATCACAATGAACAACTGATGAGAATACTGCGGCTATTTATAATGCTAAAGCTCTTAATGCTATGTTCACTTCAGTTGATATGAACATGTTTAATCTAATTAGTACTTGTACTTGTGCTAGGGATGCTTGGGAGAAACTTCAAACCCATTGTGAAGGCTCGGCAAGTGTCAAGAAGACAAGGATGCGTCTCATAACTTCAAAATTTGAAAAAATAAGAATGGAGGAATCAGAGACCATCATGGAATATAATGGTAGATTGAAGAGCCTTGCAAATGAAGCATCTGTTCTTGGTGATCCTATTTCGAACGAGAGACTTGTATCCAAAGTGCTTCGTTTTGTCCCCAAAAAATTTCACACCAAGGTTTGTGCTATAGATGAATCAAAAGATACATCTATAATGGGTTTGGATGAGTTAATTAGTTCTCTTCGCACTTATGAGATGGAGTTAGAAGCCGAAGATGACTCAAAAGGTAAGTCTATTGCTTTTCAGGTTTCTAATGATGTTTACAATGATTTTTCTGAAGTTCAACAGGAAGTAAAGACATCTGATCTTGAAGAGAATTCAATTGCTTTGATCTCGAAGAAGTTCACTGATTCTCTCAAGGTAATGAAAGAAAAGAAGGATGTGAAAGGTGCGCAACCTTCAAAATTTCCTAAATTGCATATTTCAGAGAAACCTCAAAAACCTGCTGCTACTCAAGGACCTCGTCAAAGGTATGAAGGTAAGGTTCAGTCCTTAAGTAAAATTTTTGATAATGTTCAATGCAGGGAATGTAAGAGATATGGCCACTATGCTTATGAATGTGCAAACCGCCTTCGGAAAGGTATTAATGTTTCTCTGAGTGATGATGATTCTGAAGAAGAACAAGAAAAGGTTGAACAGGCAGATCTCATAACTTTTACTGCTTTATTGGAAAGTAAGAAAAATTTTCAGATCAATCCTCTTGGTGTTGGCTCCGGTGTTGCAACACCTGGACGCAACACAGTTCAAAAATCTGTTTGTTTTGTTGCTTCTAACCTTGATAATTTCAGTAATCATGAAGAACATGTAGCTGATCCTTATACTCTGGAAGGTATTCAAAAACTCTATGAAGAGTTGTACTGTGATTGGAACAAGAGGAATCAGTTGAACACAACCCTTACAAAAGAGAATACTGAATTGAAAGCTGTTGTGGCTAGATTGAAAATTCTCATGAGTAAGAAAGATATGGAATTAGGGTTGCTGAATTCTGAACTTGAAAGAGAAAAAACAACACTTGATAAATTTAATTTCAGTTCAAGCAAACTTGATTCCATTTTGACTATGGGTAAGAATGATAAGTTTGGTCTTGGATTTAAGAAAGTGTTTTTGAAACTGGTGAATCTTCCAAAACACCAGTGTTTATGAAGGAAGGTAATGATTCCTTGAACCATCATTCAACTGCTTCGAAAGATAAGAAACCCATTGTTGAAAAGAATGTTTCTGTCCCTAAGCCAAAATAATTGAAGAATCCTTTTGTATGTCACTATTGTCTCAAATCTGGTCATATCAGACCTTTTAGTCGAAAGCTGAAGAATGACTATGTGTTGTGGGAATCTAAGCAAGTGTTTCCCCAGTGTTCCCCAACACCAAGAGAAACACTGGCAGAAAGAGGCCTACTATGAAGAAAGTTTGGAAACAAAAGCCTGATGTTAGATGTTTTGTTATTTATACTTCCTTGAAAGCTAACACTGCAGGTAATTGATATTTTGATAGTGGAAGTTCTCGGCACATGACAGGTTTGAAAGATCACCTCACTGACTACATTGAACAAAATGGTGGTAGAGTGACCTATGGAGGTGGTGCAAAAGGAAGAATTGTTGGCAAAGGAACACTCAATGTGGAAGGGTTTCCAAAGCTTCATAACGTCTTACACGTTGAAGGACTTAATGCAAATTTAATTTCAATTAGTCAACTGTGTGATGATGACTTGCATGTAAAGTTTGATAAGAATACTTGTGAAGTTTTTGATAATGCTAATCGTTGTGTTATCACAGGTACAAGATCAGTTGATAATTGCTGCCAACTCGGTGAAAAATTGGCAGTTGACACTCAAAGGTTGATGAGTTTAGTCTATGGCACCAAAAACTTGGACATGTGAATTTCAAGACCTTAAAAATATGAGTAAGTTTGAAGCTGTCAGAGGTCTTCCAAATCTAAATTCTGGTGTTCCATATGTTTGTGGTGCATGCCAAAAAGGTAAGCAAACCCGTGTTGCGCACCCCATGTTACAACACTGTGGGACAACACGGTGTCTTGAACTTTTGCACATGGATTTGATGGATCCCATGGAAGTCGAAAGCTATGGAGGTAAAAAGTATTCTTTGGCATGTGTTGATGATTTTTCTCGTTTTACATGGGTCAGATTTCTTAGAGAAAATCAGACACTTTTGATGTTTTTAAGAAGTTGTTTACCAAGATTACTAACCTACATACTTTGACTGTAGCAAGGATCAGAACTGATCATGGAAAGGAATTTGAGAACTCATTTTTTTCTTCTTTGTGTGATAAGAAGGGCATCTCACAGGAGTTCTCTGCCCCAAAAACTCCTCAACAGAATGGAATTGCCGAAAGGAAGAATAGGACGTTGCAGGAGATGGCTAGGGTGATGATGAACTCAAAAAATATCTCTAAGAGATTTTGGGCAGAAGCATTGAACACAACGTGCCATATTTCCAATCGTGTTTATTTGAGAAGTGGATCTTCGATGACTTTCTATGAGATTCTCATGGAAAAGAGACCAAATCTCAATTATTTTCATATTTTTGGCTGTGTGTGCTATGTTTTGAATGATAGAAATCACTTAGCAAAATTTGATTCCAAAAGTGATAAGTGTTTGTTTCTAGGTTATTCTACAAATAGTCGTGCATATAGGATGTATAACCTTAGGACCAGAACAATTATGGAATCTATTAATGTTGTTTTTGATGATGGTGCAGATCTCAAAGAAAAAACTGCTGAAGATGATATTGAAGGCTTGCTGGAAATTCCTCCCGAAGAACACAGTGTTGTCCCGGATGTTACAACACCAAACACAACACTGGTTCCTACAGAAACTGTCCATGAGGAAAATTCCCAAAATAATGAGGAAGCTGAGATGATTACTGAAAAGGACATACCAAGCAAGATACAAAATAATCATCCATCATCACAGATTATTGGAGATGTTCATGGAACAAGGCAAACCCGAGCTAAGGACAAAGTTGACTACCGCAAGATGGTTGGATTAGTAAGCATGAGTTCCATGTACTCACAGGTAATGCATTCCTGTTTTGTTTCCAATATTGAACCCAAGAATGTCAATGATGCTTTGAATGATGAATTTTGGGTAAATGCCATGCATGAAGAACTTGAGCAATTTGTCCGAAATGATGTGTGGTTTTTGGTTCCACCTCCTGATCATGGTAATGTCATTGGTATAAAATGAATTTTTAAAAATAAAACCGATGAATCAGGAAACATCATTAGGAACAAAGCAAGGTTGGTTGCTCAAGGGTATACTCAGGTTGAGGGAGTTGATTTTGATAAGACCTTCGCTCCAGTTGCCCGCATTGAGTCAGTCCGACTATTGCAAGCTATTGCATGTCATATGGGTATAAAACTTTACCAAATGGATGTGAAGAGTGCGTTTTTGAATGGTATTTTAAATGAGGAAGTGTATGTGAAGCAACCCAAAGGCTTTGAGGATCCACACCACTTGGATCATGTTAACAAGTTGAAAAAGCACTCTATGGCTTGAAGCAAGCTCCACGAGCATGGTATTTTAGGTTGACCGAGTATTTGCTCAAAATTGGCTTCAAACGAGGTAAGGTTGACAAAACTCTTTTTATTCAAAAGACCAAAGGTGAAATCCTTATTTGTCAAGTTTATGTGGATGACATTATCTTTGGTGCTTCTTCTCAAAAGCATGTTGATAGTTTTGTTGAATGCATGTCTTCTACGTTTGAAATGAGCATGGTAGGAGAATTAAATTTTTTCCTTGGACTGCAAGTTAAGCAATCAAATGATGAGATTTTTCTTTGTCAAAATAAGTATGCAAAGAATTTGATGAAAAAGTTTTGCAAAGAGAATGTTAAGAACATGAAAACTCCTATGAGCTCGAGTGAAAAATTAGGAAAAAACAGTGTTGCGGCTGGTGTTGACAACACCATGTATCGCAGCATGATAGAGAGTCTTTTGTATTTGATTGCTAGTCGTCCTGATATCATGTTCAGTGTGTGTTTATGTGCTAGGTACCAATCTGATCCAAAGGTAACCCATTTAAAAGCTGTTATGAGAATTTTGAAATATGTTTCGGGTACATTGGATTTGGGATTGTGGTATATGAGGGAAACCAACACTAACCTTGTAGGTTTTAGTGATGCTGATTGGGCTGGTGATGTGAATGATAGAAAGAGCACTACGGGTGTGTGTTTTTACCTTGGAAATAATTTGGTTTCATGGTATAGTCGTAAGCAAAATTGTGTGTCACTTTCGACTGCTGAATTTGAATATGTGGCAGCCGGAAGTTGTTGTTCACAACTTCTTTGGATGAACCAAATGATTGAAGATTATGATTTTAAGAGTGAACCCTCCATTGTTTATTGTGATAATTCGAGTGCTATTGATATATCAAAGAATCCAGTTCAATACTCACGCACAAAACACATTGACATTCGTCATCACTTTATTCGAGATTTGGTAGAAAAATGTATGATTCGAATGGAGTTTGTTGGAAACAATAACCAATTGGCAGACATTTTTACTAAAGCATTAGATCATGAGAGATTCTCAACTCTTTGGAGGTCTCTCAGCATGTGTGCATTATAATCCTTTGCATGTGTTGTCTACGGTGTCACAACACTACCGACAACACTGTTGTTTTTCTTGTCATGCATTTTTAGGATTTTAGGCATTCTGCACTCACTCTGTTATGTGTAGTGTTTAAATCTCTGTTTTATTGATTCAATCGATGCCAAGTTTTTCTGCAAAATATTTATTGAAACACACTGGCCCTTGCAAATCGAACTCTGACTAAACCACTAAGTAGTTGAGGGATGTACGTGTATTCCATGTTCATGTCCCATGTGAACGGTGGTTTTGAAAATTCAGTGTTCAGCTTTTTAATAAAGTTTGATGACCAATATCATATGTACAATCTTTATAAATAATCGGAAGAAAATGGAAAAAGCTACCTAATTGAGTCCAATGAAGACTGTTCTTGTAATGTGCAGGCTACCACTTCTGGATTTTTTCTAAATCAAGGGTAATCAAGTGTGTAAGTCTCAAATGTTTTTTGAAAAACTATGGTGTTGTTGATGATGTTGGCAACATGAGAGGCAACACTACACTTGTCAACATATCGTTTGCTTGTGATTGCATTTTTATTTTATGTAACACTCTGTTTAGGCATAAAATAGATCATGCATATGCATTTTTGTTAATATGGTTCTGTTTTTGGGTAAGGTTCTAAATAGACGAATTTTGATGATTTACCCTATTTACTAAAAATTGAATTCTGTGATTGATTTTTGTTTCAGTGGAGTTCAGCCGATGTGGAGTTAATTCTGGAAGATTTGAGATGAAATATATATCTTGGATTATTGCCTTATTTATGAGATTTTATCTCTTAAATCTCGGCTTTTAAAATTCTGGCCATTTAGGAAAGTTACCGTTAGTAACTTGGGGAGATAAGGTATCAGGATAATTATGAGGTTGTTAGAGGGAAAATGTTACCATTTTGTGATAGGATTCTTATATATTTGGTTTCCTTTTTATCGGGTGTTATCATCTTCCTGATTTTTCCATTACCCGATTGAGCTTTCTGCAAACCCTACCCTTCTCTCACTCTCAAATTTTATTGCAATGACAAGGTTTGATCTTCAAGACATTCGAAGCGAGATGGGCCATAAAGAACCCAATGTTGCTGCCGGTGTTACAACACCGGAAATCCCATCCACGGCGTTTTCTCTGCCGATTGTTCCAGTTCCCATGGAACCCGTTCCACTTGCTGTTCTCATGCCAGGCGAACCTGGGAAAGCCATTTATCTCGAGAATCCACCTGATTTTTCTGTCCTGAATCGAGTTCATCCTCCTCCTCCGATGACTAGCTGATCAAAGAGGCAGGCTGGGTATAATCCTGACTTTACCCAGTCCAAGCATTTTTACAAAGGTCCCCGCATATCTATGGCTGAAGAAGATCGCAGCTCCGGTGATGATTCTGATGATGCCAACTATGAATTTGTGGCGAGGAAGAAACCCTCTGGTTCTGCTGCTACCTCTGCCTCCGCTCCGATCATTGAATCTGCTTCTGATAGCGATGATTCAAACTCTTCTGACGGTGTTCCTCCTAAGGACACTCTTACAGCTACTGTACCTCAAGAAAGTGCTGATTCCATGAAGATGCCACCTTGACACAAATTTTGGAAAGCCTTAAGCAAAGAAAGACTTCCTCGTCTATTCCTCCCTCTGCTCATCTCTCTGATGATGAGCCTGATGCTGAGATGATGTAGGAGTTTGCTGCTGGCAAAGTACATCAAGATTCTGCCTTTTCCTCCTCTTCCTCCTCTGCCGAGTCTAATGCTGACTCTTCTGATAAGAGTACTGATATTGGAGATGAAGAAGACTCTGAAGATATTTCCAGCATGGATGCTGATGAAGACCCTCTGGACCAAGAGGTTGTGTCTACTTCTGATGCCCGTGTTGCTGTTGGTACTGACAACACCACGGAAAACACTGTTGATGAGGACTATGACATGGATGCTGCTCATTCCCTCATGTTTTATTCTGGTGATGCCGCTGCTGTTTGGCCTCTCTTCGCTCATAGAGGACTACTGGATGAGAGGAACATTGATGTACTCTCCTATGATAGGTACAATTTGATTTATTTTTTGAAGTTTAGACAGCTCTATTCTACTGTTGTTGCCGTGATATCCTAATGTAAGAGGGTGATTCTGGAGTTCTACGCCAACTTAACCTCAAGCATTGAAGATCCAGAATCTGCTAAGTATGACTTGGTGTATTTTCGGGGGTCGGCTGTTCGAGTTCACTCCATCCGTGATCAACTCTCTCTATTCCACCCCAGACGTTGATGAAGGCAATCCTCCAGAGATCAATGAAGTCATTACTGTTCTCACTGGTGGCATGGTCAAAATAGTCTCTGACCATTTTTCTGCAGTTAAACTCACATCATTTTATTCTGTGCTGCATAAGATAGCTGTGAGGAATTGGACTCCTTCATCCAACTCAACAGTAATCACAAGACCACATGCGGTCATTTTGTATGCCATTGGGACTGGGAGTCCTTTCAATTTTGGGAAGATGGTATTCAAAACAGTGCTCCAGTTTGCTGATGGAGGTCTCAAGTCTACTAAGCTGCCATTCCCATCTCCGATTTATGGCATTTTGAAATCTCAGGCCTTCATCCGCAATATTACAGAAGATCTCACTGATCAACCTGAGATTTTGAAGTTAGCAGGTGGACTTCTCAAGGGAAATCGTGTTCTGGATTTACCCTGGACTGCTACTCCTACCCCTGCTGCTGAAGCTGCTGGTGTTGCACCCGGTGTTGCCAACACGGGTGACAACACTGAAGAAACAGTGCCTACTCCTACTACCCTGAAATTCACTACTGCCACTATTCAGCTGATGATGACTCGTGCTGAAGAAAATATTGCTCAAGCACAGGAAGATATTGCCTTCTATAGCATGGTCTTGGCTGATTGTAAGAGACAACTTGGCATTTCTGGCCAAACAGGGGGAGATAGTGCACAAGCTGAAGCTGGTCCATCTTGGACTAAAGATGATGAGGATGAAGCCTCTGATCAAGATGGATCTGATAGTGATCAAATTTAGATTTTGCATCTTCTCTCATCTTTCCTTTATTGTTTCATTTTGATTTTAATATAAGTGTTTTTGTTTGTTCTAGTTATGTGCCTCAAATGCTCTTACATGCTTTAACTAGACTAACAGCTTCTATCCCACTTATGCTCTGATATATGAATTATAGAATCTCATGTGTTATTGTCCATGTTATCCACCGTGTTATGACACGAGGGGACAACACTTCAAAGGGAGACTTTTCAATTCAGGGGGATAAGATTTTTAAACTCAGGGGGAATTTATGGTTATTTCATACTTGTGCGATGTTTTGTCCTGAAAGAAAAAAGGGGGAGATTGAAAGGAATTTTATTTCTTGAATATTTCGGCCCTAATTAATTGGATATTATAAGATTTTGCTTTCTAGACAAGATAAAATATTTGGTAAATATTCTGTGTCTATCTCGTATATGTTAAAGATATATTTGCCAAAGTTAAATCTTATCTTGATAAGGTGATTATTTGATATAATACAATTCGATATTATCAAGATTTGATTTGCAAGATTTGATAGAGTTTATTTCATACTAAAACATGTTTTCTTATTCATGTAGGACTCTATCTAAGGAAATCTTCAAAACTTAGATTCTAATCTATAAAGGAAGAGTTTCACGCATAAGAAGTAGAGGGCTTCAGACGTACAATTCTCTGCGCAAAATCTGAAGAATTCCATTGAAGAATTTGAAGAATTCTGAAGCAAGGTTTGCAACCTTCGTTGCTGCATGTCCCCGTATTGCCGTTCGTGTTGAAGACATCAGAGACAACACTGTGGGAACTGTGTTGTTGAAGATCTTTTGTGTCTCTTCAATTTAGGCTACGAGAGTTGCATCCGATTTCTTTTATACTATGTTTATTTAGGATGCAAGTTTGATTTCTCGACTTGTTGAGAAATTTAGGATTTAATGATTTTTCGTAAAATTACTAGGATTACTTTGTAAGACTGATCTTACATTTACTAGTAATATTTAGCCCTAAGGCACTCACACGAGTTTTATACTCGTGCAAAATTATTTATTTGTGTTTTATTTACGCTTTAAATTTCCGCTGCACTGTGTTGTCTGTAGTGTTATAACACAAAGTACAACACTGTCTATTTTACATAACCAACCACGTAAACCGTTTCTTTCAAGCGTGAAGCGTGTCGAAGCGTGAAGGTCAAGCTTAAGCTAGCTTTGAACGAGCTTAAGTAGGGGTGGGTACGGTATGGTACCCATACCGAAAATTCGGTATACCGAATTGTCGGTATACCGAATTTTTGGTATGGAGAATTTTTATACCGGATACCGTACCAAAAATAAAAAAAATTCGGTATACCGAAAAAAAACTCGGTATACCGAATTTTTTTTCGGTATACCGTGAAAAATTTTAAAAAAATAAAATATTTCGTTATACCAAAAAAAAATTTATATACCGATAACGATACCGAACCGTACCGAAATTTTCGGTATACCGATTTTTGGTATATTCGGTAAATTTTTCGGTATGGTATGACGGTATTTCTGCATTTCGGTATTTTTATCCAGCCCTAAGCTTAAGCGCGAAAAATCGTTTTCAATTTTTACTATAATTTTAACATTAAAGAAAATGTTAGATTAATCATCAATATATGATTTAATAGATAATTCAAGTTCTAAACTATAAATATACATATTTATAAAAATATTTTCATTTTAAAAAATAAATAAAATCTTCCATTCTAAAACGAGATCACTTAATCGAGTTTAAGTGTAATAAAAACTTAAGCGAAATTAAACATTACTTAAGCGATTTTTTTTAACACTGCTTTTAAGTCAGCTTATAAAATCATCTTCACATGATTGAAATTGGTAATGAAATTGATTTGGAGAGAGATATATGTTTAATATCAATAAATTTCGAGAAAAAGATAAGAAAGTTAAGGAATATTTCAACGAAAGATCGTTCATCATCATTCACCAACAAGACAAAGTAGTAATTATATATTATAGATAAACCACCTAGGTGGTTTATCTATAATATATAATATAATTAGTGGTTGAAGGCTTGAAGCACACATTGCGTATTAAAGTTAACAATAAATCCGGACTTAATGAGGTAATGATTATTGGGTAATTTTCGGTCGTATCCCCTGCATTTTTTCTTTTGTCATTCACTTCACTTTTGTATTGTAATTTTTACGACTTGATAAAGAAAGTAATTGTCAAATATATAAAATGTAAAGCGAGTAAATGCGAATGACCCTATGATTATTTATATTTGGGTGTGAGATATTTGAAAAGATACATGATAGTTTAATTTGAAAGAAAAATTGAATAAGAAAGGATACTAAATTTCTAATATATTTTTATTAACTCAATAATTCAAAGATAGTTTCTGGAATTCTTTTTTAAAAAAAACCTTAAAAATATACATAAGAATTCAGAAGTTAGATGTTATATCGTATAAATTTAGTTAATAACAATAGGATATTTAATAAAGAGAGAAAAAAAATGAATTTTTTAAAAAATATCAAAAAATCATATCTCTTATATCATAATTCAATTTTATGAGACCAAATTTTTATTTGGGTCAATCATTAAAAAGTACTACTTTTAATTTGTATATCAAAAATATTTTTTTTTTGTAAATATGAGTAAAATTGACCAATAAAAATTTATGTTATAAAAACTTAGGAGAACACATCATGATTTGATATTTACTACATATTTGTGATAACTTAAAAGAGCTTTGAAAGAAAAAAATGTATTGGAAGAATTATATTTTTTGTCTTGTTATATTGTACTCTTTCACTTTTGATCATGTTATAATGGTGAATTTATATTTTGGTCTTATAATTTGATTATTTTTTTTTTTTTTCATTTTTTGTCATATTGCAGTAACTCTTCAATTTATATTATAAAACTTGTATATATATTTTTATTTACACGTCTTTTAATGATTGACAAAGCGTCGACAAATACAATAGACTCAAATTAAAAAAACGATCAAAAAATAAAAAAAATATATTTGTATCATATCATGTATGCACACATCTAATAATTGGTGTCATATCTCACCAAATATATATATATATATATATATATATATATATATATATATATATATAGTTTTGTTATCATGCTCACCCACCGTGCCCACATAATGCCCATAGTATGCACCATGAGGTGACACTCAACTATTGGATGCACAATTCATCACATCCAATAGTTGAGTGTCACCTCATGGTGGACACATTAGGTGGGCACGGTGAGTGGGCAGGATAGCAAAATTGTATATATATATATATATATATATATATATATATATATATGCACTAACAATTTTTATATTGTTATTTGTTCCTGATTCATACTTCTAGCTGCATTAATTCTTTGTAATAATGGTGGGATCAGCCATTGATGGCTCCTCAAGCAGCAAGCTTCACGTCATTATACTCTCCAGTCCCGGCGCCGGACACCTTATCCCTGTTCTTGTCCTCGCCAACCGCCTCGCCGCCGAACACGGTGTCCGCTCCACCGTCCTTGTGGTCACAACCGCCATCTCGCCGGAGTCCAATCTTGTAAACCCCCCAAGAGATGAGGAGCTCGTCGAAATCATCAGACTCCCTCCGGTCGACATTTCAAACCTCGTGGACCCTTCTACCAAAGTGGTGACGCAGCTTCGCTTGATGATGCGGGAGGCCGTGCCGCTCGTCCGGTCGGCGGTGGCCGCCATGGACCGCCGTGCCGACGCCCTGTTCGTGGATCTTTTCGGGAGTGAGTCGCTGCAGATTGCGGTGGAGTTCAACATCCCCAAGTACGTCTACTGTACTTCCACTGCATGGTTTCTTGCCTTGTCCGTGTACTGCCCGATTCTTGACGAGAAAATCGAGGGCCAATACGTGGATGAACCGGGCCACCTGGAGATTCCGGGTTGCAAGCCGGTTCGGCCCGAGGACGTCGTGGACCCGATGCTGGACCGGGGTGATCAACAGTATCGAGAGTATTTAAGAATGGGAAAGGAGTTCACTTTCTGTGATGGGATTCTTGTAAACACTTGTGAAGATTTGGAGGCCAAAACCCTCCGAGCTTTCAGGGAAAACGAAGCTATGAAAGCCGTGCTCGAACCGCCGGTTTATCCCATCGGTCCATTAACGAGACCGGCGGAACCGAGCGGTCTAAAGATTGAACCGATGGATTGGTTAAACAAGCAGCCTAATGGAAGTGTTTTGTTTGTGTCATTCGGAAGTGGTGGCGTGCTATCGGCCGAGCAAGCCACGGAGCTAGCTTGGGGACTGCAGCTGAGCCAACAGAGGTTTGTGTGGGTGATCCGGCCTCCGACGGAAGGCGGTGCGGATGATGCCTTCTTCACGGCCAACGGAAGAGGGTCGTCGGCGGAATTATATGATCACTACTACTATCTGCCTCGAGGGTTTTTAGACAAGACCAAAAACATGGGAATACTATTGCCTAAATGGGGGCAACAAGTCGAAATCCTGGCGCATCCGTCGATAGGAGGATTCATGTCGCACTGTGGATGGAACTCGACTTTAGAGAGCATCACGAGTGGTGTACCGATGATAGCTTGGCCTCTCTATGCCGAGCAAAGGATGAACGCCGCCTTGTTGGTGGAGGAGCTCGGGGTGGCGGTGCGGCCGGAGGTGTTGCCGACGAAGAAAGTGGTGGGGAGGGAAGAGATAGAGAGGATGGTGAGGACTTTGATGGAGCACAAAGATGGGGAAGCCATGAGGGATAGGGCTCAACAATTGAAAACTAGTGCTACAAAGGCCACTAATATGTCTCACCAATCGATGTGCAAAATACTGTCAAGCATTGAGGCCAAAAAGAAATAATATGATCCTTCCTACATATTATAATATGCTCTGAAGTTCTTTCTTAATTTGGTGTCTTTATTGTTTTAATTTCAAAGTCTGTTTCTTTGATGGAATCGTTGGTGCGTTTGCTTTAGCTTCTGATCATGTAATCTTTGGAGATTATATTGAGACCGGACTTTTATTAGTTTTGAATTGAATATTATAAATTTAATTATAACCCAAACTTTGGGATGGATTGATATTATTTTTCATGACGTGATAACTCTATGTCGCTCGTATTTTTGGTGTGCATTGCATTGTTTAAAACATTAACTAATGCATTAATAGCATACAAATTAGGTTGACCATTCATTAATTATTATATATTTGTAAATTACATTATCTACCAAATTAAACTATATATTAGCATGATTATACTGGTTCTCTGACTTCAATTTGAATGAAATTTCAGTTTGGTTAGAAAAACACGATGGTGTCTCCGACCCTATCTTTGCACCAAATTTGGTGCAAAGCTTTTCAATTTTTTTTTGTGTTAATTCTCTTATTAATTAATAGTTTAATTTGGTAGATAATGTAATTTACAAATATATAATAATTAATGAATGGTTCGATATAAATTCCTTGTTACTTACAATAATTTACAAATATATTATAATTTTTAAAATATTTAATTATTAAAAAATCAATTAGTTAGATTAAATTAATAAATAGAAGTTTGATTTTTTATTTTATTTTAAATTTTTATTTATTTCCAAGAATTATAAATAATTAATGAATACAGTAATTCAAATATAATAGTCTAATATAATTTATAAATTTGTGATTTATATATATAAATTTTATGATAAAATTAACATAATTAAACTAACAGTTTCAATATTGTTATAATTACATTGAATAGCATAATATTATTTATATAATATAAATATTATTCATAATTATATTGCTAAATTTAAAAATATAGATTAAATAAAAGGTAAAAATTAATATAAAAGTAGAATATCCCTAGGATATTTTCTTGGGTCGACTAAGATTTTAGTAAATGAGTTAGAGATCTATAATCATGTATTTTATTCATAAACTTGTGTTAAAATAAATTTGAGTATACTTTTTGTGAGACAGTACTCCCATGAATCACTATCGAGACTCAATCTATATCTGAGAAAAAACCACATTTTTGACATAAAATAATATTTTTTTCATAGGTATATAGGGACGTAGGATCGGAGATTCATTCTACAAAATTGACTTATTAGACGAATTTATAGTAGTTTTTGTGTTTACAACAATATTTTCATAATCGAACCGATTTATCTAAAAAAAGTCTAACCGATATGATTGTTTTAACCGGACGGCCGAAAAATTGTTTATATAACATAATATAATGAATAATATATTTAAAATTTTTAAAACCTAAAAAATGTATATAAATAGACAAAATATATATATTTATCACAGTTTGAAAACTAATTAATTCTATAAACATATATTCAAAATATCAATTATAGTTATACATTTTTTTAAAATTAATTAATTAATTTTAAGAAATTTAGTATTGCTAAAATAAGATTTTTAATGAAATACAAATTTCAAATAATCATGTATATATATAATAAAAATATGAAATTTAAGGTTTTAAACTAAAAAATCATTAATTTTTTTTAAAAAAAATTCGAAAAACCGGTCCGAATGGTTCTGACCATCAAAAGGTTTTTAAGTTGTTCCGGACTAGATCTGTGACCGGTTTTCCATCGGTCCGGTTTGATTTTGAAAACATCGGTTTACGAAATGTCTTTACAAGCCTAAAAAATATCATAAAAACTCATATGAGACAGTTCAAGGTAAAATTTTGTGAGACGAATCAATAAATATACCCTAATCATAAAAAAATATTAATTTTTGTCGCAAGTATGGACCAGAATGACTTATTTTACAAATGTAGATCCGCGAGCCAATTTCACACGCGAACTATCAAAAAAATTTAAGCACGTAAAATATTTATTTATTCATAAAATAAAATAAAAATAACGAAAACTCGTTTGAGATGTTACAAATATCAATTTTCACTATAAATAAAAATAACATCGACCCACGTCATAAATGACCGGCTCAATAAGACATCTCCAATCACAAGCACCATTTTGGTGCAAGTTATGCACTAAAATAGTGTAATTTTTAAGAACATAATTAATATTTTCATTATAGAAATAATTATTTATTATTAATAAATAAAATAATATTTGAAAATTATTAAAATTTATTCGATTATTATTACATAAATTAAATTATAGATTATGTTTGTATTTGTATTTCAATTATTTTGATTATGTATTCCAATTTGATATTTGTAACCCAATTTTCATTTTCATTTTAATTGTTTAATAATTATTTAAATAAATAAATATTAAATTAAATTAATAATTAAATATTTATTGATTAATTAACTGATTATAATTAAAAAATTCGTTCTGATATTTAATATTAAAATAATAAAATAAATATTCAATTATTATTTTAAAAACAAATAAATATAATGATTAAAAATATAATAAAATAATTTTAAAAAAAAATTTAAAAAAGGACTGCGCCATATTCTTTTCCTGCGCCAAATTGCGCCTCACATTCAAGCATATACCTGCAAAAAGCACCATTTTGGTGCTCGATTGGACTTTCGATTGTATTTAAATAAAAATAAAATCAATTGTATTTAAAACCTTATATTTAGAAAAATAGGACCTAAACTTTTTACCAATCCGATAATGCTCGATTATTATAAACAAAAAATTAAATATATATGAATCCGTTCACGAGCGGGCAGCCAACTTATATAAGTATTATAAACAAAAAATTAAATATATATGAATCCGTTCACGAGCGGGCAACCAACTTATATAAGAGGTGTCTTCCCTTCCCTTGTCAAAGAGGTGTCTTCCCTTCCATTGCGAGGATAAGTCTTGCCTTGCCTTGCCTTGCCAGGAGGAGTCTTGTCTTCCCTAGCCAAAAGGTGTCTTCCTTTCCCTTGCGAGGAGAAGCCTTGCCTTGCCTTGCCAGGAGGAGTCTTGCCTTCCCTTGCCAAGAGATGTCTTCCTTTCCCTTGCGAGGAGAAGCTTTGTCTTGCCTTGCCATGAGGAGTCTTGCCTTCCCTTGCCAGAAGGAGTCTTGCCTTCCCTTGCCAAGAGGTGTTTTTCCTTCCCTTGCGAGGAGTATTGCCTTCCCTTGCCTTGCCTTGCCAAGAGGTGTCTTCCCTTCTCTTGCGAGGATAAGCCTTGCCTTTCCTTGCCAGGAGGAGTCTTGTCTTCCCTTGCCAAAAGGTGTTGAAATGCCTACTACTAATAAAATGCGGAAAAACTTTTTTTTTTTTTAAATAATACTATACATATACGCCCATACATATATGTATATAAAAATAACATATATTTCTTAAATAACCTGAAAAATATTAAATAAATAAATAAATCCTTAAAAATGTTTCATGCATCAATTTAAAATGATAAACAATGCTGCTGAAAAATCTCATATGCGGAATAATAATAAAATAAAACATGTTTCAAAATTCCATCATAATAGACTAAATAACTGCGACGGTCACGGGGTCCACTGCTCCGTGAGCTCATACGTCCTCACCACCGGTAGGAGCTACATAAATGTCATTATGCTCACCTGCACCATATAAGCGTAGTGAGCCTAGGGGCTCAACATGTCTAATCCTTTATAACAAGGTTAAAAATAATGCATCACGTAGATACTAATACATATACATGTACATGAGCATGCATGTAAACATTTTTCATAACATAAATGCTGAATCATAAATCATAAACATAACATAACTTTCTTCATCATACATAACATAATTGAGCATGTCATAAACATAAAAACTGAGTATGGTCATATCCATGAATGTGACTAATAACTGTGCCGACTGATCAGTCTAAAGAACCATCGTACGTGGCGGTGGATAAATCTACCTCTATGCTGGTAGTAAACTACCTCTGTGCCAGTGGTAAAACCACTTCTATGCCGGTAGTAGAACTACCTCTGTGTCAGTGGTAAAACCACTTCTATGCTGTCACATCACTTCAATTTCCATAAAAATATTTTTCATGCTCAATTCTTAATCATAAACACATCATAAAATATTTCATGTATGCATGCACTTAAAATATGTCCGTAATATATATTTAATTAATTTTAATAATAAATATACTTTTACTTAAAATAGACTTCATGCATAAAAATAATTAAATATATATTCCGGACTTAGTTTATTTTCATGGGTTGGTCCAGACTGCTGGTCACTCACTCTAAGCCCATTAAACTTAAATAAAAGCTCAATAATCATATCTTAGCCCAAATAACTTAATTAAACTTAATTGGGCCTAAATAAAAATATTTAAGCCATTAACTTAATTAAACCCAATAAAATTCTAGACTGGCCCAAAAATACACTGACTGGCCCAATGGGCCCAAAAACCCAAAGACTGGCCCAATAATTCCCATGGGCTCCCAAGCCCATAAAATTAATTGGGTTGACTTAAATAAATTATTTGAAGCCCAAATAAAATTATTTAGTGACCCAAATAATTTTATTTCTAATTAATTAGCCCAAAAACTTAATTAAAACATAAGTCACTTAAAAATTAAAATACTCGAGCCCGGCCCACCTAGCCCGGACCCGGACCTACCTGACCCGACCCACTTACACCCTAGACCCGAACCGGATGCCCAGACCCAACCCAGGACCAAACCCGACCCGGAAACCCCCAAAAAACCCCAAACCCGTAGCCCTCTTCCTTTGTTCTATTGGCTGGGCGAGCAGTTCTGCTGCTCGACTTTGGCCGGCCAACTACACTTGAACTAGCCTAGAGGTACGTACACATTGACTGAGATTGCCAGCGAGTATACATGTTTATATGTTGAATTTATTTGGCATTATTATATGGCATGATATATGATTTACCGCTTTCTATATTTATATGTCATGTGCATATACACGTTGAGCCTATACCTTGTTATACCTAACTATAGAGCCGCTCAGCTCTATACTCGATAGTCTGTTACTGAGAGTACCGTGACGGCGGGGGCATTTATGTCTGTCTACTCTGGTGTACTAGACAAGTGTGGTTGCACCCAGAGGTTGATCTGTGTGGTGGCAGCACTCATGTGGCGCCTGTACTGAGAATGACTTTTCAGATGACCCTTTACCAGTCATCATGTTGCATGCATCATATTTATACGTGTACTCATGTTTATGTACTGGTCGTTAGCGCTCACGTCCTAGTTGTTATCTTGGACACCCTATTCCATGGGGCAGGTCGCAGGATGGACGAAGCTGGTGGTTCAAGGCAGGATTAGGGAGCAGGCCTTGAGGAGTTAGTTATACAGCAGGATTCGATATAGCTGTATAATGTTTACTTTTAAGTATTTCGATATGGTTGTATCACTACTGATGAATAAGCTTGACACTTTTATACTAAGCTGATATGTAATTTATGGTTATGTTTCCGCACGTTTTACTCTGTTAAGTTATTTTGTTGTATTAAGTTTAATGCATGCTATTAGTTACCAGTTAGTAGGTGATACCATGCAGGGTCACTACATTTTTTGTATCAGAGCATGCTTAGATTTTGGGATTAGTACTTGGGATTTAAAATTAGTTTTGAGTAATTCTTGCGCATTTGGGATTTTAATGTGCAATTATTTTCAGGATATGGCTGACGAGAGTCACGGTAGTGTTGGCCAGGGAGGTGGTCATCATCATCGTCATCACCGCCATCATGATGATCAACATCGTCATCATGAGGGTAGACGTCTCTACTCTATCAATAAATTCATGCAAGTAGGACCGAAACCTTTGGTGGGAGGCGAGAATCCTGAACAAGCAAGAAGTTGGCTGTCTAAACTCGAGAGTACTTTTCGTGCTTTCGATTGTACTGAGGATCAGAAATTGAAAGTTCTAGAATTTGTTCTAGAGGATCGAGCACATTTTTGGTGGGATGTCAAAGCTGCTCAGGCACGTACTGAGAGAGGACAGGTGACTTGGGGAGATTTTCTGTCAGCAGTTTCAGAAACGGTATTTTCCTCCAGCTGTTCGTCAAGCACGATCGATGGAGTTGCTTACTCTGAGGTAAGGATCAATGACTATTGATCAATATCAGCAACGATTTCTTGATCTGCTACCTTTCAGTCCTCATATTAATGAGAGTGATGCATCGAAGTATGATCTCTTTCTACAAGGCCTGAACCAAGATATCTACTCACAGGTTGTTGTCTGTGATGACCCAGTATCTTATGAGACTTTGGTGAACCGTTGCCGTCTTGTGGAGACCAGCAACAGGCGTGCACAGTTGTTGATGCCATCACAACTTAGTGGATCATTTGAGCCTAGAGCTCAATCTGTTGTGCAATCAGGACCTACGTCTTCTTCTACTCCTACTACTTCATCTGGATCTCGTGGTTCACGAGGTATGTTCCGTTTTGGGAAGAAGAAGAAGAAGGAGGAGTTTTTTAGTTACTGTGGAGGGAAGCATCCTGCAGCTTTATGTCGGAGAGCTACTGGTGCTTGTTATATTTGCGGTCAGCAGAGACATCTGCGGAGAGATTGTCCTCAGCGCATGGGTTCTGCTAGTGGATCGGGATCACAGGTTGGATCTCAGGCTTCTACTTTTCCACGACAGCAGCCAGCACCACAGAGTTCTTCTGGGTACCGTCCCCAGACTCAAGGGCAGGAATTTGCTCTGTCTCAAGAACAGGCTACTGAGGGAAGCGATCGCATGTTGGCAGGTACCTTTCTGTTATGTGGTATTCCTGCACTTGTTTTAATTGATACTGGAGCATCGCATTCCTTTATTTCTAGTCGCTTTGTTAAGAGACATAGATTACCTTATGTATCATTAGATATGGATTTAGTTGTATCTACTCCATTGGAGCAGGAGGTAGTAACTAAGTGTCTAGTGATGTGTTGCCTTCTGGAGTTTGAGGGTAATGTGTTATCGGCTAATTTGATGATATTAGCGATGGCTGATTTTGACTGTATTTTGGGAATAGATATGCTGACTTTGTATCACGCTACTGTGTATTGTTATCAGCGTCTGGTACAGTTTCATCCTGCTAAGGATGATAGCTGGTACTTTTATGGTGAGGGTACGCGACCTCCGATGCCACTTGTTTCGGCTCTGAAGGCATGTCATGTCTTAGAGTCAGGTGGGGAGGGCTACCTCATCTATGCAGTTGATATGTCCGCGAGTATTCCGGGTATTGATCAGCTACCGGTTGTCAGCGAGTTTCCTGACGTATTTCCTGATGAGATTCCTGGTTTTCCTCCGGTGCGAGAGGTTGAATTTGGTATTGATTTAGTACCAGGAACTACGCCTATATCCCGAGCGCCTTATCGTCTAGCACCATCAGAGATGAGGGAATTGAAACAGCAGTTACAGGATCTGCTTGATAAGGGATATATTCGTCCGAGTGTTTCTCCGTGGGGAACACCTGTTTTGTTTGTCAAGAAGAAATATGGATCGATGCGATTGTGTATTGATTACAGGCAGTTGAATCGTGTCACCATCAAGAATAAGTATCCTTTGCCGCGGATTGATGATCTATTCAATCAACTACAGGGTACTTCTGTTTACTCCAAGATAGATCTGAGATCTGGATACCACCAGATGCGGGTACGAGACTCAGATATATCTACGACTGCTTTTAGGACCAGATACGGGCATTATTAATTTCTGGTTATGCCATTTGGTTTAACGAATGCACCGACAGTCTTTATGAATCTGATGAATCAGGTATTTTGAGAATATCTGGATAGATTTGTCATCGTCTTCATTGATGATATTCTTGTCTATTCTCATGACAAGGATGAGTATGCACAGCATTTGAGTATTGTTTTACAGACGTTACGAGATAAGCAGCTGTATGCGAAATTGAGCAAGTGTGAATTCTGGCTTGATCGGGTAGTGTTTCTCGGTCATGTGATTTCTAATGAAGGGATATCTGTTGATCCTAGTAAGATAGAGGCAGTGCTGAACTGGACTCGTCCGACGACGGTTGCTGAGATTTGTAGTTTCTTGGGTCTAGCTGGATATTACCGTCGGTTCATCGAGAATTTTGCACAGTTGGCCAGAACTTTGACACAGCTTACACGGAAAGATGTTGCCTTCATATGGTCCTCGGATTCTGAGGAGTCATTTCACGAGCTGCGTGGACGTCTTACTACTGCACATGTTCTAGATCTACCTTCTGGATCAGGAGGTTATGTTGTCTATACTGATGCCTCTGATCAGGGGTTAGGATGTGTTCTGACACAGCATGGACATGTTATTGCCTATGCTTCTCGACAGTTGAAGACGCATGAGAGTAATTATCCAGTACATGATCTTGAGTTAGCCGCCATTGTATTTGCACTCAAGATCTGGAGGCATTATCTTTATGGCGAGAAATTTAAGATATTCACGGATCACAAGAGTTTGAAGTATTTATTCACTCTGGCAGAGTTGAATATGCGACAGAGACGCTGGATGGATCTTTTGAAGGATTATGATTGTGAAATCAAATATCATCCAGGTTCTGCTAATATTACTGCTAATGCCTTGAGTCGACAGTTGAGACTTTCTGCACTTCAAACTAATGAAGTATCTCATATGATACAAGAGTGTTGTTCTTTGAGTTTTATGCTCAAGCACAAGAAAGGAAGAAATGGGATTCGATTGTATACTATTTTATCTGAACCAGCATTGTATTCTCGGATCAGAGATGCTCAGATATCTGATATTAAGACTTAGCGTTTGGCATGTTCAGCCAATGGAGTTAATACATCTGGATTTCATTTTTAGGCAGATGGTTTATTGTGCTTATCTAATCGAGTGGTTGTACCTAATGTTGCGGAGCTCAGAAACGATATTCTATCGCAAGCTCACAGGAGTCGATTATCAGTTCATCCTGGAAGCATGAAAATGTATAAGGACTTGCGAACTAGATTCTGGTGGAAAGGGATGAAAAGGAGTGTGCATCAATTTGTTTCGAGATGTTTGATTTGTCAACAGGTCAAGGCTGAACATCGATGACCAGGTGGATTACTGCAGAATCTTGAGATTCCCGAATGGAAGTGGGAGCACGTAACTATGGATTTTGTTACCCACTTACCTATGACTTCACGTCAGTGTGATGCTATCTGGGTCGTTGTTGACCGTTAGACGAAATCAGCACACTTTATTCCTTATAACCGGGAGTATTCTTATGATCGCATGGCACGTTTATACATCCAGGAGATAGTGCGATTGCATGGGATTCCAGTGAGCATAGTCAGCAATAGAGACCCGCGATTTACCTCACGTTTTTGGGGTAGTTTTTAGGAGGAGTTGGGTACCACTCTGATTTTGAGCACTGCATATCATCCGGAGACTGACGGACAGTCAGAGCGGACGATTCGTACATTGGAGGATATGCTACGTTCTTCTGTCATGGACTTTGGCTTATCTTGGCAGGATCAATTACCTTTGATCGAATTTGCCTACAATAACAGTTATCATCGTAGTATTGATATGGCACCTTTCGAGGCATTGTACGGTCGACGGTGTCGTACTCCGTTATTCTGGGATGAAGTCGGGGAACGACAAGTCGAGGGTCCTGAATTGGTGCAGCAGATTGTAGACAAGGTAGATTTGATCAAGCATAGAATCAAAGTTGCTCAAGATAGACAAGCCAGTTATGCTAATATTCGTCGCAGGCCACTTCAGTTTGAGCCTGGTGAATATGTGTTTCTACGAGTATCACCTTTCAGGAAGGTGATGAGATTCGGCGTGAAAGGCAAGTTGTCTCCTCGTTTTATTGGACCTTTCCAGATACTGGAAAAGATCGGAGATGTTGCATATCGTTTGACGTTACCGCCAAATCTTTCCAGTATACATAATGTTTTTCATGTGTCGTTACTTCGACAGTATATAGCTGATGAATCTCATGTGATTCAGTCTACTGATATTCAGCTAGATCCAGATCTGTCTTTTGTTGAACGACCAATCCGTATCTTAGACAGAAAGGAGAAAGTTCTTCGGAACAAGACTATACCACTTGTGATGGTACAGTGGCAGCGCCGAGGCGTTGAAGAAGCAACTTGGGAAACTGAGAGTCATATGCAAGCAGAATATCCTGAGTTGTTTGCTTTGTATTTTTGATTACCATGTAGTTGTAATTACAGTTGTTGTAATAAAACATGGTTTGATGTTTCATATTATTATCTTGATTTGTCTTTAGATTTTATTTCGCGGATGAAATATCTAAAGGTGGGGAGAATGTAGTAACCCAAATTCCATTTTAAGATAATGATATGTTAAACATGATTAAGGGTTAGTAATTAACCAATTCCAGGGCATAATTGGACTTCAGAATTACCAGAGGGATCGCTGCATATAAGGGTGATAGCCAAGTTTCACTTTCCATGCTATGATATGGCATATAATTTTAAATGTGGCAAAACATGATTAAGGAGTCCTTATTTGGTAAAAATAAGTGGAAAATCAGCTCCGGAACGTCCGAAAATGGTAGGAAGGGTCCTGGGGGTCTCGGACAATTCGAAGGCACCGAAATGAGTTCGGACCATCCGAACTCAAATACAAAGTTCGGAGGATCCAAACCTGGGTTCGGAGGATCCGAACCCAGCACTTAGGAGGCTCCGAACTCCCCCAAACAGCAATGCTAGATGACTAATCCGCAATTTTCGACAAGTGTCGTACATACAGGTTCGGAGGGTCCGAACCCAGTTCGGAGGCTCCGAACTCCGACGGATTTTTGGCTATAAATAGGGCTCTTCGGAGTCATAATTTGAAATACAAATTCGCGAGGTTCCTTCTTCAGTTATATAGTGTGAGTTATACACTTGAGGGCCCTATCGGTTATAATAAAGGTTCTGCAATAACCAAGGAGTGGTTATAGTCATCCGGGACTAGCGACTCCAAAGGGCTATCTACGGATGAAGGTATGGTTCGGGAATCTATTTAAGTTTTGGGAGTACTTATTAGCTTAGTTAAGGCTTATAGAATTTATGTAGTGATACGGTGAACTTTTGAATATAGGCTTGGAACCTAGTATCCTACTATACTTGAACTAGCCTAGAGGTACGTACACATTGACTGAGATTGCCAGCGAGTATACATGTTTATATGTTGCATTTATTTGGCATTATTATATGGCATGATATATGATTTACTGCTTTCTATATTCATATGTCATGTGCATATACACGTTGAGCCTATACCTTGTTATACCTGACTATAGAGCCGCTCAGCTCTATACTCGATAGTTTGTCACTGAGAGTACCGCGACAGCGGGGGAATTTATGTCTGTCTACTCTGGTGTACTAGACGAGTGTGGTTGCACCCAGAGGTTGATTCGTGCGGTGGCAGCACTCATGTGGCGCCTGTACTGAGAATGACTTTTCAGATGACCCTTTACCAGTTATCATGTTGCATGCATCATATTTATACGTGTACTCATGTTTATGTACTGGGCGTTAGCTCTCACGTCCTAGTTGTTATCTTGGACACCCTATTCCATGGGGCAGGTTGCAGGATGGACGGAGCTGGTGGTTCAAGGCAGGATTAGGGAGCAGGCCTTGAGGAGTTAGTTATACAGCAGGATTCGATATAGCTGTATAATGTTTACTTTTAAGTATTTCGATATGGTTGTATCACTACTGATGAATAAGCTTGACACTTTTATACTAAGCTGATATGTAATTTATGGTTATGTTTCTGTACGTTTTACTCTGTTAAGTTATTTTGCTGTATTAAGTTTAATGCATGCTATTAGTTTTCAGTTAGTAGGTGATACCATGCAGGGTCACTACATTGACTCATCTGATCTAGCTGTCCGTCGTTCTGAAGATATTGAACTGAAATAAGTTGTAATCAAACAACAAAAGTCTCTTTGAAGTCTAGGCCGAAAGAACGAGTGTATCGAGAATCTCTGTCTAAACTGACAGACTTCGGCAAAAAAATGACACCTGACGACTTTCGACAAGATATCAATCCTCTGCTCTTGAATAAAATTAATTTTGTACGGAATACGATAGCAGATTTCATCAATCGGTCAATCAAAATCAGATAGTAGATAAAATAAGAACAGCTCAAACCATTAGTTGTTGCATACAATTCCTCAGATAAAGATTCTGTAAGGCCCGAAAATATTAAGTTCTTAATGATGAGATTTAAGATTTAAATTCCGAATAAGAGAGAAAAGATGAATTTAAGAATTTATGGAAATTAGAGATTTCAATTTCGGGTCAAAAATATTTAATTTGAGGATTTTTCGGATTTTAAGATTTTAATATCCGAAATTCTTAAATTAAAAGATTAAAAATATTTGAATTGATATTTATGGAATTTAAGATGTAAATTCCAAGATTAGAAATATCAAGGATTTAATTTGAGTTTGAAATCCGAGCAAGGGCCAATTTGCAAATATTGCAAAATTCAAGGACTAAAATGTGATAAGGTCCGAAATGATTCAATTTTAATCCGAAAATATTTAATTTGAGAATATTTAGAGTTTAGAATTAAATTCTAATATTCTTAAATTATTTAGGATTGAAATTGAATTAAATCGCTTGTTCGGGGACTGAATTGCAATTAAGCAAGAGTTTAGGGACTAAATTGCAAATAAGCTTATATATATAAAAATTGACACAATTTTCCACTCAATTCACGTGAACTCAGCAGAAATAAGGCAAAGAATTCTGAAAACCAGCCTTCATGCCATTTTCATTTATTTCAAGCTTTGATATCTTTTGATCCGCTCGGTAGAATTTCCGATTGATCATATATTTGCGATTACGGCTTCGAGTGCCACGTTTTGACGTAAGTTTTATGAAGTTATACCATGTTTGAATTTGTAAGATGTTGGTAGAATTAAGATTTGATTGTATAAACATGTCTTAGTATATATGATGATAGCATATCTAAGATGGATCGAAAAAATATCGTCGTTTGAGCATGTTCATGAATTTTTGAAGAAATTTGTGAAATATGAATTTGGAGGGCTGACATTCACGTGAATGGGATGTTAATTTGGAGATGTCATGTTATCAAGATGATGATCATATTGATATTTAAGCTTTTGGAATTATCGATTTTGTACCGTTACGCCGTCGGTTCAAGAATTTGATAGCAATTGAATGAAGATTGATTGAGATGAATAAGAATTGAGTGTGATTGATATGTTTAGCTTATGAACATGTCATTCCAGATTTTCTTGAAGTTTGACGACTCGAGAATCCAATCTTCGAACCGAGAAAGAAGGAAGCAAAGTGTGAAGCTATTTAGAATTGCAAGATTTCCAAGACTTGGAATAGCTTTTAATATGAATTCGTGATACATATTATTCAGAATTGGAGCTTCTCAGATTCATAAGGAAAGGTATGATTCAACATTATCCTCTCCAGGTAGAACAACTCGAAAACGTGGTGGTTTTTGAGTTTTTCTAAAATCACATAATTATTTGTCCAAGTGTTTTTTATGTGATGTATTTCTTATTATTGCCTTGCATGATGTTTGAATGGTGTGTTCAAGATGTGTTAGCTTATTTAATTCATACAGATTATGTTGCATTCATCTTGAACCCTACCTTGAATAGCACAGAGGGCAGAATGGCCTAAAGTGCATATGACGTTTGGAGGGCTATAGTTGAGTGGCACGGAATGTAGATTTACTTCCAGAGCTAGATGAATCACTATAGTTGCACCAAAGTCAGGGGAATTGAGATATTTAACGCCACCTCGATTGGGTAAGTTGGTGGTCGGTTAAATATTTTATTTCCCCGGGATCTCAAGAACTAAGATTTATTGGTATCAGATTTGATAGCCTATTCCTTGAAACATGCATTGCATTTATGCATTAACCTAGAGATTTCTATGGTTTAGAATATGCAATTATAAATGCTAGAATTTTGTGATATCCCATTCTAGATATGAATGTATTGATATGCTTGATATGATATTGCTTTAGATGAATAGCTATGCTTTAAGGATTGAAGAAAGAAGTATATTTCTATGATTACATGTTGTTACATGTTTTGATGATTTAGAATTCTTATAGCATATAGATTCAATATGCTTATATGATGTATATGCATGTCTTTTAAACTGAGAATTATATTCTCACCGGAGTTATCCGGCTATTGCTTTGTTTTGTATGTGTGCATGACAATAGGTGGGGAAAGAGCTAGTCAGAAGCGACAAGAATAGCTCGAGAGAGTGTAATAGCATGTGGTGATTCGGGTTTTAGCAGTTGATGTACTAGATTTTGTATCGAATATGTTAGAACACTAGATATTGGTATATGTTTGATATTCATCACTTTTGAGATTGGTACATATTGTGTATTTTAGACCACGATTTCATGTATAATTTTATACATGTTACCAAGATGATATGAGCTATGCATGATTCTATTTTTATGGTTTAATACACAATTCAAGAATCAGAGAAATTCAGCCAGAAATCGCTGGTTTGTTGACCTACGTGCGGGCGAGAGGTCTTCTCGCGCGAGCGCAGGCTACCAGCGTATTTCGCTGGAACTTTGCCTCGCGCCCGCGCAAGGTGTTTATCGTGTGCGCGCGCAAGCCATTGGTTAGCCGCGGGAGGAATGAATCGCGCGAGGGCGAGATAATTCTCACGCGCGCGCGCGAGGTAGCATGTTAAAAAAAATCTGGTTGAATTAGATTGTGTTGTATGATGTTTAAGTTTAATTGCCCCAAGATAAGATTAGCAATCCGGGTCCCCACAACATGTGTTATCAGAGCATAATTTCTTGGAATAAGATAGAAGTTGAGCGAGGTAGATTGAGTTGCATGCATTTATAGTATTGCATGATTCTGCTTTACTTGAATTGAGAAATTGTATGCAAACATGATATATTGATTGAACACTACTTGTTGCACTGATATGAGACTTATATGCTTATATGCTAATATGGATGCATGATTTATTGAATTCATCAGAATAAGTGAATTCGTTGTAAGCATGTATTATGTGAAAAGCATGAGCATTTGCAAGTATGTGTTCTCTTCAGACGCGTGAGATTATATGTATGTTATACTGACATTGTATTTTATAATCTCTGCAATATCTATTGTTTCTGTTATCGAATCAGACATATTGTAAATATAGCATAAGAACCTCAGACATAACAGAACAATGTTGAGGTAAGGTATTGAGCCTATCGATATTATGATTGCCCTGAGGAGTATGTTAGTTGAACAACTCCAGAGCTATTAATCACCGACTCAGAAAGATACAGAATATGCTATGTCTAGAAAGGAGTGAGTTGAAAAGCTGGATCAGTTGTTCAAGTAAAGAATATTCAGATGAACATAGAACCAGCCTGATTTGATATCAACTCCAGGACTTAGCAAGAAGTTGGTGAATTTGCCAGAAGAACTTATGGAATAGCAGACGTATTGAAATGGTTTGACAGATAAGTAAACAAAATTTTTTCTTTTTGTATGTGAAAAGATAGAAAAGCAGAATTTGCCAAACAAAAGAATAACAACTTGAATTAGTTGATAGAAGCCAGTGACTGAATAAAGAAATCACGAACCGGTAGTACGAGGCAAAGTTGAATTTTTATTCACACCTCCGTAGTTACAACAACTATGATCATCACCTACACCACAACTTCCATAGCTGTATAGCTATGAAGCAAGAGAAAGTGACAACAGCAGCAAAGATTGATGTAGTCGAAACGCCAACAGATGAAGAAATAGCAACATAGCTCCCCTAGCTGAAACAGATCAAGATAAAATGTGAATGGCAGATAATTTCATAGACAATAAGCAAGTACAGAAAATAAGGCTCAAGTTGTATCATATAAGAATATTGCAGGTATGTGAGTTTATTCTAGTTAACCCGCTTATATATTGATTGCATAGCATACATTCATAGATTAGTGATTTGTTATGCTACAATCCTTATCTGATGAGCCTGTATTCATAGTATTTGCTGAGATTTTGCCTTTGAGTAGATGAAACGCATTTATAAGAAGAGTCAGAAAAGATAAAATACAGATTTGATGAAATAAGATTGAATTCGATAATTAAAATTTTAGGGTACTAAGCTAGCATGCATTATAGATATTAATGCAATACCTGCAGAGATTCAGTTAGATCAACAATAGAAATGACTAAAGATTTATGATATGAGTTTTAGACAGTACGATTCCTTTTATTCGGTACTGGTTATATCAAGATGAACGTAGAAGAATGTCGGAAGAATTCTAGTCGATATACTGAACTAATATAGAATTAACCTAGAATTGACATATATGTCAGTGGTTAGAATGTACAAAAATAGTTCAATGACATATTCCGACCTTTCTACGAAATGAAAGGAGTTTGAGATAGAGTGGTGTTTAGTACGAAGGTCTTATGACAACTCGTATCGAAGAGCACTGCTTAAGCTGAAGAACTCCAAAAACAGCAGAATATTGATTAGCAAAGCATTATTCTAGTACAGAAGTGATTATTAATTCTATGACAACAAGTTAAGTCGAAAAGATAATATTCGACTATTGTCAAAAGGGAATTAATAAATAAACTCATATCCATAGAAAATAAGAAAAAATCAGTTACAGTTGAGCTTTCTCTTCAATTTTGCTGAAGTTATTACATTATAGAAATCATGATTCTTGAATCTCTTGATATCGATTCTGAGGTTTTTGTATTCGACCTCGATCGATTTTGATTGACTCTTATTTTTTTGCTAGAGTCTGATTTGATTCATTTTTCTTGATTTTTATGATGCAAGTGAATTGGTATCTTTTAGCAGATTTTTTCATTCAGAATATGTAATTTTGGATGATCTTGATTTGAGCAAGTTCCTTTGAGTCGAGAATATCAGCCAGAATTATGGGTTGATTGCATAATTTGTCAGTAATTGGGAAATAGAAAGAAGGAATCTTGATCAATTGTGTGCAGATCTGTAATATTTGTACTTTTGCGCTTGCGTTTCGAGACATCTACTCAAACAATCAGAATTGTTGCAATCCAAGATAAACTCCATTGTCTTGGAAAGTTAAAAGCAACATTGTTATTAGCTCAAGCAATGAAAATGTGATTGAGAACATTAGATTCATAGATCAGATAAGACAGCAGATAAGAACAGATGCATTTTGCGGTGAAAAATCGTTTGAGGGTGCCATATATTCTAGATATGAAATATCAGATTCTGAAAGAGGCATATGACAACATATTTAATATCCATTCAGTTGTCTACACATGTATGACTTACATGTAGTCATTACTTGGAAATCAGTATTGGTGAAATAAATGAAAGTAGATATGACAGAATTGACATTACCAATACTAAAAGTCCAGTAAAAGAAGCAGAAAAGAAGAACCCGAGTGATTTCTGTAACAGATTAGTTACATAAGATCGGAAAGAAGATCAACTTTTTGAAAGATTTTAGTTCGAATCTACTCAAATCGTCATGATTTTCCAATTTAGATTGTAGTAGATTTTGACAGATTCAAGAATATGTTGTATTAGACATGATATACACATAAATAGATACCTGCTATGAAGTTAGCAAGATTATTAGATTACATGAATTATTGAAATCTATTGCCGAGATAGAGACTTTAGATTTATTTTCTAAATTGTGGCACTGATTGTCAGATGTTCTGAGTATTTGGTTGTATGAGATTCATTATAACATCCTCCGATTAGTGGACTATCAGATGTGATTATCCAGATTTCCGAGGATATGCTCAAAACAATAGTACTATATTCGGTACTAGTTGATTGATTATGTGCCACTTGATTACTATAATTCATGTGACATCTATCTGATAGATATAGAGACAGTATTTGATGATTGATTGATAAGAAAAACAGAATTATTTTTTGATCGAAATGATATTTCAGAAGTATCAGCTATCAGACCAGATATGAGTCAAGAAAATATAAAAATGTGAAGATTGATTTGAACAGAATAAGAACAGAGCAGCATAGATAGAGTTAGCAAATAAGAAACAGATACATATTTTTATCTATGAATAAAATTATCAGCAAGAAAATTCGTCACAGAGCATTATCCAATTCATAAAGAGATTTCAGAAGTGGATCAATAATTGATTCTTGTGAGCATTTGATCTAGTTTATTGATTAATACTCAATTTCGAATGGTCATATAGATGAATTGTCATCCATATACATTGGCTGAAGAATATCAGCTAGAATATGTATGTGCATTCAATTAAGATAAAGCAGAAGTCGATAAGATTTTAAGAGAAGCCAACTAACCTATGCAGAGTGAGATCACGAGAAAGAACAACTTCGATATAAGTTGACGCAGTGATTATATGTTAATGAGAATAGATATGATTCCAGAAGCGATCAGAAAGAAGAATAAAATACTATAGAAAAGAAGATATCAGAATAGATATCTAAAGCTCACAGAAGTGAAGTAAGTATTACTTCAGTTAGCTATACAACTTACGAGAATCAACAGTAAGATCGAATGCGATTTCGAGGACGAAATCATTCCTTAGAGGGGAGAAATTGTAAGAACCGAAAATATTAAGTTCTTAATGATGGAATTTAAGATTTAAATTCCGAATAAGAGAGAAAAGATGAATTTACAAATTTATGGAAATTAGAGATTTCAATTTTGGGTCAAAAATATTTAATTTGAAGATTTTTCGGATTTTAAGATTTTAATATTCGGAATTCTTAAATTAAAAGTTTAAAAATATTTGAATTGATATTTATGAAATTTAAGACGTAAATTCCAAGATTAGAAATATCAAGGATTTAATTTGAGGATGAAATCCGAGCAAGGGCCAATTTGCAAATATTGCGAAATTCAAGGACTAAAATGCGATAAGGTCCGAAATGATTTAATTTTAATTCTAGATTATTTAATTTGAGAATATTTAGAGTTTAGAATTAAATTCTAATATTCTTAAATTATTTAGAATTGAAATTGAATTAAATCGCTTGTTCGGGGACTGAATTGCAATTAAGCAAGAGTTCAGAGACTAAATTGCAAATAAGCTTATATATATCAAAACTGACACAATTTTCCACTCAATTCACATGAACTCAGCAGAAAGAAGGCAGAAAATTCTGAAAACCAGCCTTCACGCCATTTTCATTTATTTCAAGCTTCGATATCTTTTGATCCGCTCGGTAGAATTTCCGATTGATCATATAATTGCGATCATGACTTTGAGTGCTATGTTTTGACGTAATTTTTATAAAGTTATAACATGTTTGAATTTGTAAGATGTTGGTAGAATTAATATTTGATTGTATAAACATCTCTTAGTATATATGATGATAGCATATCTAACATGGATCGAGAAAATATCGTCGTTTGAGCATGTTTATGAATTTTTGAAGAAATTTGTGAAATCTGAATTTGGAGGGCTGACATTCACGTGAATGGGATGTTAATTTGGAGATGTCATATTATCAAGATGATGATCATATTGATATTTAAGCTTTTGGAATTACCGATTTTGTACCGTTACGCCATCGGTTCAAGAATTTGATAGCAA
Organism: Henckelia pumila; assembly: GCF_033568475.1. Classification (NCBI taxonomy): domain Eukaryota; kingdom Viridiplantae; phylum Streptophyta; class Magnoliopsida; order Lamiales; family Gesneriaceae; genus Henckelia; species Henckelia pumila. The sequence continues at coordinate 33,552,427 of NC_133123.1, read as the reverse complement.
TTGAATGAAGATTGATTGAGCTGAATAAGAATTGAGTGTGATTGATATGTTTAGCTTATGAACATGTCATTCCAGATTTTCTTGAAGTTTAACGACTCGAGAATCCAATTTTCGAACCGAGAAAGAAGGAAGCAAAGTGTGAAGCTATTTAGAATTGCAAGATTTCCAAGACTTGGAATAGCTTTTAATATGAATTCGTGATACATATTATTCAGACTTGGAGCTTCTCAGATTCAGAAGGAAAGATATGATTCGACATTATCCTCTCCAGGTAGAACAACTCGAGAACGTGGTGGTTTTCGATTTTTTTCTAAAATCACATACTTATTTGTCTAAGTGTTTTTATGTGATGTATTTCTTATTATTGCCTTGCATGATGTTTGAATGGTGTGTTCAAGATGTGTTAGCTTATTTAATGTATACAGATTATGTTGCATTCATCTTGAACCCTACCTTGAATAGCACAGAGGGCAGAATGGCCTAAAGTGCATATGACGTTTGGAGGGCTATAGTTGAGTGGAACTGAATGTAGATTTATTTCCAGAGCTAGATGACTCACTATAGTTGCACCAAATTCAGAGGAATTGAGATATTTAACGCCACCTCGATTGGGTAAGTTGGTGGTCGGTTAAAGATTTTATTTCCCCGGGATCCAAGAAATAAGATTTATTGGTATCAGATTTGATAGTCTATTCCTTGAAACATGCATTGCATTTATGCATTAACCTAGAGATTTTTATGGTTTAGAATATGCAATTATAAATGCTAAAATGTTGTGATATCTCATTCTATATATGAATGTATTGATATGCTTGATATGATATTACTTTAGATGAATAGCTATGCTTTAAGGATTGAAGAAAGGAATATATTTCTATGATTACATGCAGTGGCGGCGGAGAATAATGTGGGCAAAGCTGGGCTTTAACCCAGCAGAAGTTTTGATTTTTTAGGCCCAAGTATGCATGTTTAAAGCCCAATTTATTTACCGTTTATTATTAATTGTGTAGAACCATTAATCCATTAAGGGGTTATTAAATTTGTGAAAACATTATCTCACAAAAAAATAAAGAAAGCACGATAAAGTCCATTTAATTATAAGCAACCGATTGAATTTTTCGAATGAAGAAGAAGTGGCGCACAGAACGACACGAGAGGAGAACTTCAATTCTTCAAATATAGGTCCATGTTTCAAATTTATTTACATATAAATCTGTAATCAATTATATAAATTTTATTTTTTAGATATTATGCAAGTATATTAAATTTTTACTTTCTAGGGTTGATGGTGAATGGAGATTTTAAGATTTCTAATATTTAGGGCTAAAAATTGCAAAATACGGTAAATAATAATTCTATATGTTTCTATGAGGCATTAATATTGAGTCAGATTCAAAAATCTCGGTTGATGCAATCTACTCCTGCGCACAAGACTTCACAGAATTCGGTCAAATAATTTCAGCATGTTGCTTACTTGTAAGGAATGAGCTCTTGTTTAATATCGAACATGTTAGGAGGCAAGCAAATAGAGTACCTTGGTTAAAACGGCTCTTCAATATGCTTGTTTTAATATTTCTACTGTTATTCCTAGTTCTATTATTAGCATTGTTATGGACAATGTTTGTAATCTTCTATTGATACTTTATAAAATTTGGTGTGTCGAGTTATAAAAAAAAAAATTCTATATGTTTTTTTAGTTTTTTTTATTTTTATTATGTGAAATTTAAATTAATAATTAAAAATATTATGCCCACCAGAGAAAATATTCCTGGCTACGCCCCTGATTACATGTTGTTACATGTTTTGATGATTTAGAATTCTTATAGCATATAGATTCAATATGCTTATATGATATATATGCATGTCTTTCATACTAAGAATTATATTCTCACTGGAGTTATCCGGCTATTGCTTTGTTTTGAATATGTGCATGGCAATAGGTGGGGCAGGAGCTAGTTAGAAGCGACAAGAATAGCTCGAGAGAGAGTAATAGCATGTGGTGATTCGGGTTTTAGCAGTTGATGTACTAGATTTTGTATCGAATATGTTAGAACACTAGATATTGGTATATGTTTGATATTCGTCACTTTTGAGATTGGTATATATTGTGTATTTTAGACCACGATTTCATGTATAATTTTATACATGTTACCAAGATGATATGAGCTATGCATGATTCTATTTTTATGGTTTAATACACAATTCAAGAATCAGAGAAATTCAGCCAAAAATCGCTGGTTTGTTGACCTGCGCGTGGGCGAGTGGTCTTCTCGCGCGAGCGCAGGCTACCAGCGTATTTCGCTGGAACTTTGCCTCGCGCCCGCGCGAGCAATTGGTTAGCTGCGGGAGGAATGACTCGCGCGGGCGAGATGATTCTCACGCGCGCGCGCGAGGTAACATGTTAAAAAAAATCTGGTTGAATTAGATTGTGTTGTATGATGTTTAAGTTTAATTGCCCCAAGATAAAATTAGCAACCCGGGTCCCCACAGATTCGCAGTCAGAAATCTCATACAATCTAATCCTCTTCTCTGTCTCCAAATCAGTTCCGTCTGCGAAAACAATTACTCCAACTCTTAAGATAGAAAAGATCACGGAAACCTCCTCATAAGAAAACGATGCCAAAACTCCCAATCAATAAGATCGCTGCGAGCTCAAGTCCAGAAACAGACATTGAGTCTCGAGCGTCTTCAGTTATCTCGATGGCTAGACTAGAGCGTGATTCCTCTGAATAAGAATACATCCCAAAATCTCGATAAGAAGAATGCCAAGTACTGAAAGATCATCAGTATCAAAAATCAGTATACTGGAGTGCTAATCGACAGAATTTCCATCACCAGATCATAAAATCTAGGAAAACAGCTTGATCCAAATATAATTCAGACATCGAAGAATATCATACAACTGCTCGGCACCACAATCTGCTATACGATTCTCAAAAGCTCTAAATGATCAGTACAATTCTTAATCCAAAAAGATAAGAAATCATCGATAAGAATTTCTAGTCCCAACTAATTCTTCTGAAAGATCCGGTTAATAGAAATTTAACAACACTATAGGAGTGTTCGTCAATTCGAACGACTCAACCAAAGTTAAGGAGCACGATAAACATTAAACAGATTCCTCAATAAGAAGGCAAGAGACTCACCAGTATATATCAGTCAATAAGAGTAGGAAAACCAAAATCGAACGGCTACCTGCTAGGTCATCTCCGGGTGCATTCCGAGTCCGTGGATCATCAAACAGAGCAAAAACTCGTTCTTGCTGTCTAGAAGGCTGGTTCGCATAATGATTACCTTCCTGTCCATTCTGCTGCTGAGGTTGGAAAGAGTGGACCGTAGATGCTTGCCGTTGAGGCTGAGCTGACTGTCTCGAAGAACTTCCACTCCGTGCTTGCTCAGGGACACGCTGAGGACATGCTCTGGCAAAGTGCCCCGCCTGGTTACAGATATAACAGCTTCCAAAAATACCTCTACACTGATCACTGGAGTGACGACCTCCGCAATATGCACAAGAAATTCCTGATTGACCCGAATTCTGTCCCGATCCGAACTGTCTCGAGCCACTAGAGCTTGAAGAACTGCTTCCGTGCTTCTTAAATTGCTTCCCCTTCGGATGATAGTAATCCTTCTTATTACTTCCACTACTTCCACCCTCAGATTTTGTTGGTTGATTCTGAAACTGAAAAGACTGATTCTGGTTTTAGGACGGTTGGTTTTGGTATTGAGAAGGTTGTGCCTGGAACTGTCTCTGCTGCTGCTGAGGCACAAACTGACTTCCTCTCTGTGTCCACAAACCTGCTTCAGCTCCTTTTTCATGATTCATGGCATTCGCAAAATTATTAGGCCTAGCAGTGTTTACCAACGTGAAGATATCAGGGTTCAGACCATTAATGAACTGGTCGGCTTTTTCTTCTTCGTTGTCGGCAATGTGAGGTGCAAATCTCAGAAAACTATTAAACTTGGCCACATACTCTTCAATATTCAAATTCTCCTGCCTCAGATTTGCAAACTCAGCTCCCTTGTCCTTTCGGTACGAAACTGGGAAAAACCGCTTATAAAATTGAGATTTGAAAAGATTCCAGTTACTAGCTGAACCTCGGTTTTCCATGGCTCTCTTCGTCGTGATCCACAAGTTCTTAGCAACACCACGAAGCTGATGAATGACCAACCTGGTTCTGCGGTCATCCGAATAGTCAAGAGAATCGAACAATTGATCAATGTCGTCCAACCAGCTCTCACAGTCAACGGGATTCTCTGTACCTAACAACAACGACGGATTAAACGATTGAAACCTTTTCAGCAAGGTTTCCATAGGAGTCGATGTAGCATCCATCTGCTCTGTTTCAGTACTGGCTTGCTCATTCAGAGGAGTAACTAGAGGTGGGTTTCTGTTAATAACTCGACAAGGACCCATATGATAACCAAAGGTTAGGACACAAGATATCTCAATCGCTACAATTTGGTTCCCTTCAACCTCTCAGAATTCGGATACCAGTCGATAAACAAACAATTATATCTCAAGTAGTACATGCTTTATAAATTAAATCACATAATCATGTAACTCAATTAATTCTCAAATAATAAAGCATGCTCGCATGAAATTAAAAATAATCAATAAATAAATCAATCACATGCGAGGAGCCAATTCAAGCGGACTCGATCTACCCCGCGCACTCTAATTCAGTACAAGAATCTTTTCGCTCTGATACCACTTAATGTGAGACCCTGATTCTAATCCTCTAATAGCAAAATAATACAAACATACATCGATAATCAAAGCCCGAAGAAATCGAATAAAAACAAATTTCTTTTTAAAGGTGCCGCGCTCGATCGCATGAACTTGCGCGATCGAGCGCGCCATCCAAGCATCAAACACTACGGAAAATTTGAGGTGCCGCGCTCGATCCGCTGAACTCGTGCGATCGAGCGTGCCACCCCTGGACATAATACTGCCACAAAATTGAAGGGCCGCGCTCGATCCGCTCAACTCGTTCGATCGAGCGCGCCCTCTGCCCAAAAAAATCAGAAGACAGAGCAGGTTCCCCAACTCCAATTCAACAAACCAAAACTAATCAAATTCAACATGAGCTCGTTCAACATGCACAATACAATACCATACAAAGTAGTTCTAAAAATATTCGTCCATTCCAAAATATTATAACATGCTACAATTTCTAGGTTTACAACTCACGAAAATACAACGAGTTCGAATACAAAATCGACTCCTAAACACCAAGACCTCACTTCTATCCACTCGACCACCTAGCCATTCGATCTATGACTTGGTCCTATCCCACTTGTCGCCAAACACACATACAAAGACAAGACAACAGCCGGATAATCCGGTGAGAATAATATTCCCAGTAAAAGAGACTAACTTGCAATCTCACATAAACATATCACAACATGATATGCATCAACTTCCACATAATATATCAACTCAAGATATACATAATAAATCCATTCAAATGCGGAATTAAAATGATATGCATGACTTTAAAAATTTGGGATTATCAAGTTTGGATAATCAAAAGGTACTCCGGTTATTCTCTTCCTCTTATTGGGTTCCCGAGGATAAAATATTTCACAAATCACACCGACCCTCCATTCGGGGTGGATAGTGTATAATTCAATCCTCTAAACTCTGAAGCAACTATAGAGGGTTAAGTCGGTCATTGCAGTAAATCGCCTGCCAATGCCCCCTACTATAATCCTCAGATCGTCTAAATCAAAATGAATGAATTCAAAAGGCTCAATATGAATGCAAGTCCAAGGCATAGCTCATTCAATAATCCAAGTAAACAATAACATGAAAGTATGTGATTTCTCCGGAACACTCGAATCAAGTCGGATTCGAGATAAACGTTCTATTCCAGTTTAAGTCGTCTTATACCTCTTCTCAAGACGTCGATGCTCCAAACCTGGAAACAACAACAATAAACTCATTCAAATACTCCCTCGAATCTACTTCATACAATAAGAATTCGATATTATACCGGCTCCAATCTTCAGAACGATCTAACTTTTGCACCCTCGCAACTCAACGGCCTTCAAATAATCTGTAAAAGAAGTAATAAAGGCTCGAGATTAAAATACAACTCAATCGAAGACTCAGCTCAACAGTTCAAACCGATTAACAATCCAAAACTCAAACCGGCGGCATAACGACTGTATCCTGATCAAATCGGAAACACAGACAGCAGTATAATATCGATAAAAACTCATAGCAATGCTAATACAACCATAACAATCCAATTCCAACAAATCACAAAATCCTCATTTTTTAAACTTGCTTCCATAAATCATAACAAATCCGAACGATGCTCTATTTCGAAACCGACAGAGAATAAACGATCAAAACTCTGTCAAGAACAACATAACCGAAACTCAATCGATTCTAATGACATCCAAAAATTAGAAAGTGTTCGATCGAAGAAAAACTTACGATAGAACGGATCTCTTGCAGCCATGATCGTTAAACTGCCTTTAAAAATAAATTCCAACGGACGGATCGAGCTCGGGGTGAAATCTAGAAAGCTTGGGAGGCGTTTTCTCGCCTTCAATGTAGGGAGAGGCGATGGAGGAGGATGACAATGAAGAAAAGAATTCAATCCCAAGTATAAATATATATTAAAGTCCAAAATTATGTTTTAGTCCCTGAAATTTCCGAAATTTGCAAAAAGGACCCTGATCAAAATTAAGTCGGCTCTTGAACTCTGTAATCTCCGATTATCTCAATTAAAGTCAATTAAGATAAATTTGGGGTGTTACAAAATGTATAAACACCAGCCTGGGACCGACCTATTACCGCCAGGGCTAAGTAAGCCACCTCCTCATAAACAACATCAGAGGTAGAACTCCTTCACCTACTAAAACAACCACCGCACTGGTAGCTCTACCACTTCTCACAAGTCAGTGAAAGCCCCATTTTTCCCTCAAAATTGGTGTTCGTCGTGCCGTGTTCATGTTTTCCCCGGATATTGAGGAAAAAATGCTTCACCAAGCACATTATCTTCGCCGACCCGCCGACCTCATCAACTCATGAACAAGTACACAGCCTACTATCACGCGATCCTGATTAGAACTCCATACGAAGATCACTTGCGGAGACTCCATCATGTTGAAGCCCGGGAGCTTTTTTCCGCGTCCCTCCTCAACTCGTTTCCGCATATTCGAGAAGATGAAGTCGGGCACCTGGTATCTAGCCTCAAGAAAGTTTCACGCCCTGGATTCTCGAAGGCAAGGCCCGCAGATTTTGAAATGGGTAGTTGAAGAAAGCTGAACTTTCTCTCATTCTTTGAATCCTAAGAGCCCGGCTTATATTCCCGAGACGAGAGAACTTGCTATTCTATCAACCGGGTCCTATCTCATCACTCCGGAAAATCTTTTTATGATCCTCACATCAATCGGTGTGAACCAGGAAGGGGTCCTCGGTCACAGATGGAGAAGCCGGGGGAGCATGCGTTTCAGCCCGGGAATATCAACTTCAAATCTCATTTGGGTTTGTCGAGCGTATGGACCAGTCACACCAAGATCTGCCATGCAATCTAGCAGTAAAGCCCTGACATCTTTATTACAAAGCCCAAAGGCGATCTACTACCCTGGAACCTAAAAGCCCATGGCAGCCTCATGGCACCTAAACTCAGGCGATCTATCACCCTGGTACTCAAGGCCCGTGGTGAATCACGAGCACATAAGCCCAGACGATCTACCACTCTGGCACCTAAAAGCCCATGGCAGCCCCATGGCACCTAAACTCAGGTGATCTACCACCATGGTACTCAAGGCCCGTGGTAATTCACGAGCACATAAGCCCAGGCGATCTACCACCCTGGCACCTAAAAGCCCATGGCAGCCCCATGACACCTAAACTCAGGCGATCTATCACCCTGGTACTCAAGGCCCGTGGTAATTCACGAGCACATAAGCCCAGATGATTTACCACCCTGGCACCTAAAAGCCCATGGCAGCCCTATGGTACCTAAACCCAGGCGATCTACCACCCTGGTACTCAAGGCCCGTGGTAATTCACGAGCACATAAGACCAGGTGATCTACCACACTGGAACCTAAAAGCCCATGGCAGCCCCATGACACCTAAACCCAGGCGATCTACCACCCTGGTACTCAAGGCTTGTAGTAATTCACGAGCACATAAGCTCATGTGATCTACCACCCTGGCACCTAAAAGCCCATGGCACCTACTGAAAGCTTAGGGCAATCTACGCTCTGGCACCTATCTTATAAGTCTCGGAGTTTTGAGGCCCAGACATCTATTTGAAAGCTCAAGATTGGAGATTTAGCATGTCACTCGAGTTTGGAGACTAGTTTTCTCGGGACAGCGAAGCAAGTCCTAGCCCGACTATTTTTGGGATGAGTGGTGTTACCCCGGTAAAATATCTCGGGTTATCACCAAATCCAAGTGGTTTTCAAGAGCCCGAATGCGTTATGGTTTCTAGATGGGTAGGTAGAAGAAGACAGGGAGGAAGTAGAGCCTAAGCAAAATAGGGAAGAGGTGTCTTCCCTTCCCTTGCCAAAGAGGTGTCTTCTCTTCCCTTGCGAGGATAAGCCTTGTCTTTTCTTGCCAGGAGGAGTCTTGCCTTCCCTTGTCAAAAGGTGTCTTCCTTTCCATTGCGAGGAGATGTCTTGCCTTGCCTTGCCAGGAGGAGTCTTGCATTCCCTTGCCAAGAGGTGTCTTTCTTTCCCTTGCGAGGAAAAGTCTTGCCTTGCCTTGCCAGGAGGAGTCTTGCCTTCCATTGCCAAGAAGTGTCTTCCCTTCCCTTGCGAGGATAAGCCTTGCCTTGCCAGGAGGAGTCTTGCCTTGCCTTGCCAAAAGTTGTCTTCCTTTCCCTTGCGAGGAGAAGCCTTGCCTTGCCTTGCCAGGAGGAGTCTTGTCTTCCCTTGCCAGGAGGAGTCTTGCCTTGCCTTGCCAAAAGTTGTCTTCCTTTCCCTTGCGAGGAGAAGCCTTGCCTTGCCTTGCCAGGAGGAGTCTTGTCTTCCCTTGTCTTCCCTTGCCAAGAGGTGTCTTCTCTTCCCTTGCAAGGAGAAGCCCTGCCTTGCCTTGCCAGGAGGAGTCTTGTCTTACCCTGTCACCCGGAGCACCCTGGCCCCGAGCACCCCGTCACCCGGAGCACCCTGGACTCGAGCACCCCGTCCTCCCGTGCACACTTCCCTGGCTAGGATCAGAATGTGGGTCCCACGGCATGGACACCACCTGGTAGTGACAGAAAATAATAATGAATAGGCATGTGCACTGTCCAGAAATTACGGAAAACATCTTGTCACATTTAATGCTGTCAGGAGACCCATTCCATTCAATCATTACTCTTCCTCAAGAGTTCCCTATAAATACCAGGTTCCTTAGCCTGACTATGGCGTGTTTTTTACGTTCTTTGACATCTTCACAATACACACTCAATTTCTCAATCTCTCAATAGCATAAGCCCACTCCATACATCTTAATCTAACTTAAGCATCGGAGTGGCGATGCTGGAGAACCCCTCCGGCGCCCCACTGACGAGTTTTTTCTTGTTTCTTGGTACGTAGGCCTCAGAAGATAGCTTCACGACGAGGCAAGAAAGCTTGTCGCTATTTTATCCCCGGGGTCATACCCACCCCCGGGTTCCCGTTTTATGATAATCACATCAATATATAATTGTGGTGAAAATCAATCAGCTAAAGAATCAATATGGATCATGGTGATCTGTACAAAGCTAGCGGCAGTTTAAGAGCGAGTGGAAGAGCAAACAGCTCCAATTTTGGTGCTCAAAACATGGTCTTTGTGAGTTGGGCCGTAGGACTTTCGATTGGGTTCTTTGTGAAGGTTAATTTTGTTAGTTATTAAATTATTTATTAATATGACTTCTTCTTGTTTTTTTTTTTTTTTTTATACAAAAGGGAGGAGATGACTTGGAGTAGAATCTATGTTAATTGACGGACATGTAAGATCAATTATATTTTTAGTTAAATATTTTATAAAGCCTTTAAATTTAAAAGTTATGGGTGTCAATTTGTGTGTCGGGTTGAGGAAATTTTTTTAAAAAAACTTCTCAACTTGAATCCGACTCAACCCGAAAACGATCAACCCGAACTCAACCCCGGCTAACCCGACTAACCCGATCAACCCGAACCAACCCGAGTTATTATTTTTTAACAAAAAAATAATTAAATTAAATTCAAAAAACACAATAATAATAATAATATTTAATTTAAACAGATAATAACAAAATCTAAACTTATATATAATTTAAATTTAAATGTCTAGTTGTAAAAAATTTAAATTATACTTGCTACAAAAAATAAAAAATTATTTTACAATATCAAAATTGTATAAAATAAACATTAAATGACAAAAATCTATAATATCAATATACAAATTTTTTTTTCAAACATATATCCAACACATAAAAATGTATCAAATATTTCTTAATTTAATATAAAAATAAAAAAAAAAATTCGGGTCACCTCCGATTGACCCGAACCCAACCCAAACTCAATTAATTTTTTCGAGTTAGCTTTCATATCAACCCGATTCGATCCGAACCAAAAAACCCTAAGAACAAAACAAATGCTGCAACACAGGTTTTGCATGTGGCGGACACTGCGAAGTGCGACCAAGAACAAAACAAATGCTGCAATCACAGCTTTAATATTGCTATCTAACGACATCTCACACTCAGAAAATTAAATCTAGCCACAGTCCGCAGATGGAACATAAACCCAGAGATATCTAAGGATATACCATATAACTGGAAATATATATATTTCATTAGCTTTTTTAATTTTGAGTTTTCACTTTTTGTCATGTTATTAAGTAGAGACGCTGATCATCTTTAGCCCGCCATCAAATGGGATTGGAAAAACGTCGACTATAGGTGAGTTACATGACAATCTATTTTTAAAATCTAATATACTAATATTTTTTTTATTTAAAATTTTTATCTGATCTCGTAATATTCTTAATAAAAAAAATCGACTATTCGATGAAATGATATATTAAACAGTATTTTTTTTTGGACAAGGATATATTAAACAGTATTATTATAAAACACTCCAAACATAAATCTATTTTTTTAAAAAAAATTAAACATGGGTGAGGATAATTGTTAAATTTAATTTTCAGAAAAATATATTTTTTAAAAATAATTTCTCTATCATATTCATATAATCTTTATTATATTATTTTGTTTCTCAGATAATCTGTTTTTTTTTTTTTTTTGGATTTGTAACACTCGTACTTTAATTTGAAATATTAGAAACGGAACCTCAATTGGTTTAATCTCACTATATATATACACAATCTTCCAAATTTCATACGACCGGGTAAGAACGTCATTTTACAAGGCTAAAATTAGAATTTTCTCTTAATAGATATGTAACGTGAATTATTTGGAGGAAAAATGTTTCAAAGGAATCAGTGAACCAAGTTCTTTCACCAAATTTAAAAGTTAGAATAATTAAAAAAAATAGACATGTATTAATTTGGGTTAGGATAGAATTAGCCCAATAAATAAAAGAGTGGATCCTGTAACCCACAATCTTTCAGTCACGTCAGTTTGACTTTTACACCATTTTGGCTAAGCCAGTCAAATTAAACTATAATTATTTTTTTAAGAGGAAAACTATAATTATTTTTCTTGGACATATTGGTAACAAATGTTTATATCTTCTCCCAACAGAAAAAAAAAAAAAAAAATCTGGAAAAGAAAAACCAACCTTAATTCCAGTTTCATAGCACAAAACTTAATATTTGCATGTAAAATCTTGGAGATCTTAATATTAAAAGACAAAACACCGAAACACAGGAGAAGAAAGCAAAGGGAGAAGTAATTATCAATAGTTTCCAAAATCCATTAATAAAAACCCTAATAGAAAAGAATATATAATAATTCTAAAAAAAAGAAAAGAAAATAATATATAATCGAAAACATTAATCTTCATATTAATTGTACACACAAAAAGAACAAAAATAATCTGAAGAACCAACTAGAAACCTTGAGCCACATCTAGTGGTGGTACATAATAGATTTGAAATGTCTTGATTCATTTTTTATAATGTGATTTATACCATTGTTTTCTCGAGGTTATATATGCAACTATTCAAACGTTACTTATGAATGAATACATGGCATTGGGATCTCTCGAGTTTCGACGATTATATACTCGATCAGTAAATAAAAAATGCATGTTTTTTATCCGAAAAATACCGATACTAAATTATTATAGAACTTCGATCTCATTCAATGTATTAAAGTAGTGTTTGAGAGGGCTTCTAGGAAGCACTTCTCAGCTTTTTGTGAAATTTTGTGAAGAAAAAGCTGAGAAATACTTCCTAAAATCTCTTCAAAACACTACCTAAATATAATATTGAAGTTAATAAAAATATATGTATTCGATCGTTCTATATAAATTTCATGATTTACAAGAATCAATACGACAATCAAAAATATCGATCTTAAGATACTATCTTAAAGTTAGCTTCGAGACACAGGAATCACTAAGTGTCAGCAATTCACTGAGGTTGCGCTTGGATTGAAGGATTTGAAATCAATGGATTTCGATTATAATTTTAGTGTTAACAATGAAACATAGAAAAATTTCAAATTCATAGCTTAATTATTTACACATTACTTAGATGGAGTAAAAAGAATTTTAAATCACCACTTTATTGGATGAACTTGAAATCCATCACAACTACCATGAATTACTATATAAACATAAAAAAAAGTGGATTTGATGTTTGTAGTGCTACTTCTCTAAACAACAAAAATGCATTTGAAATTCATGGATTTGAAATACTTCAATCCAAGCGGAGCCTGAATGAATTTTGTAAATCAATCATCAGGGGCAAACTGGAGAACCATCACCAGCTTTCTTTGAGTCATAACAAGGGCAACATGTACGGTTGTCTCCTATAAATCCCGGCGGCACACACCCGCATTCATTACAGCATTTGACACAGGTATCTTGACACACCTCCATGTGGTTTACTGCATATATGCATCTCCACTGGCATTTGAAGCTGCATTCTGAATAATAATCACATTTTCATTATGATTATTAGAAAAAAAAAATCAAATATCTAACATTTTACATATCTTTCATCCCGTATATAATTATTTATTGATGATTTGAGATTTTTTTTTAAAAAATGGATGAAAAACTAACGATCTGGATGCGCGAATCCGCATGCACTGGCAACCTGATTTACGTACTTAATATAAAACTAGAGTTAGTAAACATTATATTTAAAGACCAAATTAACCACGTACAAAAAAAACGAGAGATAGAATTAAGCATGAAAATATGGATGTAATTAAATATATACGTACAAGTAAAATTCGACATGAAAAAACGCAGAAGAGGAGTAAAATAAATTGAAATCTTAAAGAAAAAGCCATTCTTAGATATGAAAATTATATTTATAAGTGAATATTCAAATTAATGGCGAGCTTATATAATATATATTGATGCGGGCGAAATAATTATGTCCCTATTCAGCAAATAAAATAGGAAGTCGCACGTCCTCCTGATCTCCTGCTTCTATGATCACCTGAAAAAGTCGCACGTCTTTCTTTTGGGCTGTCACCTGATTCACGAACACACGTTAGAGGCGCCGGGTGGTTACCCGGCGAAAACCCTCCGACGCTCAAGTCAGCGATCACCTCCACACAAAATAGGAGAGCAGAGAGCTTTTGTAGGCTCAAGAGTCACTTACCTTGAAATGAAGAGATTTACTTCTATTTATAGGCAAAATTGAGATAAATCGCACATTAACCCTTCTAGGCTTCAAAAATGCAAATTAATTACCCAGGACTCTAAATTTAAGAATTAGTCCTTTTAAAAATATTATTCTCGCAAATTGAACCATTTTATTTATTTATATTTATAAGTATATTAAAAATATATTTATACCCATCATAGGCCCCCTACTCTCAATGTTTATCCAAAATTTAATTTATTCGTCTATATATATATATATATATATATATATATATATATTTTATACTCGATTTTCTCTATTTTGGAAAATGTTGAGAGTAAGGATTTTTTAGTCATTTTTATTCACACTATCATCCACTTACCCGAATCTAGGGTTTAAGACTCTCCTATAAATAGTAAGTGTACCGCTGGCTCACCTCGATTTCCTCCCACGAAATGACAGGTTCATTACTCTGCTTTCTCCCACATTTATGCTTTCTTCTTTATATATTTATATAATCTGCACCTCTTTGTCCCCTTCTTCTTTCCTCTTTTTTAGTTTTTGTTTCATGCTCTGTTTCCTCTTTTTTATTTGTTTGTTGTTTTTTTCTTTTTCTTTCTTACGGCGTTGATTGTAGCCGATTAGAGATGAGTTGTCGTTCTCATGTGGATATGCTTGCGCGAAGCTTATAGACATCTTTCTGTGTTCTTGGTGGTTTCTCCACTAATTTTTTGAGATTTCGAAGGAGGCAGAGGGATGGTTGGGGCAATAGGTGAGGATTGGTGTGCGTGTGATGGCGGCGATGGCTCGCCAGGGGTTGCGAGGTGGTGATGGGAACAGCGATGCGTTGCTAGGCGGAGAAGATGAGCGGGCGTCGCTCTTTGTTGATTTTGGAAGTGGTGCGATGGTGTGCGGCAGTGATGTTATTGTATGGCATGGAGGTTGCGATTCTTGGGCGGAGATACAGCTGCTGAAGCGGCTGGTCGTTGGTGACGGGGTGCTTTTCGGGGTGTTGATTGTAGCGGCGTAGTGGAGGAGTGGCTGCCGCGGTGTGTTGCTGGGCGCAGTAATGGGCGCGGCGAGGCGCTGTTCGGGATGTTTGTAGCAGCTTGCTGCTATTTGGAGTTGGGTAGGATGATGGTGAGTTGGCCGTGGAGGGGTGATTCTTGTAGCGGCGTGCTACTAATCATGGTGAAGCTTTGTAAGGCGTCGGGCGATGTAAGGCTGGAGTGGAATGCGGGTGAGCGGGTGTCGCTCATGGTACTATTTTGGCAGATACGGGGCAGCGGCATGCTGCTGGGGGTGGTTGTGCTGATGAGCGGGTGTCGCTCTTGATCGGCGGAGATGTGGTGATAGGCGGTGAGGAGGGCAGCGGCGTGCTGCTGGGTTGCGTGTGCATGGAGCGGGTGTCGCTCATTTTACTGTTCTGGCGAAGATGGGAGGGGAAAGAGCGGGCGTCGCTCCCTTGGTTGTTGTTACTGTATTTATGTGTTATACAATTAATTTTCAGTTTATTGACTGTATATTTGTTTATGTATATGTGTTTCATGTTTATGCATTAATTATTTTTGAGGAATATTTTCAAAGAAGAATCTCAAATATACAAAATTTAATTCGTGAGATCCTCGCAAAATTACGTAAGATGCGGCAGAGGGAAAGAATATTCCTTATTAATGTCTCTACGTGAATCCCAGACTGAGTCCAATCATAGCCTTGATTCTTAGTCCCAGCTCAGGTGTAGGTATCGTCAGTTTGAGTAATTTTGTCACACTTGACGTTGCGTCGGCATCATTACAGAGCCCAAAGCCTATCGATTTTAATCTTGAGCCCGACCCTGGTTCTTCTAGCGAGTCAGACAGTGATGGGATTCCTGGTGAGATGGTGTCCCATCCTTTGTCTCGGGAAAGCGTTTCTTACGTGTGCCGCTGCAAAGGAATACCCAGATCCTGCGACATTATAGTTCCGTGCCCTGGTGACTCTCGTCACTCTCCGCCTGCTGGTTTTTTCACAGTTTATGTTGAACACCTAAACAGCGGTTTCTCAATTCCTCCATGCCCTATCCTGATAGGGTTAATAAAAAGCTTAGGTGTTAGTCTCAGTCAGTTGACTCCTAATGCCCTTCTGTATTTTTTCGGATTTCGACATCAAATGGGTGCTTTTGAATTGGATCCAAGCTTGGATTTATTTCATGCACTTTTTTCAGCTCGTCCCACGAAACCGAACTTTGATATATACTTCCAGCCCCGTCCGAAGTGTAGGTTCTTACGTAAACTTCGATCTCATCGAGGTGCTTGGAAGTCAGATTTCTTTTATGCTAAAGATTGCGGGTGGGGGGTGCCCGTGGATTGGAGCTCTGGGCTTACTATAATAAAGAATAAAGGATCTATTCTTGAGCTTCAATCACAGTGTCGGTCTCTGGGGCTCTTTAACGAAAATTTTGACCCTCGGTGTTTAGTTAGTGCTGGTACTATTTAGGTCTTTTGCGTGTGTAATCATTTACTTGTTGTATTTACTACTTATATTCGTTTGGCTCTGAACATTGTTTTTTTATATTTATGCAATCTCCCTTACAGGTAACCAGATTGACCTGAGTAAGCTCCGTCATCGGGAGAATACCTCCGGCCGCCCTCTTCCTTGGAGTGGGCCGAAGCACAAGGGGAATGGGAGAGATGCATCTGATCGTGTTGCTGCGTCAGTTCCCCGTGCTGGAGAGAGCCGAGGCGTGGTACCACGGGGACGCCAGGGCCATAGTATCCCTTCCTTGCCTGATGAGAGATCTTCGGGTGCTGGTGCTATTGAGCACCGGAGGGGGGCGGGCAAGAGGCCGATGGAGGAGGGTAAAAAAGGGGGTGAAGTCCTTCCTGCTGATCCTGCGAAGAAACTTCGGGAGGCTTCATCCTCTTCGGTGAGGAAAGCGAGATCACACCCCTTTCTTCTTGACGGGGTGAATAGGGATGGTGCAGAGTCCTTCTGGGACTCTAGTGATTTTTAGATTGGCCTTAGGCGGGGGGCCAAGGTAGTAGGGGATCATGATTTGAACCATTTGATCCCTCGATCCTCTTCGATCCTACACCACTCTATTGCCCTTGGCTCTTGTCAGGTATTCTTGAAGAGTTTATTTTTCTTATCTTGATATTATCAATAAGGTTCTTATTTATTTTTCTCTATTGGCTTCAGATTTTGTCCGCTGTACGAGCTCTGGAGGCTCGAGAAGACAAGGCTCGGGCTGACGAGGCTAAGATTCTGAAGGAGTTGGCCAAACTGAAGGAAGATGTTGTTCGCCTTGAAGCTTCGGAGGTTAGGGCGAAGGAAGAGATTCTTCGTTTGGGAGGGGAGAATGCTAGCATTAAGGAAGAACTCCGTCAGTGGCCGGAGAAGCTTGGTGTGAAAGAAAAGGAGGGGGAGACTCTTCGTTCCGAGCTTAGTGCTCTTTATGAGAGGCACTATACTGAGGTGCAGACTGGAGCTGGGTTTTTGTCCTCCCCTCCGGGGTTGCAGTTGCAGAGGAGTTTGGAGGAGAGGGCTGTTGAATCGTTTTGCACCTCCGCTGCTTTTGAGGAGGAAGTTTTTCGGCGTGCCTATGCGATTCATGATGAGTTGATACTTGAGAGCCGCCGGATTCTTCGCGAGCAGCATGTTTCGGAGAATGTGGTCAAGATTATTGGCCCTGGTTTTCCAGATCCGGACATGGGACCGACTGATATGCCGAGGGTATCTGCGCCCCTTGATGATTTTGGTGACTTCGAGATTATAGAGGCTTTGAACTCCCTCCAGGGAGATGATGCTCCTGGTGTTCCATGATATTTATTTCATGTGTAGAGAGTTGTCCTTTAAACGATTTTGCGTTTTTTGGAATTTTTATTATAGTCTCTTTCCAGCTCCTGCGAGAGCGATATTCCGATGTTTTTATACTCTGTGTCTGTTTTTTGGAGCTGGTTTTTGTTATACTCTGCTATATATCTTGGTTTATTTTATGCTTGCTTCGAAATATTTCCTTATTGTTATACTCTCGCTAGTACTTGGAAATTGATCAGGTTTCCAAGGTTTGTCGTGTCTCTTGGAAAAGCGTACACCTACCTCATGGGTGGTGGGGGCTTCCTATTCGTCTTGACCTCTTACAGTGTCAAAGTACCTTAGCTGGGCTGGCCAGGCCTCTTATGCTTTAGGTGACCTATTTTTTGACGACCAGGGTTTAGTGACGATTAAAAATGCTTTTAAGTGAATAAACATGCGTGATTTGCTCATGTAGTTTTGTGAAGGGAGAAAGCATGATGCGATGCTTTTACAAAAACTTTTATTTATATGAAAACGTATTACAACTACGGAACTATTACTCTTGTTGCTTAGCTAAAAAGAAAAAGCAGCTATGAGTTACTGAAAATATTTCTTTAAGTTTGCCACATTCCACGTTCTAGGCAGCACCTTCCCGTTCGAATGCTGAAGGCGATAAGCTCCTTCTCGGGCTATTTTGATTACTTTATATGGTCCTTCCCACTTTGGATCCAGCTTTCCTACGGGGTGTAGGACATCTGCTCTTCTCATTACCAGGTCTCCCACCTGGAAAGTTCGTTGTTTTACTCGGTGGTCATATGCCCTTGACATCCGTGCTCTGTGCCTTGCGGCTCGTACTGCTGCCCCTTCTCTAAGCTCCTCAATAAGGTCTAGAGATGCCCGTAAATCCTGCTCTTTTCCCTCTGCATTGTAATGTTTTATCCTTAGTGATTCTTCTCCGATTTCTGCAGGGGCAATGGCTTCGGCCCCATAGGCCAGGCTGAACGGAGATTCTCCTGTCGAGCTTCACGGAGTAGTTCTGTATTCCCACAGGACACTGGGTAGTTCGTCAACCCATTTTCCATTGGCCTCCCCAATTCGAGTCTTGATATGTTGCAGGATAGTTCGATTGGTTACTTCGGTCTGTCCGTTGGCTTGTGGATGCCCGACGGAAGTGAAGAATTGTTGGATGGACAGTCTTAGGCACCATTCCCTCATATTGGCACCGGAAAACTGAGTGCCGTTGTCAGACACTAGTGCTCGCGGAATTCCGAATCGGCAAACTATATTTTTCCATAGGAAATTAATCACCTCTTTCTCAGAAATTTTTGCAAGTGGCTCTGCTTCGACCCATTTAGTAAAGTAGTCGACAGCTACGATGAGAAACTTTCTTTGCCCTGCAGCAAGAGGAAAAGGCCCTACTAGGTCCACTCCCCATTGAGCAAAAGGCAATGGGATTTCGAGTGGTTGAAGCAGTGTAGCTGGTAGATGCTGAATATTAGCATGTTCTTGACACGGCCTACATCGTTTTACTAGCTCGAGCGCATCTTGCCTCATCGTAGGCCAAAAGTATCCTTGTCGGAGTGCTTTTCCAGCCAACGCTTTGCCTCCCAAATGGTTTCCACAAATTCCTTCGTGGATTTCCCTGAGTACGTAGTCTGCCTGAGCAGGTGCAAGACATTTCAAGTACGGCTGAGAGTACCCCCTCTTGTACAGTTCTCCGTCTATTAAAGTGAATCGAGCGGCTCTTACCCTAAGCTTTCTTGCTTTGTCCTGCTCTGGGGGGCGTTCTCCTTCTGACAGGTACTTGATGATTTCATCCTTCCAACTTGGCTCATCCTGATTCGCACACAGGATGTTAAGACTTCCAGTTCCTATTCCCTTTTTATCACACGTGATGAACGTAATTTTCCTGCTACTAATTCCTGTCGCGGAGCTGCCGAATTTGGCCAGTTGATCTGCTATTTCATTTTCAGCTCGAGGAATTTGCTTGATTTCAAAATTCTCTAAACGAACAAGAAGGTCCTTCACTTTTGATAAGTACTCCTTCATACTATCTTCTTTGGCTTCATAGTTCCCTTGAACTTGATTGACTATGAGTTATGAATCGCTATAGGCGATCAGCTTTCCAGCCCCTGCCGCTAAAGCCAGTTCTATTCCCATGATAAGTGCTTCGTATTCTGCTTCATTGTTTGATGTTGGAAACTGAAATTTGATGGCGTACTGGAACTGATCTCCCTGTGGACTCTCTACTAACACTCCTGCTCCACTCCCTCCAGACGTGGAGGATCCATCTACGTGGATTGCCCAAGTGGGAGCTGAAACTCCTGCGCCATTGGTTTTCATTTCTACTATGAAGTCTGCTAGAACTTGTGCTTTAATGGCGGGGCGCGGCTGATATTCAATCCCATACTCACTTAGCTCGACGGCCCATTTGGTCATCCTTCCAGATGTCTCTGGGCTGGACAATATTCTCTTCAAAGGGTGATTTGTTAGTGCGACCACATGGTGGGATAAAAAGTAGGGACGCAGCTTTCTTCCTGCCACCACTAATGCTAAGGCCAACTTCTCGATGTTAGTGTATCGGAGCTCGGCGCCTTGCAGTACTTTGCTTATGTAGTACACGGATTTATGTTCTCGTTCCCTGTCCACCGTCAGAACTGCGCTGATTGATTCAGTCGATATTGCCAAGTAGAGTAAAAGGGTATCTCCGTCTCTTGGTTTCACGAGCAATGGTGATGCTGCTAAGTACTTTTTTAAGTCTTCGAAAGCATGCTGACATTCTTCGGTCCAACGAAAACCTTTTCCCTGCCTTAGGACTTTGAAGAATGGCAACCCTCTGTCAGCCGATCTGGAAATAAAACGGTTCAAGGCGGCCATCCTTCCTGCTAACTCCTGCATCCCTTTTATGCTTTTGGGGGGCGCCATGCTTAGGATTGTTTTAATTTTCTCAGGGTTCACCTCTATTCCTCGCTGGGAAACCATGTATCCTAAGAATTTTCCTCCTCGAACCCCAAAAGCACATTTTTCGGGGTTTAACTTCATTTTGTATTTTCTCAATATCTCAAAACATTCTTTGAGATCTTCCACATGCTTGAGAGCTATAACGCTTTTTATCAACATATCATCGATATAGACCTCCATACTCCGCCCGTTCAATTTCTCGAACATTTTGTTTACCAATCTTTGATACGTGGCCCCAGCATTTTTCAATCCAAAAGGCATTACTTCATAGCAATAGATACCTTGATCAGTAATAAAGCTTGATTTTTCTTGATCTTCAGGAGCTAACCCTATCTGATTATACCCTTGGTAAGCATCCAAAAAACTGAGCAACTCACATCCGGCGGTGGAATCAACCAACAAGTCGATTTGTGGCAAGGGAAAGAGATCTTTGGGGCAAGCCTTGTTTAAATCGGTGAAGTCTATGCATAGACGCCACTTACCTCCGGGTTTGGGAACAAGCACCACATTTGCTAGCCATTCGGGATAAGAGACTGGCCTGATATATTTGGTCTTCACCAGTTTTTTTACTTCGACCGTAATATGTTTGTTCTTTTCTGCTCCAAAAGATCGTTTCTTTTGCTTTACTGGCTTTATCCTGGGGTCCACATTAAGTTGATGGAGGGCATACTCATGAGGTATTCCTGGTAAGGGTTCATCTTCCCAGGCAAATACATCTGCATTTTCCCTGAGGAACGTTGTTATCATCTGTTCTACTTCAGCAGGCATCTCCGTTCCAATCTTAAGAGTTCTACCGGGACTTCCTGGAGTTACCTCTATTCTTTTGAGCGCTTCGGTTGCCTCTAAGTGTTTTACTTTCTCGACTTCACTATCGATAGTATGTATTCTATCATTTTTGGGCTCATCTGTCTGTGGATGCCTTTTCTTCTGAGTTGATATCTCGTCCACCCTTGACCTTTTCTTGCAATTGGCTGGGTCTCGCAGGATGTTAGCATGACACTCCCGAGCCAACCTGCTATCACCTACAGCCTCTCCAACTCCTTCTGACGTTGGAAACTTCAACTTCATATGATAGGTTGATCCTATGTCTTGGAACACATTTAGACTCGGGCGCCCCAGTATCACGTTATATGTAGAGGATGCATTTACTACCAAAAACTTTATCATTTTTGTAACTCTTCTCGGATACGATCCTAGCGAGAGAGGAAGTGTGATCTCTCCTAGTGCTTCCACTACTTCTCCAGAAAATCCAACTAAAGGGGTGCTGATGGGCGTTAGCTGTGCATTGTCTATCCCCATTTTAACAAATGCATTAAGAAAAATGATATCTGCTGAACTTCCTGAGTCAACCAGCATCTTTTTCACCCAGAAGTTGGATATTGTAGCGGAGACAACCAATGCGTCATTGTGCTCAACTAAAGGGTATTCCCTATCTGATTCAGTGAATGTCATTTATTTTGATATTTTCGATATTTCACACATGACTTGGGCTTGGTTAGGGTGAGGACAGTGATTCCCCCTAGAAGCATTACGCAGAAGAGTCTTCCTTGCTCTATTTGAATCTCCGCAAGCTGGTCCCCCGGTTATAACAGCGATAACCCCTCCGGTCGGCATGTTCTCATGGAAATCTCCATTATGCATTCCTTGCTTCTCATGATTCTTTGGGGGTTCTCTGTTTCGGCGGTCTTCATAAGTCTTGTTGTCTCGTTGTTGGTGGTGAGACTTACTCACGAAGTCTTTTAAATAACCACGTTTGATTAGCTTCTCTATTTCTGTTCTCAAACTATAACAGTCTTCGGTAGAATGTCCTTTGTCTTTGTGAAAGTGGCAATACTTGTCAGATTTCAGTCGCTTTGGGTTGTCTTTCATTGGCCTCGGAGGTTGCAGCAAACCTTGCTTTTCCGCAACCACCAATATATCAGTCAAGCGTGCATTTAGGGGTACCTGCTGAAGACGAGGGCCTTGGAATCCTCGTTTTTCTTCTTTTCGGCCTTCTCTTGGTTTTTCTTCTTCTCTTTTTCTTTTTCCTAAATATCGTGGTTCAATAGTCTCCTCAATGCGTATATACTTCTCGGCTCTTTCCAGTAATTCTTCCAAGGTGCTTGGGGGTTTTCCCGCTATGGATTCCTTAAACTTTCGATGACGGAGGTTTTGTTGCATAATTCCTGCCAAGAGATCATGATTGACATGTGGGACTTCGTGACCAGCCTGAGTGAAACGCTGCACATACTCTCTCAAGCTCTCTCCTTCTTTTTGCACAACCGAGAATAGGTATGATGCGGTCTTAGGATATTTTCGATTAATGGAGAACTGATGAAGAAAACGCTGAGTAAGTTGTTCCAGGCTTGCAATGCTTCCTGCTGGGAGTTTATTGAACCACGCCAGTGCGCGATTAGTCAGCTTAGTCCGGAAGATTTTGCAGTACGCGGCATCACTGAAGTCATATAGATCGGCTTTTGCATAAAACCTGTCGAGATGATCCTGAGGATCTCCTGAACCATCGTACTCTGGCAGACTTGCTATCTTCACTCCAGCTGTCAGTACCTCGGCTAAGATAGCAGTAGTGAATGGGCTACGCCGGGCCGGTAAGATTGCTAGAGCACTTTCTCCTCTCTCCTCAGTCCGAATTCCGGGGCGCACGGGCCCGTGGCTATTTACCTCCTCTTCATGGAGCACTGTTTCCCTTCTTGCACTGGGGTTTGGTACCCTGTTCGTTCCAACTTCTTCTTCTAGTGTGCGTCTCCTTTCTTGGTGTTGAGGAGGAGGCAATTCACCATTTACATTTGGATTGTTTTCCAAGTTATGCTGTTGCGTTGCCAAAAAATGTGTCATGGCCTCCGCGACCGCACGTGAGGCAGCTTCCTCCAACATGGATTTCAAGGCATTTGGGGTGATCAGAAACTCCTCTTGCGGCGGGTGGTTAGGAGGCGGGAGCTCCCGTCCACCTTCAGTGTTACGGGTGGCATGTGATCGCGTTTGCATCTCTAGTGGATAGGTGGCTTTCCCACAGACGGCGCCAATCTGATGCGGGCGAAATAATTATGTCCCTATTCAGCAAATAAAATAGGAAGTCGCACGTCCTCCTGATCTCCTGCTTCTATGATCACCTGAAAAAGTCGCATGTCTTCCTTTTGGGCTGTCACCTGATTCACGAACACACGTTAAAGGCGTCGGGTGGTTACCCGGCGAAAATCCTCCGACGCTCAAGTCAGCGATCACCTCCACACAAAATAGGAGAGCAGAGAGCTTTTGTAGGCTCAAGAGTCACTTACCTTGAAATGAAGAGATTCACTTCTATTTATAGGCAAAATTGAACTAAATCGCACATTAACCCTTCTAGGCTTCAAAAATGCAAATTAATTACCCAGGACTCTAAATTTAAGAATTAGTCCTTTTAAAAATATTATTCTCGCAAATTGAACCATTTTATTTATTTATATTTATAAGTATATTAAAAATATATTTATACCCATCATATATAGAGGACACAGGTCAAAACTTTGGTTGATTAAATATCAATCTAATTAATGTTATCGAATTTAAGGTTTAGTTATTCAAGGAAAAAAAATCATTTACTGATGTAACTGGTAACATGCATGGAATATTTTTACATGCATCGTTTTGTCACAAAAGGACATTTTCCATTGTTCAAACTTCAAAGATTCACTCGGTCTAATGAATATTTTTTTTAGGTATTTCCATTATTGGTTGATTCGTTTAAAATTCAAATCCAGTATTTCATTTCGGTGATCTTCAAATCCTTCAATTAATTTTAATTATAAATTATCCTTTTTCTATAAAAGTAAGATGTTTTCAAATAATCAATCAGGGAAATAACTTCAAATTTGTTATAAATCATAATAGAAATAGAGAGATGAGTAGAGAGAATTCATGAGAGAAGAAAGAATTCATATGAGTCAATATTCAGGTGCAATTATTATTGAACTCAATTATCTTATTTATAGAGAAAGATTACTAGATACAAATCTTTACAAATATTATCTTGACATATTTATAAAGATCACGAATCTTTCAAATCTAACTAAATAAGATAATCATCTATAATAATAATATATTTACAACACTCCCCCTTAGATGATTATTTGCACAAGCAATCAATTCTTTAAAATCTCCATTTGGCAAGATTGATGTTCGGGAACTTCATCGGGACTCAAGTGCTGCCTCGTTAAAACCTTGACAGTAAAACCCCGTGGAAAAAATCTGAACGAAAGAAAAAGAGTACAACACCATATACTTTCTTTGGATGTCTTTCCGAAGATAGATGCGCCTCGTTAAAACCTTATTAGGAAAAACCCAATTGGACAAAATCCTAATGAAGGAAAAAGAGTACGACATCTCTCGGGATACTTGTTAATTGCCTCATTAAAAACCTTGTTATGAAAAACCACGTGGGAAAAATCATAGACAAGTGAAAAATAGTACAACTTTGATTGCTCCCCCTCTTGCAAGCATCACTTGAAATTATTAACTCGTCTTATTCCAATCTTGTGCACTTCTTTGCCAAAAATTGATTCAGATGCTGATTTTGCCATAGATATGGTACTTCAAGACCAAATATCTTTTCTTATTCTTCAAGTTGGCAAAAACAATATTTTGAGCATCGAATCCTTCGAGGATGTTTCTATATGTATCACCATCAAATCAGTGCATTTATGACAAGCGCAAATATTTTCTCATAATATATTTGAAATATTTTGAGAAACTTTGCTAATATTTGCTCATATTGCCACATATAATTGTTATTGAAAATTTCAACAAATTGTAGTTCAAAATAATCATAATTTTGCATAATAGCAAAACACACGAATGATTATATCATTTCAATCTCAAATAACTTGTGAAATCTCATGTTTTAATACTTGTTATTCTTCAGGAATAACATAATCCAAATTGGATTCATTGAAAATAATTGATCGTTCACGCTTCTAGCGTTCTTTTTCATTTACTTGCAAGTAATATAAGATATGGTCCTGCAGGACATTAATTTATTTCATAACGACCAGCCTCCATTATTCTTTTCACATTGAGATATTCACACATTTTCTTTAAAGGGGTTTCGTCACTAAAGAAGATTTATATATATTGTTCAACTTGAACATAAATGAAGCTAAACAATCTTATAAACAAGATCAAATAATGTATTTGAGATTTAAACTTTGAACACCATGTTCACTTCATATTTCATTGGGATCGATCTAAAATATTCTTGTAGCTTCTATTTCCTCCCCCTCAATGTTGGAAACATTGTTTCACAAGAATAACGAATGAGAATTTCGCGTCATAAAATCTCATTGTTCAAAATAATTGATCATAAGATCTAATTAATTTCCAACATATTTATAATCTCTTCAAGAGATTTATGTAGTGCATTTCTCGCAAACATTAATTTTCGATACATAATCATTTGGCATAATATTTACAACATATATTTCATATATCCCCAAATATGACGCATTTATTCTCATGGTTTAATAGTTGATTGGAGGCAAAATAAATCAACTAAACCAACATATTTATAATCATAAAATTGATATGTATATCCTCTTTTGATCAAGCTTGTCTTGATTACATATTCTGGAAGTTTTTCTCAATACGTATTTTCACAAACATCATGTTGTGCTTCGTGGGCCTACGTTATTTATTCATTCCAGATAATATGGGGATTTCTATCAATTTGAGCTTTTATGATAGTGCCATCAATTTTGCTAAGCCATAAATAAGAATTCATAAAATCTTCTGGATCTTTGATTCAAAAAACTTTATATTTATCGATCCAAAAAATTTTGGCTTATTCATCAACATCTTTGTGCATATCTATAGTTTTTCAACTATTTATATAATTTGAATGCTTAATTCAATCCATTATGCCAAACTCTGAAAGTATTTGTATCAATGATACTTTTGGAGCTCTTTAGCTCTTCTAGAAATATTGATTTGTAATATACTATTTAAACCAAATCAATATCTACTAGATTCAAAAATTCATGTACGTCAATGTTTATCACTATTTTATAATATCAAGCACGTCATTATTTTCATCGTCACTCAAACGATCTTCTAGATCTTTCAAACATCCAATCAATATCCGATGAAACATATGATTTGGGTAGACATCAACGTTCTCCACAAACTTTTATATCTTGCTTGATAGATATCAATAAATCTTTTACGTACTTCAGGTACGATAGTGATACGAGATACCGATGTACGTTTAGTACAATACTTGATTATGACGTATATCTCAATATTTTGTGCTGAATTTTTAATTCATATCTCGCTTCATACGATATGACATATTCTTCCTTGAAGAATTAAACTACAGTACATCAACTGTGTTAATTGGCACTGTCACATTCACTTAAAAGAATGGACCACATTAATCAGACAATTTTCATAATTGTCTTTCCTTGAACAAAATACTATAAATAAGATAATATAATAAAATAATTGAAATTAAAAAATCGGGCGTACCTTTCAAATTCTTGTATGCATCAAGTAGATATTTTACCTTCAACGGTAACATTCGATCTATCATAAATATCATTTCACATTAAATTCATGTTCCTTCATGTAAGATAATAACATGTGATAAAAATACTATATCATTTATTTAAAAATGATAGATTAATCAAATGATTTTGAAAAAAATCCAAAATTTATATCCGCAATCAAAATTGATGAATTTAAAATCCATAATCAAAATTTATTAAATAAAGATTTAACAACCCAATATATCCTTAAAATATAAAAATTGTCAAATCAAAAAATTTATCACCAAATTGCATAATCAATATCTCATGCAATATATTGACTAATAGAATAGATTCACAAAATTTGTAGTTTTTATTTTATATCATCAAAATAATTTATGTGAATCAAAACAAAACACATTCTAGAGTTTTCCACAATTTAGTTTAAACAAATACAAAATTAATTTACCAAAAATAAATTGGTTCAATAAATAAATAAAATGACTTGAAGTTAGTCATAAATCAACTCATTGACATCATCATGCATAGGCTACCATCAATCCATCATCGTCGTTTTCCAATATAGATGATGGTCCAATTCAGTGGGTTTAACATTTATTTTTCTTTTTCGGTTGATAGTGTTGCGATCTTACTACCGCACATTCATAATTTTCAATCAATAGCCTATGCAGTTGATCATTGAACATCAAGTCGCTATTCATAAAAATAGTGACAAATAATAGATCATGCTTCTTCTAGAGCATTAAAAACAAATATATGATTTGAATCGATATCAAGTCAATATCTTTTGATATATATCTCACAACTACCTTTAATAATATTTTCTTATGGATATTGATAATTTCAGATTATATATCGATATTCTTTGAGAAATTGTACTAAATTTCTCAATTCATAAGATCCTCAACTCGAGAATATTTCAAAATCTTGGATCTTATATTAATATTCTTCATGAATATTATCAAATCTTGCATATTTTTATCAATATTTCAATATTGATACAATAATTTCCTTTTATCAATATGTCAATATTGATATATTTTGAAATGAGATCAATTTCTTCAATGATATTTGTAGATATTTGATATCATATCAGATATCAATCATGATTTTTTCACTTTCTCAATATACGAAATCATATATCACATCTTTATCGTGAGTCTATTAAGATTCTCAATATATTATATTATAAATAGGAATCTCTTTAGATTCTCAATATATGTGATCTTATATCAGATCTTAATCTTGAATATTTCAATATTCAATATATTATATCATGAATTCATGAATATCTTTCGATATATCAAAATTGAAATCATGAATCTCTCAAAATTTTCAGTATATTGTATCATGATAATGAATTTCTTCAAATTCTCAATATAAAATCATGTTGTGCTACTTTATAGCCATCAACATATTCATGATATTTCATGGGCACCAATATATCAATTATTTTCATTGTGCTACTTCTAGAGCACCAATGAATATCTCTTTGTGCTACTTCTAGAGCACCAATGAATATCTCTCATAAATTTGAGTATTGACAACATGTTGTGCTATTTCAATAGCATCAATAAAACGAGAATTATTTTCATTCTCAATTGGTTACAGCATCGTGCTGATAACATGTTATAAATCATAATAGAAATAGAGAGATGAGTAGAGAGAATTCATGAGAGAAGAAAGAATTCATATGAGTCAATACTCAGGTGCAATTATTATTGAACTCAATTATCTTATTTATAGGAAAAGATTACTAGATACAAATCTTTACAGATATTATCTTGACATATTTATAAAGATCACGAATCTTTCAAATCTAACTAAATAAGATAATCATATATAATAATAATAATATATTTATAACAAAATTCAATATCCTTAACTAGGGCTGGCAAATTTCAGAAAAATCTCGACCCTTCCCGATTTTCAACTCGTTTCTGTCCTGAATTTTTTCCGTCTCGAACTTTTTCCGACCCGAGTGGTCGCGATTTTTTCCGACCCGATCAATTTTGGGATCGGAAAAGGCAACTCTACCTGACAGGATTCCCGACCCGACCCGAATATATAAATAATATTTTTTAATAATACTTTTTAATTAAAAAAATAAAATTTTTTTATAATTTTCTGTTTTAATATTAATGTTTTATAATTATCTATTATTTAATTATTTTTTATATTTATATTTATCTTTTTCAATATTAACATTGAGTTATAAATTTTTTTTAAAATTATAATGAATAATTATATGTTTTTATTGTATTAATCAAGTAGTTGTTTTAGTTTATTTATAATATACTAAAAAAATGTTTTAGTTTTTTAATGGTTATATACAATGAAATTTTAATTTATTTGTAATGTACTAATAAATTATTTGAATTTCTTCATAATTTTTTTAAAAATATTTTCATAGATTTTTTTTAAAAAAAAATATTGTTCGGGATTACCCTCTCCCGATCCGACCACTACAAGAAAGCACGCTAAATAGCGACGAAAATTTAAAATTCGTCTCTAAATTTAGCGACGTTTTATTGAAATTTGTCGCTATTAGCGACAGCTGTAAATCATGGAGTCGCTAATTCAAATTTACGACAAGTGTGAAAAATTAGTCGCTATTATTAGCGACTAAATATTAAATTTCATCGCTAATAGAGACAATATGGCAGAGTTGTCGTTAAATTAGGGACGAACATCTACGAAATAGTCGGGAATTACGACCAAATATTATTTCCGTCTCTATTTACGACTAAATATTAAATAAGTCACTAATACCGACAAAACAATAATTTGTCTTTAATACCGACTAATAATTTAGCGCGTCGCTAATAACGACGAATATAATACACTCGTCGCTATTAGCGACGACTTAACTGGGAAATTCGATCCTACCCATGGAGTATTATCCCGTGGGTGGTGTGGACTTTTATGATTAGTGCAAAATATGTGGGACTCACATAATTTGCACCAATCACATACTTCTACCTACCTCATGGGGAAAACACTCATGGGGTAGGATCGAACCTCCCCGACTTAACTTCTGACGCTAATAGCGATGCTGTAATATATTCATCGCTATTAGCGATGGAATTATTCTCTATAGGTCGCTAATAGCGACTCAATTTTACAAGTAGTCGCTAATCTTCAGATTTATATGTTCCAACGCTAGCCACCTCACTTGTTTCCTTTTTGTTCTTTCGTTTTTTTTCCCACGGCCGATCCATTCTCTTTCGCCGTTCACCGCCAATCTCCGCTCATCGCCGCCCGAAGCCCGGCTGCTCATCGTCGCCTGATGCCCGGCCGCTCCTCGCCAGCCTCTCTTCCATTTTGAGATAATAAGCTTGGTATTTTTTTTATAGTTGTACGTACGTATATTTTATGTATAAATCTTGCAAAAGTTTTTGACTAATTTCAAAATTTTTGGGTTGTAAATGTGTTTATAATATGAAATGAAGCTTACGAAGGCCGCCAGCCCTCCCGCCGCCGTTGCCGCCGTAGATCTTTGTCATCTCCGATCGCCGCCGTCCGCTGCTCCCGCCTGTTAGTGTTGAATAATATAATTAAGTTGTATGTTAGTATAATATTGTATATTTTTTAAAAAAAAATTACGGGTAAATTTATGTGTTTTTGACTTTTTCGCAGCCATCGTCTCCGTCTCCGTCGCCCCCGATCTGCCATCTTCATTTGCTGAGGTATATATATATATATTATATAAAATATATATAAATGTATAAATATATATGAGTATGTATACATATATATGTAATTTAGTATATATGTAAATTAATGTGTTTTTGAATTTTTCGCAGCCACCGTCGTTGCCGCCGTCGTCGTCGTCGCCACCCCGGATCTGCCATCTTCAGTTTGATCCGAAAAACTTATTTTTATTTTGTCTGTTAGTTTGTTGTACAGTAAATTATGTAGAAAAACAATCAAACCTTGTGTAGTAGTTAACTAATTTTAATGTTTTCTTTATTTTAATGTATATGATCGTACATTTCATATATATTTTAGCAATATAAAAAACAAAATAAATTAAAAATATATATATATCGCGAAATTCAGCGAACCTTAATAAATATTTCGTCCCTAAAATAGCGACTAAATGCAATATTTTTGTTTCAATTACGACGATTTTATAAATAATTCCTCGCAAATAATGACTAAAATCATTAAAATACGTCGCTATGTAACGACGAAATTATCTACAAAACGTCTCTAATAGCGACAAATTATTTACAATTTCGTCGCTAACAACGACAGATTTAATAAATAAAATTAGTCGCTATTAGCAACGAAAGTTCTAATGAAGGCTGTCACAATTACCTACGAAATTATTTTTCGTCGCAATTAAAGACGAATTATATTTGTCGCTATTAGAGACGAAATATATGTTTGTCGCAATTAGGACGAAATATTACTGTCTCAAATAGCGATGAAATTAAAGTATTTTAGTCGCTAATAGCAACGTTTATTTTTAATTCGTCGTTAATACCTAACGACGAAGAAATTAACGACCATTTATTAATTCGTTGCTAATTCGTCGTTAATTCAAATTTAGCGACGCTTTAAGGCTATTAAAACCGTCGCTAGACGCCGAGTTTTTTTGAAGTGGACGGGATCCCGAATGTTCGGGATTCCGAACATTCGGGTCTCGACACTTTTTGGGTGCGGGATCGGGAGAAAAAAAATATCACAATTTCTATCGGGACGGGAATCGGGTAAGGGGGTTACGGAACGGATCCCGACCCGATCCCACATCTATTCTTGACGACTTCTCCAACAAAAAATTCCAATGTAATTCAATGCCAGCTCCAGGTCGTACATTGTTTTGAGATTTCAAATTCTGTATTCAAATATATTTAAGGAGAGTTTGTGATAACTTTTAATTTAGAAAGTATTTCTTTCTAATTTGATGAATATTTTCGATTCAACTTTATTAATTTTTAACCAAAAGCTTGACTTGAGTCAATGTTTTTATGTTTTCTTCTTCTTTTTTTTTTTAGCTTTTCAGGCATAAAAACGAAATATTTTTCATTGGTCGGGTCAAATATAGAAAATATTTTCATTTTAGGTCTTTTTATGACCGACAACGACTACAAAAAAAATCTGGTATTTGCGACTGTCCAAGCGTCGCAAATACCGTTGCAAACTTGAATTTGCAACGATTTTGCGACGGTTCTCCACTAGCGTTGCATAAGTCACCGTTGCATTTATTTGCGACGGTTGAGTCAAACCGTGGCAAATTTTGCCACACTTAATTGCTACTGTGGCAATATATTGCAACGGTTTAAGACTAACCGTCGCAAATTTTTGTCACGGTTTAAAATAAACCGTTGAAAAAAATGCGACGCTTTTACATAAAGTGTGGCAATGGCCACTAATATGTCTCACCAATCGATGTGCAAAATTCTGTCAAGAATTGAGGCCAAAAAGAAATAATATGATATTTCCTACATGTATTGCTCTGAATTTCTTTCTTAATTTGGTGTCTTCATTGTTTTAATTTCAAAGTATGTGTTTCTTTGATGGAATCGTTGGTGCGTTTGCTTTAGCTTCTGAAAGGAATTTTAATTCCTTGAAATTTCTACCTTGAGATTAATTAGATTGCATTAGAATTTTGCCTTCTAGACAAAGATAGGATCTAGTATAAATATTCTATGCTCGCGATATTGACTAGAATAGATATTTATCTAGAATGAATATTATATCTTTATTAAGAAATTAAGTAATTTATGTTTATAAAATATTATCAAGATATGATATGATAGGTTAAATATTATATGTTTTTCTCGAAAATCTATAGATAGATACTTACCTAGATTCATTAATATCTTGATAAGGAATTATTGGTTATCATTGTTATCAAATATTATCGAGATATTATTGTTTGTGTTCAAAAGAGTCTTATTC
This sequence comes from Henckelia pumila, assembly GCF_033568475.1. Classification (NCBI taxonomy): domain Eukaryota; kingdom Viridiplantae; phylum Streptophyta; class Magnoliopsida; order Lamiales; family Gesneriaceae; genus Henckelia; species Henckelia pumila. The sequence goes on along the minus strand of NC_133123.1, from coordinate 33,519,569 downwards.
CTAACAAAGACTTATTTCTTTAATTGTGTAGGACTCTACAAGGAAATCCTTCCATGTTTGGACTCTCATCTATAAGTAAAGGATTTCTGAGCACAAACAAACGTACACTTCAGAGGATAATTCAGAAGAGCTTTCAAAGAAAATCACATAGAAGAATTTGAAGATTCTGAAGAAGTTTTGCAACCATCGTCGTTGCTTGTCCCCGTGTTGCCGTTCGTGTTGAAGACATCAGAGACAACACTGTGGGAATAGTGTTGTTCGAAGATATTTTGTGTCTCTTCAAATTTAGGCTACGGGAGTTGCATCTATTGTTTTTACTCTGATTTATTTATGATGCAAGTTTGATTTCTCAACTTGTTGAAAAATTTAGGATTTAATGACTTTTCGTAAAATCACTAGGATTATCTTTGTAAGACTGATCTTACGTTTACTAGTGATATTTAGCCCTAAGGCACCCGCACGAGTTTTTATACTCGTGCAAAATTAATTTCTTGATTTTAACCTACAATTACAATACGTTTTCTGTCAGCTTCTGATCTAGGGGGTGTTTTGGAGAGCTTTTACTTATTTAAAAGTGATTCTAGTAGAGATTATTTTAAAGTTGATGAAAAGCTAAAGTTGGAAGTGTTTGGAAATAGAAGTTGAAAGCTAATACAAGCTAAAATTTAGTGTTTGGAAAATAATTACTTCCAAACTTAATTTTTTAACTAAGTGACAACCATACCCTTATTTAATTATTTAATTTTTGATACTCACACTATAAAAAATGAGTTTATATATTATTTTACATTATGAATTTTGTATCAAAAATATTTTATTTTTTATAAGATGCATACTTGAAAAAATATATAAGATTAAAAAAAAATAAAAATATTAAAAATGAAAAATTTGTATAAATATACAAGATACGTACAAAAATGTATGAAAATACAATATATATATATATAAATATATATATTTAAATAAATGCTTGTAATAATAATGTAAAATTTAAAAAAAATGCTTGTAATAATAATGTAAAATTAAAAAAATAATAAAAGCATATGTAATATGACATGTTTGATTAAGGGTATATATGTCAACTAATTGTAATTTTATACCTTAAACAAAAAAAGCAGAAACTAAAAAAAACATCAAATTTTAGTTTCTTGCTTTTGAGTAAAAGTTGTAGAAGCTAAAACAGAATTTAACATTTACAAATACTCAAAAGCACTTCTATGCAACTAGAAACTAGGAAGTACTTTGTAGAAGGTCTACCAAACACTCCCTTAATCTTTGAATATTAATATATTGAGACCAAACTTTCATTAGTTTTGAATTGAATATTATAAGTTTATAACCCAAACTTTGGGATGAACTGATATTATTTTTCATGACGTGAAAACTCTATGTCGCTACTTTTTGATGCGCACTACATTGGGTAAAACATTAACTAATGCATAATAGGCTTAATAACATACAAATTAAGTTGACCATGTAAATCACAATAGAGTATAGACAAATTCTTTGCCACATATTAGTCCAAAAATGTATTGATATAGAGAATCGAACTCCTAACATCGGGTTAAATGTTTCCCTTGAACTTAAGGTAGTTATACAGTGGTAGACTGGTAGATTCTGTCGATAAAAAAATGATTGTTTGTACCGTGATATGTTTATATACCAATCTTACTATTTATTACAATGCTTATGTTTTTTTTCCCTAATTGATGTACTTATATATTAGTGATTATACTGGTTCTTTGACTTCAATTTGAATGAAATTTCAGTTTGGTTAGAAAAACACGATGGTGTCTCCGACCCTATCTTTGCACCAAATTTGGTGCAAAGCTTTTAAATTTTTTTTTCTGGGTTAATTCTCTTATTAATTAATAGTTTAATTGGTAGATAATGTAAATTGCAAATATATAATAATTAATGAATGGTTCGATATAAATTCCTTGTTACTTACAATAATTTACAAATATATTATAATTTTTAAAATATTTAATTATTAAAAAAATCAAATTTGGTGCAAATATAGGGTCGGAGATACCTATCTTTTTTTAAAATATTCCACACATATAAATCTATTTTTTAAAAAAAATTAAACATGGGTGAGGATAATTGTTAAATTTAATTTAACAGAAAAAATATATTTTAAAAAATAAATTCTCTATCATATTCGTATAATCAATATTATGTTATTTTGTTTCTCAAATAATCTGTTTTATTTTTTTTGGCTTTGTAACACTCGTACTTTAATTTGAAATATTAGAAACGGAACCTCAATTGGTTAATCTCACTATATATACACACTCTTCCAAATTTTATACGACCACGCAAGAACACGTCATTTTACAAGGCTAAAATTACAATTTTCGATCTTAATAGATATGTAACGTGAATTATTTGGAGGAAAAATGTTTCAAAGGAATCGGTGAACCAAGTTCTTTCACCAAATTTAAGTGAGAATAATATGAAAAAAAAATAGACATGTATCAATTTGGGTTAGGATAGAATTAGCCCAATAAATTAAAGATTGGATACAACTGTAACCCACAATCTTTCAGTGACGTCAGTTTGACTTTTACACCATTTTGGCTAAGCCAGTCAAATAAAACTATAATTATTTTTCTTGGACATATTGGTAACAAAAGCTTGCTCCATCGACATTTAACATAAAGTATGGACCAATCATGTCATATTTTTATTTATATCCAACCTAACCATGTATGGAATCAAAGGGTGTGGTCTCTACTTTACTCCGTTTGATGGTACGTTTGTTTCCAAATTTACAATAATATATAGTTATATATATAAATAATGTATTCCACGTTATTTTGACCCTTTTGCTAATTGAATTTCCTAAACTTCACGCCTGAAATTAATGGAAAAAGTGGTCTGAATAAAAAGTTTTATTACATGATTATTTGCAAGCGAAAGCTACACAAGCACAATTTATTGCTCAAACCCTGCTCATAAAAAACTACCTTAACATTAAAACAATGAAAACTCCATTGCTTACAACATAGGATCATTATCTGTTCCACTTCGTCTTAATTAATTAATGCCATTCTTTTTTTTGGCCTCAATATCTGACAGAATCTTGCACATAGATGCGTGAGACGAGCCACCTTGGCTTAGGCCATTTGTAGCACTAGTTTTCAATTGTCGAGCCCTTTCCCTCATGGCTTCCCCATCTTTGTGCTCCATCAAAGTCCTCACCATCTTCTCTATCTCCTCCCTCCCGACCACTTTCTTGGTCGGCAACACCTCCGGCCGCACCGCCACCCCGAGCTCCTCCGTCAAAAAGGCGGCGTTCATCCTTTGCTCGGCATAAAGTGGCCAAGCTATCATCGGCACGCCACTCACTATGCTCTCTAAAGTCGAGTTCCATCCACAGTGCGACATGAATCCTCCTATCGATGGATGCGCCAGGATTTCGACCTGTTGACCCCATGTAGGCACGAGCATTCCTATATTTTCGGTCCGGTTCAAAAACCCTCTAGGCAAATAGTCATCTTCCGTCCCCTCGATGTTATCCGGGAAAAACGAATCGTTCACGTGGCCTTTCTTTGGCGGCCGGACCACCCACAGAAACCTCTGTCGGCTCAGCTCCAATCCCCAAGCTAGCTCGGTGGTTTGCTCGGCAGATAGCACCCCACCGCTTCCGAACGACACGAAAAGAACTCTTTGATTGGGTTGTCGGTCTAACCAATCCATCAATATTCCACTATTTAAGCCCGTCGGTTCGACCCTTCTCGTTAAAGGACCGATGGGATACACCGGAGACTTGAGTAGTACTGATTTCATGGCTTCGTTTTCCACGAAAGCTTGGAGAGTTTTGGGCTCCAAAGCTCCACAGGAGTTTACCAAAATCCCATCACATAAGATGATCTCTTTCCCCATCCTTAAATACTCGCGATACTGCTGATCGTCCCGGTCCAGCATCATGTCCACGGCGTCCTCCGGTTTAACCGGTTTGCAACCCGGAATCTTCAAGTGACCCGGTTCATCAATGTACTGGCCCTTGATTTCTTCATCAAGAACAGGGCAATACACGGACAACGCAAGAAACCATGCAGTGGAAGTAAATAGCACGTACTTGGGCATGTCGAACTCAGCCGCCACTTTCAGCGACTCGGTCCCGAAGTAAACGACGATGATGGCGTCGGGACGGCGGTCCATGGCGGCGATGGCGGACCGGACGAGAGGCACGGCCTCCCGCATCATCATGTACATTTGCGTCACCACTTTGGTATCCGGGCCTACGAGTTTCGAAATATCAACAGGAGGAAGTCGGATAATTTCGACTAGTCCCTCGGCTCTTGGAGGGTTCACGAGATTGGATTCCGACGGTGCGCCGGTGGTGACTAGAAGAACGGTGGAGCGGACGCCGTGCTGTTCGGCGAGGCGGTCGGCGAGGGCCAGAATCGGGAAGACGTGCCCCGCCTCCGGGCTGGAGAGCAAAACGACGCGAAGATTGTTGCATGAAGAGATATCCATTGAATCAATTAGTCAACACGCGCTGCATCGATGACAAATAAATAAATATATATTTAACTGGAAATGATTGTGTCGTGATGCATGTGTATAATGAATCGGTTAATTATAATTCAGTTTCCAAACCTAAACAAAAATTAATGATCAGTTCCTGTCAAAAAAAAACTTTGTTTAAATTCTTTGGGCCCACATGTTTTGTTTCGGATAAAATTCGATACAAAACATGAAAAATATGGTACAAATACATGATATTTGAGTATCAAATGTGTTAGATCTAGTATAAATATATTATTTTCAAGTACTAAAAAATATTGATATTAATAACACATTTATCTTATTTGGATGAAAATCGGTACAAAACATTGAAAATATGATACGCATATGTGATTTTTGAGTACCGAATGTGTTATATCTGATACAAATATATGATTTTTGAGTACTCAAACACATGTTGCAAGTTCACATTAATAAAGATGTTTAGATTTTATGCTCAAAATTGTATTTTTTGTACTCGATCTTGAACAATTAGTGCTCAAATATCTTGTATTTGTACCATATTTTCAATGCTTTGTACTTAATTTTATCCGAGTAAAATAATGTGGGCCCAGGGAGTGCAAACAAATTTTTTCTGACAAGAGACTGATTCTTAATTTGTTTTTGGATTTAGGGACTGAACACCAATTCTCCCATAATAAAATGATTCGAGTGAAACATAATTTATTATTATTTGATAAAAAAAAAAAAAAAAACATGTTATACATGATCACGACATGGTAACGTGACGGATCTTCAAAAATTAGATAAAACAATCTTTGGAAGAATAATCCTATATACAAAATGGCGGGTGTATGTATTAATGTATATATATATGTTAGCGACTTTCACCTGCCGGCCCCCAATTATTATTGTGTCTCATCCCCCAATCATTATCATGCATATAATTTTATGTATGATATATTATTTACGTGAAAAATTATAAAATATTAGATTAATTATTGAGATAATACATGTAAGATATATCGTATTTTAGTATCACTTGGAGTTCAACTGACCGTTGGATCATATGAGTCTCGCCTGATTCAAACACTATGATGGATATCTGTACCATCTATTTTTAAGCATATGGATGGGGTAGGTGGAGGGAGCGCTTCCACCAACCCCCTTCAAATTGTTTTATCATCTGAGCCATATATCAAATATTGATAAGTCGAAATGGTTTGTGGTGTAGAATAATGAAAAAAAATATGATAATAAATTTTTTTTGAGATAAAATATGTTAATAAATTGAAATAGAAGAACGACGCATAATTATTTTCGAATTTGAGTCAATTGATAGACAATGTATTTCAATTAATCACATTATTCACAACAAATGATGTCGTAAATTATTATATATATATATATGTATATGTAGTATGACATCAATATTAGGGATTACATACAAGCTACTTCTTTTTTTTAAGAATTTGATTTCTTAATTATATTCTCTACTCAAGCCGACAATTTTAACAATGATAAATTTTTCTCTCACATAGAATGATACATTTTCACGTTGAATGATTGACGTGTAGCATATGAAACAAGTATATATATAGATAACCTAAAAATTATGGGGTTTTTCTAAATAATTCATAAAAAATTAAATTTAACAGAATATTATTAAAATAAAAAAAAAGGAAGAGTCGAATCTTTTTCAAAAAAAGGTTGAAATAATGTTTTCCCGCGGATTCTGACTAGACTCTTAGGGCCTGTTTGATATGGGTGATAACCTCATGATTAGCAAATAATCTGGTGTTTGTCTCGAGTTTTGCAATTGTTGGGATAACTCTGGGCCCGGCATAAATCTACTGTTTGCGCTTGAAAAGGACGAAAATTGAAACACACGTCGAAGCAGGTATTCTTAATCCTATTCGCTACAGTAACCGGAAAATGAATACAAAATGACCATTTTCTCCCTCCTTATTACTTACCAACCCCAATTCAAACTCTCTCCGACGACACACACACACTCCTGCAGACTTCACTACGAGACTCTCTCTCGGTTACAGATCTGGAGCCATTTCAGATGTGGACATATCTCTTCACATTTTGTTTTGGAAACAAACTAAAATTAATCAAACAATTAAAATTATTTAAACTCTTCGCTTCAAAAGAAGCCGACCCGGTGGCGCACATCACTGTCGTTCTCACGTTCTCAATTAGCTCCTCCGTCCTCGCCTCTTGCAACAGTATCTCCGACAGCTGCTCCGTACTCATCACCAGCCTCACCTTCCAAACGCCGCCGCTCTTAAACCTCGAGAAAACCTCCCCCTCCGAGTGCACTTTAGGTGAATATTTTCTGATGCTCTTTAGTTTCTCCTGTTTTGGTTGAATTCTTCGTTGCCTTGTTTTGTGAAGTGTAGCTTCGGGATTTTCTTGTACGTTTTCATATTTCCCTTTAATTCCTTTTGTACAAATACTGGAGTTGAAGTCAATGCGTGCATCAAAGATTTATTTGGATACTTGTTTCGTGTTTCCAGTTTTCAAATTGAATCAAATGAGGTGGGTTTGGAGGGGAAGAGAGTGTATAATGATGAAGATTTTGATCTGTTTGGATCACTGAGACATTGGTTTTATTTAAAAAATAAAATAAAGAAAAAATAAATGATATGTAATAATAGAAGGGACGAGGGGTATTTTAGTCTAATGAAAATTTGTCCACACTTTTATCCTTATCATAAAAAACGTACCAAACAAATTAAAGCTTTATAAATATATTTTATAATTATATTGAAAAAATATACTTATCCCATAAATTATCTTTACATTAATAATCCAATCACACGTATCAAACATAACCTTAGTTTTATTTTTTGTTTTTAAGTTTAAGTGTCCGACTTGAACGATTCGCACCAATTGAGAGAATTATATTTTTGAGAGAATTATTTGCACTTTTCCAGTTAAAAGTGAATTTTTTATATGCAATCATGTAACTTAAATGTTTTATTTTCATATTTGATCATGTTACGGTGAATTTTCATTTTTGTCATATAACTATATTGTTTGCATTTTTTATCTTTTAGCTTCTAGTTATTTTTATTTTTGATCTTTTTTATCGATCATAAAAGAAACGAAAATTGAAAAAAAAAACATGTTAAAGAATGAAAAATAAAAACAATTAATACACACAAGTTGGAGGACTAAACTACGAAAATTAAACCATAATTGGACCAAAATGAAAATTAAACATGTGCTAGTTACAGGAGGGAAACTACAAATTCATAGTTAAATGAATAAAAATGAAAAAAAATGTAAATAACATGACCAAAAATGTAGTTCTCCTCGAAAAAGTAATATATATAAATTGTAAAATATTAAAATTTATATATTTTAGAAGGAAAAAAATAAGTGTATTGCACATGAAACGCAGGTTGTTTTGTTGAAAATTAACTACCTGATGGAATTAATGTTGTGCCAATTTTTTAATTACTTTATGTTAACGTACGTTAATATGAAAATATAGGAAAATAGATGCATTAACACGTTAAATTTTTCTGTATATCATACATACACGACATATTTTAAAGCACATACTTGTTTTAAATCGGCCTCCTTCATTTATCTTGACAATTTCTATCTTTTACTTTATTTTTCTAATATATATTTCTCATGATAATAAACTATATATAATGCATACACGACATATTTTTGGATCTTATTTTGCTGTACTTTTATCGGCTTGGATGACGTTATATTATTTCCTTTGTTCAATTGGAATTTGTTGGCTTCTTACAAATTTGCAGTGGTTTTCATCGATTGCTTGATTACTAATATATAGGACAAGTTATGTATTTCAATATTTTTTCCAACTTTGAAAATAAATTTATATTTTTTTTTGAAATTAAAATAAATTTATATTATTTCCACACATATTTGTTACTTATAAAACAATGTTTTTCATTTTTCTAATATCGATAATTGCAGCAAGCTTCACCAAGAGTTTGATTTATTCATCTCTTCATCTACATATTTAATTTAAAATATTAATATATATGCATTCTTATAGTTGTCTAAAAAAATCCATATGCTTTTATATCATACTAGATGAGGTAGTTTTAATTTATCTATTTAAAATGAGATATTTTAAAACATAGATTTAAATTTTTTGTTGTAATTGACATTTAAATAAAACAAATGAAAAAGATAAAGATATTGTCAAGCTAAGAGAACTTATATCGACGGACCAAGTCGGTAAATAACTAAATATATGTGACTCAAATTTGATTATTGCAACTCTAATTTTCTTTTTTAGCATTAAAATTTAAAGATTATATTTTTTGTTCAATTTGGTTTAAACCTTGACTAAAACTCTTGGCACAAGAACCGCAAACATGAGAAACCGGAACTGAAACGTTGTCCTAAAGGTTCAATTTCGGAACCGGGACTGAAACATTTCATTGGAATTGCAACCGAATTATGGTAGCACGAATAATTATTTTATTGACAATTTTTTGATATAGATATCTTATTAATTTAGGTAATTAATAAATTATGATATTTTTTTATATCAAAGTAAGACATACTCATCGTTAAAAAAATTCCAATGAAGCGATCTCGTAGTTAATTTGTGATGTGGATCTTCCACGTAATCTGACTCATAAAAAAATTTATTCTATAAAGTCGGTATATTTCACAGATATATATATATATGTGTGTGTGTTTGTGTGTGAAACTGCATGTCTTACAAAATAATTCACTATTGATGCAGTCCAAATGCCATTTTGATGAAAAGTTTTTCTGGTAAGTTTTGTTTTGGTTATCCGCATAATAAACCGGCCTAAGATCAGAATCGAAAATCAAGTTGATAATATAAATTCGTTAATTACGTACTAATTTTTTTATGGACTATTTTGTATAATTAATAATTATAAAAATAAAGGAAAGTAATGGATGCCCGCAAATGATATTAAAGAACTTCGTACATGACATTATTGTGCATATATTATTGGTGGTTTGCACTACCAGCCCCATCTTTCTCGATCTTTGAGGTTACCGGTTGGTAGGCCGTAGGCGTAGGATCCGACCACTCACGAAATTTTGGTTTTTAAGAAATTAAAATTTCATTATCACGTGTACAAATAAAAATCTACTAGGCATTATTACTTGCTTGCTTTCAATTTTGATGACATTTGCTCGAGAGTTGTCCGAGTTGACGAAGTAAATGAATATTTTATCGATATTTATGTGTTCAATTTTTTTATATCAATACTTTCTTGGATTAATGTATTGCACATGACTTATCCAATGTAGTTTGCATGATTTAAATGATATACAAGATTAATTGGCTTCATAATTAAAGAATTTATCAAGGGATTAAAGAAGATTAAAAATAATTGATTTGTGTGTTGAAAATATATATTAGTTGTTATTAATCTTTCAACAGCATGCACGCAGCAACTCAGTATATAGCGAGCCGAGAGTTTGAATCTTTATCTTTAAGACAAATTTGCCCGCCTAGGTGCTTACGGGTTTGATCAAATCGTCTCCCAAGATAGAACGCTAATCAGCAACTTCGGTAGTAGCATTACAAAAACCGAAGAATCTTTTGAACACTGAAAGTGTTTAAGAAACTCATACTCGAATATGGGTATGCAAGAAGAAGAGAAATGAATCAGAAAATGAGCGAGTTGGAATGAATGGGGAGATGTCTATTTATAGACGTTGGAAGGCTGCCTCGATGGGTTGCATAACTTCAGACGCACTGGTTCAGTCGAAGTGGTGCACTGGTTCAGGCGAAGAGATGCACTGATTCAGGCCGAATAGATGCATACGTTCAGCTGAAAGGACGCACTGGTTAGGACCCAAAAGTCGCACTGATTCAGGCTGAAGTGTTGCACTGATTCGGGCTGACACTGATTCGGAAGCAAAAAAATAAATATTTAATTAATTTTTGTCCAAAAAAGTAATATCATGTCAAAACCCAGCCCAGCCCACGCCCACGCCCACGTCCGTGCCGTGCCGAGCTGATCGGTCGGGAGGCGGCGCGCGTGTGGCTAATGGTTCGAACCTAGCCTAGACAAGGTCCGCTCCCCTTAACAAACATGGGTACCCCTTGGGGCCCCAACCCCTTGTCTCATCTTAGGCATTATATAGTGGTGTCCTTTTCCATATTTTACCAATGTGGGACAATGGGTATCAATCTCATTCACAACCCACAACAGCCAACCATTTTTTTCCAACAATCCCCCACATGAATGTGATTTATGCGAATTTGTATGCATATGCTAAAACAGAGTTTTTTGCGAAAAATTATTGCATGGGGAGAGGTAGCTTGCGGCTTTGAACCTTCCTTAGTGAAATACTATCGGATTTACTAGGCTGCCTAGTGAACGTGATGTCTTGAACTATTCAGCCGTTGATGTAAACCAAGACAACAGTATTCACACAATAATTTTTCTCACACTTTATTTGTTCTCATGATTTTGTCCGTTTTGACCCTGTACAACATCTTGGATTCTTAAGTGTTTCGTTGAAGCGGCCCATCTTCTCACTTAAATAGGTGACCTCCTATTATATGAGTATCCTGTCATATCTTATTTCTTAAAGAAATATAGGAATCATTAAAAGTTTGAAAACTTAACCTCACTACTTGCACAGGTTGCACTTTTATCCTAGGAATGAGAATAGAACGAAGTTCTAAGTACACGCAAACGTTCATAACTTGATTTTCCCATTGAACCAAGATTTTGGGATCTCCAGTCTACAAGGTTGGGTTTTCGCTATGAATATTCTTTAATTTTGTAGGTTTTAATCTCATTCATCTTGATAAGCAGTTTACTTGATCTCTCCCTAAACCTTTTGTCAACGGATCCGCTAAGTTGTCTTTTGATTTTACATAATCAACTGCGATAACACCATTTGAGATCAACTGCCTAATGGTATTATGTCTTCGACGTATGTGTCTTTACTTACCATTATACATACTACTTTGTGCCCTACCTATAGCCGACTGACTATCACAATGTATCATTATTGATGACACTGGTTTCGTCCAACACGGAATATCTTCTAGGAAATTATGAAGTCATTCCGCTTCTTCTCCCGCTTTGTCTAAAGCTATGAATTCCGATTCTATTTTGAACGAGCTATACACGTTTGTTAAAGGATTTCCATGACACAGCTCCTCCACCGTTGGTGAATACATATCCACTTGTGGACTTCGAGTTTTTTGTGTTTGAAATCCAATTTGCATCATAATATCCTTCAAGTACAGAAGGATATGTTGCATAATGTAATCCATAGTACATTGAATACTTTAAGTATTTAAATACTCTTTCCAATGCTTTCCAATGATCATGGCTAGGATTACTTGTGAATCTACTCAATTTATTTATTGAGTAAGCAATATCAGGACGAGTACAATTTGTAATATACATTAGACTTCCAATAATCCTTGCATATTGCTGTTGAGATACGGGTTCACCTCGATTTTTAGATAAATGTAAATTTAAATCTACGGGTGATTTTATCGGCGTAACATCATACGCGTTGAATTTCCTAAGTACTTTCTCAATATAATGAGATTGTGTTAAGATAATGCCTTCAGACATGTTTTCAATCTTAATTCCTAAGATAACGTCTGCTTTTCCCATATCTTTCATATCAAAATGTTTTGTCAACATTTTCTTAGTATTCATGATGATATTATGACTATTACCCATTATGAGCATGTCGTCTACATATAGACAAACAATTACATATGAGTCAGATGTGCCCTTTATATAAACACATTTATCACACTCGTTAATCTTGAATCCATTTGACATCATTGTTTTGTCAGATTTTTCATGCCATTGTTTAGGAGCTTGTTTTAGTCCATACAATGACTTAACGAGTCGGCACACTTTCTTTTCTTGACCAGGAGCAATAAAGCCGTCAGGTTGTTCCATATATATTTCTTCTTCCAACTCACCATTTAAAAATGCCGTTTTTACATCCATTTGATGAATTTTGAGATTATTTAAAGCATCAATTGCTATAAGTACTCGAATAGACGTTATTCTCGTCACAGGTGAATATGTGTCGAAGAAATCCAACCCTTCTTTTTGTCTAAATCCTTTGACCACTAACCTTGCTTTGTATTTTTTCACCGTTCCATCAGCTTTGTATTTCCTTTTTAAGATCCATTTGCATCCTAAAGGTTTGCTTCCCGGTGGGAGATCTACTAACTCCCAAGTATGATTTTGCATGATGGAATCTATTTCACTTTTTATGGCCTCTTTCCAAAGTGGAGCATCAGGACTAGATAGTGCTTCACTTAAAGTCCTTGGATCATTTTCTATAGCATAACTAAGAAAATCAGGACCAAATGTTTTAGCTATCTTAGCTCTCTTACTACGCCTTGGTTCTTCACTTTCATGAGTTTCCTCATTAGTGGATTCATGAACTCTTTTGGAAGAGCTCTTTTCTTTTCCTTCTTTACAAGGAAAGACGTTCTCAAAAAATGCAGCATTCCTCGATTCAATAATGATATTTTCATGTATATCAAGAATCACTGACTTGTGCACTAAGAATCTATATGCACTACTGTTGTTTGCATATCCAATGAAGATGCAATCTACAGTCTTAGGTCCAATCTTTACTTGTTTTGGCTTTGGTATTTCTACTTTCGCCAAACACCCCCACACTTTCAAGTATTTGTATGAGGGCTTATGTCCTTTCTACAATTCGTAAGGAGGTTCATTCTTCTTTTTATGTGGAATTTTGTTAAGAATATGATTTGCCAAAAGTATTGCTTCCTCCCACAAGTTTTGGGGTAGTCCAGAACTAATTAGCATGACATTCATCATTTCTTTCAGAGTACAGTTTTTTCTTTCCACAACACCATTAGATTGTGGTGAATAAGGAGCAGTTGTTTGATGAATAATGCCAGATTCATTGCAAAATTCTTCAAACGGAGCAACATATTCACCTCCTCTATCACTACGAATTTTCTTGATTCTTTTGCCTAATTGATTTTCAACTTCATTCTTATAGGTCTTAAATGCTTCAAGAGCCTCATCTTTGCTTCTTAAAAGAAACACATAACAGAATCTTGTGCAATCATCTATGAATGTAATAAAGTATTTTTTCCCACCTCTAGTTTGTACAAACTTTAAATCACAAACATCGGTGTGAATTAGTTCTAGAGGTATTGTACTTCTTTCCACTGTGTGAAAAGGTACTTTAGTTAATTTAGCTTCAACACATACTTCATATTTGTAGTTTGAATCAATCTTAGTCCTTGGAATAAGATTTAGTTTTCCAAGTTTTCTTAAAGTGTTGAAGTTAACATGTCCTAATCTAGTATGCCATAAATTAGAACATTCAACCAAGTAATTCAAAGCATTAACTTTATTACTTTCAAGATCACGAAGTACAGTCATTACATTCATCTTGAACAGTCCATTTTCTATATATCCTTTTCCTAGGAACTGTCCCTTTTTCATGATTACAACTTTTTCAGCTTCAAAAACTATTCTAAATCCGGCCTTAACCAGCCTAGAACCGGATACAACATTCTTCCTTATGTCCGAAACATGAAGGACATCAATAAGAGTAAGCTCTTTTTCCGAAGTCATCTTGATCACCACTTTGCCTAATCCAACGATCTTAGAAGTCGCATTGTTACCCATATAGAGCTCTCGTCCACTTATAGGAGTATACTTCGAGAATAAATCCTTGTCAGCACGGACATGTCGCGTCACTCCGGTGTCGATAAACCATTCTTTGGGATGATCAAACATGTTAGCCTCGAAGACTACTGCTGACAGATCTATCTCGGACAAATCAATAGGCACAGATTTGTGTTGGACCACATTTGCCCGATATTGATTGTCCTTCTTCGGTAAGCGACAATTCTTGGCTTTGTGGTTCGTTTTTCCATAGTTTCAACGGGTTCCTTTCCACTTCTTATTCTTCCCTTGCTTCAAATCTTTTCCAAATTGTTTCCTTTTCTTCGTAGCGTTTGGCTCTATTAGGTTTGCCTTTGCTTCCATCGGCATTTTACCAGCTTTGATCTCCGCTTTGCGATTGTCTTCCTCAATTCGCAGCCTGACGATCAAGTCCTCGAGCCCCATTTCCTTGCGTTTATGCTTCAAACAATTTTTGAATTATTTCCATAAAGGTGGTAGCTTTTCAATCAGCGCAGCAACTTGGAATGATTCACTGATCATCATCCCTTCAGCCATTATATCATGGATGATGATTTAGAACTCTTGCACTTGGCTAATCACTGTCTTGGTATCAACCATTTTGAACTCAAGAAACTTTTCGACTACAAATTTCTTTGTGCCAGCATCCTCGGTCTTATACTTTTTCTCCAAGGATTCCCACAGTTCCTTAGCAGTCTTGGTTGCAGAGTATACGCTGTACAGCGTATTATCCAACCCATTCAGTATGTAGTTCCGGCACAAGAATTCGCTGTGAGACCATGCATCGAAAGCAGACCTTGCTTGTGTGTCAGCATTTGGTGCCGGAACAGCAACCACTTCCTTCAAAAATCTCGCCAGATGAAGTGTCATGAGGTAAAACAACATCTTTTGTTGCCATGTCTTGAAGTCAGTACCGGAGAACTTCTCAGGTCTCTCGGCATGCTCATTAGAAGCAGCAGGGGCCGTGACAACCGGTGCAACAGATGGTGGCGACGTAACAGGGGGTGGTGGTGAGGGCGTAATAGGGTGCGGCATGACACTGGCAGATGGATCAGTATCCATCATACAAAATTTGTCTTAAACTTGTTATTAATCTTTCAACAGCATGCACGCAGCAACTCAGTATATAGCGAGCCGAGAGTTTGACTCTCTATCTTTAAAACAAATTTTCCCGCCTAGGTGCTTACGGGTTTGATCAAATCATCTCCCAAGATAGAACGCTAATCAACAACTTTGGTAGTAGCACTACAAAAACCGAATAATATTTTGAACACTGAAAGTGTTTAAGAAAATCAGACTCGAATATGAGTATGCAAGAAGAAGAGAAATGAATCAGAAAATGAGCGAGTTGGAATGAATGGGGAGAGGTCTATTTATAGACGTTGGAAGGCTGCCTCGATGGGTTGCATCACTTCAGACGCACTGGTTCAGTCGAAGTGGTGCACTGGTTCAGGCGAAGAGACGCACTGATTCAGGCCGAAGAGATGCACACGTTCAGCTGAAAGGATGCACTGGTTAGGACCCAAAAGTCGCACTGATTCAGGCTGACACTGATTCGGAAGCAAAAAATAAAATATTTTATTAATTTTTGTCCAAAAAAGTTATATCATGTCAAAGCCAAGCCCAGCCCAGCCCAGCCCACGCCCATGTCCGGTCAGACGGCGGCGGCGCGCGCGCATGTGGCTAATGGTTCGAACCTAGCCTAGACTAGGTCCGCTCCTCTTAACAAACATGGGTACCCCTTGGGGCTCCAACCCCTTGTCTCATCTTAGGCATTATATAGTGGTGTCTTTTTCCACATTTTACCAATGTGGGACAATGAGTATCAATCTCATTCACAACCCACAACAACCAACCATTTTTTTCCAACATTAGTAAGTATCGAGTTATGGACGATATTAAAATACATATATGATTTTTATAGCACACAGGAGTTAAAATAATTCAACCGGGTCAATAAAATAGTACACACATTTAAACACATGTACAGTTAGACAAAAATCACTGAAAATTAAAAGTTAGTGTCAAAACCAAATTTTGAAAATTTTGTGGACCAAAACCAAAACATGGACAAGTTAATTTGACCAAAAAAAATATTTTCCATTTAATTTGCATGTTTTTTTTTCTTGTTTGGTCTTTTTTTCCGGGACTTCATCTTATCTATCAGAAATTGCTTATGTGACCGTCATGGATGTTGACATAGATTTTTGGAAGTAAACTTCCTTGTGTTTCATGAATATCAAACTTATTTCCAATCATATCTAATCACTTATCCATGGTAGTTTATAAATTACCATCATATCTTTGATCGTTATCATTTGATTTTTGAATTTTTGAATATTTTATATATTTTGATTCAAATTTTGTGATTATTAATTTTTAATCAATTAAGTTTGGATTCATAAAATGTAGCTTAAAAAACACTTAAATAATTTCAATTTTTAAAATATATTTATTAAAAAAATAGAAACGATTTTGACATTTGAATGTTATTAGTCGAATCCTCACAAAATTAATCGAATTTTATGAGATTTCATAGAATTTGGGCTTATAAAAACAATAAATTTATTTTTTATAATAAAATTATATACTTTACTCAAAATATCATTTACCCAAAATTTTTGCTATCAAATTCCAAAATATATTTAAATTTTTTTCCAAACAATAAAATAAAATTTCAATTTATTGGATTTAAAATCAATTACAATTACAAATTTTCGACTGATTCAACCGATGGAACCGTTTGTTTTCCGGTTCTTGACCATTCAGACCAATTTGATCGTTAAACTAACCGATTTTTTCAGATGTTTCAGACTGGACCTGTGGTCGGTTTTTTATCGAACCGTTCGATACGGTCTGATTTTAAAACCATGCACATCTAACTCGTACTTTTAAGTTGAAATCAATTAACTACGTTCGATGCTTAGGTGAATTGGGCACGACTCGAGTAAAATGGAACAAATTTGTTTGTAATTATTATTATTATTATTGTTGTTACATATAACTTGTACTTTTAAGTTGAAATCAATTAACATCAACTGGACCAACTTCACTCCAAACGAACATTATTTGATCAATCGAACACGAATTCATCATATAAATTAACTTGAAATTAAGACAACATAGCTAGGATCATTATTTGTTATCCATCATATGTTAATATTTCATAGCATGCTCCCCGTTAAGCTTCCTTTTGGACTCAATATCTGACACGATCTTACACATCCATTGGTGAGACGAGCCACCTTGGCTTAGGCCATTTGTAGCACTAGTTTTCAATTGTTGAGCCCTATCCCTCATTGCTTCCCCATCTTTGTGCTCCATCAAAATCCTCACCATCTTCTCTATCTCCTCCCTCCCCACCACGTTCTTGGTCGGCAACACCTCCGGCCGCACCGCCAGCCCGAGCTCCTCCACCAAAAAGGTGGCGTTCATCCTTTGCTCGGCATAGAGAGGCCAAGCTATCATCGGTACGCCACTCATTATACTCTCTAATATCGAGTTCCATCCACAATGCGACATGAATCCTCCTACCGACGGATGCGCAAGGATTTCGACTTGTTGCCCCCATTTAGGCAATAGTATTCCGGTGGTTTTGGTCCGGTTCAAAAACCCTCTAGGCAAATAGTCATCTTCATGAGTCCCCTTCATGTTATCCGGGAAGAGCTCATCATTCACATGGCCTTTCTTTGGAGGCCGGATCACCCACACGAACCTCTGTCGGCTCAGCTCCAACCCCCAAGCTAGCTCGGTGGTTTGCTCGGCCGACAGCACCCCACCACCTCCGAATGACACGAAAAGAACACTTTGATTGGGTTGTTTGTCTAGCCAATCCATCAAGTACTCATGACTCTTCAAGCCCCTCGGCTCCACCCGCTGCGTTAAAGGGCCGATGGGATACACCGGCGACTTGAGTACTGATTTCATAGCTTCGTTTTCCATGAAAGCTTGGAGGGTTTTGGCCTCCAAATCTTCACAAGTGTTAACAAGAATCCCATCAGATAAAGCCAACCCTTTCCCGATCCTTAAATACTCGCGATAAGGCTGATCATCCCTGTCCAGCATCATATCCACGAGGTCCTCGGTTCGAACCGGTTTGCAACCGGGAATCTTCAAGTGACCCGGTTCATCAATGTACCGGCCCTTGATTTCATCATCAAGAACAGGGCAATACACAGACAACGCAAGAAACCATGCAGTGGAAGTAAATAACACGTACTTTGGCATGTCGAACTCAGCCGCGACTTTCAGCGATTCGGTCCCGAAATAAACGACGAAGAGGGCGTCGGGAAGGCGGTCCATGGCGGCGATGGCGGAGCGGACGAGAGGCACGGCTTCCCGCATCATCAAGCACAGCTGAGTCACCACTTTGGTATCAGGGCCTACGAGTTTCGAAATATCAACCGGAGGAAGTGGGATAATCTCTACAAGTGCGTATCCCTTCTCTCTGTGACGGTTGACATGATTGGATTCCGGCGAGGCACCGGTTGTGACCAGAAGAACGGTGGAGCGAACGCCGTGTTGGTCGGCGAGGCGGTGGGCGAGTGCAAGAATCGGGACAATGTGTCCAATCTCGGGACTGGAGACGAGAATGACATGAAGATCCATGGCTAATTAAGAACACTACTGCAACCTCTGCCGATGACAAATATGATATAAAAATGTTTTGAGTTATAATCTGTGAATTGAATGCTCATATATATGTATATATAAGTGTGGCTGGTTTGCACCTACCCAATCCATCTTTGAGCTTACGGGTGAGTGGCGGGGGGGAACGTGCACCCTCCGCCTTCACTGGTGGTGTGATTTTTATTTATATACAATAATTTTTTTTAGGGAAAACTACTAATTAATTAATAGCAATGTTCTAAAAAACTTGATTAAATCTCGTTTAATCTCGTTTAAGCTTGAAATTTTTCCAAAACGCCTCGTTTCAGCTAAAAACGGTAAAAAACTCGTTTCGGCTAAAAACGGTCAAACACATGTTGATCATATTAAGTGTAATTAAATATGCTTAGATGCAATTTTTTAAAATACCAAAATTGATTAATAACACGAAGAAAGAACATGAATTATCAAATTTATTAGTAAGTAATGCTAGCAATGTAAAAATTGTACAATCTTGGATAGTTAAGTGTACTAATGATGAGTATATGCAGTACATATTGAAGAAAATTAATACTAATATTTTAAAGTAGTCTAGTTAAATTGAGTTTGTATTTGATGATAACTGATATAAAATGAATGATATAATAAATTGAATTAGACTTTGGCAAAAAATCAATGCATTCTTGTTAAATTTATTATATTTAGGCATTATTTACTCCATTAATTTGTGTTAGATATTTAAAATTTCACGTTTAAGCTCGTATTAATACCACATACGCTTGCTTACTTTCACGCTTCGATGCGTTTCGCACTTTTTAGAACATATTATTAATTGATAATGAGCTTATTTTTATTATATTATTTTTTAGATATGTAGGAAACTATTTATTAATATAATTTTAATACTTTTATGTTTTTAAGAACTTGAAATTTATTTGTTTAATATTAAATTTATGGTAATTTTATAATTTCATTTATTATTTGAATTAATATAATTAAAATTTTAATAAAAGTTGAAAACATTTTTTTTGCGTTTAAACTCGTAGTAATCTCGTTTAAATTTGAAAAACTTGAAATTTGACCTTCACGTTTCGACGCATTTTGCGTTTTTTAGAACCTTGATTAATAGTATCATTAAATGGCCACAAAGTACAAATTAAGACTCGAAAAAATCAAAAGAGTCTAGCAATGTTAGGGGGTTAATTGCATTCACACCCCCTGTGAAAAGTGTAAAAGGCATAAAACCCCTTAAAAATATTATTAGGCTAATGCATCCCTCAATTTTTTAAAATGTAGCACATTTCACCCCTATGTTATACAAAATCGGGCACATTTATACCCTCTCATAGGAGTTTTTATTCTAATTTTTTTAAAACATAGGGTCTAACATGCTATTAATTTTACACAGGGGGTTTTATACATTTTAAACTTTTTACAGGGGATGTGGATGCAATTAGCTCCAATGTTAGGACATGACTTGAGGAATTATTTTCATATGATGGTAAAAGGCTCTTTCTCAAAGATGAAAGTCTCGTATACGTTTCCGAAAGGGGGACTTTCACGTACCTCAATAAAGTATGATTGGAAATCGTGGATCATATGATATGTTTCCATCCCAATGCATTATATTTTATTATCAAGGGGGAATTAATTATATTAGTTAAGACGGATTTCGTACTCAATTGCTCTTCTTATGAAAAGTTATTATTTCTAATTTTATATATGAATCGAATCGATTCATCTCACAAATATATCATGAGACCATTTAGTAAAAGACCCATATATATATATATCATTAAATAAAGAGCACTAAAAGGTTAAAGTAAAAGTTTTAAAACAATTTCGTCCCCCTCAAAAAAAATGTAAATCCCTTCACTTAATGACATAAGTAGCTTTGTAAAAAAAAAAAAATGACATAAGTAGCAAATTTGTGGTTTATACAAAAACTCACATAAGATTGATTACATTTGCAAACATTTTTTTAGGAAAAATTACTTTTTTGGTCCTATATGTTTGTCACTTTGTAATTTCAATCCTCTAAATTTTCAAATTTCAATTTAAGTTCGCTATCTTTTTTTTTTGGCAATTTCAGTCATTTTTTCGATGTGACGATGATATAGCACAAATGTTGAGCTGATGTGTATAGTGTTACGTAAGCATTTTCGAATAAACACTACAAGAATATTTGGATTCAACAACACTTAAAACCGTTGTCTTTTTCTGTATGACAACGGTTTTTTTGAGTCCAAAAAACCCGCTCATAGACAACGTTTTTTTAAAAATCGTTGTCTTTTATAGGTCAAAGACAACGGTTTTTTAAAACCGTTGTCTATGAGCGGGGTTTTTTGGCCTACAACAACGGTTTTTAAAATTGTTGTCAATGTGCGTTCTTTTGTGACATAAGACAACAGTTTTTTATGATCTACGACAAGGGTTTTTTTAACCGTTGTCTTTCTTTTTTATGGGTCTTTTTTGTTATCGTCGACCCGTTTTCTTTCCTTTTTTAATTTATTTCCTTATTATTTTTTATTAAGAAACTTACGCACTTTTTTTAATTTCTTTCCTTATTATTTTTATTAAGAAACTTACACAATTCTATCTCTCTCGCAAGTTCCTGTCACGATTCCCCCCCAAACCCAACCCTAGACGCCCACTTCTTGCCGTCGATTCGCTGCCACCGAAGTGGGAAATTTATTATTGGAGCTATAATTCGCTTAGATCTCGTCTTAAGCTTTGTTTTGATTCCAATATAGCATGGAATCGCGACGTGAAGCTTCGAAGCCATCGCCCTGTTTGACCATAGTTGCGCAAGTAGCATTTTTTTAATCTTCTTTTCATTTCTTCTTTTCGGTTCTGAGTAAATTGGCTGCGTACGTGTCTGAATTCCGTTTTCTTTATTTTTTTCGGTGTGTCCAGCCTGTGATTTTGTTTTGGTATCCATGTTTGTGTTTCACACCTCCATATGTGTTGCTTTTTGGTATACTCTTGTGTGTATTTGTGCGTGGTTTCTGCCGTTCACACTTGTGTTTTTTAATGGCTTGAGTTGTCGTTCTTCCTGCCTCTACCTCACAATAATAGAGGGAGGGGAAACGAGCACTTTTTTCAGGTAGCTTAGGCCTTCTCAGTTTTATCTTGATAAATAATCGAGCATTTCTTCATTTCTTGTCCATTTAAATCTTATAATATCTTATATATAAGCTCTGTGATTACTATCGCTTCATTTTCCCTCTTTTTTTATTGTTTATGTGTTCGGTGGTTGTGGTTTTCTTTAATTTCTTTTGAATCTTTGCTGAATCTGGACATTATATTCATCCACCGAGGCCACAGTGAGTTATTCAGGGACTATGAATGATGAATACGAGAAGGTTATCAGTAGAATGAACCCTCCTAGGTATCTCTCTTTTTTTGTGTTATTCATCTGTACAAAAGTCGGTACAATTGATTTCTCAGTGATGCTGTGTTATTTATTTCATTCTCTTGTTGCTCTTAATTTTAATTGATAATGAAGCTTACAAGAATGTTACTGTCATTCAGGTATGTGTTGGTTTGATCTTTTTATGGTTCATTCTTGATTTCTGCAAGGTGGGATTTTTCCGAATTTAATATTTTGTTCCCTGTAAATGTCTTCTCTTTATGCAGTTGGACAGTGCAAACAAACATGAAATTCTTCTTGAAGTAGTACAAGTACATACTGATATCAATCTTGTCATTACCAAAGCTAATATTTGTTCTGATGGATACCTTCCACATGTATGGAATATTAGGAAACAGATGCATCACTAATCACTATAATTTTTTCATCACTTGTGTACCCAATATATATGGTTTGAATCCATGATTCCTTGTCGAAATAGAGCCAGAGATTCTGGAGGTATGTCGGGTATTCGCTGAGATGATGTTCTATGTTTTTGCAAAGAATAGAGCCAAATTTTGGTGAGTTAGATTCTTTCATATTTTTTCCTGTTTGAACGTCTATGACTACTCATCTGATGAACTTGCTAGAAACTTATTTTCCTAATAGAAGTTCCAATTCAGATAGTTTAAACATGATACGTAATCACTTTGCAATCATAAGAATTCATTACAGAAAGATGGACACCAACAAATAGAGTGCATGCAATGGAGTTATTAATAATAATTATTATTATTAAATTGACCCAGCACAAAATTTCTTGCTTTATTTATATAAAAATTATATATATATATATATATATATATATATATATATATATCATGTAATGGAAGTTATTAAGTATAATGATTACAAACCTCTAAAGCACTTGATCATACAAGCAAGTCGAGTTTTAAATTGCTAATACAAGATATAAGAGTATGTTAAGCCTTATACTTTTACATGGATGCTGATACGTGATTTATGCTAGTTTAATGTTCCTAATCACTCATATTTGCTAACCTTACATTTACATTTGGATAAATATATTGTCTTGCATAGGCACTTAAGTTGTGGAAGAGGTGCTGATTGATGTAGGTATTTTGAGCATGCATACACTAATTAGACATAGCAATGCTTGTTCTGTTCAGTTGATCCGTGAATGCAAAGGTCATCTTTCTCAAATACTGACAGATTATGAAAGCACTCAATACTTAAACCATCTTTGGTTGAGAAACTTGTGCTAGTAGTGCAATACTTGTTATAGTGCCTCGCTATATATGCTCCATACAAATTCTTGTTTATATCAAATTAATGTGCATACTTGTATCCACTTGGGAAAGGAAACTTCTATAAAGAATATTTTGAGAAAAGATGGACTTCACTTATTGTTCCACCTATCCAGTCCCAATTGGAGGCTAGTGAGTTGCTAAGAACAAAACATGAATTGGGCTTGACGTGTGATGGAGGATTTTAGTGGTGTTGCTGCTTCTAAACTGTTGGAGCAAGAAATGCGTGAAGTGGTAAGTTCTGGGATGTTTAAAATGTAGAATTTTACTACATTTAACATTTAATGGCAACCTTCTTGTGTATCAAATTAAATTCATCAAGTTGATTGTCATTGATGTCCAAGAGATTCGTATACTAATCTATTTATTCTTTGCATATAACCTGTATGCATGTATGTTGGACCTTTTTTTGTATTTCGTCAAGTCTAATTTCTAGAAGTAGATTAAAGCAGCATCTTATTTCCGAGTAGATATGTACAAAGTTGAACTGTATATCTCTATCTAGCTTTAGCGGTCATGATAATGTAATTGCTTTAATTCGATATCCCACTCTGATTAAACTTGCAAGGACCTGTAGTTTGAAAATATATCATGTGTCAGCCTAAATACCGGTTTGTTGTCTATTTTTTTTTTCTGTTTGTGGGTATTTTTGGTGGTCTCGAGATAGATGGTATATCTACATATCTTCTGAGATCTGTCATCAGTACTACTTTGAAAGATCGCCTTACTTTGGGTCTGTGCTCTGCGGGAGGGTGTTAACCCATCTCCTTATTTAAGTCTCTTTCTCAATGTTTTTCATTCTCACATATCTTAAGTTGGGTATTTTTTCTATTCACATTATTTTACATTCATGATATCTAACTCAGATTAAGAATGCATGACATCTGTGTATAATAGGATTGATATTCCCGCTAGAGTTGTAGGATTCTTAAGGTGATACACCATGGTAAAAATAGCCTAGGACCCTGGAACCTCAAACATGACATCACATAATTCATGGATTATAGTAAGTACAACAATCATGTTCAAAATCATCACGACTTTGGGATTGGTGAAGATTTTTTTGCGTATATTACAACGTTTGATTTCTTAGACAATTTTTTCCTGACGGTTATCTTTTGCTTCCTTGAACATTCTTCAATTGCCTTCAATAAATTATAAATTCTCAAATAATTTGCAAAGTTGAAATCTTATTTTGTTTCTTATGATATGCTGTTGTTTGAGGATTACATCGTAGATGGATCACTGCTACTTTCTTATATGCTTCTGTTTGAGGAATTGGCACCATATGGTTTAAATGCTTTTTTGCAAAGCTATTTGTTTGCTCTATGTGCTTCACATTTATGTTTCTAACTGTTTTTTGAGATTCCTTTAATTTCAATTAAACTGTGATTGTATTATGATAACCTAGAGTACCATGTAAGGGAGGAACTCAAGACGGCACCTTGATCAATGGTTGTCATAGTTAAACACCCTCACACCCTCTAAAGGTTTGTTGCTTAGCTGAATCTATTAATATTTGTCAGTATATTGTGTTTTTTTTACTTCAATTAATTTGAACGCAAGGTTATGAATTTGTGTAGGTTATCGCTTTTTTTGTTCCAACTATATTGCAGGTCGGTGGACGCAGCACAATGGAACTCTTTAAGACACTAGAATGGTTGAATATTTCCAGGCGTACATTGGGGATGTGCTTGATGTTGTGAGGTACTTATAATAGTGGATAAATTTCAGTGAAAAGTCTTTCGTGGATGATTTGAAGAAAGAGATTAAAGAAGCCTATGATTCTTGATCATTTCATTCAAAGCCTCAACTTGTACGTGCTCCTTTGTGGTGTTACAGCACGTGTCTGAGGAACTCGGTTGATCCACTCCTAGAAAAAGCAGATATCGAAAAAGATGGGAAAATCAGCTTATAAGAGTTCCGCAAACTTCTAAGAGCTTTTTGGTGGTTGTGTTGCTTGACCTTTGTTTACATTGTCGTTCGTACTCATTTTATTGGTGGTTTATTAAATTTTTTTAGAGCGCTGTAAATATTATTTTCGAATGCTGGAAATTGTATATAAAAATTTTATTTTTGTATTTTAAATTATTTATAATATTAAAAAATTGTGTATTTTATTTTCATATTTTTTTTTGTTTTTTATTTAAAAAAAGACAACGTTTTTAAACCGTTGTCGTAGGTCTTTTAAAACTGTTGTTAAATGCTGTGTTGTTAAAGGGGTGCTCAACGACAGCGGTTAAAAACCGTTGTCTTTTAAGGCAAAGACAACGGTTTTACACCGTTGTAAAACCGTTGTCTTTGCCTTAAAAGACAACGGTTTTTAACCGTTGTCGTTGAGCACCCCCTTTAACAACACAGAATTTAACAACAGTTTTAAATGGCCTACGACAACGGTTTTTCACCGTTGTCTTTAGCCTTTTTTCTTGTAGTGAAAAAATGTTGAAATTACCAAAAATCGGAACATGTAGGACTAAAACTGAAATATGAAAACCTAGATGATCGAAATCGCAAAATGACAAACATACTGGACTAAAGTTATTGCAGTTTTCTCTTTTTTACAAAAAAAAATATTTTGATGATTTCATAAAGAAGAAGTAGCTACATATAAACTATCATTTAGAGTTTTTGAATTTGGTATTCGGTACATTCATAAAATTTTGAATGTGTCAAGCTACTAGATCAATTGTAACAATTAATCTAGAAAACTAGAAAAATAATAAACATTTGTGTAGTTGAGTTTTAGTATAAAATAAAATGTAGAGAGCATTAAGAGAGTGATGAATGAGAAGGAAATGTGGAGTAGCTCGTTATAGACATTCACGTTTATTTTGTTGATTTAGACTAGTTTGCGCTAGTAATACAGGTTTTCATATATAATATTGAGTTTTTTTTTTTTTTTTTATGTTTGAGTCGTTAGGAAGTTATTGTTCCTAAGAAAACATAAGCAACTTTGGGATGATCGAATATGGCTCCTTGTTCACTTTACCTTATTGTGCTTGCTACGTTTAAAATAAACGTACGTAGTTTGTGCATGCACATGTTCCTAGTTAGCTATTAGGGGTGTAAACAAGTCAAGTTACTCGTTAGCAGCTCGTTCAAAACTCGACTCGAGTTCGAGTAGATCGAACATATAATCGAGTTCGAGTTCGAGTTCGAGTTCGAGTTCGAGTATTAAATATGTGTGTTCGAGTAGCTCGCGAGCTACTCGATAATATATTTATATATATAATAGAATATAAATATATATAATCTAATGCATATAATATTATATATATTATTTATTTATTCATATATATATATATATATATATATTTATTTATTTATTTTTCGAGCTCGAGTAACTCGAAATATACACGAGTCGAGTTCGAATATAAAATTAGTTACTCGATTGAGTTCGAGTTCGAGTAGACAAATACAAGTCAAGCTCGAGCTCGAGTAGTATGATACTTGATTCGACTCGACTCGTTTGCACCACTATTTCCTACTGTCATTTTTGGTTTGTAATTGTTTTTTCTTGGATGATATTTTTTTTAAACTTGTTCGGGTAAAGAATGTGTTTATACTATAGCGAGAGAATGAACATTTAAAAAAATATTTGTACAGATTTTCCGAATAAAACGAATTTCAGCTGTTTTAATTTCAATCAACTGGATGCAACCCAACTCAAAAAGAGATTTTAAGAGTGCGGAAAGATTCTACTAGGTTTTAGAGAATTAATATACACAGTCAGCTGGACATGACAGCAAGATTCAGCTAGAATAAATAAATGACTTGAAAGTGAATTCCGATTATAAGTAATTAAAAGAGTCTGAATTTGTTTATGGAAGTTATATATATAAAACTACATTTTTACGTTTTTTCTTGCTCTTGGGTGATTTCGCTAAAAGATTTTGATCATACAATTGCATTTGTGCTTGTACAAACCTACTTTTAACTGGTGTAAACTGTAAACCTTAACCACATGAAACTTCTAGCATCTCAACATAAAAAATATCAACTTGTTGAGAAACAAACTTTGATAATTTACAATGGTTCACTCTTCTGTACGTACTCGGCTCGATATTATCATGAACACAACTGGTAGATATAAATAAAAACAGCACAAGTGATCCTAAATAATCGAATATGAAATATTGTGTGTGGCTCTTGATGTGAAGCTTGAAAAGTGAGTGTTTTCAGAATGATTTATGCTAAAGATTGATGGTTTCAGTAGATCGATCGCCCTCAATGTTTAAAGAATTGGTCTTTAAATATCAGACATTGTCCAACATTAGCATTAAAAAATTAAAAAAAAAATCCTCAAATGTACTGGTAGTCGGCATGCATGCGAAGAATTTAAATTAAATTATAAATTATTGAATTTAAATTAAACAAAATAAATTTTAGGGAAAAAATCATTTTGGTCCTCTATCTTTACCTGTTTTCTCTTTTAGTCTAACTAATCAAAGTTTTTTATTAGTCCTCTAACTTTTAAATTTTGGCTATATTGGTCCTAATTTTATCGGAATATCTAATTTTTGTCGGAAATTGATGATTTGACAATAAAATTCGATGCTTTTCAATTTGAAAGATAATCATACTACTTGAAATGTAACCTAATTTTATAAATTTCGGTATGTTAATAGAATAAATATGTGTTCATAATTTTTTTAAAAAAAAACTAACAAAATCAAAAGTAAAAAACCGTGGACTTTAATTAGAATTTTTAATTATCTCACTTTTGGAATATTTCTTGTTTCTCTGTTTGAGAAAATGGTTTTCTTCACATCCAAAAAAATTTTTTTGACTCGAATGATTTATTTTTAAATTAGTTTTTTTTAATAGAAAACGAGAAAGATTAAAAAAAATATGATTATGAGCATTATAGTTATTTTTTTCTCATGAAATATGGAAAATTAATTTTTAAACTTAAATACAAATAGAGATGATTGAATCTTCATTGCGATTTTTTCGATGAGATTTGATTTTTGTTCATGTGTAAATGATGCTTTTTCTCAAGAGTTTTTGAAGGATCGCGTAATCCGGACTGGCGTTATTAATTGGGATAGAAAGATACGAGAAACATGTTTATCACATCTATTTTTTGTATTTGCTTATTATTATTATTTTATGGTTCGGTTTAATAATGTGAAATTTAAGTGGCATTCCAAATAGGTTGGTATCCTTTCAAATTGAAAAATCTCGGAAATTTCTTGAAAAATTAAACATTTCGGTAAAAATCATACCAAAATAGCCAAAATTTAAAATTTAGAGAACCAATACAGAACTTCGACTAATTAGAAGACTTAAAGATAAATAGGTAAAGATAGAGGTCCAAAATGACTTTTTACCCTAAATTTTATGTTTGGTTATTATAAGATCGTTTAGAATTTATTAAAATATATTTTTTAGTAGGAATATTTTAGTTATTTTGGTCTATAACTATTCTATATATTGTTATAATATTTAGAGTATTATAAAAAGCATAGCATGGCATCAAACATTCTCTCGATTCTTGTCAATGACGTAGAAACTCGTAGTTATAATTTTTCGATGTGTATTAGATAGACCTTGAACTAACACAATAACTAACCTACAAAGCTCATCCGAAAAGATGTTGGTAGATGAAATCAAACTATCTTTGGTAGATGAAATCAAACTATTGTCCTAATCAAGCGTCCACTCACTCCATTAACTCGAACGTCTACTTGAGGTACATTCTCTAGAACTTTATAGTATGAGTCTTTTAGGTATAAGCATGGTGTCAATGTGTCACCATTATTCCCTCAATCTTTTTGATTATAAGAGCGTGTGATAATTTTAGTTAAGCCAAAATAATCAATCAAACTGATTTGTTCCTGTTAATTTGAAATTATGGTTATCATGTTTTAAAAAATAAAGATTTTGAGCTTTGGGAATGTGCTAAGTTTGAGTGAATTCAATGTTGCGTTATTGATATGCTAATCGGGTTAATGAATGAATATTTAGCTTTTATTTACGGAGTTTGTATCTCGCTTAATTTGAATATTCGATTACCATTAAAAAAAACAATTTTTTTAGAAGCGGTATGCTTTATTATTTTGAGGAAAAATTTGCTCAATTCGGTTTTTTTTTTTGAAAAAAATCGGTTTATTTAATTTTGTTTAATTTGGTTCGATATATATATATATGTATATATATATATATTACTAAGTCTTAATTAAGACTAATAGAGTCAAAAATAGTGATATATTTTATTTTATTTTTTGAATTTTACTATTTTAAATTACAGTTTAGTTTCTCATTAATTTTTATAATAATGACATAACCTTCATATATATATATATATATATATATATATATATATATATATATATTTATTGTTTGACCCATAAATTAATTTGTGCCATTAATTTATCATTTAATCAATTAAAAAATTTAATGATAGATCTCGGTGAATTAAAGCCCAATAAAGTTACAGGAACTGCAAAGAATTGGTCAACAACTTTCAAGACCCACTACTGCACTCGGGGAACCGGATTGACTCTCGAGGAATCAAGCAGAGAAAGAGGAGAAGACCAAGTCAAAACAGTTACAAGTAGTGGGATGGTGAAGTTGGGCACTCGGGGAACCTTAGGCACTCGGGGAACCAAGCTGAGAAAGAGTGAGAGAAAGACTAAATCAAAGCAGTTAAGAGTTAGTGAAGCTGTTAATGGGGCTGTTAGTGCTGCAAGTAGTGGGGCTAGTGGAGGTGAGCAGTTGAGAAACTGACTCGGGAACCAGCATATAAAAGATGCATTCATGCAGAACACAAGAGAACAACCAACAATCCAACAATTCCAAGCTCCAAAAGCTCGAATTCTTCAGCATATTTCTGCATATTTTCAAAATTTTATCATTTTTCTTGTATTTTTCTAGATTTCCAGTACATATTTTCAGTAATATTTCGTAGTTCCTCGAGCTTTTCAGCAACATCTTTTATTTTGTTTTATGGCAAACACTTGTCATTTTCAAATTTCTAGTAGTAATGTTGAAGTTTCAATTGCTATTAATGATTTTTCTTTTTTTATTCCTTATGTTATTTGGCGTTTAACCGGTAGAATTGAGACCGACGATTAAACCAGGGCTCACATTCGCTTGATTTTAGAAGTTAGATTTTATTTTTCATTTTTATTTCATTTCGGCACTCACGTGTCTGGCACGCCTGCACAACACACAAAAATTGCCAATTTTTATGTGCAAACATATATATATATATATATATATATATATAATCAATTTAAATTGAAATATGATCTTTAATTATTTTTTACAATAATAATATTACATCAATTTAAATATAAATCAAAATAATTATTAAAAAGAATGAACAAATACACAACACGTTCCATCGAATCGATATAATAGTATTGAAAAAGTATGGAGATGCTACAAGACATTATAGATTGTTCATTGGTCCAATCTCAAAGTTAGCATCTTGGTTTAGGGTCCCCATTGCCTAAGCACCAAAACCGGATAAGATTTATCTAAATATAATAATTTAATATAATATTGCGAGAGAACTACAATGACAACTTAAGAACCACTAATTTAATTTAGATGTGACACTTGACATAAATGTGATACCTAAGACTTCCCACGCGCACGTGGAGTAATAAATTATTGGGGTCCCATGTATGTGTCTTTATATATTTATATATATATATAATTATTTTTGAAGCATATATACATGTATGTGAGTATTAATTTTTAATGTTACAATTTGATATGAATAAATATTAATTATCTTAAGATGAATTTATCTCGACCATTCAAAATTAATTTTTTAAACATTGATTGATATTTAATTAGTTAGAGATGGGAAGAGGATATGTTACTTATATTATTATGATATAACCGGTGGTCAATTTAAGGCCATTTGTTAGATGGCAACCTAGCACATTTGTTACCCACTCAAGCGCACCATGAAACATATCACATGGTAAGGGGCCCTTGTGGAGAGTGAACAATTTATTTTATACAACCTACACTACAAAATATTATATACATATACATATATATCTTCGTTAGGCACCGATTGGTTCGTTAATAAAATGAATAAAGACGAGTAATCAAAAAACAATAAATCTTATATTTAAATAAGATAATGATGCATAACAAAAATCATTTATAAAACTTAAGATTTAATAAAACAAAAAGAATAATCAACTAATAATATTTCACAACAAACAGCACGTTAATGTACAAAATTTATTAGAAAACAAAATTGAATGCAAGATAAAATGGAGTTTTAAGTAATACCACTTTTTTTTTAATTAAAATTTCAGGATCAAGAGTTTCCATATTACAAGCTTGTGTAGCAATGGCACAAATTGTGGAAACCAGGTTCTTGAGGAATGAAGTTTAACAACAAACAAGGGAAAACGAGTAATCTCCCCGTGCAATGGCATCTAGCCTAATACAAAAGATGGTTCTTATATTATTAACTGGTGAGATTATTGTCAAACGCGTCCGACGAGCCGTGTAGATATCTGATTACCAGCGGCTACGACGATGCAGGCATGATACCTCAAAGCAATGTGGCACAATTGGGCGTCTAGCTGATCAGCGCACACAACTTTGAGACTAGGCACAAGCCTTTCTGCTCCCAAGTGTTAGTTCCAAATCATCCATTCCAACGTCGTGTATTATTTCACCCTCCCACGCCTTAACCGTGCCCTTACTAAACTCGAGCTCAGGGCCACACGACCTCTTTGCTGTGGCGGATCTCCATCTATATTCTC
Source organism: Henckelia pumila (assembly GCF_033568475.1). NCBI lineage: Eukaryota > Viridiplantae > Streptophyta > Magnoliopsida > Lamiales > Gesneriaceae > Henckelia > Henckelia pumila. Next base: position 33,487,381 of record NC_133123.1, on the reverse strand, counting down.
CACAACCATCAAATGTATCTTGGAGAGAATGCGGGTGAGCCACGGGTTTCACAAGGTTATAAGTTGGTGAAAGGGGAGGAGCAGAAGCCGGTGCTGTCTGGAAACTAACCCAACAAGCAGCATTTGCTGGAGAAAACTCAGATTCATCACCTTCTGGAATTGGGACTGGCGTGAAACGACGAGGGCGTTTTGGACTAGATGGGGCCGAAGCAGCGAAAAATGGGTGGAATAAAGAATTCAGCGGAGCATTGGGAATAGATCCCCAATGCGGCTTCGGTTTCGAATTTCTGGTCGGAGAAGAAAGTGGAGGTGTAATGGGGGCACTACTGGATATACGAAGAGGAGGAAGGGAGGAGGAAAAAGATGATAACTTTCGAATGATGGGGAGATTGTATGAGGTCGAGTATCCATCACAGCGAGATGGACTTGGGAAGGACGAGGTTGTGGGGCTGGCATGGTAAGAAGGTGCTGGACTAGGGAATGCTGACGAATTCGGACTCGGTTGGATTGATGGAGGCAAGCTCATAATCATAGGAGGCAACGATGCCTCGGACACCGGTCGATTGGATCCCTGTGCACGTCCAAGTAAATCAAGTGAGCCAATAGCAATAACAAGTATATTGTCAAAGTCCATTATTAGAGCAAAAAATACAACTTGCCTACTAACTTTCAAGAAAAAACATGATAAATATAAGAAAGGGCAGCTGAACAATTGCACAACATCAAGAGGCCATCACATTCAATGATCATATTTTAGATCCTTCAATTTCAGGCTATAACACAAGGTGGAATCGATCATCATGTATCTGCAGATGAACAATAAAAAAAAAACGCCAATTTACCTTCACGAATGTCTCCAAAATCGATAAAGAGATGTAATTTAACTCAAGAATATCGGGCAAAAAAAGTTCACCTGATCAATTAATCAATCACCTTATAATCAATCGGGTTGGAACATTTTCCAACAATCAATCAAGAAATACCAAAATCAAATGACCCCATTTCAAATATCAACAGAAAATCAGAGCAGAAGGAAAAAGAAGACAAACAGCAACTATGAATTAACCTTGCGATAAGTGGTGCCATCTTCCTCAACAAGCCAACCAGCTTCGGCGCAGAGCGCCTTCAAGACTTCGTTATTGTCGCAGTGTTTAGGGAGCTTAAAGTTGCCCTGTGCTCGAAGGCCGGCGAAGATTTTGGCGGCTATTGCTCTCCTCTTCCTCTCTCTCCTCTTGTTGTTCTCCCTCTCCTTCCATGTCGGCAGCCGCCCCGTCGATGAACCTCCCGCCGTCATTTCTAGTGGCTCACGCGGCGGCTCTCTCTCTGTTTCTCTCTCTGTGCGTGTTGAGTTAGCGTGAATGATTGAAGAGGCTGAAAATGGGACATATATCGCTCACGAGGGGGGCTTTGCCCCCACGCTTTATTGGAATTTGTTTTAATTACTGGTTTATCCTTTGTTTCGCCTTTGACTCAAATGTCACGTGATTTTGGATCTATCAAACTTTGGCTCTCTTTTTCAGGGATTTAATCATTTTTGAAGTCCATGAGATATTGTATGTATCGTGTTTATGTTAATATCATGTGAACATATATTAGTGAGTGAGACAATCTCATGATTTTATATTCGTGAGACGGATTGTGTGATTCTTGTTTACATTGAGAAGTAATATTTTTAGCATAAGAAGTAATATTTATGTCATAAATTGGGTCGAACAGGAGATTTACGGCAAAAATTTGACTAATAAGGGGAAATTATTAAAATTACAGGGAAAAAAATAAAGATGACGAACTAAAATTAAAATTTTATAACATAGATGATCAATGTTGCAAAGAGCTAGACAAATATAAATATAAAAGAATAAAAATACAATTTTTCTAATTATTGAATTTATCTTTCCAAACAATTACTTATTTTATTATTCATTGTAAAACTTTTTTAAATTATTTATGCTAAATTTTAGTTTCATAACTCAAATAAATCACGGAGTATAACTTTAGTGTTTTTCATGTGATTTTCGATATCGTTTTTGCTAGTTGTAATTTTTTTATTGTTTGATTCAAGAAATGAGATAATGGAATATACATCGTTGATATCGATGTATAACTCAAATCTAATGGTATTGTCATTATTAATAGAAGAAATAGAACAAAAATGTTTTGTTCTCAAGAACAATCCATTGATTGTGGTTTACTTGTTTCGATCACATATTCTAGGGAAGAGGTTGAGGCTTTTGCTATGATGGCTTGGACGGGTAGAAAGTTTGCAAGAGGGTACATACAAACATGCAGCAAAAGCTTGAGATCAGTATTGATCGAGTATTTTTTCTTTGGGAAACATTGCGATGCGCTAATATGAGATTAAGATCTTGTGATGATGTTGTACAGATGCAAGAAGATATCAACTACCAACTGGCAACCCCCATCTCCAGGACAGCTGCGTTTAAATGTTGATGCGAGCTACAATACTATGAACAATTCATCTAGTGTGGGGGCCGTGGTGAGGGATAATTACAGTTTTGTTTGGGGTGCGAAAGCTAGTGTGATTCAACATCGAAGATCTGTTTTGGAGTAGTCATTAGCTTTGGGATGGATTTTTGCTTGAACCGAGGTTTCACCAATGTTTACATTTTTTGGACTCTCTTTTAGTGGTGTGTGTTGTGGATCGACAATCAGAGACTCTTGGTCCGAAAGGAGCGATACTGATTGAGATTCGATCGCTATTTTCTACCCCTGGGTTTATTTCCATCAAACATATGCGGCGATCGACTAAAAAGAGTTGTTTATCATTTGGCTCAAGGAGTTATTAGTTCTTCATTATCTTTTGAATTTTTCAACGGTTGTTTACCATCCATCATGGCTTACTGATGTTGTAAAACTTGACTTCTTTCAACATCTATGGTAAGTTATTTCAAAAAATAAAAAATAAACAAATCCATTTGATTGAAATTGAAAGGCGATGGCAGAAACCTTCCTTTAACCCTCACATTTCCCCTAATTACAAATGCACCCAAAATTTGTACTCTTATTCGTTCAAGACCTCCCCCCCCCCCCCACACTGCCACAGTCACACTTCCATTCGTCAACTATTCAACCTCAAGTCTTCGCGTCGCCTCGCCCTAAACCCTCACAAGAACAAATACAATGGCAGGATCAAAATCCTCCCACATTTTCCTCTTGATTCTGAATCTTCTTTCAATTTTCCCTTTCCGCAGCTTTTCATTCTCTCCGGACCGTCCCACCGATCGCCGCATTCTGGTATTGCTCGACGATCTGTCGCTTAAATCGTCCCACTCGCTGTTCTTTTCGTCCCTTCAATCCCGCGGCTACGTCGTTGATTTCAAGGTCGCGGATGATCCCACCATCGCCGTCAAGCGCTATGGCCAGTATTTGTACGACGGTCTCATCGTTTTCTCTCCCTCTATTGACAGTAAGTTTGATTGGTTTGTATGATCGGTGGATTGGAGGGAATTTGATCGGGTTCTATTTTTTCTTTAACTTTTGTTTTGTTTTTTTAATTTATGAGAGATTCGTGTAGGGTTTGGAGGGTCGTTGGATGTGGAGGCGGTTTTGGATTTTGTTGACTCGGGGCATGATTTGATTTTGGCTGCGGATTCAAATGCTTCCGATTTGATCCGTAACATTGCTGCTGAATGTGGAGTGGATTTCGATGAGGTGGGTGATTCTGCTTCTTCTTTGTTTTAGATTTTATGTTGCAGAATAAGCTGGCGCATGAACTTTTACTTGAAAGCAAGCTAATGAGATTGAGATTTGTTTGATTAAAATCCGATTTCCTTGGATTTTGACTCATATTTTCATGCTGTCAGACCCCGGAAACCCTTTTTGCAGCATCCATGGTTCTTCATTGTTATTTATCACTGACATTTTCGAGTACATGAACATACAGTCATCAAGTAAAAATTTTAATATTTGCATTGCAATGCACGCATTCTGCCAGTCCATATGCTTGCGCAGTAGAGTTTTAGTTTATGTAATTGAAACCATAGCAGTGCTAGTTCTAATAGAAAAAAGGAACGCTCATAAATCAACCTTCTTATTGCCTTTTAATGCTTGTGTCTTCATTAAAAAAAGATCAGAGAATATATTTAATATAATTACCTCGTCAGCGTGGGGCCTGGCTAGAAAGCTCGGTTTTTTTATCATTACTTTAGATAATCAATAGGTAAGCACTTGGCAAGGAAGATAATTTTTGCTTATTTATGATGCACTGAACACTTGACTCCCCTTTGGATGTCTTTGCGATCTTCCTAGTTGTGCATTGTGATGTAATGCATCAATATACCGGCTAGTTAACCTGCACTTTCATATATATATATATATATATATATATATATATGATGTTTATGAGTTTGCACTATTGTACAGGCTCCCACCAGCATGGTCATAGATCATTCTAGTTATGCTGTCTCAGAAACTGAGGGAGACCACACGCTAATTGCAGCTGACGATTTTATTCAATCTGATGTTATTTTGGGAACTAAAAAGATCGAGGTCAGTTTTTATAATTGAATGACTGGTATGATTTTTTATTGAACATATTCTGGTGTCACGGGCATGCATTTCAGGATTTTGTAACTTCCTCACACATTTGTAACTGTTAATGTGTTTATTACTATATTTCAGATGAACTTTTATTCAATCTGATGTTTCATGGAGTGCAAAAATGAGGGGATGGTTATTGAGGGGCATGTGACTGGTGCATGCATTATTGCATATGCTGGTTTCATAAATGTGCATTGCTTGACTATGTATCTGCCATATGTGGTTTGTGTATTTATGCTTCAACTTAACTTATCTGATCTTTCGCAATGATTGGTATTTGCAAAACAGGCCCCTGTGCTTTTCAAAGGTATTGGGCATTCACTGAATCCAGAAAATAGCTTGGTAATATCGAATATTATTATGTTTGCCTTTGTATTTTTTTCACCACTATAGTTCATGGAACAAATATTGGGGTGAACATTGACTGATGATAGGTTTTCGATAATAACCTTCTCCACTGTTATTCCTAATGCAATTTGTAGGTTTTGAAGGTTCTTTCCGCATCTGCTTCTGCATACTCTGCTAATCCAAACTTGAAATTGTCTAGTCCACCATCGCTTACCGGAACTGCTATCTCTCTAGTTTCAATTGTACAGGTTAGTTATATCTATTTTTCATATTTTGCCTTGTTCGATAAATGCTCATCAACTATTGTGTTAGGATACATTTAAAATTGCATCAATATGCGGTTCATACTTTTTCCTCCAACATATATCTAGCATAACATAAAATTATGCATTACAGGCTAGAAATAATGCACGGATTATGATCTCTGGCTCATTAAACATGTTTAGCAACAGGTATGCTTTGCTGTGAAGTTAATTTTGCGTATATATTATGTCTTTTATATAAGAATTAGTTCTTCGAATTGCTTGAGTAAGCTCTTTTTTTGCAGTAAGAATTCTTTTTTTGTTGCACCAGGTTGTTCAGATCAGGGGTGCAAAAGGCCGGAAACTTGAACAAGTGAGTGTATTTATGTGCAATAGCACTATTTATTTGTCTTACGCCTTGTTTGCGTGTTTCGTCTAAAAAGCCGAATGACCTGTTGAATTCTTTATGTAAATTAATGCCGATGTAATCATTCGATCTGCTTTATCATGTCATATTACAAAGTTATGTTTTTATGCCTGATGTAGCATTTATACAATCTTGTGTTAGTTGAGTTGAGGATTATTGTATTATCAGAATAATGGAGTCATATAATCACTGCATAATTATATTTGATTATTATGACACAAAAAGAATTCCTGTGTCATCCTTGTTTTTGTTAGGTTATGAAATGTATTGTTTCCTGCAAATTTCCATTTAAAGAGGTGTGGTTGTCATTTTCATGTTTTGCTATGGAGGAGCATAATATTTCCGTCTGTTGTTCAACAAGTTAGAAGATGCTTATGTTGCTGCCTTTCAACTAACAGAAAATGTGATGTATGTGGACAGATATGTAAAATCTGGAAATGAACAGTTTGTTACTGAACTTAGCAAATGGATCTTTCATGAAAGGGGTCATCTTAAGGTTATTTATTTTAATGGTGATAGCATTCTTCGATTTTTAGGATCCATTTTTCAACAGTCAAACAATTTGGAACTTTTTTTGTTCATTCATGCTTTAGGCTGTCAACATGAAACACAACAAAGTTGGTGAAACAGAAGAGCCTCAAATGTATCGGATCAATGATGACCTGGTAATTCTAAATTTTTAAGTGCTAAAACCTTGTTACCTTTTTTTACTACCATTGTCTTTTAAACTCTACCAGTCAATAAAATAACTGACTTACCCGATCCACCTGAATGGTTTCTTCTGAATATTACAAAATTTTTTGACGATTAGTAATATCTTCTAGGAATTTTCTGTTGAAATCTTTGAGTGGTCCGGTACTAGTTGGGTACCATATGTTGCAAATGACGTCCAAGTGCAGTTCTACATGATGAGCCCGTACGTATTGAAAACATTGTCAACAGATCAGAAGGTAGGTTTCTCAATACATATGTACATCAAACTCTCTAATGAACACTGTGTACTCATATCTTGTATATGTGAATCGCTGCAGGGGAAGTATCACACTTCATTCAAGGTACCTGATGTCTATGGAGTTTTCCAGTTTAAGATTGAATATCAGAGGCTGGGATATGCTAGCTTATCTCTTTCCAAGCAGGTATTTTTATATCTTAGTATTTTGGGAGTTTTTACCCATGCGATTTGCAAACTTACCAGATTTAGAAGTTAAAAGACGAGCTAACATGATTGATAACTGTTGTTTGTCACAAAGATATCACTTCAGCTTGCAATAAAAACATCTTAAAATATCCAGTGAGAGTAGATAGAGTTGTTTACGCTGTATGCTCAATGCTGAGAGATTCTGTTTAAGGTGTTTAAATATCACTTGCTGGAGCCATATATGAGGTTTTTCGTTGTACTGCAGATTCCTGTACGACCTTTTAGACACAATGAATACGAGAGGTTTATCGTCACAGCGTTCCCTTACTATGGTGCTTCGTTCTCCATGGTAAACTCTCTCCCTCTGTCTCTCTCTCAATTTGGGCTGTGTTATTTTTGAAATTTTATGTCCTCAACGGGCAATTGTTTCGACATTTTCACTTAGCTACGATAATTGATGACTGCAGATGGCTGGATTCTTTATCTTCAGTTTCATTTACCTTTACCACAAGTGAAAGCGGTCTTCTGTAGACAAGCTTGCTGTTGATTATCACCTATTTAGTTCTTCTGGCCTTGCTATAGATGTTTCCCGAGGTTTATTGAAGGTCCTAACTTTATAGGTACGGCATGTATTGTAGCTTCAAGGACAATTTTGGATTAAAAATGAGAGGAAGTTTCAACTTTAAAGTTCTACCTCATTGAATAGGAATATATAAAATTTATCTTCTATTGTGGAAACTTTCAGGCACGATATTTCATTATTACTAGCCCCTTGCAACATGTTCACTTGAGATTTTTATTTGTTATATCATTTACTGAACTTTCTTTTTTTTAATGGAGTATTAATATTTCATTCGGAAACATGACGTCGTTGGGAGAAGAAGTTACAAATTGTGTTGCATTTAAATCACACGTGAATTTATGATTAAATTCATTTTAATCATAAATAAAATTATTATTATTATAGGACAAAATTGAGCTAAATAAATATTTTTTTTATGTTATGGTACATATTATAATATGATGATAAAATTCTCATCATTATAAGACAAAATCAAGTTAAATAATGATTTTTATGCTATGGTTAATTTTGAAGTTGAATTCGAAATATTATCAATTATAAAGACTAGATTTTCTTTTTTGATTTTTATGCTATGGTTAATTTTGAAGTTGAATTTGAAATATTATCAATTATAAAGACTATATTTTCTTTTTTTTTTTAAAAAAACTCTTTCTAAAAAAAATGAAGAAGAAAAAGAATAATTTTTTTCAAGACAGCAGACCGAGTAACATTAAAGAATTCTTTTGTATATTAGGCTTATTTAAAAGTGAGTTATGATCCCGTGAAGGCAAAAAAAAAAAAATAATAAAATAAAAAAGAATTATGAGAACCAATTTTCTCGTTTTAAGTTTCCATGCGTAAAAAACAAAACGCCGTTGCCGGGGATCGAACCCGGGTCACCCGCGTGACAGGCGGGAATACTCACCACTATACTACAACGACTTGCTTGTTAGGTTATCACATCTAATAAACCTTAAACAATTATTTACAATTCCAAACTACAAAGTAATTCGCGTTGCGAGTTTCATTGAGTTGGGGCTGAATTCGTCGCCCCCTCCACTGTATGCATACAAAGTCCAAAGAATCGATTACACCAAATTCATTCATTCGCATGACATGAAAAAGGTGATTTTATTACATTTTCATAATATACGATTTCATAACAAGACTCGCAATAACATTTATGTAGCCACTGTCGGAATTCCATTAACACGAGAGTATCAAAATCTGATAACATATGAACAATCCTGGAGCATTATATGTGATGATTGGGACTAGCAAGTACAGAATCTTGTCTCATTTATGGAGAAACCCATTGGAGGCATGTATCCCAATCTGCTCCAGCACCTTCTCCAGCTTCAAGTGTTTGCTGCACCATGCTTCCATTAGCTTCACCTCTTTGGCTTCAGCCTCCCTCTGCAATGAATTCAGTTGCTCTCTGTATTCTCCTTCCATTCTGCTCAAGAAAGCTGATTCCTCCTCCCTTATGCATCTTATCTTCGCCTCTATCTCCTCCGTCTTCTCCCTCCTCCGCCGCGCCTTCTCCGATTCCAGCTGCTGCTCCAGCCTGCTCAGTCTCCAAGTCGCTTCTTTCTTGTGCCGCATCCAGTTTTCTTTCCCTTCGTCCAGATCTTTGCAGAGTTGAATCAAGGTGCCCATCTGCTGAACCGGGAAGAACCGGGACTGGGTGACGGTGTCGGGGTGGGCAGGGTCGAGGACCGCCGGCTCGGAAGGGGAGAGCGTCAGGCTTACAGACGGGGACGGAGTGGAGGAAGATGATGTCAGAGACGACGTTGTTGTCGGTGTGTTATTCATATTCATCCACGGAAGAAGCCCAGCTCCTGTGCCGGAAACGGGATTCACTGGATCGGTGTCCGTGGCCGTCGCCGCCGTCGATCCGAGGGAGAGAATCGGCGGTGGTTCGGGAAGCGGTAGAGTCCCAGGCATGAGAATCGTCGACGGGGACTGATAAGCGAAGAGCTTCGGCTGCACGTACTTCTCCGCGAACGTCTCCAGTATATGATCGTACTTCCCCTGAGCGGCTTTCTCCGGCGACACGCTGCCGTTCGCGACGGAGACTCCCGGAGGATTGCCGTACTCCTGATTACCCTTCTGCGACTTCTGAAGCTGCTTCAACTGCTTCTCCTTGAACACCTCCCACCACTTCCCCAGCCGCTTGGCGGTGCGGCCGGGCACCTCTGCGGCGATCTTCTTCCACTTGTTCCCGTACTTGGCCTGCAGAGAAATGACCAGACTCTGCTCCTCCGGTGTGAGCGACCCCTTCTTTATCCCAGGCTTGAGGTAATTCTTCCACCTCTCGAGGCAAGATTTGGGGTCCCTATCAAGAGGCTTCCCCATTCTCTGCGAGATGAGATTCCATTCCTTTGGACCATACTGCTTGACATACGCGCGGAGGAGAGCATCTTCTTCCGGCTGCCACCTCTGTCTCTCCTTCATCTCTTCACCATTTTCGAATCAGAAAACACCCCAATAACCTCAACTCCTCATTCTTCCCTCAAGATCCCTTCTTGGGTCAAAGCACAAGAGTGAAAATATATAGCAAAAAAGGGTACTCTTCACTGTTTCCCCATAGCTCAAGGGCAGATGAACAGGGGAAAAATAATGTATTATATAGTAGTTGGGGGAGTAGAATTCCTGTATATAAATACAATAATAATATAATTACATAACATAACATAACATTTGGGTAAAAAAATCAAGGGAAGATAACAACAGTGGGGACATGGGGAGGTGCGAGGGTGGCTGAGTGATGATTCAGAATTGTGGTGGAAATGACAGGACAGGGGAAGGTGGGTGGGGTGGGGTGGGGGGAGAGGGGTGGACTGTGTTCTGGGGGCTACTACTAGTGTAGTGTAGTGTAGTGTACAGTGGTACTGTGTTAAAAAGATGCCAAGCTAAAAATGAGCTGTGTTAAACACTTGCTGGGGCCATTTGTCTTCCTATGCCTTTTTCTTTTCTTTTCTTTTCATCTGCGTTGCTCCCACGCTCCAATCATTACACCCACCCATCAATCTTTGTCCAATGTATTTCAAATACCAACATTTTAATTTTTGTACGTGGTTTGAGGTTTCCTTCTTCTTTTTTTTTTTAGTCCATGGTCGTCCTTCATTTATGTGAAATTCATCATTTATATATGAATACTATCAAGAATTGGTTCGCATTTAACATATGTTATCTCGGTTTCTATCATGTAGATGACTTTTTTTTTCGTTTGGGTATCAATTCTCGAACATATAAAATTATATTATATTTAGAGATACTTTTCTCCACTCTTTTATTCCTATATGCTCTATTGAATGAATTAAACAGAGATAAACTGGGGAGTTTGTTTATAATTTATTTTTTTAATGATTTTTTTTTTCGATTTTGTGTTCTATAATCAGGACGAGGGTAGCGTTTAGTATCTAATCAGTTGATTTTTTCAGTTCTATTCGAAAATTGTTGTTTTGATTCTGGTGATATATGCATCGTTTGATTCCATACATATTAATGAGTATAAACTCATCGATATAAAGACGTAAACATATATTGCTAAAGGCGTTCAAATTGTGACACTCGTGTTCGATTGTTGGTAATCTTTGATTAGGATTTAGGAGTTCAAAATAATCAAATCGATCTAAATATAAATAATTTATATATATATATATATATATTTGAGATCGAATTCAATTTTATTCGAGACTCAAAGTATTTAAACATGTAAGCAAACTTACTTATAAAATAAATAAAAAAACATGCAAGCAAACAAGAAAGTAAAAGCATTAATTTAAAAGGGGACGCGTGGGTGAAACGTTGGAAAGAGAAGCGAGTTGGGGGAAAGGGGAAAAGTGGGAGACGCATCAACGCATTTCTCGGATCTGCTGTGGGGAAAAGAACCCAACCCGTATTTAGTGTTTTGGTCCGTTTTATTTTTTGGGTGTGCCCTTCTTTTTCCCACCTCGGGGATCCCATTTCTATTTCATGCCTAATCATCCCCACTTTTCCACCACTCTTTTTTTCCCAATTCTAAATCAACCTTTATATTTTTTTTGTTCTTTATTTAATGAAGAAAAATGATAACTTGTTTATTTTCGTTATTTTGATTATGACAAATTTCGATATTTTAATGAGTCGAGCTCGATCTTCGATTCTTGAAATTGAATATTCCGATCGAATTCGAATGGAGCTCGACGTCCAATCCTAATCGTGCAACAACTTTTGAATAAAGCATAATCATAATCGTTTTTAGCACAAAAAGTTCGGAAGTAGTTTTTGGAAATTTGAAAATTAAAACATTTTTTTACTGAAATTTACGGAGTTAATATGATCTTTTGGGAAATTAACCTTGACATTTTGGGGTGTAATATGCAGAATTTTGGAAATTGAAGATAAAGCTAAAAGTTCTCTATACTCGTGTTCAAAAAGAAATGGTCCGTGTCGCTTTGTTTTTGTTTTGATTTTGTATTCTACACGTAGAAAGGGGACTAAACTATATGATAATCGATAAAGAAAAAAAATATATGAAAAAGTTATTTAAGATAAGATTGTCATGTAAAAATTATTCTTATTATCGAATTGTGACGTTTGTTTATTACGTGATTTAAAAATAAAAAAATGCTATAAGTACAACAAATATCGTGTACAACGATATTTATAATAATAATATCGTGATATTTTGTTATTTTATCGCAAAATTTTTTATTTAATGTATGATGAAATTTTGATAAATTAAATTCTTGTATTTAATTTTTTGTGTATTGAAGTTGTCGTGACTTTTGATAAAAAGAATAAATATTTCATCATACTTGTAATTTTTTAATGGAAGGAAAAAAAAACAAAAGTTATTCGGAAAGAGATTCTATAAATGAAATTTCACAATTCCACCCACCCAAAATTCTAAAAGTAGATCACTTGTTGGTACTACCTTAATAATTCCACCCCTATGGCCGTATCGTATTATTTTTAATTCCTAAAGTTTAAAATTATTTCTCTCATCTATTGATTATTTCGAGTTTTGTTGTATAATGAATTTAATTTAATTATATTATTTTATAACTATGTAGGAAAATATTATTAATTGTAATTGTAATTTATTTTTTAATAATTTTTAGAACCTAAGTTCGAAAATTTTGAGCTTGGTCACTTTGCGTTTTTTAAAACCTTCTAGGTGAGTCACATGCCAAAATAAAGTACCAAACGAATTAGCGCATCAACTAAATTCCGTGAATAGCCAGAAGAGCCAAGACAAGATGGACAATAGTGACCATAGTAATAAGTTGTTTACTATAATATACTAAAAAATAAATTGCATTTTGAAAATTAACCAAACCAAACCCCTTATGCATTTCGGGGTTTTCTTAAAATAGATTCATTCGCTTACATCGATGTTCCAAGATTCAATGAATATCTGCTTACCAGAATATCATATGCAGTCTTCGTGATTAAATGTGAAGTGTGAATATTTTTCTCGGTTTTAAACACAAAAAAAAGGATAAAAATATGTTTGAATTATATTTAAATAATAGATACTATAAAACTTCTTGAAATAAAAAATAAAAAATCCAAAGGCTCGGAGCCTTGTCACCTTTCTCTGTTTATGTAATATTTCATAAAAGCTCTACAAAACACTGCATTACGTCTATAATTCAATAAAGAGTCCTAATTCAACTTTGAATCGGATTGGGCCTAGAATTGGACTAGGGTGAATGATTTGGTTGATTGGGCCAATTGGAAATGTTGGGCTTTTCCCAATCCGTCGGCCGTCACCCGTCGGTTTAAACTAACCGGCTCTCAATCGACAGATGGAGGATTAAGCCTAAATGTTTTCTTTTTTGGTTTATTATGATTAAAAACTATAGGTAAATTAAATTTAAATTTAATGTTCCTTTATATTCTTTCAAATTTGTATAATTAGATTTTAATCAAAAAATCATTCATTCTCTATATTGTACTTCAAAATTATTCTTGAACTATTTGTTTTTAAAATTTTGAGGGTTTTAAACGATTTTTAATTAATTTAATTAATTTCTGATTAAAATTCATCGTAATCAAATTTATGATCAACATCTCAAGAAGTTGATGATCAAATCGAGACATAAATCGATGATTAATCAGAAAGGTAATCGATGGGATAAAAATTCAAATATATTAATGAACAAAATAATCTCAATCTCATAAACCCAAGATACAAGGACTCAAACCAATCAAACACTCTGTCTCTCATGTCCAAGATACATTCTCATTTGTTCTCTAATTTGAGCTCTCTTTATCTTTGAAGATTATTGTTGTGTTCTTTGCTAACTTGAGCGTCGGAGTGTCTAAATCGGTGACCATACTCTGAAGAGTGTTCGTGGTCTCCGACGAGTGTTCGTGATTCAGATGACGATTCACGAAGTTACAGCTAACAAGTCCATGCTTACGAAATTATGACCTAAGAAAGTTCAGCTTACAAACCTACGCTTACTGTGTTTCATTTCAGCTTACAGACCTTGTGCTTACGAGATTCTACTTATAAACCCGTTCGATTTCATACTCCGATTTTTGTAGTTCGAATATTGTGTTTTTTAGCTGCATGGATGTAACCAAAACCGTCAAAATTATATTCAAAATTAGGAAATAATCACCCTTCGAAGTATCGATTCCGATCATCGGTAGGTGATCAAGAACCATGGTCGGACCTAACCTTACCCTCTCATTTCATTAAAAAAGAAAAAAGAAAAAAGAAAAAAGAAAAAAACAAGTAGGAGCTGTTGTAGTGGACACTTCCTAGGTCGTGGTTTGTCCAAACAAGGTCTTGAAAGTACAAGTAACGCCGCGCCGCCGCCACCCGCCGCTTCTACTCTCCCAGTGTCTCCTCGTCAAACCCAGTTCCAACTCTTTCCCCGACACCCGCAAAATCTGTTTCTGGATCAAGATTTCTTGAGTTAGTCCCATTTCGAATCCCAATTTAGATTCCGTTTATTATGTCATCATCTCCTCCGCCATGTGAAGCCCGGCAGTTGATTCTTCCCAAGCTCCTTCACACTTCCACCCCACATCTATCATCCCTTCTGTACGATCCCAAGTCCAGTTCCCTCGCCTTTCGCCATTTTGATTCATCGTTTTCAGTGTACCCTTGTGTTAATCTTTTGAATATTTCATCTTTCCCCTCCCCACAAACTCTTATCCCTTCCCCAACATCCTCCGCCACCTTCCTCCACCTCCAAACTTCTCCCGAATCCACCACCACCATTTTCCTCACGTGCTCCCCCGTTGTCCGTCCTTCCTCATCCACCCTCCTCCGCTTCTACCTTTTGCGGGACGACCGTTTCGGGAAAATTAAAGTTTTATCCAGTCACAGGGATTTGGAGTGGGATCAGGGTAAGGGAGGTATGTTGTTTAAAACTAATCACGGGATCTCGATGAAATTATCTGGTGGGATTAATGTTTTCTCGCTGTACTCGGTTTCCAACTCTAAGATATGGGTTTTTGCTGTGAGATTGATTGGTGATCATGATGGTGCCCAGGCTTTGAAGCTAATGAAGTGTGCGTTGATTGACTGTTGTTTCCCCATATTTGAGATTAAGGTTTTGTTTGGGTTCTTGATTCTTGGGGAAGAGAATGGGGTTAGAGTTTTCCCTCTCCGGCCCTTGGTTAAGGGTAGGCAGAGAAAGGAGAAGAAGAGTGTTGGTAAAAGATTGAATTTGCATAGTGGATCGAGTAATGGAGGGAAAACTTTGGCCACAGACGGAGAATTGAATTTGTTATCTGTCAAGGGTGAAAAGAGTGAGAGGCACAATGATTCGGGTGAGTTTTTTATTAGTTTCTGACGTGTTTTGATTTCCTTCAGTGTTATACTTTGATCAGCTGTAACTGATCATAATCAAGCCATGTATAATTTTCAACTTTAGTTCTTTGATTTTTCCTCCGTCCTTATGAGTTATGGATGATTGAGTTAGGAGTTTAGAAAGATCAAGTTTTTGGTGTGTTGTCTGTAGTTATCGGATTTCATATGCTTGGTTATTTTGTGTGGAAAGTGTTGCGGATATGTACAATTTCATGTGCCAGCTGAATCTTCCTTCTATATTTTAATTTTGTGAAATAACATTAGTAGCGGGAAGAACATTTCATAAAACGGCTGATCTGGGTGCTTTAGTGCTACTTTGGTTTTACTTGAATTCATGGTCGACATTTATGGCTAATCATATGGATTCTGGAGCGCGTAGCTATAGGTTAAAATTATCCTTATTTTAATTTGCAAAGCCTTTGGAGTTGTTTGGTTTGTTGAGGAACTACGGTTTATAGAATCTCACCAACATTAAGGTGGCTGAGCAGATATGTTTAATCTTTGGAGGGATCGAGTGAAATTTAGCGCATATTTTTCATTTGCAAAGTTTTGAAGCCACATTTATGATTTTTATGGCACCCAACCATTTTACTATGCCTTAGCTTAGCACAATCTGTGACACTTTTTGGATCATTCCTCTTAAATTTTAAGTAGGTTTTGTTGTTGTTGCGACCTATTTTTCTACTTTTTAGAATGTGGTTATGTGTTAATTGGTAATGAAATTTCTTTTATATTTGCCTTTTTGCTCGTTCAGCTTTGCATGAAGAAAAATTGGAAAATCTTCACTTATATTTCAATGTTTTCTGAAAGTACAGTTTTTTCCTGATGCTATAATGTTTAGAACTCTGAAACTTTGCCATTTTCTCCAGCTTCTCATTGTGCACTATAACTTGCAGCGAAGTTGAGGTTTACGAAATTGAGACAAGACTCTAAAGACACGGGTGGTGTATTTGTGGCTTTTGAGGATAAGGATTTTAATGGTTCTGTATCAGTGAAGATGCCTGGAAAATCAGTGAAGGCGATTTCTGTTGAGGCATTGTCCGCAAATAAATTTGTGATCTTAGACTCTATAGGAAATTTACACGTGTTGTGCCTCTCGTCTTCACTTCATGGATTGGATACCGGTTGTGTAATGAGGCAGTCAACTCAAACAATGAAAGTTCTTAAGATGGCTGTTTTTCATGATGTTTCCGCAGGTGGATTTTCGAAGCTTATAAGTTATAAATTGTTCCTATTTATTTGTAGCACTAAGCATAGGTTTCAGAAGAAAACCAAAAGGCCTGATGGCATGTATGGTTATTTTCTATCTAAATACACTTGCTGTCGATGTTCAGTGACACGAACCGTCTGGATGTCAGATGGATGCTATACTGTGCACCTGATGGCAGTTTCTGGGGTGGATGCTTCTGTTGATGAATCTGAAGTGGAGGACACAGATGAAAAACTAGTGAAAACTTCAGGTTCCGATGATTATCTTGTATCCCATATTCTTCATCATACCTGCTCTAATGTGAGAGATGACCATATGATCCATGTGGCTTCATCATTTTGATTTGAGGCAGAATGTGTTGGCATCATGAAGTGTTTTAGATGATATGTGTCAACCACCATTCATTATTTGATGACCATGACCTTCAATATCCTCTAGGGATTTGTTTTAGTTTTATGATGTATTGCTACATCAACATGGGAAAACACACACACACAGCCGAATGGATTTGATCTTATGTTGGAACAAGAATTTGGATCTGAGCTAGATCTTTTGATGTTGTGAATCCAATTATGAAACAAGATTCAAAGAGTAGTTGGATCTGGCAGTCGCTATGTCTTATGTTTAATTAAGTCTTTCTATGCTATCTGCTGAAGCATTCCTTCTATTACTATGTGATCTTTTATGCTCTGAAACTAAATCATCTGCCTTTTTGGTAGTTACACAGGCAATTTTGACCAGTGAAAAGATCCACGATATCGTGCCTATGGATGCTAATGCTATTCTCATTTTGGGACAAGGTATGCCAACTCTAACCCCATCCACTTTTCCAGATCAAAGACACGAGTGTGATATTCAAGAATGACTGCATACTTACATTTTCTTAGTACTGTTCTTGTGGTATGTGAGTGTCAAATGGATATGAACATTTGATTCTTGCCATCTCAGATTTAATACCCATATTTTTAATCATGGAGTTGTAATTTTTTTTTTCTCAGTGTTACAAAAGTGAGGATTCCATTTCAGTTATAAATAATAGCATTTCATTAAAAATCATCATCTTATAATTACTTAACTGAGCTAATATTCTTTTGGGCTTGGTTTGCAGTTTCCAAAATTATGAATTCCCATGGTACTAAAATCTCTGGGATTATTTTCCTTGTATTCCATTGTCTTTTGATTGCATTTCTGATGTTAAGTTTATATATTTTTCCCCTATTCCTGATAAAACATGATATTCATATTCGTTTTTTTTGGGATATAATTGAATTCATCTTCTGCAGTCACTGTAGGAAGTAGTTACTAGTTAGTTCATAAGCAATATATTTTGGACAGTACAAATTTTGAATTCACTACTTGGTGTTGGCCCATGTAGTGATTTTACTGATGTATGTACTATTTTCATCTTGCTATCCTTTTTTCCTTGTGCATCTTATTTTTTTCTCATTTTTATAAAAAAATTGACAGGAAGCTTGTTTGCTTATGCAATTTCTTAGTCTCACCTGGTGATCATGTTTTGGGAGCAATTAGTTCGTCACATGCCAAAAATTCTACAGTTTTTCAGGTGAATATGTGCTAATACTGTTGTGCCTATAATTTTTTTCCAGCTGTTAGATATGAAAATTTTCTCAATACTTGCAGCATTCTTGATTCTGAACATAGCACATCTGATTTGCTCATCAGATGAAGTATAAAGTATCAGTGCTGGGAACACCGAAGTTTTTCCTCAGGCTGTTGTTTGATTGGGTCCATGCACCATTGTTTTGCCTGCAAAGGTTAGG
Source organism: Henckelia pumila (assembly GCF_033568475.1). Taxonomy (NCBI): domain Eukaryota; kingdom Viridiplantae; phylum Streptophyta; class Magnoliopsida; order Lamiales; family Gesneriaceae; genus Henckelia; species Henckelia pumila. Next base: position 33,469,288 of record NC_133123.1, on the reverse strand, counting down.
TTTTTCTTCTTCTCATGCGGTAGAACTTATAATTGAATGTTACAAAAATGTCTGCCACGGTGTCGGACCAAGAACACCAAGAATGGTTCAAACAAGCCAAGTCTTTTGATCAATTATTAGGCCTAAAGAAAAAGCTTTAATCTCATCGTTACATTTTCTTTTTATTATCAAGATGTTCGTACATTTCATTCAGGGTGATGTCTTTATTTAATTTAATTTTTTTAAACTTGAATCGTAGTTATAGTTGAAGTTTTTTGAATTGATGGCACAAGTACACCTGTTATGTGATTATAATTTGTAGAAAATCACAATCTCACAGGTGTCTTAGGCATCACATTATACTCTAGCTTTACATATTGTACGTTGATTACGATTCTCCTAAGTGCATGAAGAAGAACCCTTGTCGTATACGTCGTCGGAAGATACTTAAATTTTCATTTTTCTTTTCTCCAAATATGTTATTTTGGTGGTTCCGTGTCTTAATTCAATCAACATCCTCATCAATGCACCAAACATGTTTCCCTGAAATTCCGATGAAGTGACTTACTCGCAATAAAGAACTTAATAGGCAATCTGTTTCTTCTACTCTTTTTTTTAATTAAAAAAAAAAACTTTTTCATCAGCAGAATTTGAAGGATCTTCCCGATGACTTTCAATGGTGTGACCACCGAATAACACAATGGTTAGATGAGCCTTCTCTTCAGCACGGGCTCTCTCATGGCTGCCGCTCTACTCGTCTATATGTCATCCCCAGTTTGCCCGTGGTGTTCTGAACGCTTATTTCTTTGCCGAGGATTCTACCATATTTCCTTACTCGGGTGTGCAAAGTTGAGAATAAGGGTCATTTGATGGATATTCGGGAGACGTGAAAATGAATCGATCTCGATTGGTTTCATTTCCAGAGATCGAAAGTATTCCTGCAAATGAAATTTTCAGATTGTTTAGTCCGTATCTGTCCAGTTGTTTCTTACCTGTGGGATATTTGTTGAACCAGATTTTAAATATTTAAAGAGTGAGACTTGGTTTGATATATTATATGATGGAGCCAGTGGAATCTCAAAAGATCATATAATGCCATACTCTGAGGCAGAGAAGTAAGACAAAAACCAAAATCTAGTAGAGCCTAGAGATTATGATAGCACATTCAGCAAACAAAATGGTGGGGCCTACTCTCTCTGCAACTTGGAAAAAACACACATCTATATATACTTTTTTAGAAATTTAACTTCCGGTGAGAGTTTTTTTCTTTTTTCAAATTTGTCATTTCATGCCATTTCTTATTTTTAATTCATTTGTCATTTGTTTGATGTAATTTTTTTTTTCGAAACACATTTATAGAAAAAGAAAACTATTTGTGGAGAAAAACTAATCGTTGACGGTTCGTGAGTTTTAATATTTTATTCATACAATATAATTATATATCTTTAATATTATTATTATTATTATTTTATTTTATTTTATTAAGTGTGCGTATCCTATTCTAATTATTTTTGGTGTCATGGTTTGTTTTTTGAATTTTTTCCTTTTGTACCCCTACACTCTTCTCTCTCCAACTCACTTCTTTTACATTTTCTCTCTATGATGATACGTGTACTAATTATTCAGCAATTTGTGAGTGATTATAAGTGATTTTGCTAAGTTTGTCTTGTTATTAATTGATTAGTGTTCAACTACTGTAGCTAATGGATTTTGAGTAAGCCAGCTGTAACTGTTGACTTGTGGTTAGCCTATGCTATAATCTGATCAAACCGAAAACACAGATAGCAGTATAGCATCGCAATCATCTCAAACTAATACCAAAACAACATCGATTCAAAACCAACACATTACAAAACTCCACTTTTCGAAATATGCTACAAAAATCATGACCCAATTGAACTATTGATAGATATACTATTAACACATAAGAATTCTTGAATTAATGGTTCAAGAATCATCTTATTTATCAATCCAAAAACTTCTGGTTAATGGATGATAATACCATTGTATACTATCAATAATTTATTATATGGGATATCAAAACCAATCAAATATGTCAAACTGTGAAGTATTTGTATCAATAAGTTTTACAGGTATCTACACTTCTAACTCCTCACATCCTCTAATTCTTTTATCATATCTTTTTTCATCAATTAAAACTAAACTTCATTCATGACTAATTTTTTTATATTTTAAAAAATAAATAAATAGACAAACACTTTAAAATTAACAAATTATTTAATATACAATACATTATATTTAATATTTTACACACGCAACGCGTGTGCTCCGTCACTAGTTATATATGAATTTCGAGCTTCTTAACTTTTATTATCAAACTTTAATGTTCCAAGAAATATTTCAAATGGCTCATGAATAGGTTTAAAAATGTTGAGACGAGCTAAAAAAAATCTGAAATTTTCTAACTTCAAATTGCGTCGAACTCAAATATGTTTGATTCGAGCCGAAATCGAGCATTTGAAAAATATTTACATATAAAAAATTAGATAATATACGTGGATCTTAGGAAAAAAAAATTATGTGTGGAGAGGAAGAAAAAGAAGATTGGAGCCGATGGGGGTGAAAGTGCCAATGCCATGATGATGACCATGACCTGTCTCACATCTGCACATGCACAATAAACATTCTCATCTCTATAATTCGACACCCCCCACATATTTCTCTTTCAGACCCATCACATTAACTTCTTACCTCACCATTTTTGCATATTCCAATCAATTAGCTTCATTATCTATTAAGAAATGATAATTCATTATGCGTGTAAAAAATGAGTGTTTTTTAAACTTGAGATTGTATTTTATTAACAATTAGAGAATAGAATCATTTTAAAATTTTATTTTAAAAAAATAGACCAGAATATCAAACTATTATTACGTTATACCTTCCCCCTCTTCTTCTTGCTCACAGTTAACTTACTTCTCGTACTTTGGGGCACTGTTTGGTTTGAGGTATGGTATAAGTAATATATAGATAAGTAATATAATGTAATAAAAAAAAAATAAAGAATGATAGTTAAAATAATATTGAATTTGATTGATATATTATAGTTTATTTGATTTGATTGATTAAATTTTATATAAAAATGTTAAATGACTATTTTGTCTTTTTAACAATAAATAAAATAAAAATTATATTCTTTATAAGGGGTAATATATTAATTTAAATTTAATGATTTTATTGATGTAAGATAAATAATTAATGATTTGATTGATGTAAAATAAATAGTTAATATATAGATAAATAATATGATGAGAAGAACGTGGGATGAAATGAGATGAGTTATACATATATTGGTAATATGGCAAACAGAACGGTGCCTAGCGGTCCAAAATATTATAGTGATTGCACAAATACATTGTGAATGTTTTAGGGTGCATCTTGACAAGGAAAATCTATTGTCTTCGATATGTGATTTGTAGTCCATATAATACTAAGATTTCAAATTTGAGAAAATGTATCATTGAAATTCAATTATAACAATCTCCGTCGATTCAATAAAATAGAATTCTACTGACTTTTCTTTTTTTCTTTTTAAATGCTCACGGAATGATCAAAATAAGGGGAAAAAATTATTTGAAATGAACTGTAATTCAAAATTAACCTATCATGTACCATACTCAAAAATTCAGGACATGCATGACAGAAGTGTGTCTCAATTCCCAAATCAAGAAACACAATAAATTATTGATGTCCCACCAATGCAAGGGTGTCATTATAGCACCACAAGTCATCAAATGGGGTCAATTTCCTTGGCCTTCTATGCTTTAGCAATAACAAAGGACAATGATTTTCACATTGATCCCAACTGTCTAAACACCAAAATTTTGATGATTTCAACATAAACATTTCGCAACTCTTTAACTCGTGACATGAGATGACGAAGATAAAATGAAAAATAAGGATAACATAACTAATTTTTTTAGCTTTAATTATTGTAAAATTTGAGTCGAAAATTGAGCACTAGAGCAATTAACCTAAATCTTAGTTCAATCAGATTCACTACAGGGAAAATTTCAGCTGACACACCTATTTCTCAATTATCAGGACTCGAACCAGATATCATATATAAAATAAGTGAACCGCTCTCTAGCGCTCAATTTTCGTTCATATTCGAAGGTATCATTTTGAATAGATAAAAAGTTGTAGACAAAGATTTAAAGCATTAGATATTCCTGAAAAATTTCACTTTTTACTCTCTAAATTCAGGAAAGGGATCTTTTTTTTCCTGCATTGCCTGAAAAAGAAACAAGAAACTTTGAATTCGAGAGCAGAGAATTGATGAATTTGAATTCTTTGGCCAAATTTTAAAGTTTCTTGGAAAGCAGCTGAGCTCTTGGGCATCTTCTGCTGATTCTGCAGCATTCCAACAAGAGAACACACCAAGTCGCAGCATGTTCTATAAAGTGAAGCCAAACCAAACATGTCATCAATACTGACCAAAGGTTCCATGGAGCAATGCCACGTTACTTCACGGCGACACGACGACACGGATTTCAGCTTGAAAGAATGGGCAATCAAGGCCCGAATATCCCGCGAAAACACGCATTCTAGAAGATTTTCTGCCTCGAATTTACGGAGTTTTAGAGAAGATCTAGCATCAAGCATAGCCATTTCCAGCACTGCTTCCTCCCCAGGATACACAGCAAGAGGTAACAACATATATTCAAGATCAAGAAGTAAAGCTATAAACTTTTCTGAGTTCTTATTTTCTTGAACTGATGCAGAGGAAATTAACCCTTCAACATATTCATTTACCACTGCCTTAAAAGGTAAGAATTGGCAAGGAAAATTGAATTCAAGAATCAAGATACAGGTTTCTTGTTTCTACTTTTAAAGAACAAGTTTGGCTATTTTGCGTGCAGCATTACAGGCCAAAACTGTGTATTCGTGGGAGTATATCCCAACCGATGGAGCCGCCACCCTTAGCTCCAAGTGGAATAACGCAGAGAAGTATATAAGCAATCCCTTATCAGGAGAAGTCCCTTTGGAATGTTTATCTGCAAAAACACTGAGCGGGAGAACGTTTCGAAGTGTAACGAGTAGGATCACTATGTCAGCACCACTCATTTATCCTTCTCACTTGCAGCAGTTTCATGCCAAGTCTCCAATAATTGAACTTGAAGATGAAACGAAAATCACCATTCAAGGTCTTATCTTTGTTTCTTTTTTCCAACTTCCCATTTCTATACAGTGTTGATTTTGTATCAGCCAACGTTATGTTTTTTGTTCGAATTTAGAGAAACAACCGTGCACGACTAGAGACGTGGGAACGCAGAGCACTCCGGTCGATGTTAGTTCAAGCAGTCCTAGTCCTGCTTCCACTCCTTCTATTGAAGAAAGATCAATAAAGCATGGTGAAGCAGAAGGTGGAGATTCATCTGTTTGCTTCAGTGAAAACTCAAAGTCCGAGACAGAGGTAAATATCAAGTTACCATTAGTATCTTATATTAAACAGTAGAGTTAGTAACTATGCAAAGTTAGAGGATCAAGAAATGAATAAAATCAGAAGCATCACTTTCTTGGTCCCAATATAAGCAAGTTGTAGGAAAAAATGGTCCCAAGCGAATTACCACAGGCATCCTAAGCTTGAAAGTTCACCACATGAAAAGCCTAGCAAAGTTGCACGGTTTAAAAAACTTAAGTTTTGATTTAGATTACGTTGTGAACGGGAAATTCGATTCGCCTCAGACCTTTCTTCTATACAAAGGTTTTTTTTCTAACACTTAAAATCAAGTCGAGGGAAGTACATTGTTTTTTGAAACGACGGAATCCATCGTTTATCCTTGTATGTTATTTTCGACTCAGATATCGCTAAATCATTTTTACTATCAGTCGTAACTTTTGGAACAAGACTGAAATGAATCTAGCAAAGCATATCACAAGACAGTTCCCTAATGATTTCTGGGGTGGGGGGCTGATAAATGGTCCCTCAAGCATGTGCCAGAGCACATGTGTTCTTATGTGGTCACACTCTTGATCTTGTTCTGTATATCTTCATCTCCCCCTAGATTACACTTTTTGTCTTCACCCTTTTCACCAATGGCCAAAATCTGTTCTTATTGGAAGATAATAACAACCCTTTATTTACTTGACAAAACCACCCCCACAAGTTACTGCCATGCTCTCAAAAATTTGAAGATAACACCAAGAAATCTATCACATAGCACTGAAATGACAAATCTGACAAGAATGCTTCTGGTGCAAATGGCCCCGGCAGGTGGAAGAGAAAGAAACAACAGACAAACAGCACACAGAAAGAAATGAAGCAGAAGAGACAAAGAAAATGAGGAAGCAGATAATGTGCATCATGTGCAGCAGCAGCAGCAGCAGCAGCCAGGGAGCTGTGGGATGCCTATCGATTATATCATTGAAGGGTTTGTGGATGAGAACAAGGACAAAAAAAGGGCCAAAAATAAACCAAGAAAAACACTAACCGTTCTACCATTTTTGTACCCTATAAATAAGAGGCTGCTCAAAAGAATGCATTGTAACTTTGTTCATCATAAAGTAGAAAGATGCTCCATTTTCAAGCTATTCCCTCCCATGTAATTATGGAAGTACTGTCAATAGATGGGCTGGCAGAACAATCGTCTAATTTAGATAAATAAAATGTGTCCCTCTTGTGCATTGAAGTTATAGTATAATCTTCTTTCTTTTCTTTCTTTCTTTCTTCGTTTCTGTGACACAAACATGCCATTATAGTAATCTGCAATTGCTGATTCAAGTAAGTTCACTTGGTCCTTTTTTGGATAGGAATTGCTGATGAAAAATATGATTCATTGATATCAATCAACTAGGGAACGAGCATCCGACCACACTCGTTGGGTGCTAAACAGATTAACCAATAGTGCCCCAAACAAAAACATTTTTTTTTTGGTGAACTTGACAAGAAACTATAACAAATAGAGCAACTTAGCACAATGACATGAAATATAAAGTATACGAGAAATTCAAACGGGAAACCTCCACAACAAAAACCGCGCAATCGTGTTCCACCAAAATAATCTCCATTGTGATAAATAATAAGTTCATGATTAGAAACAAGTGGTACATAATTATGAATCTATCCTGATATCAACCCGACGAACTCATGTATAATTTGTTGTGTAGAGGCAGACTGATTCGTAACTCGTCGCAACCCACCACTAGCCTTGAGAGACCACCCATAATTTTGGTGGATTTGGAAATTATCATCCACCTCATAGCCAAGGGGTACTTCAAAATATACCCCAAAAGTTTTTCTAAAAGTATTGTCCAAGTTTTAGCTCAATCAAATTATTAGATCTTAATCGCAAGCATATCACTAACAATCTTGTGTTGTGAATGTAGAGGACATATTATTTAGGCAAAATATGTATCACTTGATAGAAGATGAAGTAATTATATTGGCAGATGCTCTCCTACAACAGTTTGGTTGAAATATTTGGGCCTTGACCCAGACCTTCATTAATGGGCTTAGAATTCGATATTCACAGTTGCCACGTCATCACCAAAGATTTGGCAGTTAAACGGTGGCCACAATTTTATGTTCTGCCTTCCCTCCAATCTCCGGATAACACCACCACTCGCCTTCTCACGTATGCAGATGAAACCGGCGGCCGCGGCGGCGACTATGTCAAGTGGCGGCGGAGGAGGAATGACACTTAGCGCTCTGCGTTTCGGCACCACATCTGGGCGCTCCTATTTTCTCTCACTGAATCGACGGCTGCTGCCTCCATCAAAGTCTATCGAACCCGACCACTCCGGTGTTTGCTTTATTGCCGGGAATCAAGGTTCAATTTTTCTCAACATTCAAGCTGCAACGAAACTCAAAATTGTTCCCAGAGCTGCCGAATCGACTCAGTCGTCCTCTCCTGTGGCCAATGCTGCTGCAAACATCAAGAAAGACACTATTCCGGATAATGAGTTTTCGCTCGCCAAGGTACCCTTTTTTACTGTGCAGTGTTTCCTAATTTTTCGGCTGTTTTGAATTTTGGCATTTGTAGAGCTATTCAATGCATGCTATCAAATTATGAAACCTTTTTTAACCGTATGCTGCTTTATATTTTTCAGAATCATCAATTTTCAAATGAGTGTGTTGTATAGGATGTGGTAAATGGTAATTTAGTGTTATTCTGATTATTTTAAGCTTCATTCGGTTCATTGGTTACAGCATCAAAGGATTTATATAACTTCTCAATGTCCCACTAACAAGGCAATCCAATCTTTGGTTTTCCATGACAAAGGTCATGCGTGAGTGACAAAATATCATGTCGCTTACATCTAATATTTAGCTCTTGCAATTACATGTTAAGAGTATTCGGCAAATGTTATTTCCAAACATTTGTGAAATCTCGAGTGGTAAAGCAGTTTCCTTCACAATGACTAACTTTCGATTCTTATGCCCAGGTTTCTTTTGGTGTAATTGGATTAGGTGTTGGCGTTACACTTCTCTCGTGAGTATATTCTTTTCTTTTTTCATGAAATATCGTCTCTTGTCTAGCCTTCTTTCATTTCTGTAAGGAAAAGGACCATTGAATTCCTGATCTTTTCTTTTTAAAAAAAAAAAATTTATCTGGGTGTGTTGGCTAAAATAATTTCTTTCAAACAGCATTCCAACCATTCTTGCACTAGTCACACGACAAATTTAACCTTTTCATGTTTTGTAATAAGTGGTCAATGCAAAATACCCAACATGTGCTCCATATTTTTGTCTTTGCATGTATTTAGAAGAGACCTCAGAACATAGGTTATTTTCAGAGTTCTCTACTTCTCTTCATATATTTTGTGCCCTTTGATTTTCAAGTAGCAAATGTACCATGAATAAGATTGATGAATTTGACTAGTATGCTCACACAGCTATGGATTTGGGGCATACTTTAACATCCTCCCAGGATCTGAATGGTCAGCACTGATGCTGACCTATGGCTTTCCTCTCGCAGTAATTGGCATGGCTCTGAAGGTTAATATCTTCTTAGTTTCAAGTTTCAACATACATTCCGCGTTATATTTCATTCTATCATCCTTCTCTATTATTTGCATCTATACATACATGCTTATTCTAAACCATATGGTATTTGTTTATAACTTTACCTATGCATGATGCACAAGGAAGCTAGACCTTTACTAATTTTACTTGCCGAAGTTGAGAAGGATATACTTATTATGCCTTTTACCCTTGCCTTATATATGATGTTCATGTCTTTATATTGTTTTCTAGTATGCAGAGCTTAAGCCAGTCCCCTGCGTGACATACTCAGATGCTCTGGTGCTGAGAGAAAAATGTGCAACTGAAATTCTTAAGCAGGTTCTTTTTTTTGTCATATTCCTTGTACACTTCACTTGAATGACGCAAACAATTGCCGAGTCATGCTTAGTTCTGGTGATTGCTTGCTCCTATTTGAAACATCTTGATATTAAATCCCCTATTCAAGTTTGCATTACAGCACAAGATATTCATTCCCCTTTGCTGCTTCCTGTCTTAAAGTAATTAGTTTGAAATTGGATGGGTATCATTTTAAATGACATTTTTAGCTATCATCCATGCACTTTTAATTTTTCTGGCTTATTTGCTAGGTTAGAAATGATGTTACAAGATACCGTTATGGGGACGAACAGCATCTGGAAGAAGCATTAAAACGAATATTCCAATATGGACAGGTAGTCAAACCCCTTGGCTTTCTTCTGTGTCCTTCCAAACTCAGTCCAAATTCGAAAGATTTAAATCATTGACGAATTAAATGCTTGTTCGTTCATATAATTGATATGGGATCTCCATTATACTTTTCTGTTAGGGTGGAGGAATAGCACGCAGGAGTGCCCCAATTCTACAAAGTATCCGGGAAGAAGTACGACCCCCCGAAACCTGCTTTATGTTCCTAATGCTATGTCAATAGTTTAATCTCCCATATCAAACTTGTATTTGTGTTAGCTTTTTCACTAATAGACAGTCATCTACAATTATATTCATTTGCTATTACTCCGATGAGCTTCAATTTAAGTATAAGTTGCACTATGCATTACTAAGTCCGTAATTGTTGTTTTGCAAATTTTGACAGGCTGTCTTATTTGAACTTATGGTTTTATTTGTTTGTTTTAGGTTACTGAGGATGGATTATACTGTTTGACATTGGTATTTGAGGCTAAAGCCCTGAGTTTGTCTGATTTTGAGCAAAGACAGGTAGGATAATAGCAAATCTATGCGAAATATTAATATTATGATTCTCCAATGCCACCCTTCTGAAATTCCAAATATCCCCTAGCTAAGTTCTTCAAAATTTGCTCATTTGCAGGCAAAGTTTACTTCATTCTTTGGACCAGGAATCACAGCTGAAATTGGTAAGTACCGTCGCCTTGTTTACGCAGTATATAACATACATTTGTTTCAAGTTCTAATTAACACGGCTTCGAGTTTGTGGATGCAGCCGAAGGACAGAACAATTTATACGAGGTCAAGCTAATCTCCAATACAACACCGTAAATATTTGTGTAAGTTTCACAGGCCCTCTATGGAAAACTGAATGTTATACTTTTCTAAATGAATTATGTATATTTTAATGGAACATGTGTACAGCAAAATGTATATTTATTACACAAGTTGGTAAAGAAGAAGTGGCAAGAACAAAGGTGTTAAGGGATTATTTCTGGACTGGCAACCCATAATTCATGAGAAAAGCAGAATATCAGAAGTATTTCTGGCAAATTTTCGTTAAGTTTTCATCACAGAACGACTCATAACTGTCCCCATGAATCTGTTGAGCATAAGAAGGTTCAATACGTATTCCATTTTGTTTGTTTTACAATGAACACATGATCAACAACAACAAAATTGACCAAACACTGATACAAGTTCTTCCAGAAAATCAAACATCACAAAACATTCTGAATGTCACAAATCGAAAGGAAACAAGGCAGTTAATGGTTAAAACCACATTTAGTAATCTCCAGTAACAGCAGGAATTTTTTCCACGGTTTCGATGGCTGGATTGGGTTAATGCATGAGAAAGTACAAGTTGGGATCTTTATCCCCTTGAAGCCTTTATTCGTCGTCCCCTGCAATAAAAAATTGTATCAGAGCACCTGAAACTAGCTTGCTACTAAAGTAGAGATGTTGATCAGATTGGAAGACAATGGCTCCATGATGAGCATATTGAAAGACACAAACCGTTATTAACAATGGATTTTAGTTACAAACATAATAATAAAAAGGTTTTAACCCGTTTTTTAACGATGTATTTTAGTCACCAATTCAACTTAACTAAATTTCAATTATATAATATAAAATTTCAGTTACAAATTAAAAAATTCACGCAAGACTTCAACAACTTAGTTTTTCAAATATTCTTTACCGGTATATATCTTATTTCCCCAGACAGGTTAAGTTTCATGGCAAGATCTGCCAGCTTCAAAATTTCCCCCAGACACATTGTAACATGGACACTCGGAAACAAATCTCATATACCAATGTTTAATAGTGAATACCTTCTTTTACATTCTAATAATGCAATGCACATATCATGCATACATCCACGCACATGCATACATCGGCGCATTTTTCTCCGACAACTTTTGGTGGATTATGAGCCATTTTCCCAGTCCCTTTAACTAGTTTTGTGATCTGAGGAAACTAATTGAATTAACCCCCATCTTAGGTTTCATATCTACATATTAAATGTTTTGCAGTAATGCTGAAGTATTTAAGACATCTATAGCAAAGTGATTGCATTAATTCACTCTCTTATGGGATAAGATTACTACCTTAAAGAGCACGTGTATTTTTCAATGGCTTCTTTTTCTTCAGCATCGATGGCAAACCATTTCTCATTGCCGGTAAGCGATTCTCCATTTCCAACATCTGCCAATCAAAGACAGAAATTGCGACTTTAAATTTTTTTTACCTCAACACCGTACCTAGCAAAGGAATGAAAATGTCACATGACTTACTTTGATGCAGCACATCAGACTTTCCTATGCAATTCAATTTCCAGTATGCATGACCACCACGACCCTTGAAGATAGGCTCTATTCTTACAGCATCAGATTTTTTATTATCTGCAAGAACCATACAGAATGATGCCGGAATATCAGAAAACTGATATAACATTAATGATCAAAGCATGAAGTTACTCGAACACAAAAACCAGCAAAAACACTAGTGCTTCGAGCTTCAATTACAAAAAACTGTAGACTTTAAATATAAATTTTCGATAACTGGAAGATTGTAAGATGGGAGATACTATCTTTCATGTAGAGAAGACAGTACAAGATAATAAAAATTTCAGCATCCCACTATTAAGAAGGCTTATACAAAGCAGGTGTTTGGTTGATATTTATCTACTTGGATGAATCCTTCATGACTTACTGTTAAACATGCCTGTTGACTTGAGCACCTTGTCATGAGCTTGTGCTGCCTCCGCTTTAATGCGGGAGACAATGGCTTCATGTTCAGAGATTGTAAGACGGGAACCGTTATTGATGACAATTGCCTTGGCAATATCATCTTGCATTTTCTGCTTCAAACTCTTCTCCTGTGTGAAGTTAACAAGTTTCGTGTGAAAAAAAATTCTGAGAAACTTAAATTCCTAAAAAACCATCTTAATAATTTTTATTACCTTGTCTTTTGCTTCAGTAACTAGTTGTCTAGCTTCCTTGACCTTTTCAGCATGTTTTTTGTTTTGGTCGTCCATCCAATTCCGTACCTTTCTATACATGGTGAAAACACAATGAATATCTGTAAACTTGAAAACTGAAGCACCAGTAAAACATTAAAATGGAAAAGGTACTTACTCAGTTCCAAGAACCTCATCACACAGAAAGTTTAAGAGCTTAAGCTTTTTGGAAGTAGCTAGGGTCTCATAATCAGATGCATTATCTAAAGAATCCAACCCATGAACTTTATGAACACCTCTGGATTCAGACAAGCATTTCTTAAGTGCATGGAACCATGAGCTTTTCCCATTTGATGGGCTTAGAGTTTCACTGCAAAGAATGGAAAAACAAGTTATCAATTTATCCAGTGAAAGAGAGTTAATTCACTTGCCAGTTTACAGGATAGTGGCCATACTCTTCCCCTCTATCAGACCGTATCACAGATATTAGCTGAATACAGAACTGGACAGTTGCAGAAAATTTGCTGTGGCGTCCAGTTCGCCCATGTAATAAGTCTCGAAGAATACTTTCTGGTTGCCGTTTTCTCACCTCAAGGATCTGTTGATCAAATTACAGAGACAAGGAAAATTAGGAAAACCAAAATGACCATGATATCAGGGCAAGGTTACAGCTAGCACATACTAATTTTGAAGAGATCGCCTAGAAGTAATTAACAGTAGAAAATCATAAAATGCAGGTTATAACCGAAGGGATGACATCAAGAGTGAAATATGCATGATTCGGAGAATATATAAACCTCAGAATAAAATGTAACGCACGCAGAGTCCCAACTATATCAAACGAGATTTCTGTTATCAGAGTCACTGTGATTGCTATTACTTGCCTTTCCAAAAACAGCACAGAATTCTAGGAACTGCAAAGCATCTCCAACATCTTCTGCACATACATCAATTCCAGCAACACTTCTCAAGTCACTTCCCATGGGCAATGGAATTTCAACTTGAAAATCTTCATTCAGGGGCTTCAGAACGTCTTTGTTATTTGCAGTATCACTTTCCTTTACTTTTTTTCTTTTAGCATTTCCATCGTCATCTTTGCCAACAGTGATTGTCCCATTCACAATTTCTTTTAGATCATCTCTGGCATCGTATGATTCCCTTTTCTTGGATTTATTATTAATGGCATCCAACTTTCTTGGACTTGTCCTCCTGGTTAAATTGAATTCATTCTTGTTGTTATAGTCCTTCTTTGCTAATCCACCCCTAGCTGTTTTCAGTTTCTTCACATCATTAGGAACATCATTCTCCTTCAAGTTTACTTTATCGCCAGTTCTACTATTCATCCCATCTGATCTATCCCTCTTTGTTTTCTTTGCATTTTTCTCACGGGAAGGTGAACCATTTTCTCTTGTTAAAACATCATTAATCCCCTTGCGATGATGTATTTCTTCAGGCTGCTCCTGCATTATTTTTCCCTTACTCCCAATTCTCTTCAGAGCGGCATCACTGTCTGTGTTGCCATTTTTCACTGCTTTAGCTTCCTTGGACTTCACCAAGGTAGGATTTAGCAGATTTGCATCCACTTTTCCATCAAAAGAATTTTCCTTTCCCCGTTTTCTAGGAGATACGCCAGCTTCCTGTAAATTTGAGAAGCAGGGCACAAGATAGATTACATAGTCAGCAAATACAATGCAGTAACATCTAAATTTTGCAGGTCCAACAGTTACTGATGACACTGTATATCTTATTTAAGGAGGCGACCTTAGACGGTGAAGCAACTATGTTGGTGAAGTGCCCCGACCCTTTAAGAAGCATCTCAGAAACAGAAGAAAATCCAGTTGCCTTTGCTGCAGTGATAAGTATACCAGTGGGTTGATGACCTCTTTTCTTCCTACGATACACAATTTTATCAGGAAAACACAGGAAGAACAACCATCCAAAAATATGTCAAAAGACTCACATGCAAATACTGCAGTTGCAAATCCCTCTGCATTTGGGACAATTCCACTCCCCTAAAGCAGACACTTCTTCGGCCTTCTCTCCATACCTAACTTAGAGAAAACAAATAACATGTGATACAAAATTTATCCACCAACATCCACACAAAAGCTATTTGAAATCAATATAATAAAAAAGCGAACAATAACCTGTTTAAGAGGCATTTATGACAAAACATAATGGGGCATGGTTTGTTGTTCCTCTGAATTGTGCACGATGCCACGAAGTCTCTAGTTTTTTGACGACACTAAAGAACATCAAGTATAAAACAGACATATATTCTTGTCAAAAAGAAGAGAGAGAAATGAACTCGTATAAAATACTGTGTACTCAGCAGTAGAATCACCAAAGTTGTGACACTAATGCAGACTTTGCAATGCATACTTAAAGTTTAAGCAATAAAAAACAAGAACTTGACATATTTTTGCTTTAATATGCACAAGATGTTAGATCACGACAGAGAATACTTAACACTATTCTGTGTAGGATCAAATCCCACCATCCACCATAGACCAATTCCGAGCTTCGTGGAATGAATTCATAGTGATTATTTCAAGAACGTAATTCAGCATATCATCTAATTTTGAAGTACAATATATTGTACAAATGCCAGTGACAGTGTTTAGATATCATACAAGGATGAAGGAACAAATTAAAACTTCAAGATTACTTCATGTGTGACAAGTAGTTGGAGTGGCAATTGAAGATAGCAATAATTTCGTGTGATATTCACTATAAAAACAGTAATTTGAGCATCCCATTACTTTTTATTCACTTGGGCATTTTAAAAGTGCCTTTGCTCCCATAGTTAAAAAAATCATGGTTCCTTCCGCCGCAACTCTTAAAATTTTGATAACTACGATACAAGAAATGAAAAGCTAACTACGAACACTTCTCTTCAAATCAACAAACAGGTAAATTATTAAAGGTAACAGAATGCGCATATCATAGTGGTGGGGTTGAGTGGAATGAATCGGAACACCTGATGACAAGTTTTCCCATTGACGGGATCATAAATCCGGCCGCCCACAAGGCGTACTCCGGGAGACTTGTTCCTCTTAGAAGGTGAAGAAATAACAACATTTTCCACAGACCCAGATGGTTTCTTGGACTTGCTTTCCTTCTTCTGAGGGCTCTTAATTTTTTCTTTCCGAGATACACTCTGCTTCGAAGCAGAACCTGAATCAACAGCCATACTCGCCGAAAGTTTCCAAACACTTGGGACTTCCAGCAGAAATTATTCAAGAGTTTCAGACTCAGAATCGGGGGAAAGGGATTTAAGAAACGAATAATTTGGAGGGACTTTGATTTGTTCGGGGATGAGCGGCGCCAATCGAAATTTGAACTTTGGTGTCTCTATAATTCTTCTCCCGCCGTTGGAGAATGGAAATGGAGGAATTGGGCTTGTAATATGGACTGAGCCCATTTTGTTGATAAAGGCCCCTTTAGGTATTAATATCTTTTCCTTTCTCATGATGATTATGGCTCATGTTCCATAAACGTTAGATAGAGATTTATTTTTTTCTTTCTTTGGTTTTCAAAAGTAAAAATACTCATATACTATTTTTCTTGAATGGAACTTAGCAAATTCTCCATTCATGTATCGATGCTCATTTCTGATCACAAACAAAAAGGATCCCGAGTCCCAAAATTTCTTCAAATGAAATTGCAACATCATGAAAGAAGTGATTTTGAAGATCTTTGACCACCGATCGAATAAAATAATATGACGTATGCTAATTCTCATAATTGAGCCAACAAAAACACAAACACGTCTCATAAAACAATATCAAGCGCAATTCTTTTCCCGAGCAAAAATATCAAATGCTAAGAGTGATTATAGGAAAAATTGTGAACCGTTCAATACATTTAAGCACAGGAAAATGTTTGGGAACCATGATCGTCCCTTGTCAAAACTATCTTCTTTTGAAAACCACACAAGCGACTTGAAGAGAGAGAACAAGCTAGCTAGGTTTCCTCATGTTACGCCCAGCACGAATAACTTCATCAACAAGTAGCAACTGAGATGCAATCACAGGGCTGCAATAGAACGTCTCTTTTAGAATGTGAAGCAAGTGACTGTAAACCAATGATTGTAGAAATCTACATCGTCCCTCGGAGAGAGAATTTTCATGGGGGGAAGAATGAAAAACTCGGAAGAATCGTGAATATTAGTTCGACAAAAAGTTGTGACTTACGCAGAGTTTATGATCTGACGTTTGACAGAGTAATTGTCAAAGATGCCCTCCAGTTGGGGATCAATAGGTTCTCCAGTGTGTTGATTAAGGCCAACTACATTTCCCTTGTCATGTTCTCCCTGAAAAGTAAAGAGCAATCTTAGAAGACATGCAACCGAATGAATTCTATTGATTGTTTCATGGAAATTTTTTAGTCAAATACTAAAAAAGCAACAACTACCGTGAGATCAATAATCACATCTTGAGTATCAAGTCCAGAGTTCTCGGCTAGTGTCTTTGGAATCACAAGAAGAGCATCAGCAAATGCTTCCACGCCAAGTTGAGCACGCTGTCCACAGTTTCCAATCATCGAAACAAATTCAAGTTAGTACATGACAGTTCAAAACCCAGTCAATACACTGCAACATCCCACAAACACAAGGACCTCCAATCATGAGACTGAAACTGCATTTAAAATACACGGGGGGAAATTTCATGCGCAGCAGCCGTTATCCACACAAGCAAACATACCCCTTTAACGGTTTTCTTCACTTCATTAACAAGGTGTTGTCTGGCAGCCACCTCAAAAGCCCCTGCACCCTGTGGTATACAGAACGATTAATAATCATAGGTTCTCTAAGCTGTTTGCCTATCAGGAAAAACTCGATGGATATTCATATCCCTGAAAAACAGCAACAGCAGTACTCATTTGACTCCCGGGTTCCCAAATCACAAGTACAAAAGCAAAAGACAGTCCATTGGGCATGGGCATTAAAACATGCAAGCCATGGCCATGAACAAATATAAACTAAAATCTAGATAACAGCTCGACTTCATTTTACAGACGAATGGTTCTCAATTTTCTCTTCTTTTGGGTAAAATGGCTCACCTTTCAAGCAGTGTCATATTGTAAAAAAAAAACTAAAAACAAGATAACAGAACTACAACACGAAAACCCAAGATCTCTAGTAACTCACTAGTACAACAGCTTCATCTTCAATCGTATTTTTCACTGCCCTCAGCCCATCACGAACAGCATCCTTAATCTGAGCAATTGTGTGATCATTCGGTCCTGGATATAGGTCGAAGGTAGCATAAGTACATTAGAATGCAACATAACAAAATATACAAGTAAAATTCTCCACAAGCAGAAAGCAAAGGGTACATACAGAACCAATACACCAGTAACAAGATTATTGTCCATCGATGATGGAAGAACCAGATGAGCAACTAAACATACCTTTAATGAGTATTGTACAGGAGTGTGGATTTTTCACGTTTTCTACAAATGTATACTTTTCTTCTCCAAGTACGTGCTCATAGACCAATCCAGCCCAACCGAGACAGTCAGGAGTTAGGTCATCAACTGAATTGACAGCCTCTCCGCCACAAGCTAAAACTAATCTCTCCATGTTTCTCCTTTTGGCTCTTCGCAAGGCGACTATCTAAACAAATGTCATCAGAATCAGTAGAACGAAGTGTAGGATGCAAATAGCCACAAAACATCTAATAATCAAATCATGTGTAGTATGCAAATAACCACGAAACATCATCAAAGAATCAGATCCTCACAAATACAGGTAAGAACGATGACAGATTTCAAAAAAAAAAAGAAGATTAACCAAACTAAAGAAACACGGCCTATTTATATCGATGAGTGAACGCCAATGAACTAAAACAGGAAACTTTTGCCATGCGTACAAAGCACGTTACTAAAAGAGACAAACAATCTATAGTCATGATAAAATGAAATTAAGACGGAAAGGATCATTAAAAGAACACAAGGGAGCTCTAAGTTTTAACCAATCTTGCATTCATGCGTCACAATAATACAAAGATTAACTAGGCGAATGAGAGCACTAAATTCTATTGTTTCTACTTCTCAACAATGTTGTCCTTCAAGAATTCAACTAAGTGCTTAAAAATCAACAGAAAATAGAAAAGTAACCGACAAGATGCTAAATAACAGGAATTCATAAAGTCAGGTGAATAGATCAAAAACTTTCACAAACTCAAGTGGAGCAATGATGTAAAGGACAGAACTAGACATAATATGGAGATGTCATCATCCAGTCAGGCTAACTTCCAACAAACTTCATAAAAGGTAAAGATGCCTTACTCCTTCTCGAGCAAGAAGATCCAACGATGGAGGATCGATTCCTTTTTGATTGATGACAATAAAACTGTTATCATTACCAGCACACACCTGGAACAACACAAAATATAAGCAAGTGAAGGTTTGCTCCTCTACAACAAGACTACTTAATTGCACCCTTAAACAGGATACCTTGTTCTTTAAATCAATAATTTTCTGTACTCTTTGATCAACAGATCGCCTCTCAGCTGCAACCATTGCTTCTCTCTGCTCTGCATTTGAGTAGAAAAATCCTGCATTTACCTCACTGAACAACATAACGTAAGTCATATTGCTCATGAATATCAAGAGAAATAAATGAGGCACGAACTAGTAAAAGATTACACGTCATCACCTCTTCTCATACTCCAATGATACATTACAGGTTAAAATATGGCAATTTTCTGCTCGGCGTTTCATATCTGGATGTCTGGATCCATGGTCAAGAACAAGACCCTCAACCTAACACGGTCACAAGAATGAAGTTAATTTATTAGCTAATTACTGGATGCAAAGGAGAGAAGAATAAAAATTAGTAGAAGAATTTAAAAAACCACAAGGAAGAAAACTTTTTTAGGAATTCCACTTGACAATGATTTCCTCCAAGTCTGATTCACGAAGAGAGATATATATTTTACCACTTGAACATTGGCACTTGAATTAATAAGAAATTAAGAACATTGAAATAAAAGCTATATGATTATTAGACTCTTGAAATTGAAATAGAGTATGCATGTGTCATTATCAAACAAGGTCATTAACTAGATGCTGCCCCCACATGAGCATCATCGAACAAACAGAAATCTATAACTCCACAAAATAAAAGAGATCAACAAGCATGCAAGAAGCATCCTTTTTTTTCCATTTTCTGATCAAGTGGGGAGAAGAACTCCGAAGAAGACATCAAATTAGCAGATTTCATTAAGAGAAAACATTTCTCATCAAGAACATGGTGATTATGAGTAACTATTTTGAAAGCTCTTCATAAAACAGCCTCAGAAAATTTTGAAGTTTGAATAACACACAGCTAGCAGTTAGATAACTGAGTGACTACAATCGCGAACAAAGGTAGGCTTTAATTGTGTTAAAAAAAGAAGAGAAAACCAAGTTCCATATCAACTGACATACCAGACGAGTGTCGACATCAAACTTGTGGCGCATGTGCATTATCTCAACCATAAAAAGATCAATAGGCTCTTCGGCCTTACGAATGCAGAGAACCTAGAACATCAGGTGAATAAGAAATAAAACATAAATAAAAAGATATTAAAAGCCAGAAGACTAACAGCAATAAAGACATAACAGCATTTATTAGTTCAACATGTACAGAAATCATGGTAAAACATCTAGTACTTACAGAATTTACAACTATCTCAGTCAATTGATCAGCCAATGCCTCGTATAGCTGCAAAAAAGAAAGAGCGTAGATCTGAGATGTAACAGGCAATTAAAGTGAAAATACATTTCGTCGATTCGAATATAGTGACTGAAAAAGAACCTTTGTCCTTAATGTTGTTCTCGCCACCATCTTCAGTATCTCTTTATCAGGTTCGTCACCCATCACCACTGGAGTCTTGAAATTTTCAAGAAATTGGAGCGTTGCTCTTTTTGCAATTTCATATCCATCAACTAAAACTCGTGGATGTGTTCCTGGATGAAAGAAAGAAAGAAAGAAAGAAAGAAAGAAAGAAAGAACAGGTTTCATTTCAATTTACCAAAGCTCAAGAAAAATGGAATATAAACCATTTCAACAAATGTCTAATCAGACAATGTTTACAGCAAAAATAAGTGTATACCATAGGGAAATTGAAAAGGATAAAACATTAAGGCTCCATTTGAACAATTATTTATAAAATGTTTTTATAAAAGTGTTTTTAAAAAAAAAAAAATTAAAATGTTTTAAAAGTTGTTTAAAAAATAAATATGCATATAGACAACTATTCAATAAAAACATTTTTACAATTGAGAAGTAGGAAGTTTTGTTTTCCAACATTGCTTTCAATTCTAATAACATAAAAAACACATCTCATTTACAGTCTCATGTTCTTCTCATGACATTGACTATGATTTTTCTGGAGAACATATATTTTTATTTACTTGCTCTTACACTTGTATAGGAAGTAGTGGAGAAGACACTGGAGGTGATTCTTCAACACAACACATTTCTATAACAAATAAACATAAGGACACCCCTCTCTCCCAATAAATTAACTGGGGAGGGTGGACTCCATTCATTTAGTATTATTATTTCACTTAACCCATCATAACCAAACAATGATATGACGGTAAATTTCTAAAAAAACTAATATGCTGCTACATAACCACGACATGATGAACAAAAGAGTGCATTACACTGAAACTGTACAATAACTTCAAAGAAAGTAAAGTTGCCAACCTTCATCTATGTACCGCTCTGATTGCTTCATAAGCTCACCGATGAAGATGACAGTGGAAGTTGTACCATCTCCGCTCATATCGTCTTGAGCAACAGCGGTCCTAGCAATCATTATGGCGGTAGGGTTTTGAATTTGCTGTCATATTCGAGTAAAGAGATATCATGAAAATTAAGTCATGAACACATCATTATCCTCTTTGTACAAAAATATTGCTCACACAAAACATTAAACCCCAACTTTATTATATTTTTTTGAATGTAAAAATTTTTAAAAATATAATTTAAGCTTTCCACCATTAAGCCTTAATTTTGAGAACCACTTTGAATGAAAGTTACAAAAAACACAAATGTGAATATATATGATGAGGAAGACTCGGAAGATAATTGGTTGCTGACAACTGTTTGAGGCCATGGATAAGCATACTAGTCAAACCATTACAATCAATCTTATCACACATTTAGCTATATAACACACCATAATTTCCATTGCATAACCATTAGCATCAATCCAATTATAGCCCCGTTACACCCTATTTCCGACGCAAGGAAATATACTTCTTGGTATCCCAAAGTTGACAAAGATCTTAACCGAATACATAAAACTACCACTAGACAAATTCCGGACTTAATACTGAGAACTGAGAATATGTGTACTGAGACAAATTTCCATTCAGTCACAAGCATACACTAATCACACTATTAAGTATCAAGCATCCATGTTTAAAAGGTTGGCATACAGTCTAAATATTTTTATAGCATGTCATGACATTTACAAGTTCCGACATGACACATTTATAAAACAGCTATGCAACTCACTTCCGACGACCCCAAGCAGCAAAGCCCACAAAATTTCCGGGGGGTTGGTGGGGGGACAGCTTAAGATACCACCATTTTATTTTATTTTATTTTGAAAAAATAGCCAGAAATACACACTCCAGAAGCAAGAAAAATAAAGAAACAAACTAACCATCTCCTTCAAAAGAGTGTTACCGTCCTTGGTTAGTTTAATATCACCAGCTCCACCAACAAGCCTAGCGAGAACGCAAACAGTCAATCAAAACAACAAAAAGAAAAAAAACAACACACAGCAAGCGAGAAAAAAGTTAAAAAAATTACATCTTGATAGTGCCTTTAGGGCCGAGATTGGTTTTAAGAACATCTTGGAGTCCCTTCGCGGCATTGATGTTCATGTGAAGCGCATGCGATTTGTTGAGCACCTCAGCGTTCGGATTCAACACCCTAAGCGACATCGTGGCTCACACACTTTCACCTGATCTACACAACCAAAGCAGACACAATCAAACAATCCACGATAAGCGTAAAACAACGATGCAACTATCGTGATTGAATCGACAGGTAACGATAGAAGTACCGCTGCGAAATGCAGAGCAAATCTGATGGTTCGAAAAGGCGTCCGCAGGGGAAGTGGAGTAAGGTCACCGAAGGAGGGAAATGGTTACTAGGGCTTACCGGGGGTTTCTCATTTATTCAACCAGTTGGAAACGCATTTTCTTTATGCGTTTTTGAGGACTTCGAATCAAAATCGTGTACGGGCTACACCAAAAAAAAAAAAAAAAAAAAAGGAACCATCGTATTCATTTTCTCTTTGTTTTTTATTTGAATATACTTTATTTAATAAATCAAATAATTTTAAAATTTTATTTCTGAATCACAAATTTAAAATGTTTTGTGAACTCTAAAGTCTAAACATGTGTAATTTATTATTTAAAATAGTTTATCATGACAATGTTTCATTTTTTACTCAGATCTAATAATTAACCAGTAAGAATAATAAATCAAGAAACCAGATCAAACTCATTAAAAGATTCAAATCATGTTTACTATATTACGACATCCAAGTCGTTAATATTTTAAAGGAATCGTACCCACCCGATTAATATAAACTCTTATCCAACTCGATTTGTACTTGAAGTTTTATGGATTGGATCCATTATATAGCAATTATATTTAAAATAAAAAATATATATATTTATAGTTTTTTTTTAAACGTCCACAAATGTAAACAAATTCAAAGCTCCTGAGGGGATGTCCAAGTTCATGAAGCAAGTGAATTTTTGGTTGGATGTCAGGTTCCCCTACCAACATCTTTTGGACTAGCCTATCACACAGGGCTTGCCTAGTGTCGTTTACTTGGCTAACGTAGTTTGTAAATTATTGCATTAATCCGGGGGTTTATCCAGTACGCACTGAAGGTAGCGGCTGCGGATTTCCAAGTCACAAAAAAAAAATCATCAAAGTCCCATTTGGTTCAGTTGATGAAATTATCGAATGATTAATAAATAAACGATAAAAATATATGATAAGGATCAGTAATTTGTGTTGAAAACTAACTAAACCCTTTCCATCCTTATAAATTAATCTTGCGGCTTGATTGCAATCGTAGTAATCTCGCACGAAAGACGATGTTATCAGCGGGATTTCGACCTTGCGCCGGAAAACCTCCCGCACATCTGACGCAGCAGCCAAATCTATCCAAGAATCTAATCTTTCCCACCATAAAGGCCCCATCTTTTTCTTGCAATCCACCCAACAAAAGAAAATTCAAGCCCAGCAAAACAAATGCATCGTCTTCTTCACTGACCACCCAAGAAGCATCAATCTTGGACGATAATGAAGCGAAAGAAAAGCCAAGAATCGTGGCGAAGCCGATGGAGAGACCCAGGCTGGTCTTGAGATTCGTTTGGTTGGAAAAGAATATCGGAATTGCGATAGACCAAGTGATTCCCGGCGGCCATGGGACCATTCCTTTGAGCCCATACTATTTTTGGCCGAGAAAAGATGCTTGGGAGGAGCTTAAGGTCATGCTGGAGAGCAAGCCTTGGATTTCACAGAAGCAAACGGTGATTCTGCTCAACCAGGCTACCGACATCATTAATCTGTGGCAGGAAAGTGGGGAGAGTTAACTTTGTAAGATTTTAATGTCAATCTTGGAAGAAATTTCTCTTTTTTTTTTAATTTTGTTTCTTTTTTCTGAACACTTTTTACCCTTTTTTTAATGGCATAAACAGATGTGCCTAAAAGATACGGTTCCCTGTATTCTGTAACAGTTCTTGGTTTTATCTAATTATATCATATTGAGACGGTACAAAATATCAAGCAGGGATCGAGGCAGCGGTTTGAAAAGCTTAAATATGTTATTTCATCGGCCAATTTATGCTCCTTCCATGCTCTTCCCTGCAACTGGAAATCTCCTCAAGTATTCCTTGCTTGCTGAATATGATTTCCAAATGTTTCTTTTAATTGGACGCAAGTTGCATTTGCATCTGTTTGACATCATATTTTCCTGAACTTTAAAATGTTTAACAATTGTTTTATGTGATTCTTACTTCGAACTTCTTTGAAGATGGCAATCCTGGAGATGGCAAGATTGGACCAAATATTCAGTTTTGATGTTTTGTGGTTGCCTCCCGATTAAAGCAAGCTTCGACCCTTTTATTTTATGTTTCCTATGTTATTTTGCGCTATTTTTGTTTAACTTCTGAAGGCCTGAAGTTGCTCCGGATGAACCGAACCCTTCATGAACTATGGCTCCTTATGTTTTAGATTTTATTTTTCTCTCTCTTAAAAGCTGAGACACGTATGTGAACTTTTCTGCTACTGAATTGGTCTCAAGTTTGGTCGAACTACCGATCGTGAGGACATTTTCTTCTTCTTCAACTTCGTACAAGAAGTCCAGAAGTCTGACACGCTTGTTTGATCTCTCACTGAGAATTTCTTCATTAGTCACTGTGCAATAGCAGAGATAATCTATGACAAAGGCTTCATTTGCTTAAAACACCAACAAATCTATTTCTATGGGTTTTTTTTAGGGGGAAAAAACATCTCACTTAGGGAACATTAAAACTAAATTAAAATCTCCTAAGGTAAACCATAACATATCAAACCATAAATACCGCTTAAAAATTAAAGAAATTAAAGGTCCAATGAGTGTTCGGCTTAAATTCAAAATCTGAAGGATGCCAAAGAGGTATATAACTTGAGCCACGCTGGAACTAAATATAGCAGTTTTGTACGTTAATTACCATGAACAAATAGATGAAGTATTTTGAAAACTGTATATAGGATATCCAGATAAACGAAGTTAGGGAAAGCCTCTGTGAACAATAAATAAAAATTAATCCACAAGGCAAGAAATAGTACATTGCACATAAGAAAGCATGCAAGTATGAAGGGAGACCACTCCATCCACACGATTTCACTCATCAAACTCGTGCATATGATCTAAGAGGTAGTTTGCAGCCAGCTCCTCGTTCTTGTTGCACGCAAAATATACTTCCAATACCAAAGCTCGATCGAACCCCATCGCTTCAAGCTGCAAGACCAAACACCATAGTGTAATTGAGACAATTGTGCTGTTTTGTTCACGGCATCGATGCATTTGAATTTGAAATTAAGACATTTGAGAATTATATGATTTGACATGATTATTGGGAGAGACCAATTCCAATTTGTTTAAAAATATATACAGAAATATAAATACGACAAAAAATTTCACCAAAACACACGATGAATTTTGAGTTGTGAAATTGAAATCCATTATGTCAAATCCAAGTATCCAAAGAGAGTGTTGGGACCAAACTAATAGATCACGTAGAAGGGATACATTTTCTCTTAAAAATAAGTTTCTCGGTGGCTTGCATTGAGGTTACATAATCACAACATAGAATCGAACGTATACTACCATATCAAAAGCTATAGTCAATGGTGACTAAACAACTCAACTTTTTTGAGCCTTGCAATAATCCAAGCCTCACATCACGACTATTGCACCAAATCATCAGTCACATAAAATATTAGCTACAATGGTTAATCCCAACACGTAATAGATTTAATGACACT
Source organism: Henckelia pumila (assembly GCF_033568475.1). Taxonomy (NCBI): domain Eukaryota; kingdom Viridiplantae; phylum Streptophyta; class Magnoliopsida; order Lamiales; family Gesneriaceae; genus Henckelia; species Henckelia pumila. The sequence continues at coordinate 33,443,137 of NC_133123.1, read as the reverse complement.
TAAGGTTTTTCCCAGCAGTTATGAGCTAAAAGATTATTTTGCCAAGAGATGATAATAATGGTAACCAAATGAAGTAAACAATTAATGAGATTGTGCGCAAATGAACTACAAAGTAGCCTCAAAGTAACACATTCAGCTTATGTTTGAATAAAAATTGGTTTTAGTAGGAAAAACTTACACGTTCAATTGCTTCACGTTCTTCTGGTGTGACAGTGATGGCCTGCGGCATCGCTTCAGCCATTTGTTCTAATATGTTCCTGTTTGCATCAAAGTTACATCCAAAGCTCAGAAAAGATACATACTTGGGAGTAAAACAACTTGAAGTTATATCAACTAGAATCAACAAAGGTAAACCCACTGCAGATTTTCTCACCCCTCCCCCTCGACAGGTTCATTTATTAAGCGTAGAAAATCAGCCTGATGCTCTTGTATCATTCGAACTAATTGTGGATTTTGTTTCCCTAGTTCTTGAAGCATGGGCTGGAAGTACAGAAAAGAGGAGTTTACAAGGTAAAGTTAGCACTAAAATATTAACATCCATAAATTGAAACGACTAATTGAACGTGCAAGTACCTGCAAGATTTGTGGATTGGCTTGCACCAGGGCTCGCAGTGATTGAAACTAAAAACAAGAACAAGAAAATCAAAACACAAAATTTGTACTGGAAAGCCAATTTGTAGAAAACCATGTTTGGTACCTGTGGACTGTTGCGAAGGAAATCTAGGGCACCGGCACTTGCATTTGAGCCCATGTTAGGGAGGCCCTGGCTCCATGAAAATGCAAACAATTATTATTGTTCTTGTTTTCTTCTTTAAATTCATTTAATAACTACCATCCTTTTTAGTTCTTTCCATTAAAGATCAAATGATATTTCAGAGATTGGGAAAAACTCCTACCTGTGGAAATAGGTCCAATGGATTAGAATTGGGTCCAGTAGAAGGTACTACTGCTGGCTGTGTAGCCTGGATTGGAGGATTCACTGGCTGCCCACCAGCAGGTGCTTGCACCGCAGGAGCAACTTCTGCTTGCTCTGGAATTCCCTGAGATTAAACTTCCACTCAAGGTTATATTATGATATAGCTATTCAAGGTGGAAGAGAAGAAAAATCAAAAGCAATCCGGAAGAGGAGAAAAATCAAAAGCAATCCACAAAATATCAAAATCATGCTGTTGATTCTCACTGTCACATTCCATAGTTCTCTATATAATAGGGATAAAAATGAAATAGACTGGAGGGAACTAACAGAATAAAGGTATTCAACTGCTCTCTCCGGATTGTTATAAGCAGCACGCAGTGCACGAATAACTGTGTCTCGATCCCAACATCCACCACCCATATCAAGGATCTGTTGAACAGCACCCTCCAAATTATTTCCAGCAACAAGATTCGAAGCCGCTTGACCATACACATCTGTCTCTGAGCTGTTGAATAAAAATACATTATTCTGCATAAAAGTCTGTAAAATGCAACTATTTCACAAGTAATAAACAGACAAGGTTTACTCACGAAGCAGGGGCAGGGGCAGGGGCAGGGGCAGGGGCAGGGGCAGGGGCAGGAGCAGGAGCAGGAGCAGGAGCAGGAGCAAGGGCAGGAGTAGGAGCAGGAACAGATTCAGGAGCTGACTGTGGACTGCAAATGCAAGAGAGAGAAATTCTTAATAAGGACATAAAGTGAAATATTAAAAAAATTGTTGATGTTAGCTAAAAACTAGACCAACATGAACTACTCACGGTGCAATAGTTGATACAGGTACTGGACCAGCAGTCACAGGCTGTGTTGGAGGAGGGGTATTGCTTGCAGGTTGGGTCTATAGGGAGACAAAGAAACAATCAAAACATATCAAACTAAAACATATTTCAAGAACTTTAAATCCTCAACAGGAATTTAAGCCTAAATTTAGAATAGACAAATCTAGACAGATGCAGCCACTCAAACACTGCAAGGAAAAATGCACACATGCATGTCATTGTAGTTTTAAACAAAACTGGAAAAAAAATTGATTAATATGTTTGGAAATCGGAATATATATTTGGGACCACTACTAAAATTTACGTGTCTTCCTTTTTTTTCTTCTTACTACAAATTTCTGTTTGGGTCTTGATCATTTTATCATTTTTATGAGATGTTTGAGCAAGTCATTTACTTAATTTTATCCAAAAACTGGTTTTAAGTTTTAAATCATACCATCATCACCAGGGAAAAAAGGTAAAAAAGGAAAATAAATCAGCCTCCTCAAGATTCACCTTGAATGCATAATTCACAATTACAACTAAAAATATCAATTATTCACGCAACAACTTCAATGTGAAAAAATAATTTCACACTAACTTAGCCAGAAACTGTGGAAAATACATTTAGATGGACTTACTGTACTCGCTGGAGTGGTAGACGCAGTTGCAGCTCCACTTGATGATGCCTTGCTCTACAAAATTTCAGAGCACGTATAGAATTATAGTCAGTATAAATTTAACTTTTTGGGAATTAATCTGCATTTGTCTTTCTGGGTTGTGTAAGGGTGCCTGAGGAATCAGGCAAGCCCCAGTCAAAACACCAGTTTACTACCAAAATATCTAATGTAGCATCCATCATTGTCCCTTTGCATGTGGCATGTGTTATATGTTAGGTTAACATTTTGTATCTTGTTTACCAAAGAGTTCTTTAAAAAATCTGCATTCACATGAAATCCCAGAGAGTAATGGGGCAGGAGAAGCTACAGAACACTTCAAATGACAATACAGTCAATTTACCTTGGTCAACATAATCACCACAAAACTTTTTTCCGCAACTTTGTTTTCCTCCAGTGTTGTATTATCTTTAAGAACCTTCCCTTGATGAATCAGCATCTGCTGAGCAGCTGGGTATACATCAGAACCCTGAACCGTTTCAATAATTTTCTTCACATCGGCCACCTAACAAGAATGAAATATCGTGAGAGAATAGACCTAACGACAAATGATAAAAAAGAACAAAGACAAATGCATATGCAAGTTCACATTTGATTTCAAATCTTAACCATGACACCCGGGAGAGCTATAATACAATGCAAGTATATCTAAAAGTCTTTTAATATAATTTACCCCGAGGAATACCATATATGATCCAAATCAAAGGTTGTCTAAAACAGTTTCCTATGATTTTCCATCACTAATCTGTCATGTGACTAAAATTACATTCTTGCCCTTGCTCCATCCTCCTTATACAGGACAATATTCTGCTTACACTGGTTGACGACTAAACCGTAGTGCCTCTAATCCTCTCGATAATCAGTTCTTCCAAAACCAAAAATATGAAGATTTTCAAGAGATTTGAACAACAATATATCAAACATGATGGCATTGGAGTTAAAATAATCCAATAGCAAAACGAATATCTTGCACGGTAGCAGTAGATAACTCTACCACATGACTCTCCACGAGACGTGTATCTGCCATCATCTTAGGCAATACATATTCACGATAAAAAGTCAAACTTTAAAATCAAAACCAAACATTACGACCCACAATCAAATCACTGGAGAAAAAGGAGCTGAGCTCGATGGAGAAAAACAAAATTAACTCCGACTCCAATTATGATTAGGAAATTTTATCACGTCAAGAATAAGAAAAGGCCAATTCAGGGCCCTAATTACCCTCTCCAATCACAAAATACAATTAGAATCAAATCGCGCCACTAAAGACACATCAACTAAGATACCCGTCAATACCAAAGTAATATTAGTTCAAATTCCTGTTATAATTCGGAATAAACGCCACGTCAAGGGTATAGATATGTCAATTCAGAACCCTAATCCTCTCCAATTAACGACTACTAGGAAAATCAAATCTAAGACATCCATATAGGCTAACATATGAAGCAATTCGTGTACGTCAAAGCAAGAGACAGGGAGGCAGAGAATTGATCCCATACTGTCTCATCGGATTTCACTTCGATCTCGAAGTGTGTCCCCTTCAGAGTCTTCACGCAAATCTTCATCTTCTTACTTTCAACTTCTGAACGATACTCCCAAGAGCCGCCTCCGATCTCCGCCGCCGCCGGCAAGTACGTGTGGAACACCGGGAGCAAAAAGATAAAAATCTCGACTCTCGAAGGCACAAGCCAAAGTATACTATTGACAGAAGCGCAACGGTCACGGTATATATACAAGAGTGAGATAATAATTTGGTGACCGAGCAGTCACTGAAAGGCTCCCTAAATCCAATCCCTTACCGACGCGTGTCAATGAGCTGGATCGCTGCATGCTTGCAATTGATTTAGGCATGTTAAAAATCAAGATACTCTATATATTAATATTTTAGGGCTAATTGCATCCACACCCCATATGAAAAGTCTAAAAGGCATAAAACCTCTTGTGTAAAATTAATAGTATGTTAGACCCTATGTTTTAAAGAAATTAGCATAAAAACCCCTATCAGAGGTATAAATGTGCCCGAGTTTGTATAACATAGGGGTGAAATGTGCTACATTTTAAAAAACTGAAGGATGCATTAGCCTATTAATATTTCTTAAGGAGTTTTATGCTTTTTAAACTTTTTACATGGGTGTGGATGCAATTAGCCCTAATACTTTATGACATATGTGTGTGTGATCGATTTATGAAAAAAAATATTTTTTAAATTTTAATTTATCCATTTTTGAAATTATGATGACAAGAGAGAAAAGATAGCATGGAAAGAGATTTATGAAATAAAATTAGCTGGCCAAAAGGTATTTTCAAATTACAAAAAATATTTATAAAAAATTTTGTGGATTTCATATATTTTGATTGACTTTGGGTTCAGGACTGGTTCGGGTTGATGAATTTTTAAATAAAATCTTCACCAACCCGACACGCGTCCACCCTAATTGATACCCCTATATTTTTATTACTCTGACATACTCTTTGCAAAAAAATTTATAGACATTTATAAATTTTTCATGGAATTATATGAATTCTAGATCTTTAATTATACCTTATTTTGTAAATATATTTTTAATATATTTATTATCTTTACTATCTTTAGGCTTTGTTTACTTAGTGAGATTAATTATATATAGATAAATAATACTAAGACTATTAAACTAATTTTATAGGATGTTGAATAATGATGCATAAACAAATAAACAATCACATGCTTACTTTGATTGATCAATTTTGTGATTGATACTATGAATAAATGACGAGTTACAATTTTGCCTTTTTTGTATATTATATAATCTTATTTTTAGTTTTTATTTGTAAAATTGAGATTGTGATTTTTATTGAAGAATATAAATTATTATTAATCAACATGTAAATTATTTTATTTGACCAAAATTATTTAGTATAAATATTATTTATTTTTTAAAACAACAATTAAAAAATTGAGTTAAAAAATTTTCCCCCATTAATAAGGATAAAATCTAATGAAATGTATTAATCATATATTAAATTATTAGATTTTTTTTCATTTTTATAATTTTCAAATGGATCTTTCGTATATTTAAATCAAATGAAATTTAGAGGGTGTTTGGCTAAGCTTATTAAAAAAGAGCTTATAAGCCCCTAGAGCTTATAAGCTGTTTTACGAGCTTATAAGCTGTTAGAATTTATTTTAAAAATAAGTTGTTAAAGTGTTTGGGTAAACTTATTTTAAACAACTTAAAGATTTTGATATGTTTGGTATTATAAGATCTTTTTATTGTCAAAATTACCAAAAAGGGTATAATTATATGAAAATAATATTTCGAGTTATACATATACGAAAATAGTTTTAGTATTAAAATATAAAATTGTTTTAATATTTTACTTTGGAAAAATTTATGTGATTTGTAAATTTTTTAAAATAATATTTAATATTTAATGTGTGGAGGATATGATGGAGATTTATGAATATATTCAAAAATATTTTAGAGAGATGGAATATTAAAATAATATCTTTTTGAAAAAAGTATCTCCTCCTTACTTTTTTAAAAACAGCTTATAAGCTGTCAAACAGCTTATTTTGACAGCTTATAAGCTGTTTTTAAAAATTTTTGCCAAACAAAATTTGAGAGCTTAAAAGCTCTAAAACAGCTTATAAGCTGTTGGAAATAGCTTTTAAGCTCTGCCAAACACCCTCTTATTAATATATCTTAAAGTATTTGAAATTTATATCCATGTTATATAATTTTTTAAATGATATTTTCATCGATTATTTTTTTGGAAAATAAATTAAAGATATTAGTGTATTTTTTTTAATTAAAAACATAATGATTATTTATCGCACCATTTATTTGTGATAAATAATCAAAGTTTAAAGTTTAAATTAGGTAACTATGGATGAGCTTTATGAGTTACGGACCCTAAAAAATCAAGTAAACATGTGATTGCATAGGATTATTAATATAATATTATGCTTATCATAGCAAGTAAACACAACCTTACTATATTATAAAACTTCATCCCCACATAGAAATTGATTTGATCCGACTTGCTTATACCAAAATCAAATTACCAATATACCCTAGAAAATTACAGTCTACTTCATATTATCTCCAGGCAAAATGGTCAGAATAAATACACATCATTTCACATAATCACGTTTAACTTCAAATTTGAAATTCAAAATTCAAATTGAAAAAACCGATTAACTTTCTTTTTCATGTCATTTTCTTCCGTAAAAATTATTTGATTTGGTCATTGTTTTAGCACACGCAAATGCGTGTGCATCTTTCTACTAGTAAGTATAATAGTTTACAGAATAAAAAAAATAAAAAAATTTAATTCAAATAATTAATAAAAGAAACAAAATTTTATTTATTTAAAAATTTATTTATGATTTTCGATTTTATTGGCCAACAAAATTTTATTTTTTTAATAATAATTTTATTAAAAACTCGTAATTATAATTTTTTAATTTCAAACTATTGTTAAAAAATAATGAATTATTTTTTTGAAAGTTAAAGATAGTGAATTATTATTATTAATTATTAATATTAGTATCTCTGTTATCTCTTTTATATTTTATTAAGAGTGAGATTTGTTTAAAAACCAAATGATATGTTGGTATGAAATAAAAAATATTATAATGTAATTTTATTCCACCTAAACCTCTCACAAACGCCACTCTCCTCTCAACTTCCATATCCTTCTTAAATTATTTTTGAAATAAATTATCCTTTTTAAAAGAAAACTGTCAACAAGTATTAAAGATCCGCTATGTATCCTCTTATGTAGGGATGGACATTCGGTTAATTCGGTCAAAAATCGAATCGAATTAACCGAAATCAAATTAACCGAATTATTTTTTGGTTAACCGAACTGAACCGAACCGAATTTATATTAAAACCTATTTAACCTAACCGAATTAAAAATCGGTCCAATTTTTTTAAAAAAATTTAAAAATTAAAATTTTATAAAATTAATAATTTAAATATGTTTTTTTATCATTATAAATATATATTAATCTTAAAAAATTAAAATATGAAAAATTAAGTAAAATATTAAATATAAACCCATTAAAAATATATTATAAATTATATATAAGGCATAATAAAAAAAATTAAAATTTAATTATTTATAATTCGGTTAACTTAATTAACCAAATTTTTTTTTAAAAAACCCGAAAACCGAACCGAATTAACCGGTTTAACTGAAATTTTCTAACATAAAAACTGAATTTCCGAATTAACCGAACCGAATTTCCGAATTGATTCGGTTCGGTCGGTTAATTCAATTTAACCGAAATTTTGTTCACCCCTCCCTACTCTTATGCACCCTTTCCAATAAATATTTAAACTGCAACTTTTTACTTCGCATCGACACTGTAAGGAGTCCCAAATACAGATCATGTCTTTGAACGACCGGAATAATCAAGATCGCCTTGATTGTCTCAATGAGCTGTGGATTTGTATTAGGGCTAAATGAAAGTGCAGGTTGATCAAAATTAACACACTGACCCGATGCTCTCTCATATCGGACTAAACATTCTCTCACCCTAGCTCCTTCTTCCGTAGATGCTTTGAAGAATATGAGATTGTCATCTGCAGAAAATAAATGTGATACCGATGGGCATGTGTTCACAATCTTCACCCCTCGTATCAACCCTTGAGCTTCATAGCTGTTAAACAACGAGGTTAAACCATGAGCACACAACAGAAACAAATGCAGATACGATGACAGTTGATTCTCTTGGCGAAGACCACGACCTGACCTAAGTGATCCAAATACTTCCCCATTAATTCGGAAAGAATAATTCATTGATGTCGCACTGTTCATTATTCTCGTCATCAAACTCTCCGCAAAACCCAGACGTCCCATTAGGGTAGACGAAAAATCCCACTCGACCTGATCATACGCCTTGCTCATATCGAGTTTCAGTGCTGCATAATCAGTTCTCCGAACTATTTTGCTCCTCAAATAAGCAAAGATTTTATTTATATATATTTCCATATTTTTCTCAACTAATATGATAAATTGATAAATAAATTTTAAATTTATTTTTATATTATTTTAGAAATGAAAAAAATAATAATTTTAAATATTATTGAAAAAATAATATTTATACATAACATATAATACTGAATATATTATATGATTTTATACACATGCAACGCGTGAGTGCGATTATACTAGTTTATATTAAAAATAATAATTTTGACATAATAATAAATATCTTGTAAGACGGTTTTATCAATTTATATTTACGAGACGAATCAATCTGACGCATATTTACAACGAAAAGTAATATTTTTGACTAAAAATTAAATAGCGTTTTCAATTATCATATGAAATAGGAGTTTCGTCTTACAAAATTGACAACCGTCATTTGTTGATGGTTGATCGATTAGTAGATATGGCTCACAACATTATATAGTTTTTGTATACTAAAAAACATACAAATATTTAAAAAATTAAAATTTAATAACATAATAATTATTTGTTTAAGCCATTTAAAAATATTTCATAATCTTGTAATACAAATTTGATTTTATATTTGTTTAAGATCTGATGATGATAATTTTGGAATTTTAGATCAAACTCTGCACCCAATCCCAGCCGTCCAATGTCTAGGGTTTTCCAGGTACATGGATTAACCTCCAAGCTTTAAAAGTTTTCATGCTCCCACTACACCGCTGTTCGTAAATTTTCAGCGCCGAATCTAGGGTTGTTCTTGTCTGGGCCCCTCTCCCTCTCCCTTCTCTTTGCCAAGGTACGATCTTTATGTCACCAATTTACTCCCAGGTTTATGGAAATCAATCTTTTTTAACTGATTTTGTGTCAAGTTCTGAGAATTTGGTATCTTTTTTTTTCGTTATTTTTTCTCTGGGTTTAGAAATGTCTTTGTGTTCATTTGTTATTAATCTGCTTGATGACTTGTTGTGGAACGTGCTTTTATTTGTACATCTTGCAATATCGTGCGTTCATGTTTTGCATTAGGTTTTGAGCTGTGGCAAATGGTTGTCCATCGATGATTTTTATAATCTCGGCGATGATAATATTTTTCTTTAAAAAAAACGTGTTTAGGAACCGTTCAATCGATCGAATTGTTTACTGGAATAACATTTATGCAGTATCTTTTCTGTTGACATGTCGCCAGAACCATGCTTTGAGAAATTTACTTAAAATTTCTGAATTGCATGTATGCATCTATCTTAACTAAAAAAAAGGTCAGAATTCTTGGGGAGTAATCCAATTTTTGTTCTAGAAACTCAGAAATAGTGGGAGGCCCTGCATTTTTCCTCACATAAATGAATCGACTTTTATAACTCCTTACCCCCTTAGCAATCTATTTTTATGATTATTCGTTCCCCTGTTCCCAGGGTTTAGAAGTTCCTCCTTTAATATATAGAACTAACAGTTGCTTACATACCTTTATTTTAGCATAAAAGGTCTTTCAAGATGTTCACTGCCGCACAAAAGATTCACAAGGACAAAAATGCTGAGCCCACTGAGTTTGAGGAGAATGTTGCCCAGGTCCGTACTCTTGCTTTATGTTTTGGTTTCCTTATTGTAGACACGCATCATCATGATATCCGTTTTGTTGACATGTATACAGGCTCTTTTTGATTTGGAAAACACAAACCAAGAGATTAAGAGTGACTTGAAAGATCTTTACATCAACTCTGCCTCGTAGGTTCTACTTGGCTGTGTATTTGCGTTGCTTTGTGCTACTCCTGAGCATTGGCCCCACTCTTTTGCGAAGTTTGTTATAATCCCATTCGTTAACATATTACAGGCAGATTGATGTTTCTGGAGGCAAGAAGGCGGTAGCTATTCATGTTCCTTTTAGATTGAGGAAATCTTTCCGCAAAATTCAACCCAGACTAGTGAGAGAACTTGAGAAGAAATTTAGCGGAAAGGTAAGATTGATATAAATAAACTGTTTGCTGCATTATCCAACATAAGTTTACTCTCTAGTTCAATTAGTTTTATTTTGTTCAGAAAAAAAGGTTCTGCAGAAGTTTTGTTATGCTGGGAGATTCAAATTATAAAATGCATCATTTTTCTAATTTCTCTTGTCAATTTTTAGTTTTTAATAATATTATAGTTTCTTTGTCAAAGTATAAATGCATTATTTGTCTTGCCAGTACTATAGCTTTAAATAATATTGAAGTTTCTAATTATCTAAAACGCAAAAACTATTTCTGATTGAAACGATGCAATATTCATATGACAACATATGTTTGCATTCAGCCACTTTTGCATTTAGCCACTTGACTATTCTCACTTTCTCAGGAAGTTGTCCTTATAGCTACGCGAAGGATTTCGCGCCCACCTAAGAAGGGTTCTGCAGTTCAAAGGCCACGTACCCGCACTCTAACTAGTGTGCACGAAGCCCTTCTTGAGGACATAGTTTATCCTGCCGAGATTGTTGGTAAGCGCACAAGATACAGGCTTGATGGTTCTAAGATAATGAAGGTGATTGATTTTTTTTTTTCATTCTTTATTTCTTTTTTCAAATTTTTCGCGGTATTCTGGTTGATGATGTATTTTTATCTTTCTGCTAACTACAGGTCTTCTTGGATCCTAAAGCCAAGAATGATACCGAGAATAAGCTAGAGACTTTTGCTGGAGTCTACAGGAAGCTCTCAGGGAAAGATGTTGTCTTTGAATTTCCAATAACAGAGGCTTGAAAACCTGCTGTTTTCTTATTTTTGCTTACCCTGGCATTTTTGCAGAACCGAGTTTAGAACAACTATTTTTCAATCAGTTACAAAAGGTCCTATGGAAATCCAATTGGTTGCGTTAATCAGATAATTTCTGTGCCATCTTGGTGATGTTTAAAGCTACTACTTTATTTTCGTTCACTGATCGAGTACAAATTGATTGCAAATCTCAACTTAAATGTCTTCATGTTTCTAGAGTAGAGTTGTCATCACGGGCATCCGGGCATTTTAATTACTGGCCTCTTATTATCAAAATTATTGAACCGCGTGCTGCAACTTGTTATGGAACTAGATCTTTTCAATTATTTCTGAGCTCAAACTTCTATATTATCTGTTAAATTGAGAAGATAATTGATTGACCAGCTATAATTTGGTGTATTTAGGATTTGTATGTGATAATTATTGGTGGATGGCTAATTTATTTATTCATTTTATGCATTTATAATAAATATATTCGTTTCAAGTCTTATTTACTGATCATGATTTGTAATTTTCAGTCAATCAAATTAAAATCGATTTCAACCCTACAACTTTCTCGTCATCTTTTCCAGAACAAAAACAGTGTTCTGTTTTAGAAGTCTTTTCTTGTTCCCTTCGATCTTTTAAGCGGTGGATGAGATCCCAGCATATGGATAATATTCAAATCATGCATTCAATGATTTTTATTTTTACACATAGGCGTAATTAATTATATATTGTTGACGTGACAAATCATGAGACATTAGATCTATCATTGGGGTAATACCTATATAGTAGGTTGAAATCTACCCTTCTAAACTCCCCCCGTTTTTTTGTCTTCGGATAAATCAAATCAATAATTCTTCGACATTTGCCATTTTGTGTTAACTGTTCATCTCTAGTTTTCCCTGTTTTTGAAAAAAATTTCGTTCTATTTTCCCCCTAAACTCAAGACAACTTTTTCTCCTCATACGGCCTTCAAATGCTTCTCGTTTTCCCTTTATTTTATTTTTTAAAAAAAAATGAAAAAATGGTATGGAGCATTTAATTTGACTTAGAAATGGGGTAGGTGTGTTGTATGTAACTTTTTTCATTTCGAAACATGATTTGATCCTAGCTTAATAGTGTATGCAATCTAATGTGTACTACTCAATTCTGATTCTGCTATGCTATAATTTAGTTCAATGAGTCTTTGGTTCGTGACCAACTCGAATATTCATGAATCTAGAGATGGATATGAAATTTTTTGAAAGATCTGCCCCTTGTCGACTCGTTTGGATACGTAGATTAAACAATCTCAGATCAAATTTTCAGAAGTGATCTTAGGTGTCTTGTGAACTGCATGAAACCAAATTGGAGGATCTGACCCATACAAAGTCGATCATACTTGTTTCAAAGAGTTTATTTTACATTAAAATGTAGTATGTAGTAGAAAACCATGGCTCTCTCACGCGTAGTAATACATTTCTATATGTATATACCCGTGTACAACTATGGTTAGTATACTAAGATTGGATGTAGCAGAAGAGATACCTAAAGTCCCTACTTTGAAGCAGCAAACTTTGATGGCTCGAAAAACTGGCTGTTTACTCCTGCCCGATACAGATTCATACCAGAATCAGATGCAGCAGTGATCTCTGTGTTTGCGGGTACAAACAACACATCACCTTCAGTAATACACTCTTCAGATGATGCTGTACACAACGTTCCGGCACCGGCCATCACCACATAAATTGAAGGGCCAGGAACTTCAGAGAAAACTGTTGATGTTTCTTTTGGGAGAACGCAGTGATCCACCTCGAATTCATCAAACGGTGGGATGTATTTCCTTGTAAAAGGATTAGAAACAACCCCAGATAGGATTTCTGGAAAACCCTGCAAGAAAAGCGAGGTTACTTGAATTTGTATGAGCTATTTGTACCACATAAATTCCGCGGTACAAGTAGTACAAGATAAATCAGGAGACAAAAAGAGTCGAACAGTAATAGCGTATTTACCTGGTTGTATGTGCACATGGAACAGAGAGTTTGGACATCGCAGTAATAGCGTATTTACCTGGTTGTATGTGAGCATGGAACAGAGAGTTTGGACATCCCGGTGCTTTGGAGTAAGACCAGCGCGGACGACGTTGTCAGACGTTGCCATGCACTCGACACATTCACCATATATATAGGCATGAGGTTCGTTGGCCCCCAGGTATAGGGCTTCACCTGGATTAAGTCTCACATAATTTAACAAGAAGGCTGCTAAGACACCAATATCTTCTGGATATTGCTTCTCAAGCTTTAAAACCAATTGCTCCTTATCTGTTAGCTCAGCCACCTATGAGAAATGCTGGTGAAAACGATTTCTAAGACAAAAACTATTGTCAAATGAAGCGAATATGTAATTTCTAGGCAAAATTGCGACTGTGTTACCACATTGCATGCTTCTCCAGAGAACTAAATACCCCAAAAGTGGGAAAATTTGGAGAGGTGCAAGAGATATTTCCAAATCATTATCTTTAAAAAGATTCAAAGCAAGGTACTAGCCACAGGCTGGTTCCGGAATCAAGGATGGATAACAGATCAACTGAATAAGTGGACTCAAAACAAACAAAAGCATTGTGAAAAATAACATAAAATTGAGTTAGAAACATCGAAAATGAGATTTCATAATACCTCACGCTTTCTGCTAAGTCGACTTATCAACTTGGAGATAACATCAGATATCGTGGCCTTGTTAACCAACATGAGCTCGGTAAATAAGTTTCGCAAGACCTCTTTTGATTTCTTCTCATCATCTTGTTTACTTACATGTAACACTTGATCTGCGCATGCACTCCCAATCACCTCAACAATCTCAGGGACGTTGTGAAGGACACGCTCAAGTTCCTAATCACAGGAGCAAATCATCCATATAAAAAAATAGAATCCTTCAAATCTGACGGTATGTCCGAACCTATATGCTTGAACGAATGAATCATCGCAACTAAAAAAGTTATTTGTCTGAAATGTCCTAAAAGATTCAATAACTTCGAGACCAACATGAAGATGATCGATCATCCTAACCTATGTAACTCAAAACTTCATCCACGAAATCTAAAGCTAAACTGCAGGATGAAATACATCCACAGTTTTTATATATACCAATCAACCATGTAGAAGTTTTCAATAATAAAACTACACAGATCAATTACAGAGTACTTGCACTCTATTCGGACACATGTTGGAAACAGTACTAACCGGTTTTCAGTTCTACGCGGAAAAATCAAGAAATCCGAGTTAACCATACAACAACCCAAGGACTAACAAGTTGAGAACATTACACTACCTCAATCCCAACAAACCCACACAAAGCCTCGAACTGAGTAACCGCCAAAGCCATCTCAGGCTTGTGATTGTCATCTTTGTACACGCCTGGCTCTTGCTTATGCAGGATTGCAGCCAAATCCTTGTCTGGATGAGCCTGTATCGACAGTGCTTTCGCAACAGAAAGTACCTAAAAACATGGACAAAATCCTTCAAAACATCACTTAATTTAGCAAACACAACACAAGCAAGAATCTTCGACTTCTCATCGAGTATATCGACTTAAAATTCTATCTGATTTCAAAACCATCACAACTTGTTGAGCAATGTTTGGTCGACGATTTCCCTCCAAAAACAGGAACTTCATACCCCTCAATTTATTAATATCTCTGGCCATTCGTTTAAAACGGATACAAAGAAATCAGAAAATACAACTGAATTTCGATAGGTACACAGAGCGATAGAAAATCCTCGATTACCTTGAAGAGAAAAGGGAGATTGGGACCCCATTTTTTCAACACTCCATCTCCAAGCACAGCAGGGTTCCGCTCAATCCACTCCTTCAAACTCACCAAGTCACCGGAACCACCGTTACCCACCGGCACTACGACGTAAGAAGGGCCGGAGTCGTGGCTCCCCATCCAGAACTCGGCGTAGGGATCATCGTCCCGGATCACTTCTCCACTATTCTTCGCGTGCAACCACGCCACACTGGATTCTTTCCCAAGTTTTCCCCAATCATAGTCCTTGACACAGCACTTGAGCCTGACGATCCCAGGATTCTCAGCCCCCATGGAAATGAAAAGAAAGCAAGATTTTTACTCACAGAAAGGAAATGGGAATCTGGGGAAATGGCAAGGAAGAAAGGCGATAGAGTCCATTGGTGGAAAAGTTGGAGTCTGGTTTTTGAAGAAATAATCGAGAGGGAATAGTACAGAGAGAGACAGTTGACGCCTCAAGAATTTCGTTAAACGTTAAATTCTAGAAACTTTAAACCGAACAAAATCAAGATTTATTAATTTTATATTTTTTTACCAAAAATTTATGTAATTTATCGGTGTAATTTTATTTTAAAAATATTTACTTACTACTTTTTTACTCAATCCGTCCGAAAGTAAGAAAATCACTCGAAAAATAAATTTTTTTTAACAAACTTTCTGTTTTATTCTTATTTAATAAATTAAATTGTAATTAGCTAATATATGTATGAAAAAAATTAAAGACACTTGTAAGGAAAACTACAAATTTCTAATTTTGGTATTAAATTCCTATATCAAAACATGAGAAAATACAATAATTTAATGTTGTGCACATCCCTCTATATAAAATCGTTCATTTTAAAAAAAATATTCTATAACTTAAATTCAAGCATATTTACTTCATTAATTAGATATTTTATGCTCTATTTGTAACAATATATGATTTTAAAAGATAGTTGATTTTATACTTTTAAGTTTTTATTTTATTGGGTGTTAGGAGATATAGTCATATAGATAGTACGTGGCAAAGGTAGAATGAATTTTTATATGGCACACTATCTTTTACTTTTATAAGTCTGCGTCGAACCTACTAATTTAGGTGCCATAAAGTCGCTATTAACTTTGAATTTGTTTTTATCGAAGATAAATAGGTAGATATGGGCCATATGGCCTCTCTACTATATAGTTTTTTTATTTTTTTAAAAATGAAGATCAAAAGTCAAAATTTGAAAATTTTAAAATAATGTTGAGAGGAAGAAACGTGTTTTTGACACTAAGGGTTGGTTGATTGAGTTGCAAAATTATGTACACACCTATATATTTATACCTACACAAATATAAGAGAATATGCATGTAAGTTGGGACAATTCCAGAGGTTGATTTCGAATAATTGGAAGTTGTTTTCGGGAATATGTGAAATATAAAGCAAAAGCGTGTTTTAAGAGGCACCCGATCCTTCTTCTTTTTGTCGACCAACGGAGAGATGTGTGAAAATGACTAAAAGTTAGGGAGAAAAATAATAAATGGAAAATCACAGGCAATTTTAGAAATAATATATTTAAGAATTTCATATGCTCTAAGGCTAAGCGCTTTAAAACACATAAAAATTATTCTACTTTCGATGAACTAGTAGCTGTTAAAAGATAATTAACTTGGACCTAATTATAAGAATAAAAAATGTCACCTTGGTTTTGCCACTAATTATAAGATCAAATCTTTATCTTTTACCAAATTTTATAACTGATTTTAACAATTAAATTCTATTATTTTAAATTACACGACACAGACATAACATTTCGATGGCTCTTGACTCTTTCACCAATTATATATTACTTTCCAACCATCTTCATTAGCAAAATATTGACTTGTGCATTGAAGTTCTGTTATGCTCGAAGATAACATGGTCGAATTTTTCAATATTTTATGTTTAAATTGTGTTCCTTGTCACCCGTGAAGTTTTATCTTCTTAAAGTTATAAATCTTTTCTTTTTTCAAGAGGATGGCTATCCTATCCTATCTTTCTATTCCCTATTTTTATTTTTACTTTATTATTATTCTTACCATCAACCTTAGAGAATATAGAATGTTTGTTAAGTATTCACTTAATTTTTATCTAATAAGCCCAAGGAAATATATGCAGTATTATTAGGTTTTTTAGGCTTTCATGAGTTGATCGACTCAAGAGCCATAAAATGTCTTTTTTTTTATTATAATTATTAATTTTTTTTCGAGAATTCCTAAATGAAATTTTTGTTTGAGAAATTTCATTATATTTATGTCTTTTTTCTAGATTATTTATGACATTTTATAAATTGGTTAACTCTGTTGTCAGTTTGGCTAGTTTGACTTATAATATAACTATTAAACCATAAAAGTAAAACATGCTTATCTGTTTATGAATTAGAATACTATAAAGACATTCTACTTGTTTATTATTCAAGAAAAAATAAAATTGGTTAAAACTAAAACCCTATATCAGATCGTGTTACGGTGGTTGCCATCTTAGAACATCTCCGATGATGGGCTAAAATGACATTTTAGCACACTCAAAAGTTGCTCCAAAGCGCTAAAATGCCTGGTGCCCCCAATTTCCCTGCACCAAATTTGGCACAGGGAAGTAGGGAACCTTGCATCAAACTTGGCACAGGGACGGCGTTTCCATAAATTTTTAAATTTCTTAAAAATTTTATTTATTTGTAAGAATTATAAATAATTAATAGATATTTGGTATAATTTAATAATACATAATTATGTGATTTAAATGAATTTTATAAATTGAAATTTTTTAATTAAGTAACGTAACAATTAAATATGTCACATATAAAAATAACTATACTTACATTATTAACTTTATACATGTGTATTGAATTAATGATAAGAAGTAATTTAAGCGAAATATGAAATAATACTTCAAGAATATTCCGAAAAATATTCTTTGTAATGTAAGATTTGAAATAGATGGGTCGCATATAGATATTGCATAATGTGTTTGATGTTGAAATTGCATTGGTTTAGTGTAGAATTTGTACTAAATATAATTTTGGGTTGGAGAATATGAACTTAGCAAAGTTGCACCAAAAATAATGGAAAGTAAAAAGGCAGTAATTTGACTAATAAAACCTTCGTATAAACTTAAATAATTTGAAAATGTTCGCCCAAAAGCATTCTAGCTTCACTCATTCTTCGCCAAATAAACCAAATGAAAATGAGTTTAATTTGAATAACATGGAAGATTAGATTAAACTAAAGTCCAATACAGAGTTAATAGTCGTAATTCGGATTAATCTCATGAATTTATTTTTTTGAGTTGGAAAAAGATATTGTTACAATTGAATCTCAAATCCGAGACACTGATCACTTGATGTCAGATAAGCTATAAATCCTCAACAATATAATCTCATGATTTTCGAACAACTACAGTTGTTCGCTTAAAAAGTTCCTGCACACATGCATTTTTTTTTTCAAAAAAAAGGTGCAAGTTTTATCAACGAAAATTTTAATACGATCTATATATTCAAAATTCTCAAGTTTTATCAGTAAATTTTTTAATGCTCCTGAATTCAATGAATCATCCCAATAAAATGTCTGAAATTCCCGACTTTCCCATTATTATCTTATAAATGTGATTTTTTTTTCTACTTCTATTTTCCCTTTTTTCTGGAAAAAAATTGATACTAGTCCTTTTCAGGAAACTAGCTAGTTGAAGTCCTTTATTCTTTCTTCGATTTGGAGGAACGTGTAGTGCGTTTATCGATCTTTGTCCAACCCATATCCTCTAAATATTACCAAATACTTCATTTTCTATTTTATTTTTTTAAAACATATATATTTATATAATAAAAAAATTACATAATATGTTTTTCAACTATATTAATTGGATATGGTTAAAATTAAAATCGTGTAATATATTAATAATTATGTATTATAATGTTAAACATATTAATTTTGTGTGTTTCTAATTACTTTGTTCATAATTTCCATTTAATGTTATTTAAAAATAATAAAATTACAATTAATTTATTGAAAAATTATAAAAAAAACAAATAAAATTTAATTAAACTAAAAAAATTAAACACTGAAATTAATTTTAAAAATAAAATGGGAGAACACTCAAAATAATAAAAATTAGACCAATTTACCAAGTAATATTTAATATAAAAACTGAAAATAATTTAAAATAGGGACTAAAAAATAAATTCATTATTTTTAAGGTCTAAAAAATAATTTTGGAGGATGACATTTTCATAAATATGTCATCCTCCAAATCCATCCTCTATTTGAACAGTGATCCTCCAAATATGGAGGATCACTGTATCATCCTCCAAAATGGAGGATGCAAATAGAGGATGGTTGGAGGCCAAACCATCCTCCATTTTGGAAGAATCCTCCAAAATGGAGGATGGTTGAAGATGCTCTAAATAGATTCTGATGTGTGAATTTTTTGGAGTATAAACTAAAATATCGTTATTTTGTTGGTAATTTATAATCGAGATGGTTTTTAAATTTTCGTAGTACCAACTACCCATATGAATTAGAAACAGAAATATAAAAAAGTTTTATAATGGATTATAGAACGAGGATTATATATTAGTCAATACATGTGAAACATCCTAGAACTCCTATTGAATATATATATATTTTTTAACTCTCTAATAATAAAATAATAAATATAAATATATATATGCCCATACATATATATATATCATACTTAAAAATAATTTTCCTTAAGTTAATATACATAAACACAATAAGTACAATAAAAGTACACGCATGCAATTAAATACTTAAAATTAATTACTAAATAATAATTTATAAGAATGTCATAATAAAATTTCTAAATAATATTTCTTTCACAAAAATTTCAGGAAAACTTATAAAATAAATACTTAAATCTAAAATTCATGCATATACTGAAAATCTATAATAATAAAACATATGCAGAAATAAATGTTTTAGTCTCAACATAAAATTTATCTTAGAGCAATGGTCACGGGTTCTAGCCGCCTGGATACTCATACGCCCTCGCCGCCAGTCGAAAACACATTAACTTCATTAACATTCTGCTCACCTGCACCATTTAAATCTAGTGAGCCTAGGGGCTCAGCACGTTCTATCCTTACATAACAAAATGAAACCACATACAAGCACACATCATATAAAATACGTGAATATAAATATACGTGCATGATCTTAAAATTATATGCATATAAACATGAAATAAAAATAATTATACTGATTTATCATAATGCTAAACATATATCATCATACTTAATAAATCTCATAAAATAACTTATCATGATTTCTTAATTCTCAATAGGTCGTATCCATGTCGGTGGCATCATACTAAGCGATTGATCAATCTATAAACCAACGTATGTGGCGGTGGGATCTCCACCTCTTATGCCACTTCACCAGCCCTCTCAGCCGGATCCATAAGCTCATCATAACATAAACATTATTAGGAAGGTCACCGGACCCAGGTATCCCGGCCTCCAACCACATCACTTTCCACCTTCACTTCAACTTCCATAAAAATATTATTTTTTCCTAACATGCAATTAAACTTATCATAAAAATTCTTAATGATGCATGAACTTAAAAATTCTCATTATTCCTTTACTTCATGAAAATTTGCCCGTAAATATATATTTAATTTATTTTATTAAAAATCTTACTTATATAACTAATAAAATACATGCATGAATTAAATATATATTTACGGACCTTTTATTTTCCAAGGACTTGTTCGAGCTGCTGACCACTAGACTTAAACTCAAAAATTCCTAGACTGACTCAAAAACCCAAAAGCCCAACCTGACCTGGCCCATTAAGTTTCATGGCCCCCCAGGCCCATGGAAAACTAATGGGCTCACTAAAATATTAATTAATTCCATTTAAATTAATTAACTCAAAATTAATCAAATAAATTATTAACTAGTCCATTAACCTAAAAATTTGATCGTTAAATTACTAAACCCGACACAACTTGACCCAATAATTCTCATGGATCACACGGACCATGACAAATTAGTGGGCTCACTTCATTAATTATTTAAGCCCATTAAACTAGTCCAATTAAATTAATTAATCAAGCCCAAACCCAATAATTAATAACTTAAACTCTTAGTTAATTAACAATAAAAATAAACCCGAGTCCAATTAATATTATCTAGACCCGGACCAAAATAATTTGACCCATTAAATTTTAGACCCGACCCGGACCAAAAAACCCGAGCCCGGCCCGCTTAAACTCAAGACAAGCTTCTAGCCCCTCTTTTCTTAACCCTCACGGCAGCACCCCTTTTTCCCCTTGCTACAGCCCAGCTCCGGCCACCCTGGCCGGAGCTCCGCCGGTAGGAACACCCCAGGGTCCTGCCGGTTCCAACAGACCAGCCCTGGCCCAGCCCCATGCCTTGCATGGTGCAACCGACCCCCTCTCCTTTCTCCCTTGCTGCGCAGTCTGCGTAGTCCCCAAGCCATGGACTTTCTGACCATCTCCGGCCACTACCGGCCGGAGCTCCGACACCTGGACCACCCCAAGGTCCAGATGCATCCCTCGACACAGGCCTGGCCCGAGCCAAGCCCTGCATGGCTCGGCCAAAGGCCCCAAACCCGACAGAAAATTCTGCACGCCTAGCTGCTGTCATGGCTCATTCCCGCATGGTTCCTGCCCTGAACCACCGAGCCAAAACCGACCCTATGGACCTTAGTTAGGACCCCAAACCAGTGGGTAGCAAGCTCGAACCCAGCCTAGACCAGAAACTCATCATCAACCATGCCATGTGAATGAAAACGTGAGAATCATGATGAACAACAAACAAAACCGAAAACACATGCTAAACCCAGATCATTCATACTTAAAAACATTGTAATGTGATCTAAATGGTGTTCAAGAATGGAATCAAACGTGCCTTGAGAATTATTTAGACGAAACGCTGTAAACGACGCGTATCGGGCTCGCCGGGACGAACAAATCTTCTAAATAACCCAAAAACTTTTAACGCTCGGCTATGGGGCTAAGAAATATCTGATGGAACAATGAAGATGGTGGAGAAGAGGGTGATGGAGGCGACTAGGGGATACGATCGTAGGTTTGGGAGGGATTTTGGGTAGATACTTAGGATAAACTAGGTTAATTAGTTAATAAATAATTAGGATAGATAAATACTATAATTTAAACTTAAAATAAATACATGATAATTTGCTAAAAACTTAATAATCTCGAAATAATAAAATACGAGATTTTTAAAGGTTAATAAAAGTAATTAAAATAACTTATTTTGGGTAAAAACTAGCACATAAATAAATATATATATAAATACCATAATTTTTTTCAAATTATACCTTAAAATAATATTTTAAGGCTCTTAAAAATCTCATAAAATATTTTGGGTGAAAACAACATCTCGTCCGTCCACGGTCCCGCCTACGCGATCATAAAATAAACTTTCTCAAATAAATTCATAAATCACATCATACAGATTTAAATGCCGAAATAATATTTAAAACATGCAAATAAATCAATTAATTTAAATAATCACTCATAAAACAATTTAACATATTTTTACATTATTATAAAATTATAAAATTCCCTAGTTATGCATGCGAATTTACGTGACGAATTTCTGGGCATTACAACATGAGTCCACATTTCCCAAAAAAAAATAAAAAATGACTCGAGTGTTCAAAATTCAGTAATTTTTATGAGAGAACTTTTAAATAATTAGAGTATTTTAGTGTTAATAATTTCTTAAAGATCACAAATTAAGAGTTTATATCTTACAAATATTATATTATAGCTTTAAAAAAGCACTCTTAGAATAAAGCAATAAATGAAGAGAAAAAACGAAGGTGGTTGGGTCTTATTAGTGGTCAACGAACTGTGTGTTCATTCCTTTATTTTAGACCGTTCAACTATTCCCATTAATATTACTTGATTCAAATAAATAATTTTGGGTATTAATTTTTCTTTAAATATTTTTGGAAAATAAATATTGTTACGCCTTAAACGCATACAAATCTCATGTTATGAGATTAATGTTTTTAATGCATTAACAAGTCTCATAATATTATGTTTTGATGATTACAAAACTCGGTTAATTGTTACTAACCATTTAAAGTGAGATTTTACAGATTAGATTTATTTAAAAATAAATTATTGAAAGTTATTTTGAAGCTATACATGTATTTATAAAGTCTTGTATTGCTCATTGAATGGATGGAACATTGTTAAGAGATATGAAGAAAAAGACAAGAAGAAGCCAAAGTATGAAGCAACAACTTCCGAAAATTACTGGAAATTTTTTATGACTCCAAATAGGATCTCGACCGTTCATAATCTAGATAAAGAAGTGTTACAAGTACTTTCAAAATTTTAGAGCAATCCAACGGCTAGAATGAGAGATATGAATTTTTTCATATATGCTTCACAGTACCCACTTCTGCAAGGAACAAAACCATGAAGATTCGACTTCAGAAAATAACTGGGAATGTTTGAGAAAATCAAATCAAATCTTCACCGATCAGATTTTGTATTATTATGTTATAAAGCTTCTGTCCAAATTTCAGATCAATCCAACGGATGGATTAAGAGATATGAATTTTTAAAATTTGTTGCACAGAACAGGTTCGAAAACATGATGAAGTGACTTCAGAAAATTACTGGAAATTTTTGACTCGTTCAAATCAAATCTTGACCGTTCAAAATGAATATCTGGATGTTTTAAAGCTTCAGTTCAAATTTCAGATCAATCCAACGGTTAGATTGAAAGATATGATTTTTCCACAAAATCCGCTCAGTGCTGGGAAAAAGATGGCAGCGGCGCCGAACACTTTTTTGTCTCTCCTTGACTTCTT
Organism: Henckelia pumila; assembly: GCF_033568475.1. NCBI lineage: Eukaryota > Viridiplantae > Streptophyta > Magnoliopsida > Lamiales > Gesneriaceae > Henckelia > Henckelia pumila. The sequence goes on along the minus strand of NC_133123.1, from coordinate 33,419,448 downwards.
AACACACGCTCCAAGCACTCAAATCAGATTCAAATCTTTGCCAACTATAAATAGAGGCCATCCAAGTTCATTTGGAGACATCCCAACTCATCTCTTCTCTCCTTTGCAAGCAATTTCTCACTATCAAAGTGTTTGTGTGATATATTTGAGAGTGTTTGTAAAAATAGTTTGTGAGTTGATTGTGCTATTGTTGTAAACACTTGAGTGTGAAGCCAAGTATGTTGTGCTATCGTTGTAAGCACTTGAGTGTGAAGCCAAGTGTTGTGTTGAGGCTATCCTTGGAGCCCTTAAGGCCAAGAGTGTTGAGTTGTATCGGCGCGGTGATCGTGTCAAGTTGTAAGGCTATCCTTGGAGCCATCAAGACCAAGACGTTCGAAGTGCTAGTGGATCCTTGGTTAATCGACTTAACCAAGAAGGGGAGACGTAGACGATTTATCGTCGAACTTCCATAAACATCTCTTATCCCTTTTACTGCTTTATTTACATTACGCATTTATTTACCGCATTTATTATTTGATTGCTTAAGTCTTCCGCTTGCATACTTGCATAATCGCTTTAAATTGCTAAAGTTGCCAATAGAACCTAAATCCCCCCATTAGGTTCTAACAAATATAATATGCATGTTTTCTGCTCACAATACAATATAAATGTGTGTGTGTGTGTGTATATATATATATATATATATATATATATATATTCTATATATTTTTCTAAATTATTTTCACAATCAATTTTCTAGAGTACCCGTGTGAAGAAATATCCTTTCCGCATGCAATTACACCTCAACGAAGAAACCGATCGATGGATCATACGCTACTGATAAATGTTAGCCAAAAAAAAAAAAGAAGAAGAAAGGCAAATTAAATGAGAATGAATTAGCACATGGACCAAGCAATTTAATGATGAAAATAATTATTGTTGGAAGACAAAAGGCATTTTAATTAGATATATACAATGCATGGGTTTGTAGTTGGCAGATCATGTTATCAAGTTGTGAGTACTAATATATATAATAATATAAATCTGAAATTTATCAATTAATATAACGTATAAGCCAGACGTATTAATTTCGTAAATCATCATCAAATTAATTTGAACTCATCAAGTTCGTTTTTGCAAAGCATCCACTCAAATGATTCGCCAACTCATCTAAAAAATAATATATTTCTCTTTCAAAAGACTATTCTTGGCACTTTCAATTTCCGATTTTTTTTTTTTTTTTGTTTCCATGAAAGAAACAAGAAGATGTCATATTCTTCACACCTATATGATTTATGCTCCAATTTGTGCCACCTTCATTTCATTTAATGTATACAATTTATTCATAAAATAAAATAAAGTAGATTTATAACAAAAACGGGAGTGGAAGCTAATATATTAATAGGTTAATTTCATACACAGTTACTATAAAATCCCAATATGGTTTAAAACCTCTCGCAACTCATAATTCCTCGTACTTTCAAAATTTGAGAATACATCCCCTCAAAACAACTTGCAAAGGTGCCTGTACTCAAGTCTCAAGACTGGAAAACATTGGGAAGTGTGTGTTCAAAATTTAAAAATATGAACAATTGTTAATAGATCATTTTTTATAGGAAAAATTAATTTTTTGTTTCCGTATGTTTGTCATTTTGCGATTTCGATCCTCTATATTTTCATATTTTAGTTTTAGTCCGCTATCTTTATTTTTTGGCAATTTAGTCCTTTTTCCGATGTGGCGCTGATGTGGCACAAATTCAGTGCTGATGTGGAGTTGACGTGTACAGTACCACGTAAACATTTTTCGAAAAAAAAGACTGAAATTGCCAAAAATCATAACATGCAGGATTAAAACTGAAATATGAAAACATAGATGACTGAAATTGCAAAATGACAAACATATATGACCAAAATTGCAGTTATCTCTTTTTTTATATATTAAAAGTTTTCAGGAATCAGAATTTCACAAGATTAATGTTTTCAATTAAACTTTTACTAATTCGTTATGTGATTTTCAAGCTTTTCTTAAAGAATTCATCCACTTCTTTCCATAATGCTCATCTCTTGGTTATTAAGATCAGAAGTGTCAAAATGAGTTAGTTCTGTTGGATTGGTCCGTTCCGTCATATAAAAAATAAGTGGGTTGGGTCGTAAATTTCTCAACCCACTAAATGATAGATCGACCTGTTTCGTCTCGTCTAATGGTGTGTTGCAATGAGTTATGTATCTGCTTGCCCCAATCCGCCAAAATACTATGTATGCACGTTGGGTTAGAGGTTATGAGCCGACGTACTCCGCTAATCCTTTTTAACACCTCTAATCAAGATGCTAGCTAGTGCAAAATTATACTGAATATATACAAGACTGAATGACCAATTTAACTTAGATATATGGGTCCATTATTTTCCATGACATATACTCATGATGCGGAAATCAACTTCAGGCTATTCTATTAGATATGACATTATGAAATTATACTTGTGCCAGCGAGTAATCGAGATTGTGCATCAGTGTTTTCACAGGAAAAGAACATTTTCCTTAAATAGTCCCTTCTTCCAAGAATCCATATTCAAGACTTGCATGCAAACCAGTCCTGTTCGACGGTTGGAATTTCAATTTCCAGTCTTTCCATTTCCCACCCTTAATTATCATCATTATTATATGTTAGGTTTTGAATCTTTAATGCTCTAATTTCTTATTTCATTATATTATGATCTGAAAAAGCTAGCACAAATAACACAACCCTTGGTTCTGACATAATATATATAAATATATATATATGTATATATGGTGATACAATGCAATATTATGATCATCTCCAGGATCTTGCCAAGAATTTGAAAAATCTTTTCAGGGCCATGGCGGTCGCAGTTTTCCCCGACAGCTGCGGCGGCGGCGTAAAGAGTCCACGGATCTCATTCTCGCATGATCTTCCGCGAACAGATCACGTAGTACTCGTCGAACAACACGTCGTGTCTGGTCCTCCTTCCTCCAGCGATGATTTCCATTTTTGTGCTTATCGTGCAAGCCTCGATCAAGAATCCTCCTCCGCCGACGAGCTTTTCTCCGGCGGAAGAATCCTGCCCACTGACATCAAGAAAAGACTACTATCCACGTCAAGAACATCCCATGCGCCGCCACCGCCACCACCTCCTCCAATTCCACCGCCGCTTCAACTTACTCCACCTCTTCAGTACTGTCTCGAAACTGCCCAAAGCAAGAACCTTTCCGCAAAAGCATCGAGTCCCGAATCAGAATCAGAAGATAAAGAGAAGAATCACAAGCCATGTTTTTGGAGTTTTAAGCGCAGCGCGAGCTTGAGCTGCAGCAGCGGATACGCACGGCGGCTCTGCCCGCTGCCGGTTTTCGCTCGAAGCAATTCAACGGGATCGGCAGCTAGCGCGAAACATTCAAATAATCAGAAGCAGAATACTGTACTCAAGAATTCAGCAAACATTCACTCGGAGAAATCGAACTCTGCTTCATATTCATATACAACAGCTGCAAACCAGCAGAGGCCGCCATTGAAGAAGACTAACAATTCCTCTAACAATGGGATTAAAGTTAATCCAGTTTTGAATATTCCTCTGGCAAATATCTTCGGTTTTGGGTACATCTTTTCTGGTGGCAAGGACAAGAACAAAAAGAAGTACTATTAATTAATGAATTAACTAACATCTACTTGCTAGCTAGCTGCATGCATAATTTTTTTTTTTCCATGTACCATCTTTCTTTTAAAGCAATTAATGGAAGTTTGGAGAAATGTGTAATGGGGACCTGGGGTGGTTTGCTTGCCATTATTCCATATATATTGCACAGGGAAAGAAGGGATGATATCATATGAAAGGCTGTATCTTTCATTTTCTTGCAGGTATATCTTTTTCTGTTGTTTTTTTTTTTCCCCTTGAAATCTTGTCGGAGTATTCTTGCTCTTTTGCACCTGATCATTCTCTCAGCTATTCGTTCAACTGGATTTCTCTAGTTTGGGTAAATAGCATATGTGAAAAGCCAAAATTCCAAAGGCTTCTATCCAAAGTGGCGCCAAAACTCCCACGTATGGGAGAGTTTTTGGGGTTCAACACCTTTCAACCCCCACCCCTAATATATTTAAGTTAGCAAAATAAATTTTCAAAAATCATGTTCTAAAACTAGAGCTATCAAAACTGGAGGATGAAGATATATAAAAATATTTTAAAATTATAAAATCTAGATAACCAAGATAAAAAGGTCTAAACACCAAAAAAGAGATTGTGAAAATATATTAGATCCATTTATTATTTTGACATAAAAATAAAACATATCATAAAATTGACCGTAATACGTTTTAAAAGATTTTTTTTATCAAATATATCAACCGAGAAAAAAAAAACTCGATAATTAGTAAATAAATAAATTTTTAGTTGTTAATAAAAAAAATGAGCATGGAGAAAGAAAATCGATTGAAATAATTTACTAAATTTTTTTTATTTTAAAAATAAATATGGCGAGTTGGCCCGCCCAGCTCACTTCAACCCTGCAACTCAAACGGGTTGATCTCCAAGCTTTTCTAATGAGAAGCCTTTTCATTAATAATATACAACTTTAATATTGAAATTTTTTTCAAATCCATGATATACAACTTTGTTCTTATAAGTTATTATTATATAGTAAATATAACTTTTTTTGTGCAATTTTATTCAATAAAAGAATCTTAAAAAGCCACATGTGCATCTGATTGGAGTTAATTAAAAGCAATTCAATATAAAATTGATTTTTTAATTTAATCATATACTAATTAAGTCATTTTAAATAGTTCATGTACTAATTTGATAATTTATTAATATTAATAGTTACTTTAATTTACACTACAACGACTAGATGCTATCAGAGAATCAGGTCTACAATGATTTAAATTTTTTTTTATATATAAAAAAAATCAAGCCCACAACATTAATATTGTAGAGATGGATGCCATCAAAGTTTATTAATTCATAATCTTTCATAAGTTTGTTATTTACTCCATAAGTACTCGTGGATGTGTGACGCCACTGATGCGATCGAGATAAATATTGTTCAATTAATCATTCGAAAAAAAGGAAGCAGCTTGGTCTTAGGGACTTTTTGTCATTATTAATACGAGTTATATATCTTGATTTAGATTACAATTACGACACTATATCACGCAGGTTATAACAGATATTTTCAACCCACTTGTATAGACAACACTATAGTCTATATAATATATGTAATGTCTACTAAAAAATAATAAACCCTAATCTCACATGAATCTTCACATTTGAATATTTCTTGGAGTAGTGTCTGTGCCACCAATAGAAATTTCTATCCTTGGTGTACCCTGATCCCATCCATTGGATGGGGAATGAAGTCCCTAAGCTCTTTCGCAGGTTGATTTTATCCTAAAACTGTGAAAACATTTATGATTATTTTTATACCTCGAATACATCTCCAAGTATAATATAGTCGTCAGCGTATTAATCTTCTTTCCATTTGGGGTTTCATAAATTGTCAATGACAACAAATTAGTTTAAAGAACTAGTAGAAACTGGGTTTTTTTTTATTTTTAATTTTAAAAAAAATATATGTTGCACAAATAATGCAGGGCAGGGGGTTTTGCAATATTACTGCAAAACGCCCCTGCCAATAGCGGACGCTGCATTTAAAATGCAGCGTCCGCTATTAAAGCAAGTGTCCTGCAAAAAGCAGCGTCCACTTTTCCATCACGGGCGACCATTATTTATTGCTGTCCACTTTTCCATCAAGGGGCGACCATTAAATTGCTGTCCACCAATTCTGTATTGTAATTATATTAATAATATAATTATTAATCAATGTCTGCTTTTATGAAATTTTATGAAAATCGACAATCAAATGCTGGTCTACCAGTTCTGTCATGCATACATATATATTAATATTATATAATGGCAAATATATAAAAATTAAAAAACATCAAAAAGGGGATGCTGCCAAAGCGGAGGATGTGACAGGACGTGATTTATCATCCGCTTCTGCAGAAAGCGGACGCTGATTTATCATCCGCTACTGCAAAAAGCGGACGTTGATTTATCATTCGCTACCTACTAATACGGACGTGATTCGAGACACTAATTAAATTATCAAGCACGTAAAAATCATCACAATAATAATATACAAATAAAAAATCATCACAATAATAATATACAAATAAATTATCAAGCACGTAAAAATCATCACAATAATAATATACAAATAAATTATCAAGCACGTAAATATCATCACAATAATAATATACAAAATTATGAAGTACATATAAAATCACCACAATAATACACACAACCTCCCGATAAAAAAATCGTGATCTTTCCAGCAAGATTCCCAACTTTATCAGACAACTAATTCAGTAACATGATCCTGACAAGATTCCCACATAACTTTTGACCACATTGAATAATGTGTTTAAAGCTTTTAAAAATTTGAAATATAATCGTTCAACTTTCTATCTATATAATAACAAATATTTTGAAGAAAATCAATGTCTATCACTCTTTTTTGCTTGAAGAAATTCTTCACAATTTCTAAAAAAATATTCTTTCTTTTATTTTTTTTCTCATTCCTCCTTCTGTCTTTGTAATACTTTTCTTGAAACTTCATCTCCAGTATGGATAACATTGATGTTCTTTTATATTTTGGTGGTCACGTTATTGTTGAGAATGGGTCGGTTGAATATAGTATCCCGTATATTAGACCGATTCGAGTATTGAGATCAATTTCTTTGTTCGAGTTGGTTGAATATGTGCATAAAATGTTGGTCATTGATCCGATGAATTTTAATCTGAAGCTGTCTACGAAATACTCATTCCTGGATAAATCAATATGGCATGAAATTCCAGTCGACCTTGCTGATGCTGACGCTCTGGAGTTTGTAATGCAATGCCCCAATATAAATGTATTGCATTTGTATGTTGAAGCAAATCAAATTGATCGGGATGAAGAATCATATATTCCACATGCTACAGAAGGATTGAGCAATATGCAGTTGAATCGTGAGGGTGGTTCGTGGGATCAACATATCACTGGTCCTTTTGAACATGTTCCTCCATGCTGGACAAATACAGGTCTGAGTTGGGATCAAAACGTGGGTGCAACAAATTTGTATTCAAACAACCAGAATTTCGCTCAACACAATGATGTTCCTAGAAATGATTATGGAGATGTTCCTAGAAGTGCTAGTGATACTGAACCAGAGATGTCATATGGGGAGTCTGGAGAAGATGACAACGACGCTGATGATTTGAATGATGATGAACACGTGAACACACATGCAAATATCGATGAAGGGACGTCATCTCGTCCACCACCTCGTCAAACATTACAGAGGCAAGTCGTACCATTTATCTCCACTGATTCTGAGATGCCCTCGTTTTTCAATAAATACTTTGGAGAAGAGACTCCGGATTCCATCGGTGTCCCTGTCGGGGCACGAGCAAGTTATTACAATCCGGAAAGAGGAGAACTTGGTGTGAACATGTTATTTAAAGATAAGAATGATCTCATTGCTTCTGTGAAAGATTTTTCAGTCAGAGTTTCCAGGCGTGAGTATCGTGTAGTCGATAGCACACGCATTCTGTGGAAGGTACGGTGTAGAAATGATTCTTCTACCGCCCAATATCGTTGGGGTCTTCGAGCTTCGTTCAAAGAGAAAACGGGTTACTGGAAAATAACTAGATATGGCGGTCCTCACACGTGTATATCTACCAACGTGGGCATAGACCATCATAACCTGAATAGCGATATGGTCGCACAGATGTTGTTGGGTATTGTACGTTGTGATCCTTCGTACGAGATTAAATATATCATGGAGAGCGTGAAGGATAAATACGGATACCAAATCTCGTATACGAAGGCGTGGCGAAGTCTGAAACGCGCAGTGGAAATTGTTTATGGGACTTGGGAGAGTTCTGTGCAACTGCTTCCGAAATATATGCGTGCTCTGTGCAAATATAATCCCGGAACAGTTGTCGAATGGAAGCATCTTAGATCGAACAACGAATCAATAAAAACATTGAACTATGTTTTTTGGGCATTCAGGCCTTCTATAGATGGATTTCGCCACTGTTGGAAAATCATCAGCGTTGACGGCACACATTTGTATACAAAATATAAGCACAAAATATTGATCGCAGTCACTCTGGATGCAAACAATCAGGTGTTGCCGCTGGCATTTGCAATCGTGGATGGAGAAACGTCGGATTCCTGGAAATGGTTCTTGGAAAATGTTGGTCAGTATGTTGTTTGTGGTGAAAGTGGAGTATGCCTAATTTCTGATAGGCATAAGGGTATTGTTCGAGCAGCTGAGGATCTCCACTATTTTAAACCTCCACATGGTGTGCATCGTTTTTGTTTGAGACATGTATGCTCAAATTTTAATGCGAGATTTAAAGATGTGCATTTGAAAGATTTATGTTGGGAGGCGGGCAAACAACATCAAGTCTGTAAGTTCGACGCAATAATGGAGGCCATCAGGAATAAAAATATTTTAGCACACAAGTACTTGGCTGGAATCTCAAAGGAGAAATGGAGTATGACTCATGACGGAGGTTGGCGTCATGGGGTGATGACGACAAACATGTCTGAATGCTTGAATAGTGTGTTAAAGGGAGCTCGTAGACTCCCTATATCTGCGATAGTGCACTTGACTCTTTTAAGATGTGTACAGTACTTCATTGAACGTGTGGCAAAGGGTCAACGCATGGTTCAGGAAAATCAGCTGTGGTCGGACTATGCATGTCGCAAATATGAAGAATGTGCAAGAAAATCTAGCGAACATCGTGTTGTCAAATATGATATAAGGACTCACACTGCTTCAGTTGCGACCGGGGGCAGACCAAGTCGCGGTCAACATATACAAGTGGTGAGGTTATCAACTAGTGATTGTTCATGTGGTAAATGGACAATTTTTGGAATCCCATGTTCTCACGCTATTTGCACCGCGAAATACCATTCGTTAGATCCGAAAACCCTAGTTCAGTCATGGTACAACATATCGAACTACCTCGCGGCGTATGAAGGTAGATTTGAACCTCTTGCCGATGAACGATATTGGGATCCACCTACCTTTGAGCTACATCACAACTCGGTTAGACGTGAAAGAAGAAGAACTGGTAGGGATACAACAACTCGAGTGAGGAACGAGATGGATAGACCAATGGTCAGGGAGAGACAACGACGGGGACAGTAATTGGTAAACTGTTGTATCGTGTATGAAGACTGTTGTATCGTGTAATAAAGACTGTTGTATCGTATTTGAAATTAATTTTCATATATTTTTTTCCTGGAACATCATATATGAAGACTGTTGTATCGTGTAATATTAATATTATAATAATGTTTCTCGTTCGTTTTTCATAATAAATGTGTACCTTGTTTTATTTGTACATTTTTCATGTATGAGTTTAAATTAAATAATAGATGTATGCATTAAAATTTATTTCATTCATACGATCAAATGTGTCTCTTATAATTCGAACAGAGTGTGTCGGTGCATGAGTATAACTGAAAACATTATTCCACCTACAATAAAAAAATGATTAAATATCGAGTAAATTAATCAAAGTTCATACTGTGACAATAATTTCTTTACCGAGCACCGTAGGGAGAAAATGGCATAATATCATCAGCAGGATTCGGGGCCACAAAATGAGATAAGCCATGTCGATCAGGATTAACACATTTAATCCTACTCCATGCCCATACCTGTAATGAGTATAAAATATAATTAAATAAATATTAATTTAATCTCATTTAATAATTATAAATTATACCTGCAAAATATATAGAGGTCCGGCTATTTTAGCTTTTCCTATACGTGTTTCATTGCACAACTCACGATATAGGAACGCTAAAACTGCACTTCCCCAACTGTAAGATTTTATTTGATCAATGTTCCGGAGCAGTTGTAAATAAATCAATCTTGCCGATCCTCCTTGATAATCTGGTAGCATTATTCCTCCGATAATCATCAATGCTACACACCGACTATATTTCACAACATCAACATCGGAACTATTATCATCAATGTATGTGGAGGTGCAGTGTTCGTATAAAGAGGTCATCGACAAGTGACCTCCTTTGAAATGCGTCGCTAATGGCGTATATCCCAAATAACGAAAACATATGTCTTGCCAAACTCCCACTGTATGTGACGCATCAGTACCAAATATAACATCGCCATGAATTGGTAAACCTCAAATAACTGAAATATCCTGCAACGTGATAGTCGCCTCACCACATCTAAAATGAAATGTGTGTGTTTCACGTCGCCATCGTTCAACCAGAGCAGTGATCAAATGATGATCATAAACACGAAATCCACACTGCAAAACACCCAAAAATCCCATATGATGTAAAAATGCTTTAACACGGCTATGTAACCCATTCTCCGTATATAATTTCCATATCAAATTGTCCGATCGTTTGGCTCGAATAATTTCATCAATATTTTCCGAAGAAACTACTGATGATATATGTGATGGCTGCAAAAACAACACGCTCGAATCTTGTACTCTTGCCATTCTGAAAAAAAAAATATGACAATCATTAATCAATAAGTTAAATAATCATAACAATCAATTATACTTATAATAAATACACTATAAAATAATACATATCACGATCGAATTCATGCTATTTGGAAATAAAATAAAATATTAATTTACATTAATTATTTTATTTTTTTCAAATAAAAATAATAACAATAAAAATAAAATTAATAATAATAATAATAACAAAAGATTACTAAAAATTATGTCAATAATCTTTGTAAATACGTTAATAATAATAACAAATTTATCCTTAAACTAACTTTCTTTATATTTTAAATTTTTTATTTACTTAAAAAAATACTCAAAATGCAATATTTTTGTGTATTGATACAACTAAAATTAAATATTTTAAAAAACTATCATATTTTTTTATCATATCAAAATAAAATAAAGAATAACAAAAAAATATATGTTTAAGTAGTCTAAAAATGTGATATTATAAATCTTTTATATCACATTTTAATATGAACACAAAATATTAAATATTCGGATATCAAAAATTTTATATTTACCAAAAAATTAAATAATTTAAAGCTTAAAAAATACAAGTTATATTACAATTTAATATATAAAAATAATGTTGTATGAATATTATTTTTTATAATATTTAATAAAAATATGAAGTGATTATCAACGTTATATTTATAAGATAATTTTTTTATTTTAACACTATGAATTTTATGTAAATAAACAATAAATAAAAATATTAAATTATATTATATATATATTGTTATATATTTTAAAGAAATATTATTTTAAAAATATTTCAACTATAATTTTGATCGATGATATATTATTTTCAATTATCAATTTATTACCAATATATCATTATAACATATTATGATTAATTATATATATATATATATATATATATATATATATATTTATATATGTAAAAGTATAATGAAAAATAATTAGAAATTAAATAACATATTTCAACGTTAGAATTAGCTAAAAGTAACCTATCTTGTTTCAAATAATCATAAATAAATAAAATAATATATTAATTAAGATTGAAAAACCAATAATTAGTTAAGTTAAACATAATATTACTATCTATCTTGAATTTTTATTTACGTAGTAACTTAATTTATGAATTAATACTATTGACAAACTTACTAAAAACAAAAACAATCAAATAAAGAGTACAATTATAGAACACGAAGGATTCATCAAAATATTATATAATATAAAAATATAATATATTAACATAACCAACAAACTATAATCAACATTTAACTTTAAAAAACATGAATAATAATAGTATTATTTAAAATATTCACAAAACTTAATATTTGTTTTAATAATATTAATACGTACCTTTATGTTATTTCAGGTTTAATATCAAATTTACCTGCAAAAACAATATAAACAAAAATTCATATGAATAATAACATCATTTCTAAGAGAAATTATTTTGCATGCAAAATATAAAAAAAATTAAAACGATAACATTACAAACTTACCTAATTCAGAAAACAAGGCGGAGAAGATTTCAAAAGCTTCGTGCTTGCTCAAAAAATAAAAGAAAAAAGCTTCGGTGCTTCTTGGGTTCTTATTCTATTAAATAAAAAAAGAAGTAATTTAAGTAAAGAAAATGAAAAGAAAGCTTCGGCTGTTTTCTTGCAAAATAAAAGTATCAGATTTCGGTGCACATAATAATGAGAGGTGTGACATGATATTTATAACAAGCACAATAATTTTGCATCACGGGTCAAAACACCCGTGATGCAAAATAACAAAGGGGATGCTGCCAACGTCCACTTGCTTTAATAGCGGACGCTGCATTTTAAATGCAGCGTCCGCTATTGGCAGGGGCGTATTACAGTAATATTGCAAAATTCCCTACCCTACATTATTTGTGTAATATATATATTTTTTTAAATTAAAAATAAAAAAAAACCAGTAGAAACTAGTTGGTGGCCTTGTGGTATTTATTTATAATTGAGGAAAATAAATACGCAGGCCAAATGTGCTTCAAAAAATATGATTTCCCTTGAAGAAGCTGATTTTTTTTCCCTAAACTTTCACCAAAAACAAGAACAAACATGGAGCGACAGAAACGAAGTCGGAAAGTTTGACAAAAGACAACTAAAAGCTCTGCGCATCAGATTTCAGTTCCAGCATCTAAACATCAGACAGCAAATTTAATTTCAACAAATGAAATCAATTTAAATTTGTAGCCAAACACTGTATGAAAAATTCAAAGAATCACCAAAATGCAAAAGGCAAAAAAAAAAAAAAAAAAAAATCACCCCAAGAAACTCCTGCCAATTCCTCTGCCACTAGTCCTCCCTCTGGTTTCCCTATCAATTGCTTTTCCTGCCACACCAGACATCCCCTTCAATTCATCAATGCTCGCATAACTCTTCCTCGCCATCAATCCCCCGCTCCTCTTCTCCGCGGAACTCGTCGATTTGCTCCCTCCTCCCACGTTACCCAAAACCCTTCTGCTCTTCAAAAAACCCGCCGGCGGCGTGACGGACCGCTCGTTGATCGGCGGCAGCGGCGAGGCGGGCTTACGGTTCTCCTTCCTCAGCACCGACGAGAAATCCGGCACGGACTGGGTCAAGATGGATGATGATTCCTTCGGCCTCTTCGGAGGAGTTTTGAAATCCGAACTCCCCTGGAACTTCACCTGCTTCTTCGGTGGTGTCAAAATCGATCGCTTCTGCAGCTTTTCGCCTCGTTGCTGTTCTGCCAAGTTCTTCATTCTTTTCCTCTTCTCCCTGAGATCGGAGTATTCTTTGTATCTGGGACCTCTCTCGAGGATGAAACTATCGGTTGTGAGTTGCAGGAACGGCGGTGTTCCGTAGTCGGAGAACTGCGAGAGAATCAGGGATTTAGGATCGAGAGCAGCGCAAAGAGAATCAAGGGTCTGATTCTGTAGAACCAGAGAGCGAGAGCCATCGCTCTCCGCCATGATCGAAGAAAATTTGTGGATGATTTTGCTTTGATTTGTTGCGTTGTGTTCTCCGAGTTGGAAGAAATTGGTTTCTTTTTTAAAAGACGCGACTCTCCAACGGTCTAATAAAGAAGAAAACACGAGTGTGAATAAAATTTTATCCCAACGTTCATATCACAGTGGAGACCTACTTTAATAATTACATATGAATTACTTAATGAAATATTATATTATATATATTATAGTAATATATCTACGGTAGATTTTTTCTTTTGATTGCCACTAATAGGAAAATAAGCTTCGATTTCCTACTTATTTCCCTTTATTTATGATGTCTATGATGAATTAATACTTAAGTCCAAGAATTTATTTACGACAAACTTTCTGAAAATACATAAATTTTTTTAATTTTTTCTTTTAGAAAAATATCTAAGCAAATCTAATGAAAGTTCTCAAGTATTTAACAATAATCACAAAAAAAAAAAAAAATTATATAAAAAAATATAATACTGAAAATCTCAAAATTTTCGATTATAAGTAATTTTCTACAAAAGTACTTTGTAATTTGACAAAGTTCGGGGTGAAATCATCTGGATCGGTGCTCTCATATGTATAAGCAAATACGGTATATTGGATCCATACACTATATTGAAGCAGCAAGTTGGTTTTGAAGATTTAGCCACGCTTGTTTGGCAAAGTTCAATAACCACCACATGCCAAATTTCATTATTAGTAGTAGTTCGTACCACAGCACAAAATACAAAGAAACTTTCAGATTTGCACGGTAATTCAAGTTTAGATATTATGAGCTTCCTTGGGAAATATTCCAACTTAAACAGATATCAAACTTCATAATTGGCCCATACATCTTCAGTGTCATCATCAAGTTCGGGATCAGTAGACAGTGGTGTACCTGGGATTTGCATATATCTTTCTGTCTTCTGGTGGTCATGTATGTATCTGGTTTTGTCGTGGAAACAGAGGGCCAATCTTTGGAAGAAATTGAGCATGCTCTGATTCAGCAACTTGAAATGATTTCAAATATTGGGGATTCATATCAATGACCACCATTTAGTGCTGTTGGGGAACTTGATCTTGCCACCATTTCGCTTTTCTTCCTGTGCTTTTGTTAGGAGTTATGGCTGGCGAAGATATAACAGACCTATCAAACAGTTTCCAGACTACTGGAGTTCTAATAACATTTCTATCTTTTGTCTTGTACAATATTTCTCACAAAGTTTCTATATCAAAACCAAGAGTCCAAGCTCTACAAAAGTAAATGTAAGACGTGCCTTGGACAACCATTTGCAGTTGGTACATAATTTCACCCACAAGTATCCTTCATAGTTCATTGCTCCCGCATATTAGCTGAAAACAAGACAATGTATCTTGTTTTCAACAATGGCAGGCCCCCTTATCCCAAGAGCCCCACAGGCATCACCAATTTAGTTCCGGTCACTTTTCACATATTAGACTTCTGTTCCCATCTTTCCTTTGTGTCAAGCCTGGAAAACATTGAAAGGGAGTCGAGAATCAAAAATAGAAAACAGGATCGAAGTACACAAAATTGAAATTGATGATCTACCAGCCTATCTATCTACTCATGCTTGTTTTTCACTTATTTCAATTGCCTATTTTTATTAAATATTGTAGCTGTGATTTTGTGAGAGACTAGTAGTTGCCAAAAATATCGCTATAATATAACAAAAAAATACACACTTTTCTCCTCCTGTTTCTCATACACTTTTCTCCTCCTGTTTCTCATTTATAACAACTCAAAAATTCCAAACAATCAAAGATAAGATTGTGCTAAAACCTGGAAAGAAAACGAAGAATTATATTGTTCTCAATATATGTATGATAATACATCTGACATACCCATCATAATTATGAGACAATTTCATATTTATGGTCATAAAAAGCAAACACAACACAATTTTTTTTTTTTTTTTTTTTTATCGAAGTAAGATTTGAACCATAAATTTAAGACGACGCAAATGTTATAAATTATCGATATTAGTTTTAGCCCTTTTCAAGGATGGTCCGGTAGTTTGCCCGAGAAAATTCCTGGCTTAGTTAGAGATCATGATGTACTCTACAGTTCTTGTATTCAGAAATCTATGTATAAGAAAAATTGAATTTTGGTTTCTTAGCTAGTCAAGAGCTGGTAACAAGGTAAACTGAAGTTCCGACTTACCCCCAATGCAGCTTTCTCCGCTTATTTGCCACCAAGTTTCCGGCTATAACGTTTTCTTCAACGGATGGAGTATCTCTCAAGATTGGAGGGGTGGAGGATTCTCCAACAGAATTACTCGGTTCATCTCCACCGCTGCATTCTTTAGCTTCGCGTCTCTTCCTATAAGATTTGCCTAACCACCAATATTTGCAGCAATTATTGATTAATTTCAATCACAAAGAGACGAAATCCCAGCTGCAGACACTTTCCTCACCTTTGCCCCTCTTATTTTCTATAGGTTTCGCTTTGATTTGTAATCGCCTCTTGTGCAATTCCTAGCGAAGGTTGATAAACAGAAAATTATGCTCCAGGATCAAGAATTCAAGTGACAGCATATTCTAGGGTTTCAAAAAACACGTGCAGAAAACAGAACGAGAAACTGAAGATGGAGAAATCAAAGGGAACTCGTATAATTTTAAGAAATACCTGGAATTTGGAGACCTGTGTCGCGGTGATCCCACTTTTGGGCTTGAAATGTGACCGTAAAGATGCCGCCGCCGCCAAGGCCAGTTCTCTTCTTTCGTCTGCGTTTTCCGCTGTTTCTCGTTCCATAGCCATGTTTGGCGATACCGACATTTGAGTCTGGAGACTGGAGAGGATTGGGCTCTGGGGCTTGTAATTTACAAATATACTATATAGTATACACTGGTAAAACAAAATAATATTTAAGGATATAAACAAAAAAAATCATTTTCACAACTTGCAAATATATTAAATTTTTTATTAACAAAATTAGTATAAAAACATACATAAATTAATAAATTTATATCTTATCTATAATTACGATGTCCTAAATCCTAATTAATTAATTTTCTATATTTATCTTAATTTTGAATTTTAAATGATCATAGCGTCATAATATAAAATTTATTATTAACATTTTAATTTTAATATAATCTTTAAATTTTTTTTATAGAAACATTATTTATATTTTTAATAGAAATGCAAAAAAAAGTATGTATGGAGTACATGTCCATTCAAATATTTTAAGTTGAATCAAATATAATTTTTGACATTTTATTATTGTATCTTAGAATTTAATTATTGTATTTAATAGAATTTCATGGATTCTTTAAAGGATCTTAGTAGAGTTTTTAAAAGTTGATTTTTAATAGAGTTGAGTAGGGGTGGACATCGGTTGTTTTGGTTCGGTTTTACTCTACTACGGTTCGGTTTTTTCGGTTTCGGTTTTCAAAATCTCTGGTCCGAAACCAAACCATTTTATTACGGTTCGGTCCGGTTTTTTTTTTTGTGATACGGTCTAGTTTTTTTGGTCGATTTTATACGTTTTAAGTTATTTTGCACGGCTGCAAATATTAGTTTAGAGACAAAGAAAAATATGCATTATTTAAAATAATTATAGATTTAAAACTAAAATTAAAACTAAAATATAAAAAGGTTAATACTAAAAAAAATTTAAGAACTAAATTGATATCTCACTTGATGCATGTAATACATAATAAAGAACTAATAACAATAAAACATAAATTATTTCATTAGAAGTAACAATATTAACTTCAATTTAAATATTTCATAAAAACCATATTTAATTAAAATAGGCTCACATTTTGTAAGAAAAAAAGCATATAAGTGATAATAAAGGCTCATTTGTAAGGCCCAATGGCCAATATCCATAAAAATCTTATTTTAATTAAAATTCGGCCGGTTCGGTTTTTTTTTTTCCCGGTTTTTTTGGGGTATAAAACCGAAAACCGAAAAACCGATTTTCATAAAATTTAAAACTGTAACCGACCGAAAAACCTAAAAAACCGAACCAAATAAACCAAAATTTTCGGTTCGACCGGTTTTTTCGGTTTTACATCCAAGATGCAACCTTATGCTACCATGATTTATCTTATCCTTCTCTCTATCTAAACATGTATCCTATTACAAATTACTGTTTGATCACAATCCTTCCCTTCTCTCTATCTAAACATGTATCCTATTACAAATTACTGTTTGATCACAATCCTTCCAACCTGATTGTGCTGATAATCCCGTGTAACCTCTATTTTAAAATTAATCTTAATTAAAAATTTATAATATAGCCTCGTATTATTTGAAAATCCTAAATTGCCCTAATTCTACACTTTTCTTCATCTCAATTTATTATTACAAACTTATTAGAACTAATTTAGGGAAAAATACAATTTTGGTATTTCAGTTTTAGCCCTATATAATTCGATTTTTGATAATTTTAATCATTTTCTTCGAAAATACTTACGTGACAATATACACGTCAGCTCAACATCAGCAATGCATTGTGCCACATCAGCGTCACATCAAAGCCGATCCTGGGGTAGGGCTACCGGGGCTCTTGCCCAGTGCCCAAAAATTTTGAAAAAAAAATTAGGGCCCAAAATTCTAAGAATATATATATATACACTTATATATCAAATAAAATAATTCTAAAAATAAGTCAATTATACTCAAAATGTATATATTCACAATCTTTTTTGTCGATCAAAATCTCATTCTATACTTATAAAAAAAAATCACTTCGTAAACTGGTGAAGAGAAAAACCTTTGCTACACTTTGGTTAATAAATTCACAATCTCACGAGAAAACCCTTTCTTCTTATTGGCAGGCTCAGGTTTGTTAATTTTTTATTGTTGTTATTTAGTGCTTTGTGGAGTAATCATTTTTTCAAATCTATTTTGTTCTTTAATTAATTTTTACATAAATTTGAATGATTCATTTTTTATGGTTTGATTAATTTTTGTGTATTTTATGAACTTTTAGGAAATGTGTTACGTCTTATTGATCGAAAGAAAAACTTAGGGCATAATTTATAGTTTCGCTCAGGTCCTCTAGACAACAAGGACTGGCTCTGTGTTACATAAAAAAAAATGACTAAAATTGCCAAAAAACAAAGATAGCGGACTAAAAATGAAATATGAAAATATAGATGATCGAAATCGCAAAGTGACAAACATACAAAACAAAAAACAATTTTTCCAATAATTTATTCCATGCAATTTATTTTTGAGTTTTTCATGCAAGTTTTTTAACAATCACGAAAATGGTAAATTTAGTATGATAATTAAATTAGTTCTAAATATTTTTTATGAGATGATTTTTACAAATTGATTTTATTTCGATAAGTATTTATTTATGTTAGTGGTAGTACATAAATAAAAAATGACGTTTAGTATGAATCAATGTAATATTTGATTAATTCAATATTAAACATAGTAACTATATGGAATCAATAATCAATGTATGATTTTGGATTTGTATAAAACCATCCATCTTATCAAATTGATTACATGATTTAACTATATTATAATATCATTTATATATATATACTAGTACTCCCGTGT
Source organism: Henckelia pumila (assembly GCF_033568475.1). Lineage (NCBI taxonomy): Eukaryota > Viridiplantae > Streptophyta > Magnoliopsida > Lamiales > Gesneriaceae > Henckelia > Henckelia pumila. Next base: position 33,400,427 of record NC_133123.1, on the reverse strand, counting down.
GTTTTAAGAAAAAGCAAAAAAGAAAAAAATGTAAAATTAAAAACTACAAAAATATAGTGTTTTCATAAATAAATAGTTACTAAAACGCAACAAATACATTAATTTTAGAGGTTTGTGGTATTTTCGTAATTAAAAAGACACCAAAACTCACAAAGTTAATTTCATTTTGGTAAATAATAAAAAATCTAATGGCTAAGAAAAGATAAGGTCATATAAAATGACTAATTTGTCTTATATATATAACTTTTCTTTTCAAAATTTTCATTCTTTGCCCCCGTTTGGATTTGGTAGATTTTTTTTTAAAAAAAGTGTTTTTTAAGCTATAATTTTTGGCTTTTGAAAAACTCTATTTTTGACTTAAAAAAAATATTTTGCCATCCAAACACCTTATTAACTAAAAAAACACTTTTTTTTAATTAAAAAAAATGCTTTTTCTAGTCCAGCTTCTCAAACCAAACGGTGCCTTTATCTGTTTGTATAATATATGCATCACGTGTGTCACGATCCGCTAGTATATATAAACTTTCTGATTTTAATTATTAACTTGTAAAGTTGAAATTTAATATAATTTTTTGTGTTCACGTAGAAAGGGTTCAAATGAATGCTAAATATTGTTTTTTGAAAAAACTTTTTTGACGGGTATTTTTAATTTTTTGAGTATTTTTGGAACTTAAGGATATTTTGAAAATTATTTCATTAAGGTAATCTCTCTTGTTTCAGGCAAGGGCTATGATACTCTGCTGCTTCTTGCACAATTGCACAAGTTCGAAATCAACGATTTGTGCCAGAATATTGATTGTTCCAATTCCACATGAACATGTCTAAAGCTTTTCAGCTTGGTATGAATATTTTCACAATCGTGCATATCCCGGCAATCATGGGCTTATTTACGCTTCCTAGCTAAAATAATAGTACTTAAAGGCTAATATTTGATTGGAACCATATATGCTGAAAATGTTTGTACGTACCTAAAAAGGTTAAGAGAAGAAAAGAATACAAAATCATATTTTTCATTTCACAAGATGATGTCTGTCTAATTTATCATATTATACATTTTTTTCCCCCAATCTAATTGATTCTTCCACGTGAAGTACTTGCGTAGAAACATAAAATTCATAGACAATTCGACAACAATTACACTAGAAGTCCTGTTCTGGTGATATATGCTTGCAACTTCATTGATGAAGTCTTCTCCGATCCGGTGCTACTTGTCTCTCTCAATATCTTGACAGCAACAAGTTTTACCATGTCCCCCAACTTGGTTTATTCTTCTTAAGTCCAGTTTTGGAAGGCAGTTTTTTGAAGAAAATCTTGATAGGTAATATTATATTTATAGATATTCCAGTCAGTGAACATCCAGCTTTGCAGATCAGGATATATGATAGAGTAATTACAGCTAAAGAACCCCCTGCAACTGGTATCCCTGTGTATAGAGGTAAACTATAACTTGAGCAAACCGAAAAGAAGATCAATCAAAGAGATCCACTTATATGTATATCTAGACGACTTACCTATATATATAGCTGACTTCGCACCAGAAGAAAGCCCATTTCTTGATCCTGAGAGAAGCCGTGAAAATAACAAACATGATAATTCCTTTCCCAGTGAAGAACTTGAAAATGATTGCATAAGTAGGAACCAATTGGAGTTTTTGTACTGACCATTTACAGCAGGATCAAGATCAGGATCAGGACCGTCAGCGGGAACAAAACCTTTTCAAAAACCAAGCCATGCTATATATGTAAGTTAATTGGCATGAAACTGTAGAATTAGAGAATTTCACGTAGAAATTAAAGTGAAAAAGAAAAAGTTTCCGGCTCTGTTTCCAGTGTTAGAATGGATATACAGGAGTAGACCACCAGACTGGTATTTTGGATGGAGTATGTACTGTGTACAACTTGTATAATAGTAGTAGACATTAGTTCCATGATTATGCAAGGGAAAATTATAATGCAGCAAATTGTTTAAAACACCGAAAATTGAAAGCATTATGTTGTGTGAGAGTAAATATGCTGTGTGAGAAACTGAGAATAGAAGCATATTGTCTTCATTTCAACCTTTATTCCTCACCTATTAGATAATTTATGCAATACCTCTAGGAAAATGGGGGATGGGAGATTTGCCATCACTGCTTTGAGTAGAGCTGGGAGTAGGAGGGATCTGATAGCCGCTTTGCCCTGGCTGACTATTCGAGGGGATAGGATATGGGCCATCTCCACTTTGAGACGAGGTGGGAGGGATCTGATAGCCGCTTTGCCCTGGCTGAATACTCGGGGGAATGGGAGATGGGCCATCTCCACTTTGAGACGAGGTGGGAGGGATCTGATCGCCGCTTTGCCCTGGCTGACTACTCGGGGGAATGGGAGATGGGCCATCTCCACTTTGAGACGAGGTGGGAGGGATCTGATTGCCGCTTTGCCCTGGCTGACTACTTGAGGGAATGGGAGTTTGGACATCCCCACTTTGAGATGAGCTGGGAGTGAGGTCAGTTTGCCTCGGATGACTATTTGCTTTAGAAGGCGGCTCGCTTTGCCAATGTTGATCACTACTTGGGCTGGCAGAGGGCACCACACCACTCTCCACTAGCCATCTTTGGTTCTCTGTGTATGGTGGGCTAGGAAAGGGCTCACCAAGATATTTCTTGAGCATAAGATGTGGGCTGGTAGAGGGCACACCCATCTCCACTGGCCATCTTTTGCCCTGATTGTGTCGTGGACTGGAACCTCCCCTCTTCATGATGAGCCTTCTTCGGCTCATCTTGTAGCTTTGACCCGCGAAGGGGAGACCACTCATTTCCTTGAGCCATCTTTGATCCTGTCTGTTGCTTGGACTAGGAAAGGGAGCACCCCACCTCTTCACTAGCCATCTTCGTTTCTGCATGTAGCATTTAATAAATGCTGCATGTGGATCATTACCACACTCCTGATAGGTTTGCGTGCATTTCTTGCGGTTAGTATTGTTAGATAACCACTTGACCGTAAAGCTTTTAGCAACAACATAATGCAAAACAATTTTGGTGGAAGAAGAGGTACTCGCCAAGACTTGTGTCTTGTTTCTGTCAATCGGAATAGGAAAACTGCTGTTGCATGTGATATTAGTTCCCTGCATGTACATCTGATCCCCTGTCATGACCAAATTTTCTGTTTCTGTACTGTTACTTAAATGGGATGGAAATCTGAAAAGTTTCGAATTTAAGGTTGTCTTGTGGAGAAGTACTTGGGGGATTTTGTTCCCTGAGACTTGTCTGGCAACTTTGAAAGCCTGCCTTGCATAGTTGATTTCCAAGATACGATAAGTTCTCGAACCAATTCCGATCAGAGCCATCTCTCCCTCACAGTTGAACAACTCAAATCCAGGATAACCGCAATTGACAGAACGATTCCCTCCCCAGAAGGGATAACTTATGTTCTTGATGCCACCACAATGAAATGGTTGGCAACAATTTTCATATCGGCGACAACAAGAACATGGGATTTTCAGCACAATCAGGATTATTGGAAGGATTGTGATCAAACAGTAGTTTGTAATAGGATACATGTTTAGATAGAGAGAAGGGATAAGATAACTCATGTTAGCATGAGGTTGCATCTTGGATGTAAATATAATGGTTGTCCCGAAGCATGTAGTTTTCATGTAGCCATAGAGACTATGAAATTAGTGATGGAGAAATAGCATATAAAAATCTTACAACTAATGAAAATGATTCACTTGTAAAATTGACAAGGAGCTGCACTCACTGCTTTGGTAACCAAAAAAATTGGGCAATAAAGTCTTCCACTCTCAACTCTTTGCTGAGCCAAAAAATTGGCAATAAATTGTTTTTGACCTAGAGTGGCCCTAGATCTCATACCTACTATGGGCAAAAAAATCTGCCGGCCAAAGTGCCCACCTTTGCCCTCAGTCATTGTGCATATCTTATGCATGTGTGTATCCATTATTTTGTGTAAGCATTTTTGTAATGTATGTAGAAATGGCTTGAAAAAGAATTCGAAAAATATCATTGATGTTGATTTCGATAGAATTCAATTTTATTACGAATAGATATTTATTCTTAACCATTAAAATTACAAACAACCAACTAGTATTAGCCGTAGGATGTGTTAGTGTGGGCATTTGGCTAGTATTACTTTCAACTTCTCCAACTCCTCCACCTTTTCCTTTTAGTAGCAAATATTTGCAACCGTTCGTTTAGAATAAATTAGTTAATTCAATAAATGAAAATGACAATCACTTATTTAATTTTATGGAAAAATTGCAATTTTTTGTCTTGTGAATCGCCATGTTTTGAGTTTTAGTCATGTGATTTGTCAATATTTGATTTTATCCAATAATTTGAAACCTTTTTGTTTTTGTTTTTGTTTTGATACTTTGTTTAGTTAAAAGCAACTAAACTCATCGAATACCGTTTATTTGAAACTAATACTCTCTTATTAATATTTTTTTTCCCATCCATCTTGCAACAATAATATTCGTTTACTATACATGATAGGCTTAAAACTTTTTATTGAGTGAAACTATTTAATCGAATTATTTCTATTTTATTCCATGAAACCTCTTTGCGAATGTATTATTTTTCCTCCAACCTTCATTTGTCTTTTTTTTTTTTGGGCCATGTGGTGAGAAACTATTTCATCAAAACATTGTCACACCGAAAGACAGGAAAAATTGTTAGTGATACCCGTCCCTGTAAAAAAAGAAGAAAAAGAAAAAGAAAATAGACATTTTTGACTTATATAAAACTTGTTTTGAACAAACACTGTTGCGAGCCACAGAAAGATGAGTTTTTTCCAGCACTTGAGTCAAACATAACATAAGAGCAAACTAACATTGTTAGCCATTTGGCTAATCTGCTAATTCAAAGTTTCAAATTCCTGTGTTGAAGTATTTGTGTTCGACTCCACGGGAGAAAATAGGATTGGTTTTGGTGGAATTTGAATGGACTGTAGGCTTCCTTTCAACATGTCGACGACCTTAGACATCGATGGTCTCGCCGATGGAGTAGTTTGAATGCACCAAAACCCGACCAGAAGCATTTTCCTTTTAGTCTTTTCTTTCTCATCTCTCAAAGTGGCGTCCAAGTTTCTAGAGGGACGAAGTATTTCACGCTCATATATTTGGTCTGGAAAGTAGCTTTCACTAGATTGGATTGGTCCCCTTCCGACATTGTTTCTTGCTCCGAACATTTCAAGAACCATCATCCCATAGCTGTAAACATCGGATTTGTGAGAAACTCCTCCATAATTCCTGGAGAACACCTCGGGAGCCATGTATCCGACGGTACCTCTCATTCCAGCCATAGATATAATACTCTGCTGCATCTTGCACAATTGAGCTAGTCCAAAATCCGCGATTTTGGGCCAGAAGTTTTCGTCTAGAAGAATGTTTTTAGGCTTGATGTCGAAATGAATAATCCTCGTGTTGCAGCCTGAGTGAAGATATTCTAGTCCTTGCGCGACTCCAACTGCTATGTCATACATTGTTTCCCAACCTAACTGATCGCCTGTAGCGCGTGATCCAGAGTTGCATATGAACTTGTCCAAAGATTTGTTGGGCATAAATTCATAGACCAAAGCTCTTTTGTTCCCTTCATAGCAAAACCCCAACAGTTTGACAACATTGACATGAGAAGTTTTGCTGATGCTCGCGACTTCGTTGATGAAATCTTCTCCGGTGCTACCTGTCTCCTTCAATATCTTGACAGCAACAAGGTGGCCACTAGGTAGTATTCCTTTGTACACTTTACCGTATCCACCCGTCCCAAGTTTTTCACTGAAGGAGTTGGTTATTTTCTTGATCTCAGAATATTTGTATCTTTTCGGATCCAAAGATTCATTTTTGGCCAGGAAACTTTCCACTTTTGGATTGGTCTTCTCTGGTCCAGTTTTCCGACGTAGTTTTTGGAGAAGAATCATGATATGGGATCGTATTGTTACAACAGCTCCATTAAGTAAAATTCCGTATTTGCGAATCATGATAAATGATACTAAGATTATAACAGCGAAACCCACTGTCGACGATATTCCTGTGTACAGAGGCAACATTTAAAGTAAACAAACCAGCAAAAGGATTAATAACAACCATGAAGTAATCCACTTATATCTAGACTATTTACCTATAGCAATCTTCTCCCAAAGAGAAATCCCTTTTCTCGATCCTGGAAGATAGTGAAGGAAACAAACATGATAATGTCTTCCATAATGAAGAGCTCCATAAAAAAGATGGTAACTTGCAGTTGTTATGTTGATACTTACCATCTACAGTTTGAATATGAGGTGCAAGGGCAGGACCAGGACCAGGACCGGGACTAGGACGGGGACCGGGACCAGGAGCGAAACCTTGTCAAGAACCAAGCCATGCTATATTTTAAGTCCACTGACATGACAAGAAACTGTAGAATTCGATACTCACAGAAATTCGATTGGAAAAATAAGTTGCCTGTATCGTTTCCAGTGTCAATATGATACATAGGGGTAGCTGTTAAAAACAGAACACAAAGAGTATTAGATGAAATATAAAATACCTCTAGGAAGAAGGGGGCTGGGAGATGGCCCAAGTCTTCTTGGAAACGGGCTGGGAGGAGGCGGATTGCCTATTGGCCCCGCCTGACTACTTGGGCTGAGAGATGGCACCATACCGCTTTCTGCAAGCCATCTTCGGCTCTGTGTATATAATGGGCTGAGCAAGGGCTCACCAACCCTCAACTCCTCCAGGTGCTGAGAGTAAGTTGGGCTGGGCAAGGGCTCATCCTCCCTGGACTCCAGCTGAAGAAGTGGGCTGTTGGAGGGCACACCAGACTCCACTAGCCATCTTTGGCCCCGAGTGTATCGTGAACTGGGAAAGGACGCACCACCGCCCCTATCCACGAGCCGGAAAGGGCCCAACTTGTAACTTTGGCTGGGAAGGGGGAGACCACTCCTCTCCATGATCCATCTTTGACCCTCTGTATTACTTGGACTGCTCAAGGGAGCACCACCCCTCTCCGCTAACAATCTTCGTTTTTGCATGTAGCATTTAACTGATGCTGCGTATGGATCATCGTCACACTTCCAATCAGATAACGTGCGTTTCTTGCAGCTAGTGTTGTTAGCCAACCATGGCATCGAAGTCCCTATAGTAAGGGCATCATGCGAAACATTTTTCGTGGTAGAAGTGGTGCTCGCCAAGGCCGGAGTCATGTTTCTGTCAACCGGAACAGGGAAGCTGCTGTTGCTTGTGACATCAATACCCTGCCCGGATATCCTATCTCCTGTCATGACCAGATTTCTAGTTCCTGTTCCATGATCTGTACCATTATTACTAAAAATGGAAGGAAATATGAGAAGTTTTAAATTTAGGCTTTTGTTGTGGAGCAGTGTCAGGAAAGTGCTGTTCCATAAGACCTGTCTCGCAACCCTGAAGTTGATTTCCAGGATTCTATAAGTTCTCGAACCATTCGCTCCCCGGAACGGATAGCTTATGTTCTTGATGAATGACTGGCCGCAATTTTCATATTGGTGACAGTAAGAACAAGAGATTATCAACAGAATCATGATTATGGGAAGGATCTTGAGGACACAACAATTTGTAATAGGATACATTTTCAGGCAAAGAGAATTAAGGATAACTCATGTAACCAAATAACTGTGCATGTAAATATAATGATGGCATAAAGATTAGAGTTTACAAAGATAACCATGAATTTCGAAGAGGATGAACAAATCAAATCATAAAAATTAAGAGTCACATCAAATACACGTAACTTGAATTATTTATCAGAACATCGTTTTTTTTTCTCTTTAGGAAAAATTCTTGAAGGGCCCGACGATTTGGTTGAAATAATTTTATAAATTATCAAGAATCATAAAAAAAGTTCAATCTATATAATACAATATTAATTTCTTGTATTATCATAGAATGTAAAACAAAGTTTTATTACATCAGCCATCTATTTAGCCATGAGAAAATTTCAAATGATAAAATAAAACGACCATATGTCAAACTGTACGTTAAGTGTACAGCAAGAAGCTAGTTTCCATTATAATAAGAAAAGACTTGAGAAGTTATATCGTTTTCAAATGCTTGTGTGGTGATTTTTATGTTTTAGCAAATGACAATATATTATTCATTTTCACTCAAGATGGATGTCATTTTTAATCACTCTTTAAATCTCTTCCAAAATCAAATCATCGCTTCAAATTCATTCGTCCGAATGCAACCTCATCCACTAGACCACTAGTATTAGTATATTGACTTCGTATTATTTTTTACTTGTCTATAAGAAAATGTCAGATTTGGGAAAATGACTTAAGAAGAACATTTGGTTTAATTTCCAAAAGTCAAAACTTTTATTATTTTATGTAAAATAACAATGTTAAAGTTGAATATATTATTCATCATAAGGAATTTTTTTTCCAGGAATTCATTTATTTCTATCCAGAGTAGCTTGCTTTGTTTTTGATGCATTTAATGTGAGATGCAGACTTGTATGGTCCGGGATATGAGTGTCCGATCCTTAACAGGAGAAGTACAAAATCATATTTGTCACCATATAATTCATAAATGATTGATTTTTGCATCAGAATGAAGTAACTAGCTAATACTAAGGTAGTGTTTGGTAGAGCTTTTAAAAGCGTTTCTCAGCTTTTTCGTTAACAAAAATTTGAAATTTTATTAACAAAAAGCTGAAAAGTGCTTTTAGGAAGCTCTCCCAAACACGACCTAAATTGCAATTAGCAAGGACTACTATTTCATAAAACTTAGTTTTAGAAAGTAAATTACATCGTCCATATATAAGTTTGTTGGACCCAAAACAGAGAAAATAATAGTAAAAACCCAAGCCCATTAATCTGAATCATTGAGTCCATAAGAAAAAAAGGGATTTGTGAAGTTATAGGAAGAAAACATAATTTCTCTCAAATTTATGCATGAAAATTTTTAAGTTCTTGCAATAACTGGTTTCTTTTTCGGGCATTAACGAGCAAAACTTGTTAGATAGAAGCTAATCGTCGATAGAAATTTCTATCTCTACGTTTCCAGAGGCTGAGGAGGAAAATCCTTGCCCCAAATTGGGAGGATTAAATAGGTATGGCTTTGGTGGAATTTGTATAGATTGAAGACTCCCTTCTAACATGTCCACTACCTTAGACATCGATGGCCTGTCCGAGGGAATGGTCTGAATGCACCAAAATCCCACCAAGAACATTTTCCTAGCCGCTTCCACTTCCTCCTCGCTAGCAATGTCATCCAAGTTCAGATTTTCTTGAATTATTACTTGCTCGTAAATTTTGTCCGGAAAATAGTTTTCGCTGGATTGCATTGATCCCATGTCAGTGACATTTCTTGCTCCTACCATTTGGAGAACCATCATGCCGTAGCTGTAGACATCGGATTTGTGAGAAACTCCTCCGAAATTTCTGGAGAATACTTCTGGAGCAATGTATCCTACAGTCCCTCTTGTCCCAGCTAAGGACAAAACACTCTGCTTCTTCTTGCAAAGTTTTGCTAACCCGAAATCTGAGATCTTGGGACAGAATTCTTCGTCCAAGAGAATATTTTGAGGCTTGATGTCGAAATGAACTATCCTCGTATTGCAACCTTTGTGAAGATATTCTAGACCTCGAGCAACACCAACTGCAATCTTGAACAAGGTTTCCAAATCCAGTCGATAATCGGTATGGAGTGATCCATTGGTGGTGATGAATTTGTCTAAAGATTTGTTGGGCATATATTCATAGACTAAAGCTCTTTTGTTTCTTTCAGAGCAAAACCCCAAAAGATTCACAATATTGACATGAGAAGTTTTGCTGATACTCGCAACTTCGTTAATGAAATCTTCTCCATTACTATTGGTCTCTGTCAAAAGTTTGACAGCTACAATTTGTCCATCGGGTAACATTCCTCTGTACACGCTTCCATATCCTCCGTGCCCCAGCTTATCCCGAAATGATTTGGTTATTTTCTTGATCTGGGAATATGTGTATCTTTTCGGAGCCAGATATTCGTTATTCAGTAGAAAATTTTCAACATTTGGATTAGTTTGGTTCAAACCATTTCGTAATCCTTTGAGACGACATTGTCTTCTGAGACACACTATGGTAAAGGTTGCAGAAACCATAACTGCTACAACTATGGCCATCCCTTGAAATAAAACAAAAAGAGACAATAGATTTCAGAGTCCTAAAACCGAAAAACGAAACCGGGGGCCAGTAGAGGATTTACCTATCTGAACCTTCTCCACAGTAGACAGCCCGGCTGTACCTGCTATATAGTACAATCTTCTTCACATTAGACAGTCCATTTTTCAAGTTTGGAGAATTTTATAACACCTAAACAGAATGATAAGTTTTTGTGATTATAAGTTGAGCATAACATTTCTAATGTCAAAGGAATGGTCAACTAAAGTCCATTGAAAAATTAAAGTAAAAATCATGGATTTATTGGTACGAGGCCTTTTGGGTGGTTCTAAAATCAAAACCAAGAGGGCTTATGTCCAAAGTGGACAATATCATACCATTGTGGAGATATCCGAATTCCATTGTAACGAATTGAAAATGCTACCTATAAACCTTTATTATAGAATCAAACGTACTTGGAGATCCTTTCGGCGACAGGACATCAGAGTTAGGAGGTCTCGCCCGTGGAGTTGGATTCGCAACAACAGTACTTGGGCCTGAAGGCGTTGCCGGCGGAGTTGGTTTTGCAACAACGGTACTGGGGCTAGGACTAGGAGGCGTTGCTGTCCCACCCGCACTCACCACCACCGTGATGTTGCATTTCCTTGAAGAAGGATCGGAGCCATGCCCATTCTCACAACCACCTGATTCCAACTGGCCGCGAGAATCGGGAATTATTGATAAAAACAGGCTGGCTGACAGTATGAAGTGAAACAAATATTTGTGCCACTTGATTTTGTTATGCATTATGCACAAAATCATATGGTTAATTGTTGATCATGTTTGGCATTCTTGGTTAAAAACCCAAGAAGTCATGAATTTGCATTCCGCGAAGCTTCAGCGTAGACCAGCAGAGCTAGCTAGCCATTAACTTTTGACATGACTTGGTGGAGCAAAACAGTCAAGTCTTTATCTAATGTGACCAAAATTCTTTTATTTACTTTGAAAATGTAAAAGATTCAACTAGGAACGGGTCTATTAAAGGGTGTAGAGGCCGATTGTTATAAATTAAAATCAATCCTTTTATAATAACCATTTTAAAAAAAAAATTGAAGTATATTCGTATTATGTAGCTTTTATTTTTAAACACAAAATTATAAAATTCTTTTGCAAATTGGATTAGATCGAGCTTTGGTTCGGTCAAAATTTTGTTTTAATATAATAATTGATTTACTTTTACATTTTACCTGATTTTCCGCAAAATATTGACACACAGTGATATAGAGCATCATGATATTATTTTGATGAAAATTAGAACAAATGCCAAAATAATAGTTTTTTACCCATTAAATTTTGATTGATTAGAAGACCAAAAATTTTATCTGCATAAACTTACTGAATAATTTTTGGAAATTTTCATCATACTACATAATGAATTAAATAGAATTCCAGATGAACATGCAAAAAATAGGATCCTCAAAATGAAATAATCGTTGCTAATATAACACATCTAACGCCATTAATACCTCAAATTTGAGACTATAAGTTCGAGTCAATTATCACAAAACTCTCGTTCAACTAAAAAAACAAATGAAAATATAAATACTACTATATATTAGTTGACAAAGTCTAAATGATATTCTCTATAATTCGAGAGGACAAGGATTGGTGGAAGCCATTAATTATTAACAAAGATTAAATTCTAGACGACGCTACTTTTATTTATAAAGTATGTCTCACGTTAAATCCAATTGTCACCATTGAATTAAAATGTTTTTATGTGATGTCAAGCATGACCCTCACTTTTTTGTCCTCATAATTTTGTCACTTTGCGATTATAGTATTTTATATTATTAAATTTTAGTTTTTGTTAACATGTCGGTTCCAAGTCGAAAAAGAGGCAAAATTGATTATCAAACCCGCAAAGACATTGAAAAAAAAAGACATTGAAAAAAGGGAAAATTGCATATATCACCCTTGTGAAATCCCGTGTTTGCTGATAACCCCCTATGAAATTTTTTTAAGCTAATAACCCCCTGTGATTCTAGATTTGTAGCATCTACACCCTTTTCAGCTAAAAAATGACGAAAATACCCCTACATAAAATAAATGATAAATTAAAGAGTTCATAAAAGTCAAGGGTATTTTCGTCATTTTTTAATCAAAAGGGGTGTGCATGCTATAAATCTAGAATCACAGGGGGTTATTAGCTTAAAAAAATTTCATAGGGGGTTATCAGCAAACTCGAGATTTCACAAGGGTGATATATGCAATTTCTCCTTGAAAAAACAAACAAACAAAGATAATAGACTAAGACCGAAATTTGATAACATTGATTATCAAACCCGCAAAGAGGCAAAAATATATGATGAAAAAGCATATTTCCATATATTTTGCAACATACTTTCGTATTCTCGAGTGTAACAATCATTTTATTTTTACACTAATAATTTCATTATTTTATATGGAAAAATGCATTTTTGGTCCTATAATTTTTGTCACTTTGTGATTTTGGTTCTTTATGTTTTCAAATTTCAGTTTTAGGATATTCAATTTTTTGGTAATTTTAGTCATTTTTAATCGGGAATGCTGATATGACACGATATGTCAGTTCTACATCTGTAACACCCGGTATTTTTAAATACGTAAATCTGCCTGCATAATTAGGATATTTAATTATTTAAATTTATGATTTATGGGTTAAATAATTATGTGAATTATTTGTGCATGGTTTAATTTATTTTTAAGCATTTAACCCATAATTAGTGATTTTTATGATTTTTAGTATTTTAATTATTTGATCGCGTAGACGGGACCGTGGACGGACGAGATGACAACTTTCGATCCAAATTATTTTATGAGTCTTTTTAGAGCCTTAAATTATTATTTTGAGTTTTATTATCCCAAAATTTTAAAGTATTTAATTTTATTTAATTTTAGGAGTCCATTTTATCCAAAATTAGCCAAAATAATGACTTTTAACCACTTTTAAAAATTCCCTATTTTAATATTTCGGGATTTAACTTTCCCATCAGATTATTATAATTATTAGGGATTTTAAAGAAATGTTTTATGGTATATTATAATTCTAAATAAGCTATTATCCTATTTAAATTCTAATTAACCCAAAAGTCTAACCTAATCTACCCAAACTCACGTCTCTAAGCTCCTAGCCGCCTCCCTCCCCTCCATTCTCCATCTTCATCTTCTTCCTCGGGCCTAGGAGGTTCCATAGCTCAAATCTTTTAAAGCTTCGAAGGTGTGTTCGCCCCGTCGTCCCGGAAACGTCCTACGTGCGTTCTAATCAACTCCTACGGTGAAAGGCATGATTTCCTTCTATACTTTTCGTGCCTATCAGTTATATTAATGTGTGTGTTGTGTATGCATCGAAAATCATTAAGACTTTTTCAGAAAATCGATTTGAATGTTGGTTGTAGGCGCATTGTTCTTTGATTTCATAAGCATGCTCACGTTTTTGGCTAACCATGGCTTGGATGACTGCTGGTTGGGGTCTCTAGGGCGTCTAGGGTGAACCTAGGCTCAATTGGCTCGGGCGAATCAAGCCAAAAGAGCCCAGAAAGCAAGAGGGTGCAGTCGGGCTCATGGAAGTCGCAGGCTAGGGTTTCGGGATTTGAGGCTTCGGGTTCGACGTGCAGTGTGCATGGGGCTCGAACCAAAGTATGGTTCGAACCGGCAGGACCCTGGGAAGGTCCTGCCGGCGGCGCTCCGGCCGATCGTGGCCGGAGTGAGGCGGCAGCAGTCCCTAAAGGACTGCTGCACGCGGCGGCCAAGGAGGGGAAGAGGGGGTGTTCGGGTTTTAGGGTTAGGAGTAGTCCGGGTCGGGTCTGAGGTGTCCGGGTCGGGTCAGTAGGTTAGTGGGTCGGGTCAGGTGAGTCCGGGTCCGGGTTAGGTGGGCCGGGCTCGAGTCTTTTTATTTTTAAAATATTTTATGAATTAATGGATTTTTGAGTCAATTAAATTGAAATAAAATTATTTGGACTCCCAAATAATTTTATTTGGTCTTTTAAAATTTTAATTAAGTTAGTCCATTTATTTTATGGGCTTTTGGGCCCATAAAAGTTAATGGGCCAGTCTTTGGGTTTTTGGGCCCAATGGGCCAGTTTAAGTGTTATTGGGCTTAGTGTAATTTTAATGAGCTTTATTAATTTAATTGGGCTTAGAATAATTATTTGGGCTTAAAGTCTGAAATAATGGGCTTAAGTATGTTAATGGGCCAGTTTTAAGTTAATGGGCTTGAGTGTTAGGGCCAGCAGTCCAGGACCATCCATGAGAAAATTTGCATGTGTCCTGATTATATATTTAATTATTTTTATGCATTTGAGTTATTTTAATATTTATATGTTAATAAGAAATTAAATTAAATATATATGATGGACACACATTTTATTCAAGTACATGCATTCATGAAATAATATTTTATGCATGATTTAATGTTTAAGTTGAGCAGTAAAAATATTTTATGTTGGAAGTTGAAGTAGTGTGACAATTTAAGGGGGATTCGTCCCCATATGATTGAAGGGCAGTTTACTGCCAATTTAAGAGGTGATTCGTCACCGGCCACGTACGTAGGTTTCCACGCTGATCAGTATTTAATGTATGATTTAAGGTTACACTACGGATACAACCATGCTATGTTAGAAAATAAATTGCTCAATAAGGTTATGTATTATGTTATGTATTATGTTTATTTAAGTAAGTTATGTTATGTAATTTTTAAGCATGCTCATTCATGTATATGTATGTATTAGTATTAAATTGGTTTAAATTATTTTAAACCCTTGTTATGTTAGCATGTTGGGCCTCTAGGCTCACTACACTGGTATGGTGCAGGTGAGTACGTTGAGGATGACATTGTACCCACCGGAGGCGAGGACGTATGAGCATGCATGCAATGGCCCCGTGACCGTGAAATATTCTGAGTCGCTATGCATGTTATTGTTTTTGTCAGCATGATACATTTTTATTATTTTCAGTGATTGAGGGTCTAGAATATTTATTTAATATTTTCAGTGCATGCAAACTTTTATTTACTTATGCAGTATATTTTTAATTAATGTTTGACTCAGATATTTATTATATTTTTAAGAATGCATTTTTTTTATTTAAGTATTTAATTGTTTATTCATTTTAAATATTTTTACTCTGTGCATATATGTATGGGCATATATGTACATATTTTATTTAGTAAGTATAAAAAAAAAAAAAATTTCCGCATATTTATTTATTATAGAGTTAGGGTCGTTTCAGTTGGTATCAGAGCCGACCTCTCTTAGTACGGTATGGTTCGGGGACGAACCAAGCGGAAGCTGGTGGGCATGTGACGCCCGGGGCTGAGGAGGCAGGGAGTGATCGCCGGTGCCAAGAGGTTGCACGGACAATGAGCGGCTCCTGGTAGGCTTCTAGGCGGAGGGAGACATGAATGAACCGATCCCGTGCCGGAATGAGAGGGGATTCTGAGACTGTGTAGGTATGGGACTACATAGTTGAGAAGGGTTTAAAAGATTTCATATGTACTGCTCATATCAAGAAGGTGCATCTTCTTTTCGGGAGCTCATCACATAAGAACTCCAAAGTTAAGCGTGCTTGACTTGGGGAAATTATAGGATGGGTGACCCCCTGGGAAGTTTTCCAGGGTGCGTGTGAGTGAGGACATAAGCACGCTGAAAAGACTCGTCTTGATACAGTGGGTCGTTACAAATGGTATCAAAGCACGGTCCTTGGAGGGGTCCTCACTGCTATGCGAGCTCAGAAATCCACGCTACCGGTCTGTAAGTTTTAAATGTTTATAGCATGATTTAATTTCTAGAATTTAAGTTAGCATTAATTTTAAAACACTTAGTTATGCATGGCGATTTACGTAAATAAATATGTGGTGGTGCAGAATGCCTCCCAGACAGGTGAATCGACGTGGGAGACCTCCACATCCACCTCCACCTCCACCGCCACCTCAGCAGCACCCCATGACAGCACTGGAGCAGGCCAGTGCCACGATGATGGCGGGTATTACTGCCTTGCTGGAGCAGCAGGCAGCCCGTCCCAGACTGTCCCACGAGGAGGACGTCGCCGAGAGGTTCCAGAAGAAGGGGCCTAAGGAGTTCTTGGGGACCACCGATCCGTTGGTGGCTGAGGGATGGATTCGCTCACTTGAGTCCATCTTTGACTATATGGGGATCACAGACGCCGACAGGGTGAGCTGTGCTACATACATGATGCGAGGTGATGCAGCCTCATGGTGGGAGGGTGCAGTACGAGGAGTCCATCTACCTACTCTGACATGGGCGGAGTTTAGGCGTATCTTCTACGCCAAATATTTCACTGAGGATGTGCGCAGTCGCATGATCCGGGAGTTCATGAGTCTCCGTCAGGGGGACAGATCTGTGGTGGAGTACATAAGCCAGTTTGAGAGGGGCTGTCGTTTTGTGCCCATGATTGCTGATAGTCCGCAGGAGAAGCTGCGACAGTTTGTTGAGGGCCTGAAGGCTGAGATCAGGCATGACGTGCGCATGGCAGACGTGTTTACATATGAGTCTGCAGTCAGCAGGGCCTTGCGTTCTGAGGAGGGTCGGAGAGCGATCCAGAGAGAGCAGCAGGGCAAGAGGCAGTTTGTACAGACAGGATATCAGCGACCATCTTCGCAGCCACCTGCGAAGAAACAGTATACAGGGCCGGCTAAGGGCCCGAATCAGCAGCAGAGGCCACAGCAGCAGAGGCCGCAGCAGCAGCAGAGGGGCGGGGCCCCTAATGCCATAGCTCATCCCACTTGCCCGAAGTGCCAGAAGATGCATTCGGGACCTTGCCTATTGGGAGCAGGAGTTTGCTTCCACTGCAGAGAGCCGGGGCATCAGATTGCTAACTGCCCCAGGAAGAAGAACACCGCTGGTAGGGTGTTCGTGATGCAGGCTGAGGAGGTCGATCCTGACACCTCCTTGATCACCGGTACATCCTATCCCTAGTATTTTAATAAATTCTTCGTTGGTTAAAGATTTAGTATTTAATTTGAAATTCTTGTTATTTGGGTCATGTAACTGCATGTTAGAATAGAAAGCATGTTTTACTTGTGATTAGAATTAAGAACTTGTAGTGACTCGTTTGGAAAAAAAAAAAAAAAAAAAAAAAATTAGAAGTGGTATGAAACTGTTGGGAATTTTCTGCGTGCAGGGAGAATTCTAGTTGGAGGCAACTCCACGTTTGCGTTGCTAGATTCAGGGGCTACGCATTCGTTTATCTCCCTGGAGTTTATCAGGCGGGTAGGCATCACACCTGAGAGTAGTGACAGCGGGTATGATGTTACTATGCCGTCAGGGCAGATTATGTCTACCTCGAAGGTTATTCGAGGACTGGAGTTAGAGCTGCAGGGACACTCCATTCGAGCAGATGTAGTAGTCTTGCCTTTGAGTGGTTTTGATCTTATTTTGGGTATGGACTGGTTGACAGTCAATGGAGCTTCGATTGATTTTCGTCGGAGATCAGTGTCAGTGAGACCTACAGGGGGCGACCCGTTCACTTTTTATGCATCTCAGAGCAGTGATATTCCTCAGGTGATATCCTATATTCAGGCGAGGAAGTTGTTGAGACGGGGTTGCCAGGGGTTTCTAGCGAGTATTGTCACGACTTCAGAGCCATCTAGCAGATCATTATCAGAGTTAGAGGTGGTTCGTGACTTTCCGGATGTCTTTCCGGAGGATGTGGCAGGAATTCCACCAGTGAGAGAGGTGGAGTTCAGTATTGACTTAGTGCCAGACACCGTGCCTATCTCTAAGGCACCGTACAGGCTTGCTCCTACCGAGATGAAAGAGTTGAAGGAGCAGATACAGGAGTTGTTAGAGAAAGGCTTCGTTCGACCTAGCTTTTCTCCTTGGGGAGCTCCGGTGTTGTTTGTGAAGAAGAAGGATGGCAGTATGAGACTGTGCATCGATTACCGAGAGCTTAACAGAGTCACAGTGAAGAACAAGTATCCACTGCCGAGGATAGAGGACTTGTTTGACCAGTTGCAGGGAGCTTCAGTGTTCTCCAAGATCGATCTGCGATCTGGTTACCATCAGTTGCGTGTTAGGGATGCAGATGTGTCCAAGACTGCTTTCCGGACACGATATGGGCATTACGAGTTCTTGGTGATGCCATTTGGGTTGACCAATGCTCCAGCGGTTTTCATGGATCTCATGAACCGAGTCTTTCAGCCATATCTGGATCAGTTCATCATAGTCTTTATTGATGATATTTTGATCTATTCTAGGAGCATCGAGGAGCATAGACAGCACCTTCAGACCGCATTGCAGACTTTGAGGGAGCATCGGTTGTATGCCAAGTTCAGCAAGTGCGAGTTTTGGCTTGAGCAGGTGGCATTTCTTGGCCACATTATTTCGAGAGATGGAGTTGCAGTCGATCAGTCTAAGGTGGAGGCAGTGCAGAATTGGGGCATTCCGAAGAATGCTTCAGAGATTCGCAGTTTCTTGGGTTTGGCCGGATACTACAGGAAGTTCATCAAGGGTTTTTCCTCTATTGCAGTACCCTTGACTTCCTTGACCAAGAAGAATGCGAAGTTTATATGGAGTTCAGACTGTCAGAGGAGCTTCGATCAGCTGAAGGAAGCACTCACTACAGCACCAGTGTTAGCGATGACAGTACCACACGAGGAGTTAGTGGTGTACACCGACGCGTCTAAACTGGGTTTAGGCGCAGTGCTTATGCAGTGTGGTAAGGTTATTGCGTATGCGTCGAGGCAGCTAAAGATTCACGAGCAGAATTACCCGACGCATGACTTGGAGTTAGCAGCAGTGGTTTTCGCTTTGAAAATCTGGAGGCACTATCTTTACGGCGAGAAGTGCAAGATTTTCACCGACCACAAGAGCCTCAAGTACTTCTTCACCCAGAAGGAGTTGAACATGAGGCAGCGCAGATGGCTTGAGCTTGTTAAGGATTATGATTGTGACATTAGCTACCATCCGGGTAAGGCTAATGTAGTGGCAGATGCTTTGAGTCGGAAGTCGTCAGTGGTATCATGTTTGACTGTGCAGTTACCACTACAGACCGAGATTCAGAGATTTGGGTTGGAGTGCTATCCGAGCGGCCATGCACCGAGCTTGTCAGTGTTGACGGTGCAGCCAGTTTTGAGAGATCGGATTAGAGAGGGACAGTCCACTGATGAGGAGCTACAGCGATGGAGACAGAGAGATGAGGCCAGAGGTAGTCTCTTGTATACAGTGGAGGATGGCATCGTTCAGTACCGTGGGAGGATGTGGGTACCGAACGTTGATCAGTTGAGAGCCGAGATTCTAGCAGAGGCTCATGCATCTCCGTACTCCATTCACCCCGGAAGTACGAAGATGTACCGAGACTTACAGTTAACGTATTGGTGGCCCGGGATGAAGAGTGACATCGGGAGAGTGGTGTCAGAGTGCTTGACTTGTCAGCAAGTCAAAGCAGAGCATCAGCGTCCAGCGGGACTTCTTAGACCTCTCCCTATTCCGGAATGGAAATGGGAGAATATTACGATGGACTTTGTAGTTGGCTTACCGAGGAGTACCAGAGGGTGTACAGCGATTTGGGTGATTGTGGATAGACTCACCAAGTCAGCTCATTTCTTGCCGGTAAGGATTAACTACACTTTGACACAGTATGCAGAGCTTTACATCAGAGAGATTGTTAGACTGCATAGCATACCAGTGTCTATTGTGTCAGACAGAGATCCGAGATTCACCTCAGCATTTTGGAAGAGTCTGCACACAGCTTTGGGGACTAGGCTTTTGTTCAGTACAGCATTTCATCCCCAGACAGATGGCCAGTCCGAGAGAGTGATCCAGGTTCTCGAGGATCTTCTGAGAGCTTGTGTCATTAATTTTCGAGGATCTTGGGAGACTAGACTGCCATTAGTGGAGTTTACCTATAACAACAGCTTTCAGTCGTCTATAGGTATGGCTCCATATGCAGCACTTTATGGGAGGAGATGCAGATCTCCGGTGCATTGGGATGAGGTTGGTGAGAGGATTTTGTTGGGTCCAGAGATTGTGCAGCAGACAGCTGACATCGTGACGCAGATTCGAGATAGGATGAGGACTGCGCAGAGTCGGCAGAAGAGTTATGCAGATGCCAGACGACGCGATTTGGAGTTCGCGGTAGGTGATCACGTATTCTTGAAGGTGTCACCCATGAAGGGAGTAGCGCGTTTTGGACGGAGAGGCAAGCTTAATCCGAGATATATAGGGCCATTCGAGATCTTGGAGCGAGTTGGCACGTTGGCCTATCGTTTAGCTCTACCTCCAGGGCTAGCGGCAGTGCACAACGTTTTCCATGTATCCATGCTTCGGAGATATGTCTCCAACCCGTCGCATGTGTTGGATTTCGAACCCTTACAGTTGCCACCAGATCTAGTGTATGAGGAGAGACCAGTACGGATCTTGGCTAGGGAGGAGCGGAGGCTTAGGACGCGGGTCATACCGATGGTCAGAGTCCAGTGGCTGAATCACTCAGAGGAGGAAGCTACTTGGGAGACCGAGGCAGACATGAGGACTCGCTACCCGGAGTTGTTCGGGTAAGTACTTTAATTTCGA
Organism: Henckelia pumila; assembly: GCF_033568475.1. Classification (NCBI taxonomy): domain Eukaryota; kingdom Viridiplantae; phylum Streptophyta; class Magnoliopsida; order Lamiales; family Gesneriaceae; genus Henckelia; species Henckelia pumila. The sequence continues at coordinate 33,379,768 of NC_133123.1, read as the reverse complement.
GGACGAAATTCAATTTAAGGGGGGGAGAATTGTAACACCCGGTATTTTTAAATACGTAAATCTGCCTGCATAATTAGGATATTTAATTATTTAAATTTATGATTTATGGGTTAAATAATTATGTGAATTATTTGTGCATGGTTTAATTTATTTTTAAGCATTTAACCCATAATTAGTGATTTTTATGATTTTTAGTATTTTAATTATTTGATCGCGTAGACGGGACCGTGGACGGACGAGATGACAACTTTCGATCCAAATTATTTTATGAGTCTTTTTAGAGCCTTAAATTATTATTTTGAGTTTTATTATCCCAAAATTTTAAAGTATTTAATTTTATTTAATTTTAGGAGTCCATTTTATCCAAAATTAGCCAAAATAATGACTTTTAACCACTTTTAAAAATTCCCTATTTTAATATTTCGGGATTTAACTTTCCCATCAGATTATTATAATTATTAGGGATTTTAAAGAAATGTTTTATGGTATATTATAATTCTAAATAAGCTATTATCCTATTTAAATTCTAATTAACCCAAAAGTCTAACCTAATCTACCCAAACTCACGTCTCTAAGCTCCTAGCCGCCTCCCTCCCCTCCATTCTCCATCTTCATCTTCTTCCTCGGGCCTAGGAGGTTCCATAGCTCAAATCTTTTAAAGCTTCGAAGGTGTGTTCGCCCCGTCGTCCCGGAAACGTCCTACGTGCGTTCTAATCAACTCCTACGGTGAAAGGCATGATTTCCTTCTATACTTTTCGTGCCTATCAGTTATATTAATGTGTGTGTTGTGTATGCATCGAAAATCATTAAGACTTTTTCAGAAAATCGATTTGAATGTTGGTTGTAGGCGCATTGTTCTTTGATTTCATAAGCATGCTCACGTTTTTGGCTAACCATGGCTTGGATGACTGCTGGTTGGGGTCTCTAGGGCGTCTAGGGTGAACCTAGGCTCAATTGGCTCGGGCGAATCAAGCCAAAAGAGCCCAGAAAGCAAGAGGGTGCAGTCGGGCTCATGGAAGTCGCAGGCTAGGGTTTCGGGATTTGAGGCTTCGGGTTCGACGTGCAGTGTGCATGGGGCTCGAACCAAAGTATGGTTCGAACCGGCAGGACCCTGGGAAGGTCCTGCCGGCGGCGCTCCGGCCGATCGTGGCCGGAGTGAGGCGGCAGCAGTCCCTAAAGGACTGCTGCACGCGGCGGCCAAGGAGGGGAAGAGGGGGTGTTCGGGTTTTAGGGTTAGGAGTAGTCCGGGTCGGGTCTGAGGTGTCCGGGTCGGGTCAGTAGGTTAGTGGGTCGGGTCAGGTGAGTCCGGGTCCGGGTTAGGTGGGCCGGGCTCGAGTCTTTTTATTTTTAAAATATTTTATGAATTAATGGATTTTTGAGTCAATTAAATTGAAATAAAATTATTTGGACTCCCAAATAATTTTATTTGGTCTTTTAAAATTTTAATTAAGTTAGTCCATTTATTTTTTGGGCTTTTGGGCCCATAAAAGTTAATGGGCCAGTCTTTGGGTTTTTGGGCCCAATGGGCCAGTTTAAGTGTTATTGGGCTTAGTGTAATTTTAATGAGCTTTATTAATTTAATTGGGCTTAGAATAATTATTTGGGCTTAAAGTCTGAAATAATGGGCTTAAGTATGTTAATGGGCCAGTTTTAAGTTAATGGTCTTGAGTGTTAGGGCCAGCAGTCCAGGACCATCCATGAGAAAATTTGCATGTGTCCTGATTATATATTTAATTATTTTTATGCATTTGAGTTATTTTAATATTTATATGTTAATAAGAAATTAAATTAAATATATATGATGGACACACATTTTATTCAAGTACATGCATTCATGAAATAATATTTTATGCATGATTTAATGTTTAAGTTGAGCAGTAAAAATATTTTATGTTGGAAGTTGAAGTAGTGTGACAATTTAAGGGGGATTCGTCCCCATATGATTGAAGGGCAGTTTACTGCCAATTTAAGAGGTGATTCGTCACCGGCCACGTACGTAGGTTTCCACGCTGATCAGTATTTAATGTATGATTTAAGGTTACACTACGGATACAACCATGCTATGTTAGAAAATAAATTGCTCAATAAGGTTATGTATTATGTTATGTATTATGTTTATTTAAGTAAGTTATGTTATGTAATTTTTAAGCATGCTCATTCATGTATATGTATGTATTAGTATTAAATTGGTTTATATTATTTTAAACCCTTGTTATGTTAGCATGTTGGGCCTCTAGGCTCACTACACTGGTATGGTGCAGGTGAGTACGTTGAGGATGACATTGTACCCACCGGAGGCGAGGACGTATGAGCATGCATGCAATGGCCCCGTGACCGTGAAATATTCTGAGTCGCTATGCATGTTATTGTTTTTGTCAGCATGATACATTTTTATTATTTTCAGTGATTGAGGGTCTAGAATATTTATTTAATATTTTCAGTGCATGCAAACTTTTATTTACTTATGCAGTATATTTTTAATTAATGTTTGACTCAGATATTTATTATATTTTTAAGAATGCATTTTTTTTATTTAAGTATTTAATTGTTTATTCATTTTAAATATTTTTACTCTGTGCATATATGTATGGGCATATATGTACATATTTTATTTAGTAAGTATAAAAAAAAAAAAAATTTCCGCATATTTATTTATTATAGAGTTAGGGTCGTTTCAACATCAGTGCTGTATTGTTGTCAAATAAAAGATATTAACATCAGTTCCTTAAAAAAATTAAATTGTTTTGCGAAAAATATTTTCACTCTATTTACAAGCAAATAAAACAAAAGAACTTCGATATTTAAATCTTCTACAAACTAAGTTTTTATGAAAAAATTAATTTCAATTCATTTACAAGCAAATAAAACCAACGAATTTTGAAATTTCAATATTCTCAAATTAAGATTTTCGTGAAAAAAATATGTTCAATTCATTTATCTACAAACAAACAAAAACTAAAGAATTTTTTTGGAATTTCAATCATAATGAACGTAGTTTGACAATTTTTACCTCATCATCATGATTTTTTAGATTGAAACCTCATCCTCACAATTAATTTTACGAAAACATCACACTCGAATACTATTAATCAAAACAAGTTTTTTGTCAAATGATTTGAAATCTTGGATTTAATTAAAAGCCATGATTGTAATTGCCTCAACGCACACGTACTCAAAAAAAAAATTAGAATTTTAATTTTATTAAAAGTTAAACTGGTATTAAACTATTAATAAGTTCAATCATAAAATAACCAAGCTCTATCAAAAAAATTGTTGAAAATCCACATGACTTAGAAATTATTGTTCAAATAAAATATAGGGAAAGTTGCATATATCACCCCTGTGATATCCCGGATTCGCTTTTAACCCCTTGTGTAATATTTTTGAGCTAAAAACTCCATGTATTTCCGGATCTGTAGCACACGCATACCATTCAGAATTTTACCATAAAAATAACGAAATTGCCCATATCTTATCTTCCCAAAGGAAGTACGAATCGGGGAAATTGATGTGTGTGTTTTGTTCGTATGGAAAAGAGGGTCACAGATCGGGGTTTTTTTGGAAGATTGGTGGTCGAAGTTGGTCGAAAATTAAGGAAAACTAGTCGGCTTTGTTGTGAGTACCAACGTAAGATTGGAGCTGTAACTCGACATATTGAGGGGAAAAATGAAGAGAAAAATGTCGAGGCTTGTAGGGGAGGTGAAGAGGAGTCTAAAGCAAGCAAGGAAAGTCGGAAATACGGCTGGCCAAAGTCGTGATCGGGGAAGATGAAAGTGACGAGTTCAATGTCCGGACTGAATGGGTATGATTTAAGGGTATTTTGGACCAAATTTATAAAAAAACCCGTGCATTTTCGCATCTATCAGCGCGTGAGCCACAAAACACAGCAGGAGGGGTGCGCGTGCTACAGATCCGGAAACACAGGGGGTTTTTAGCTCAAAAAAATTTCACAAGGGGTTATCAGCGAACACGGGATTTCACAAGGGTGATATATGCAATTTTCCTTAAAATATATATAGAATTGTTAGAGTATTAGTGATGTTTTGAGGCAATATGGAACTTATTAAGATTGTGAATAAAAAATCAGTGGAATTCTAACCATTGGATCCAAAATATCATCCACTACGTCGGGTGTTTCAGATATTGTCGAAATTGTCTATAGAAAATAAATAACTAAACTACACTATTTTTGGCTTGTGTGTCATGTATACTAGCTACTATCTCTACACACGCTTGCATATATACGTATTTGTGTCTATATATATATATATATATATATATATATATATATATATATATATATATACTAAAAAAATGTACGTGCGTTGCACGTAATTACAATTTTAATTGAGACCGAAGTTATCAAATTTCAAATATTTATCTTTATTAAAATCACATGTTATACTTTTTACTGGCAAGTTTAAACTTCAGTCACTATGAATATTCAATTAGAAGATGAAGCGGAAATATTACGCCTTTAACTTTTTTTTTTTTGTGATATTTGTCGGTTCTTGATCAACGTTTTTTTTGTAGTGATATTATATGTTTATACCTTGAGTTTAATATATATATATATATTTGCTGCAAACTGTAAGATCAAATGATTTGTGTGTTATTAAAATCTATAGTTGATGGTAACTGTGCAACTCAAATCTTTTAAATCGTACAACAGTACAAACAATCATCTTATCCATTATTGTGCTTTCAATCAATATGAATTGAAACCATAACCGTGACTCCGATATTAATTGTATGACCGAACGCTTCTCGCTTTAAGAAAATTTATAGTTGATGGCAACAATACGACTCAATTAATATTTTAAACAATACGTACAAAATCTCAAGCGTAATTAATAATTTATGTTAAATGATAATTTTAATTATTGATTTTTAAGTAAAAAATAGTAATTTATTTCAGAGAAATGATTTTTTGATTCATTAACTTGTCCAAATTTGAGTTTTAGTCCATTGAGTCGTCAAATTTGGTTTTGGTGCACTAACATTTAATTTTTGAGTATTATTAATCCAATTGTTGACGTGATATTTGATAATTCAACAATTTTTTATCTCAGCATTTTTACGTCATGTCAGTAGTTTTTATTTATTTATTACAAATCAGTATTTTTCAGTGTCACGCTACCAATTAGACCAATAATTGTTGATAATTAAACTTTAGTGTACCAAAAACAAACTTTGAAAACTTAGTGGACTAGATCCTAAAAGTAAATAAGTTAGTGAACATAAAAAACTATTTTTCCTTTATTAAAAGTTTTATTTGGAAATGAATGTTGATATTCTATTAATAAAGTAAATATAAATCATGTATTATTTTTTCTCTGGTAAACCATGATAATCATAAGACAAGTGTTGTAGCTTGACTTGATTTTATTCTCAATCATCTTGGTATACATAATAATATATTCAAAATTTTCTTACGTATATTTTTTCAGTTTATTGAATAAATTTGTTTGGTTGGTTTCGATAATTAAATTTAAATATACATTAGATAATAATTTAGTATAAAAAATAATCAATATCCTAACAAAAAATATAGAAATAAAAATAATATTTTTATAATATAAACTCTGTGATATATAGTATATACAGATATATACTAAGAGTATTTAATTCAATTATACAAATAATTATTTAATTAATGATATATATATACATATTTTTTTATAAGTTCATCAAAATCTTGTTTTAAAAAATCTAACATATTAATATGTGGTAAATATCTTTTTTCAGAAATCAAATTCATATAATGTGCAACAGTCAATCCAAACTTTTCTTTATACTTTTATTTTCAAATCTTGTAATATTTTGTTCAAAAAACTCTTACAGTATTAGCTTTAGTGGAACTGGTGACATTATTTTAAATTATCCTTTTTTATTCCTATTCGAGATTATAAGTATAGAGATAAATTATTTTTAATTTTTTTATTGTTATCGCTAATAACATAGTTTCTAGTTATATTAATATTTTTCGAACTTCTAATCAAGTATATGAAGAGAATAATTTTATTTCGTCTAATCTCATTACCTATAGTTTTTCTACCATTATTTTATTCCACAATGCCTTGATAAGACATTAATATGTTTTTGCTTAATTTTCTTCAATTGTAATCCAATCGAGTTGTTTTAAATTATATATATATATATATATAAATATATAAAGTACATGTTGTTTTACATGTCATAAAAATATTTATATATGGAGTGTAAAGAAAAATATTTTTTTTAGAGAATGAACAATCATATTTTAAACAAGTTAAAAATTTTTATACTCAATATGATAGGTTCGGTTGAAAGTCTAGAAGGGGGGGGGGGGGGGGGGGTGAATATACTTTCAAGCAGTTTTTACCTAAGTACAATGGAACTCGATCCTTTTAAGAATGAGTTCAAGGTTTATCTTAGTGTCAAATGTAGTTTGGCAAACAGAATGTGTGCGGAAAGATGTCAAGCTACAGATTTAAAACACTTGGTGTAAATCAGTTTAGGAGTATGAAGTATGAGGATGAATGGTAAACTGAAATGACACAAGAAATTGTTTATGGATGTTCGAAGATTTCAAATACTCCTACGTCACCCCTACTTCCACTTCGGAAGGATTCACTAGAAGACTTTGATTTATACAAGCAATTTGCACAAACCCAATCCGATTTAGGACTTAACACTGCCTAAATAAGAACTCCTAGTATATCACCTTGGTTTCAGTACTAGACTGATTTTACAGTAGAGTAAATACAACTCGAAATCTTTTAGCACAAAGATCGACCCTTCAATGGTCAGAATGATGCTTATCAATGTGTGAGCTTTTGAGTTTCTTGATCAAGTCTTGAGCGTAAGATGTTTTTGAAATTCTTGCAGTGGCAGTGTATCAACCCTTGAACTTTGATCAAGATCCCTATTTATAAGCTTTGGTTTGCAACGGTCATAATTTCAAAATGTTCTTCAGATAGGATTCAAATTATTCCCGTTGGATTTGTCACTATCATCAATGATCTCTGATGCTGACATTCTCTTAGTATCGCGGCACTACATTCTGCAGATGTGTCAGAGTACGGACTATCTTTATCTGTAAATACATTTGCGCAATCAGTTGAGCAATGATACACTGAACATGCGCAATCAGTTGAGCAATGGTACACTGAACATGACTGCTGATAGATTCAGTTTAGTAGGGTAAACTGCTTTATTCTTTGAGATGATCAGTTGAGTAAAGATGTACTGATGAATTCAGTTTAGCAAGGTAAACTGAGTTTTAGTCGAGGTAGACTGAATCTTTCTTTGCATTTCAGTTTAGTGCTGACGTCATCATTTCTTGAATATCAGTTTATAGTTTGGATTTCTTTTATAAATACCAAAACTAAATTTCCCAACAATTTTCCCCTTTTTGGTGTTTATCAAAATATTTTAGTTTGTCATATCATAAGCTGATATTCATTTGTTATGCAGATTTAATCATAGGAACTAGAACTCGTAAGAACACTTCGTAAGAACTCTTTCAAACTCGAAAGCTCACACATTGATAAGCATAATTCTGACCATTGAAGGGTCAATATTTGTGCTAAAAGATTTCGAGTTGTATTTACTTTACTGTAAAATCAGTCTAGTACTGAAACCAAGGTGATATACTAGGAGTTCTTATTTAGGCAGTGTTAAGTCATAAATCGGATTGGGTTTGTGCAAATTGCTTGTATAAATCAAAGTCTTCTAGTGAATCCTTCCGAAGTGAAAGTAGGAGTGACGTAGGAGTATTTGAAATTCTTGCAGTGTCAGTGTATCAACCCTTGAACTTTGATCAAGATCCCTATTTATAAGCTTTGGTTTGCAACGGTCATAATTTCAAAATGTTCTTCAGATAGGATTCAAACTATTCCCGTTGGATTTGTCACTATCATCAACGATCTCTAATGCTGACATTCTCTTAGTATCGCGGCACTACATTTTGCAGATGTGTTAGAGTACGGACTATATTTATCTGTAAATACTTTTGCGCAATCAGTTGAGCAATGGTACACTGAACATGCGCAACAGTTGAGCAATGGTACACTGAACATGACTGCTGATAGATTCAGTTTAGTAGGGTAAACTGCTTTATTCTCTGAGATGATCAGTTGAGTAAAGATGTATTGATGAATTCAGTTTAGCAAGGTAAACTGAGTTTTAGTCGAGGTAGACTGAATCTTTCTTTGCATTTCAATTTAGTGCTGACGTCATCATTTCTTGAATATCAGTTTATAGTTTGGCTTTCTTTTATAAATACCAAAACTAAATTTCCCAACAATTTCCCCCTTTTTGGTGTTTATCAAAACATTTCAGTTTGTCATATCATAAGCTGATATTCATTTGTTATGCAGATTTAATCATAGGAACTAGAACTCGTAAGAACACTTCGTAAGAACTCTTTCCCCCTTTTTGATAAACTGAAAGATATAAGAGTAGATAATATAACTTTCCTGATGTAAGAAAAGCAAATTATCGCCGATCAAAGGATGGTCTGTGAAATGCTAAACTACGAGCTGGTGGATGAGCCGCTGAATGAGAGCGTTGTAGAGCCTGAGATTCATGTTGAGCTCGCAATATATTCTGAGATAAGTCTGCTAACGAGTTCAGCTGCCAAGAGATCCCTTGGAAATTGGACTGAAATGAGTTGTGAAATGATTGAACAAAGCTATTCAAGTTGTCAACTTTTGTCTCCAAAGACTGATGAGAGTTTTGCAGATGAGACAATGAGCTAGTTGATTGAGTTGTATCTACTAGGAGCTTATCCAGTAGTGCAAGATTTTTTCTGAAGTTTTCCAAACTCAACATTCATTGTTTGTCTCAAAAAGGAGATGTTGCTGTCTGTAGTTTGTTGATTTTCTTTAAGACTTGTGATACTCTTAGACATGGCATAAACTGAGTTCTCAATTTGAGAAAGTGTTTGATACCAATCATCTTCAGCTGTGGAAGTTGGAGAGTGAAGTCCTTTGTCAGTGACTGAAAGGAATTCTTTGGAAAAATCTTGTTTCTGTCCTTTAGGAGGAGAGGACGGAGTAATTGCGAACATTTCAATCTTTTCTTTGCCCTTATCCAGATGAGTTGATGATTCAGGAGCTATTTGAACAGCCATTGCTAGAGTTTGAGATGAAGTCTCTGTCTCAATAGATTTGGCAGGAGGAGATGAATCTTTGATAATTTGATCATGTGGGGAAGATTCATTCATTGGTTCTTGCAACTCCTTGTCCTGAAGATGCACTGAGTAAATAAAAGTATCATCAATTGAAGTGAGTTTAGAAGGTGCTTCCTCTGTAGCAAACTCGGTTGGAGTAGGTGTGTCCTTGAGTAGAGATGGATTGTCCAAGGACTGAGTGACTTCCTTAGATTCTGTCATAACTGATTCGATGAGGATTGATAACTCATCTACTTGAGACAGATGTGGTTCTGAGATTTTTATCTGAGTTAAAGTGAGTGACTCGTCTGTTTGATCATGAATTGGAGAATATTGTGCTTCCAAGAAGAGTTGTTGAGGTTCTTCAAGTTCTTTTTGAAGGAGAGCGGGAGACACAAATTCTTCTGTAGCTAGCGCTGATATCATCAGAGTTGAGTTATTTTCTTCCTCAATGTGAGAGATAACTTCGTCAACGTTCATAAGTTGAACCTCAGGTAGAGCTTTATCAAAATCTGAAGGGTGTAGTTGCTGCTCGATGGTTGTATCCGGAGCAATTGAAGTTTTTTTTTGAAGTTCATCAAATGTCTGATCAATAGACTGATTTTGTTCATCGACTGATTTTTCCTAAACTGATATGGTGCGTCGTAGTTAATTGAGTGAAGGTAAACTATACCACTAAAGGGTAAGAGAAACTATGCTATCAGGTGATGATTACATGCAGTCAGTATTTCAGAGATTTTCTTGTCATAAACAGTGCCTTATTTTGTGAAAATTTATACGCGAGAGACTCTCGAAATTCCAAATACTTAAATTTAACATATAATAAATGTGAAAAAAAACTCTTCGATAACGGACTTCTAGTCTATATATGTATAAACAAAATAAAGAAGTTCAGATAAACACTAGAGTAGAAGAAATGGAGAGCTGGAAAATTGCTCATGATGATTTTATCGAATAAAAAGTTGCTCGACTGCGAGCAAATCTGATCCAAATGCAGTTCAGAGGTCCAGATGCACTCGATCCTGATGAGGTGCTACGTCTGGAGAAATACAAGCAAGTGCTTGGAATAAATGATGCTGCGTACGTCCTTGGCCGGGAAGGCATACGACTCCTGCTCTTGAAGAAGGAGTTAAGGGTGGTAACCCTTTTCCATGGCCTGGAAGAGGTGGAAGATGACCCATTAGAGGAGCATCTTCGCCTGTTGAAAATGGCTGTGGAAATAGAAATAGATATTGTAAAAAGGGTTTATTAATAAAATGAGTTTTTATTTTGAATGTGTTGTTTTTTTTTTTTTTTGTTTGATGCAAGTCTATCTGATGTCCTGCAAAAGAAATTCCCCCTTAAAATATACGTAAACCTTTTAAGATAGAGAAGAATTTATCAATACTTATAATAACAACTAGAAAGTTAGTTTAAAGCCCTGCAAATAATTCAGTTTAGGTCATACTAAACTGTTTGGACAAAATAGATAAACTAATTTTACTCTAAATTGATAAGTCCTAAAATATTTCGAAAGTAAGAAAAATTAGACTCTGGGAGAGGTTTTGTGAAGATGTCTGCTGTCTGTTGTTCTGTTGAAATGTACTCCAGTCGAATGTTCTTCTTGAGTGCATGATCTCGGATAAAATGATGCCTAACTTCGATATGCTTCGTTCTTGAGTGAAGAATAGGGTTGTAAGTAATTGCAATTGTGCTGGTGTTATCACAGAAGATTGGTGAATTCTGTTCTTCAATTCCATAGTCCCTCAACTGTTGTTGAATTCAGAGCAGTTGAGCACAGCAACTTCCTGCAGCTAAGTATTCAGCTTCCATCGTGGAGGTTGCAATGAATGTCTGTTTCTTGCTAAACCATGAAATCAGTCTATCCCCAAGGAATTGACATGCTCCACTGGTACTTTTTCTATTCAGTTTATATCCAGCATAATCAGCATCTGAGTATCCAACTAGATTGAAGGAGTTGTGCTTAGCATACCATAGGCCAAAATTTTGAGTTCCCTTTAGATACCTCAGTATCCTCTTTCCAGCTATAAAGTGGGATTGCTTAGGATTTGATTGAAATCTTGCACATAAACATACTGCAAAAACAATGTCAGGTCTACTGGCTGTTAAATAAAGCAATGACCCAATAGACCTCGATACATTGTAGCATCAACTGATATTCCCCCTTCGTCTTTGTCAAGTTTGATTGATGCACCCATGGGAGTTGTTGTAACCGTGCAATTTTCCATACCAAACTTTTTGATTAATTCCTTGGTATACTTAGTTTGGCTTATAAATGTTCCACTGTCCATTTGTCCAACTTGTAATCCAAGAAAGAAATTCAGTTCACCCATCATGCTCATCTCGAATTTTTCCTGCATTAGCTTTGAGAATCTAGTGCATAATTTGGGGTTATTTGACCCAAAGATGATATCATCAACATATATTTGAACTAATAGAGTGTGATCACCTTTCGTAAATTTGAACAATGTTTTGTCAACTGTGCCTATAGTAAATTCGTGTTCAAGAAGAAATTTGGTTAGAGTGTCATACCAAGCTCTAGGAGCCTGTTTCAGTCCATAAAGAGCTTTATTTAAATGATACACACGATCTGGGAATTGATGATTTGTGAATCCTGGTGGTTGTTCAACAAACACTTCTTCTTGGAGTTTTCCATTCAAGAAAGAACTTTTAACGTCCATTTGATAAACCTTGAAGTTCTTGAATGAAGCATAAGCAAGAAATATTCTTATTGCTTCCAGTCTAGCTACTGGTGCATAAGTTTCGTCATAGTCAATTCCTTCTTTTTGTCTGTATCCTTGAGCTACTAATCTTGCCTTATTTCTAACCACAGTTCCTTCTTCATTTAGCTTGTTTCTAAAGACCCATCGAGTGTCAATGACTGATTGATGTGTTGGTCTTGGAACGAGATCCCAGACTGCATTTCTAGTAAACTGATTTAGCTCTTCTTGCATTGCATCTATCCAACAGCTGTCAGCCAATGCTTCTTCAATTTTCTTTGGCTCTTCTTGAGATATGAAGGCTGCGTGAAGAAGTTCTTTAATAATTTGTCCTCGAGTCCTTAGAAGTGCTAAAGGATTACCAATTACAGAATTGAGTAGATGCTTTTTGGACCATTTCAGTCTAGTATTAGACTGGTTTCCACTGATTACTTGAGCTTCTGAATCTTGACTAGTTATGTTAGTTTGGTCAAGCTCTGTGGTCTCATGGTGCTGTTCTCTAATATCCTCAATTGTGTGAGTTTGGTGAGTATCAACTGTTTGATCAATGTTAAGATCCTCAACTACTGGATCAACTAGTTCCGGTTCAGGAGATTGAAGAGTTCTTGTGGGTGGTGAAGCTTCGTCTTCACTTTCGTCCTGATTATCGTTGTCCAAATGTATTTCTTGAAATAGATCTGAGAGTTGATGAGTATTAGTTGTAACATCAATAGTAAGATCTTCATAAAAAATAACATGGATTGATTCCTCAACATTTAGAGTTCTTTTGTTGAAGACTCTGTAAGCTTTACTGATTGAGGAATACCCTAGAAAAATACCCTCATCTGACTTTGCATCAAATGCAGTCAGATGATTTTTACCATTGTTGTGAATGAGCATTTACTCCCGAAGATCCTAAAGTATGATACATTTGGTTGTCTGCCATTCCAGATCTCATATGGGGTTTTAAAAAGTTTCTTGCATATCATTGATCTGTTCTGAGTGTAGCAAACAGTGTTCACAGCTTCTGCCCAAAATTTTTGAGAAATGTTGGAGTCAACTAACATGGTTCTCGCAGCTTCTTTAAGAGTACGATTTCTCCTTTCTGCAACACCATTTTGTTGTGGTGTTCTAGCTGCTGAGAATTCATGTTTGATTCCATAATGCTCTAGAAATGAAGATAAAGTATGATTGACAAATTCAGTTCCTCTATCACTTCTGATTCTGTCAATATTACTTGATCTTTCGTTAAAAAGTCTTTTAAAGATTTTTATGAGTTGAGAAGCAGTTTGATCTTTAGATTTCAAGAAAATAACCCAGGTAAAACGTGAGTAATCATCAATGATGACAAGTGTATACTTCATTCCCCCTAAGCTTGTTACTGGGATTGGACCAAATAAGTCCATATGTAACAGTTCTAAGCATCGGGAAGATGAGTTATAACCTTTGTTTTTAAAAGATGATCTAACTTGGTTCCCAAATTGACAAGCTGAGCAGACTTTGTCTTTTGAAAAATCAATTTTGGGCAGTCCTGTTACTAGCTCGAGCTTACTCAGACTGACAATTGATTTGAAGTTAAGATGATTCAGTCGCTTGTGCCAAATCCAGTTGCGCTTAGAATTGGAGGCTACTAGGCAAACTGGTTTGCTAGACTGAATATTTCAGCATACTTTATAAGTATTTCCATATCGATTTCCTATCAAAATAATGTTACCAGAGGCATCCTTAATAATGCAGTTTAATTTTTGAAATTCAACAGAGTGCCCATAGTCACACATTTGACTAATGCTGAGTAAGTTATATTTGAGAGTTTCAACCAATAGGACATCTTGAATGATAATGTTGCCATGGATAATCTTACCCTTACCCACGGTTTTACCCTTTGAGTTGTCACCAAAGGTGATAATGGGACCATTGAATTCAACAAGCTCAGATAATAGCTCATCATTTCCAGTCATGTGTCTCGAGCATCCACTGTCTAGGTATCATGATTCTCCTTCCCTTTTATTGATATCTGCTTCCTGCATTCACAAAGTTGAATAAATTTTGGTACCCATATCTATTTGGGTCCACGAGGGATTAATCCTTTAGGAACCCAAACCTGGAATACTTTAACCAGTTTGCCAGTTTGTGTGTTCCTATAGGTATGCACTAAGTTAGATGCTCTAGATAGTGAAGTGTAATGTGCTTGTGAAACTGTATGTTGTTTGCCTTTTCCAATATCCTTGATATTTCTATATCGCTTTTGAACTGGATGTTGATTATGGTATTGACCCATATTTCCTCTCATGAGATTAGGTTGAGATGCATTAGTCTGTTCAGGACTTTTAGCAATCTCTGCCTTAGATTCATGAGGATTGAAGCCAATACCAAATCTTCTTCTGTTCATCTGCTCTATTTGTTGCCAAGTCATCAGAATAGGTTTTTCATCTTCATGTTCTCTAACTACTCGTACAAAGTTTATGTATTTACCTTTGCACATATTCAGTTTAGGTAGAGTGCTTGATTCACCAGTTTCCACTGTCTTACCAAATCCAAGACCAGTTTTGTCATGGGTTGGTCTTTGTGAATAATTCATTTCTGTCAACAGTCTCAAAGATTTATTCCATGATTTTATTATTTCATCCATATTATGTTTTTCGATTGTAAGATTCTTGATATTGATCTTGAGCTGTTCATTCTCAGTTCGGAGCTCAGCAATCTCTGTTTCAAGACAGCTTATCTCAACTGATTGTTCAAAGGAGAGTTCAGTTGAGTTGTCTTGCAGATCCTTTTGCTTGGCTCTAACTTCATTGAATGCTAAGGACAGTTGATGATATTCATTTACCATATCATGAAGAGCTTTGATTAGTTCTTCTCTGGTAAATTCCTCAGGACTAAAATCAAATACCTGTTCACTGGTGGATGGAGATTCATGATCATTTGCCATAAGACATTTGAATTCTTCTTCATCATCACTTGAGCTAGAGGAACCATTTGATTCCTCTGAGTCACTGTCTGTTTCTGCCCACTTGGTCTTGCTGTCCTTTGCAACCAATGCTTCATGCTTCTGTCTTGAGGTATGTCTGTCATTCCTTGAACTTTTCCTTTTGTCAAAGTTCTTTGGTTTGGGGCAATCGGCAATGAAATGTCCTGTTTTTCCACAGTTGAAACAACTTCTTGGTTCTTCAACTGAATCCTTCTTTTGGAAACTTCTTCTGAGTGATCCTTCTTGGTTTCTTCTGATAAATTTGCCAAATTTCTTTACAAACAAGGAGATGGCATCACTGCTCAGTTGTTCTGCTGACTTTTTTGTTTTGGCCGGTGACTCAATTTTTACTGCAGTCAAGACCTTGGTCAATTGTGAGGTAGACTGATCTTCCTCTCGAGTTTGTAACTCGAATTCATATGCTTTTAGATCTGCAAACAGGTCATGCAGTTCTAATTTGTTCAGGTCCTTCGATTCTCTCATGGCCATTGTCTTCACATCCCATTCTTTAGGAAGACCTCGAATTACTTTGAGAATGACTTCCCTGTTGGGATATGTTTTTCCCAATCCGTTGAGCTCAATAACAATGCTACTTACTCTTTCATCAAACTCTGCCATTGATTCTCCTGGTCTCATTTTGATGTTGTCAAATTTTTGAGTAGCTACAGATAGCTTGTTTTCCTTTGTTTGTTCATTTCCTTCACAAAGTTGGATCAATTTTTCCCAAATCTCTTTTCCAGTCTTGCATGTCTTGATTTTGCTAAAGGTATTCTTGTCAAGAGTCTTATACAAGATATCCTCAGCCACATTGTCCAGATTTGCCTTCTTTTTGTCCTCCGCAGTCCATTCGATTCTAGGTTTCTCAATGTATTGTGGAGCACCTCCAGAGAGGGCTACAACAGTATTGACCTTTGTGATCTCAAGAGGTCCATCAGTGATAACAAACCACATGTCATCTGAACATCCTAAAACTACTACTGAATTTTTTTTTTCTCTATCTCTATTTATAAAATAATGAATATAAAAATATATATGCAATACATATATATATATATACATCATACTTAAAAATAACTTTTCTTAATTTAATATGCATCTACACGATAAACATAAATAATAATAAAAGTACAAGCATGCAACTAAATACCTAACATTAATTACTAAATAATCATTTATAAAAATTTCCATAATAAAATTCCTAAATAGTATCTCTTTCACAAAAATCCATGAAAACTTAGAAAATAAATACTTAAATCTAAAATCCATGCATATACTAACAATCCAAAATAATAAAACATGTGCGGAAATACATATTTTATATCTCAACATAAATATCGTGATAGAGCAATGGTCACGGGTTCTAGCCGCCTGGAAACTCATACGCCCTCGCCGCCAGTTGGGAACACATTATCCTTATTGACATTTTGCTCACCTGCACCATTTAAATCTAGTGAGCCTAGAGGCTCAGCACGTTCTATCCTTATATAACAAAATGAAACCACACACAATCACACATTATATAAAATACGTGAATAATAATTATACGTGCATGATCTTAAAATTATATGCATATAAACTTGAAATAAAATAATTATACTGGTTTATCATAATGCTAAACATATATCATCATACTTAATAAATCTCATAAAATAACTTATCATGATTTCTTAGTTCTCAATAGGTCGTATCCATGTCGGTGGCATCATACTAAGCGATTGATCAATCTATAAACCAACGTACGCGGCGGTGGGGTTTCCACCTCTGTGCTGCCACTTCACCAGCCCTCTCAGCTGGATCCATAAGCTCATCATACTTATACATCATTAGGAAGGTCACCGGGCCCAGGTATCCCGGCCTCCAACCACATCACTTTCCACCTTCACTTCAACTTTCATAAAAATATATTTTTTTTCCTTAACATACATTTAAACTTATCATAAAAATTCTTACATGATGCATGAACTTAAAAATTCTCATTATTTTTTTATTTCATGAAAGTTCGCCCGTAAATATATATTTAATTTATTTTCTTAAAAAAAATCATACTTATATGTCTAATAAAAATGCATGCATGAATTAAATATATATTTACGGACATTTATTTTTTTTTCCAAGGACTTGTTCGAGCTGCTGACCGCTAGACTTAAACTCAAAAATTCTTAGACTGACCCCAAAAACCCAAGAGCCCAACCTGACCTGGCCTATTAAGCTTCATGGGCCCCCAAGCCCATGAGAAACTAATGGGCTCACTTAAAATATAATTTAAGTCCATTATCTAATTAACTTAAAATTAAATTAATAAAACTTATTATTTAACCATTAATTATAAACTAGACCGATAAAATTATTAAACCCATCACAACTTGGCCCGATAATTCTCATGGATCACACGGCCCATGACAAATTAATGGCCTCACTTCCATAATTATTAAAGCCCATTAAATTAGTCTAATTGATTAATTAAACAAGTCCAACCCATTAATTAATTACTTAAATTCTTAATTAATTAAAATAAAATGCCCTAGCCTAATTATTAAAAATTTAGACCCGGACTAAAAATTAATTTGACCCATTAAATTTTAGACCCGAACCGGACCCAAAAACTCGAGCCCGGCCCGCTTAAACACATGACAAGCCTCTAGCCCCTCTTTTCTTAACCCTCACGGCAGCATCCCCTTTCCCCTTGCTACCGCCCAGCTCCGGCCACCCTGGCCGGAGCTCCGCCGGCAGGACCACCCCAGGGTCCTGCCGGTTCCAACAGACCAGCCCTGGGCCAGCCCCATGCCTTGCATGGAGCAGCCGACCCCCCTCTCATCCTTACTTGCCGCGCAGCCTGCGCAGCCCCCAAACCAAGGATTTTCTGACCAGCTCCGGCCACCACCGGCCGGAGCTCCAACACCTGGACCACCCCAGGGTCCCAATGCAACCTTAGGACCAGACTAGGCTCAGCCAAAACCCCCCCTATGCTGAACCCGATCCCTCCTTCCTCCAAGAATCTGTGCAGCCCGTCACCCATGCACCAGCAGGGTTCTAGCCACAACCAGCCACTCTTAGGACTGAACCATCATGCCAAAACGACCCTAAGGGACCCTACTAGACCCAAGACCCAAGAGGCAGCAGACTCGATCAGTCCAAGGATAGGAAACATGCCAACCCGAGCCATCATACATCAAAACGTGGGTTATGCATGAATTATGAAAAATCTCTTGCAAAATCTGAAAAACTCATACATTAACAGATTCTTTCATGTAAAAATCAGTGTATATAATTTAAATGGTGTTCAAGAATGGAAATCAAACGTGCCTCGATGATTTCTTGATCCAAAAAGTGATAGCAACACGTATCGGCGCACCGGGACGATCGAGACGTCAAACTCTTGATTTTTCTTCAAGGAAATCGTGTTGTGTGTGCTGTGAAGTGGAGGATATTTTTGATGAATGATGGAGGCGGCTCAAAGGTGAGTTTACGTAGGTAATGGGTAGGTGGATTAGGGTAGAAAATCTTAGGATAATATTTGGGTAGTCTAGGTTAAATATTTAAATAAATACTTTGGATAGATAATTACTATCATTTAAATTTTAAAAACATACATGCTATTTTGCTAAAACTTAATAAATCCCGAAATAATAAAATAGGTGATTTTTAAAACTTAATAAAAGTCATTAAAATGATTTATTTTGGGTAAAAACGGACATCTAAATATACATATATATAAATACCATAATTTTCTTCAAATTATACCTTAAAATAATATTTTAAGGCTCCTAACAATCTCATAAAATATTTTGGGTGAAAATAACATCTCGTCCGTCCACGGCCCCGCCTACGCAATCATAAAAATAAGATTTCTCAAATAAATTCATAAATCACATCAAACAGATTTAAATGCCGAAAGAAATTATTTAAAACATGCAAATAAATCAAATAATTTAAATAATCATTCATAAAAACAATTTAACACATTTTTACATTATTTTAAAATTATTAAATCCCCTAGTTATGCATGCGGATTTACGTGACGAATTTCTGGGCGTTACAATTCTTCCCCCTTAAATGGAATTTCGTCCTCGAAATTGAAACGAACTCTAGGCAATAACAAGTTTCTTCGCGTAGTCCCGAATAGTGCAATCCAAAAACGACAAATTTTAATGCGTTAAGTAAAATTACCCGTGATGCGCAAAGTATCCGGCACTGCTTCCTCCGCCTCCATCACATAGACACGTCCGGAAGCATTCTTCTTGGGACAGTGCAGCATAATGTGTCCCGGTTCCTTGCAATGGTAGCACATGCCTGATCCCTTCATGCACGGTCCTGGATGGGGCTTCTGGCATTTCTGGCAGAGAGGTAGTGCTTCTGCACGAGGAACGATAGCTCCCTGCTGTCTCGGTGGATTTGGGCCCTTCGAAGGCCCAGTGTACTGCTTCTTTGCATCATGTTGTGGATACGACTCGTGGTACGATGGTTGAAACTGTCTTTTCCTCTGCTGCTCCCTCAAGATCTCCTTCCTACCATCCTCGGATCGTAGTGCCCTACTCACCGCTGCCTCATAAGTGGTGACGTCCATCATGCGTACATCATGCTTGATGTCCGCCCTAAGCCCATCAACGAACTTGTCTTGAACACAATGGTGAAATTTAATGGTTTGATTTATTTTTTTTTATTTTTTCTTAAAATTTTAATAATCAAAATATTAATTTAAAAAAAAGTATAGTAAATTAAAAACGTAACTATGACGATAAATTTGAAATAAGTCCAAAAAATTAATATTTTTTTTAAATTTATAGAGCAAAAATTAAGGTAGCTTTCAATAATTAAAATGAGAAATTTAATTTTCCAAATACATTCTTAATATATATGTGAAAATACACAGAAGCCTAAATCAGTAGGACGAAATGAGTATATTTTTTTTTACCTTGGACAAAAAAATATTAATTTTGTTGATTACATTTGTAGTCCCTAAAATTGCAAAAATATTACACAATTAGTCGTCACCATTTGTTTTATAATATCTCTTCCTAAAAACTGAAATATCAGAAAGTCTAGTTAGATGATCAAATCTCAAAAAAATAAATGAATGATTGAATAAAGGATGTGAGTACATTTTCTATATAAATGAAATAGAACCTCGACTTATGACATGATTTTACTTGTCTTGAACACAATGGTGAAATTTAATGGTTTGATTTAATTTTTTTATTTTTTCTTAAAATTTTAATAATCAAAATATTAATTTAAAAAATTATAGTAAATTAAAAACGTAACTATGACGATAAATTTTAAATAAGTCCAAAAAATTAATATTTTTTCTTTAAATTTATAGAGCAAAAATTAAGGTAGCTTTCAATAATTACTTTTTGTTTCCATGAGTGTCATAATATAGATTTAGGGCATGAATTAAATATTAACAATTAATTTATCTTGAATAGATAAATAAACACACAAAATGATATGAATTAAATATTAACAATGAATCTAACTTGAATAAATAAATTGACTAATCTATAAAATGACATGAAAGACCTTAAAAACCCTTGGAAATGACAAAACTATTAATTATTAAATGAAATAATGAGGACAAAATTGTATTATCAAAAATGTTAAAATATAGATTTAGAACATGAATTAAATACAATAAATAGACACAAAAAATGATATGAATTAAATATTAAAAATTAATCTACCTTGAATAAATAAATTGACTAATGTACAAAATAAATGCAAGACCTTAAAACACCTTGAAAATGACAAAAATGTTAATCATTAAATGAAATAATGAGGAAAAAATTATAAATTGACAATTAAAACCAAATAATTAATGAAATAATGAGGGTATTGGAGGAAATTCACAATTCAAACTTGTATATTTAGATAGGTAATATTTAGATATATATATATATATATATAATTCTTTTGTGGTTTATTTATTTTATGAATTCAAATGAGCATGTATGAGAAAAAAAAATTCAAAAGAAGGTACAAAATTGTGAGAGATGATATCGGATCATGCAAATCAAAATTCAAGGTAATTCAAACCAAAATTTGTGTTAATGAAATATAATTGGTGGATGTTGCCGGATATTTATGCAATATTTGATTTGAAAAAAGGTTCCCCATTATACCAAATTGTTTAACAAAGACCTTTTAACTTTAATAATAGCAATAGATACATGGAAGATGGAAAATTAAATCACCATGACCAAAACGTCAAGCTCTTCGCTTTTATAGACGAAATGGAATATTCCTCTGCTCCATTTTGTGTAAAAATTCATCGAATTACACAAATGGCATAATTTGTTCTTAATCTTGATTTTCTAGCAATTAAATCTCGCATATCCTTGAAAATACTCCTATATATATGCATTTAAATAACAGAGGATTAATTCATGGTTAACCAAACTGCAATAGCCCACCACGGGATCATATATAAGAAATGGTTACGTAGGGCTTTTGGCGACACCGCTAGAGCTAACTTTTGCTTTGTAATCTCCGAATGTACTCCAACTTATACTTGAATTATGGCCTTTAATAATGTTTGATTTCACATTCTCAGGCAATCTCAAAGTAAATTTATTGTCCCCTTTTTCTTCCTCCTTACTTTCATCCACGAAAGAATTATGCCCCGTAGAATGTGATCTATAAAAATATTGTACCTTGTCCGTCTGTGGAGCAATTGTTTGATCTTTTTTTCCATTATCCCTTGTTTCATCTTGAATATTGTCTTCGTTGATTGTGATGCTTAAAAAATCTCGACTCAACTCGTTTGCGGCGGCGGCGTCGACGTAGTCATGTAATGGGGATTTGACAGGTGAATGTATCGGCGAGTCGAGATTTCTCCGGCAGACGGGGCAAGTTTTGTGTGACTCCAGCCAGAGATCGATGCATTCTTCATGAAATACGTGGCAACAAGATGTCAATAAGCGAAGAACGTCACTATCTACAAATTCAACCAGACAAATGGCGCATTCAAGGCCATATTTCTCTCGTCTATAATCTTTGACACTAGAATAACTAAAGCTAGGGAACGATTGTATGATAACGGGGTCGAGTCCCGGCGAGGCGGATGTGATGTGGCCGGCCGCCGGAGTGCTGCTCGGACTATGCCGGATATGCCACGTGTAAAGTAAATTTTGCATGAGACACCTACAAAAATAAATGGAGAAGAAACCCACGAAGAAAAATAAGAGAAGGATGATTGTGAGAATAATGGTTATCGGCGGTGTCGTATATTCCGGAGGTAGCAATGGCTCGGGCGGAGGCGGCAGAGGAGAAGAGGGTTGAACGGAGTCGGTCGCCATTGCCGGAAAATATTGGGGAAAAGGAGAAAAGAATTCTCAACCATCAACAAAGGGAAAGGGAAAGGGAAAGACCGAACGATTTTTTTTTTTTTTTTTTCCTTTTCAGATTTTTGTTGTTTGGAAGATTTGAGAATGTAGAATTCTGAGAAAATCAAGGAGAAGCAATGCGCGCAAAGGCATGGAAAATTTGTGTGTACGATGTGGTTACGGCCACAATTATAGTAATTAATGAACGAGTCATTATATGAGAGCACACAGACACATTTTGGATTATTTTAGTAATTAAGTTCATAAAATAATTCATATTTGTGGTCAACATATTTTATAGAGTTGGTATCTTGTTAGACGATCTCAAGAATCTTTATTCGTGAGACGGATCAAACTCACTCATATTTACATTAAGAAATTATGTTTTTAGCATAAAAAATAATACAATATAATGAGTGATCCAGTTAAAAGATCATTCCCACTAGAGTTTTTGTGTTATATATATGTTTTATATTCTATATCCATGTTCTATGTCTATGTCTAGGGTTTTTTTTATAATTAATTTTAAAAAATAAATTAATTTCAATTTTAATGTAAGCTGCGGAGGATTGCAAAAATAATGCAATCCTCCGTTGCTAACAATGGACGCTGCAAAAAAAAATAAAAATGCAGCGTTCGCTGGTTTTGGCAGCGAACCTGCCAACACCTGCAGGTCCCCAACGTCACTTTTTTTTTTGCTCTTGATTAATTATATAATTAATAATTTTTTTATAAAATTATTATTTATTTATTATTAATGTGGAATTTTATTTCTCAAAATTTCTAAATTTCGAATTTGATATCCAACTAAAAAAATATTAAGTAAACGAAAATATAAAATTTAACGATTAAAAAATTAAATTGATTAAATGAATTTATTTGTGATCAATTATATTTCTAGAAATATTTGTTAACCTAAATAAGCAGATACTTTTATTATTTTTATTTTATATTATATTTTTAATATAAATTCTACTTTTAATTACAAAGTTTTTTTTTTACAGGATTTTAATTACAAAGTTGGTTAGCACAGTTGTTGGCTTATTTTAATTTGTTTGGATTTATGGAGGTCTTTCAGTTCTATTAATAAACTTAGAAGAGTTAATTCGGATATATTCGAATCGGGTTGAAGCAAAGTGCTATTAGAAATTTCTCAACCCGAAATCGATCCGATTATAAATGAAACTTTTACAAAATTTATATAAAATTCAAAAGATTATCTATGTTTTTTATATTTTATGTTTGAAAAAACAAATTATTGTATATTTAAAATAGATATTCATCATTAATATTTATTTCATAAAAGTTTGATTGGTGTTAGTAATTGTTTATTTTTACTACATTAAATTTTTACAGTCAGAATTTCAAATTTAAATTATATAAATAATATTTTTATTATGTGTTTAAATTAAAATAATAATATTAATATAGTATGTTTTGAATTTTTATTTTATTATTTTTTAAAATAACAAAAATCAAATTGAATTAATCGGGTTAGTGTGGTCCGAGTTCATCAATTTTGAAATGATTAAATGTTCGGGTCGAGTTCGAGTTGAGAAATTTTCTAATAGCATTTTGCGTCAACCTGACCCCGATCTATCCGAATTAACTCCTTTATGTCTGTTAATAGAATTCAAAGACCTCCATAAATCCAAAAAAATTAAAATAATCAATAGTTGCGTTAAACAACTTTGTAATTAATAGAATTTATATTAAAAATATAATATAAAATAAAAAAAAAATCTGCTTATTTAGGTTAACAAATATTTCTAGAAATATAATTGATCACAAATAAATTTATTTAATCAATTTTATTATTTTAAACGTTAAATTTTATATTTTACCCATATGACTGAATGAGCGAGCAGTTTAACAGATATTATATATATTAGGGAGAAAATATAATTATATATATCCATTACATTGATATTTGATATGTGTATATATTAGGGATAAAAGAATAGAAGAAAAAAATATTATATCATTTTACAAAAAAAAAAAAAATTGATAAGAAAACCGAGAAAGAATAAATAGTTCATTAGATATATATTTAAAACTATAAAAAATGATTAAAATATTTTTTTCAAAATTAAAAGGAAACATATATGTCATGATTTTAGCATATACGTACACATCATGATATATGTGTAAACATTTACAAAAGGCGAAGATATACATATATATATATATATATATATATATATATATATATGCACATGTATCGTAAATTTGAATTTTGATGCATTAACTTTAGATTTTTTTTGGCTTTATCAGTTCTATATCACATGAGTGCTAACGTGGAACCGAAAATACTAACGAAACATTGAAAATTAATGTTGATGTATAATCATAAACAAATGACTTGTCCGACATCACCTTCGTAACTAGATCAAAATAAATAAAAATAAAAAGTTAGTGTATCAAATAGGGGTGCAAACAAACCGAACCTGTTCGTGAGCTTTACGAGCCCGCTCGATAAATATTTGATTCGTATTCGAGCTTATTGAAATCGAGCCGAATTCGAACATGTTCGAACATTTTTTCGAGCCGAGCTCGAGCCGAAATTACTCCGTTCGATAGTTCGCGAATAGTTCGCGAGCCTTAATATTTAATTAATATAATATAATTATATAATAATATATATACATTTCGAGCTTTCGAACCATAATATCCGAATAGTTCATGAATAGGTTCGAATATTTCTAACCGAACTCGAACTTCATTTCGAGCCGAACTCGAGCCAAAATATTTGAAATTATCGAACTTCGAATCGAGCTCGAACTCGAATATACTCTTATCGAGCCGAATTCGAACCTTAAAATTTTACCATTATTCGGCTCGATTCGGTTCGTTTGCACCCCTAGTATCAAATGTCCAAAATTAAAATTCAAAAACTTATATAATAGAACAATATTGTCCAAATTTGAACAAGTCAATGGATTAAATTTTTTTTCCTCTAAAATTAATTTACTTTAGTTTTCGTAAATTACTGTAGAATGAATGACAATGATTTTTTTCTCCAAATAAGAAAATAAAAAGTATTAGGAAAAATTGCTTTTTTGGTCCTGTATGTTTGTCACTTTGCGATTTCAGTCCTTTATATTTTCAGATTTCAGTTTTAGTCCGTTATCTTTATTTTTTTTTGGCAATTTTAGTCCTTTTTCCGACGTGGGGCTGATGTGGAGCTGACGTGTACAGTGCCACATTAACATTTTCGAATAAAAAGAACCAAAATCGCCAAAAGTCGAAACATGCAGGACTACTAAAATATGAAAACATAGAAGACCAAAATCGCAAAATAACAAACATACATGATCAAATTTGCAGTTTTCCCAAAGTATTATGTAAGTACTATAAATTAAAGTATTGGATTAGTTGATCTTTAGCATAAGATATTTCACGATCTATGTCCGTGAGGAGGGTCAACCCGCTACAAAAAAAAAAAAAACTTGAAGGGATATGAAGTTATGTGCTTTCAGCATCTGTTTTTCGAGGGTTTGTTTTACCAACCATGTGCATTTGTCATCATCATTAACATTTACCCATCATGATGCATATGAAGAAGATTTTCATTGCGAATTCCAAAACTTGAAGGGACCTGACAAATATAAATTCCTCCAAAATGCTCCGAGAACTCTTTTTCACCCAAAAGATGTCTCCATTTGTTGCCAAAAATAATCTGAAAAACTAGACGAGAAAAAAAAGTAACACAATGCAGAAAAGGATTCCATATTATGAATCACTTTCAGGTATTAACATACATCAATCGGCTAATACGATAAAGATGATTCTAAAACTGTTCTTTATATGTTTTGACAGAGTAAGTGACAAAACGACACAAAGTTAAAGCCTAAAGGAAAAGTAAATTACAGAGCAAGGAGTAACTGCTATGTGGTTCAGTGGACAACATGATATATCCCGTACAATTGTTAACTTGTACTGTGCAATCCTTTTAGTAGAGACAAGTTGGGAACCACAACAGGTCTTGGATACAATTAAGATTTAAAAGATGGTGCAGTCTAAGATTAAAAGACCACTCTTTCACATGGCAAAGTACCCTTTAGTGGGTAATTCATGCCTTCTTGAACAGTCTCTACAAATGCTATGGTCAGATTGATAAAGACCAGTTTAATTAGGTACAAATTGTCACCTCGATATGTATATCACATCTTAGCAGTTCCAAATTTTCATTTTATTCAAGATTTTCAGTCCTCTAAGCATCCTCAGGTCTAACA
Source organism: Henckelia pumila (assembly GCF_033568475.1). Classification (NCBI taxonomy): domain Eukaryota; kingdom Viridiplantae; phylum Streptophyta; class Magnoliopsida; order Lamiales; family Gesneriaceae; genus Henckelia; species Henckelia pumila. The sequence continues at coordinate 33,353,387 of NC_133123.1, read as the reverse complement.
CGACGTTCTTCCTCCAGTTTATTAAGTTCTTCAAAAAATAAGGTTATTACACCTATTATAAATGTTCACCAGAAAATAAAACAAAGGATTTCACTTGCGATTTGATCTATATCACATCTCTTCAATTTCATCTTTTAACAAGAGATAAATTCTGACCTTCACCCGATGAATCTTAGTTTCTTCAAAGTTGTCGGCGAGCTTCTCTGTTCGAACTCATTGATTCGAGATGGAGAGGCAAGTGAGAATCATCCACAATTTCCCTTTTTGATTTCCAAATCGACGATGTAGTTTGGGATTGCATTGGGATTACAAGATGGTGAGAGAGGCGATAATAGAATATGGGTGAGAGATGCGACAAATCAGACATAATCGGATTGATAGTTGGAGCGAGTAATTTTTAAATTGGTTTGACCCGTCTCACGGATCATATGAATATATTACCATGAAGTGAATATAGATTATATGTCTATATTTATTTTAAAAATTTACGAATAGTTTTAGTGTCACAAAGTTCTCTATCCACGTGCAACGCACTTGCTCTTCGTCTAATAAAGATAAATATAAGATGCGTCTCATATTTAAAATAAAATAAAACAAGAATATTGTTGCAAATGTGTGTAGAGGGGAGATGAATCCATTCGAGTTGGCGCTAGCCAAACTTGACCAAAATTCTGAACACTTGAGAGCAGTCGAACCACAAAGATTGTGGAAGACGGTTCGAGGGTTTTCAATGAATCTTTATACTCAACTGAATACAACAAGATAAGATGTTCTTCATACACGGTTTCCCGGTTTTCCAGTAATACTCCCCACGAGACAACCTCGCATCACATGGACATTTATCATGTGCTACGTTGTAAATGTTTTATGAATTTAACAAGCTAGTTATCGACCATCAAAATATTGATGCCAAAATAGGAAGATGAAGACAAATAAATCATGTTGAGATCAAAAGAATCAATTAGACACATAGAATGAAAAGGATCATCAGCCAAATGATGACGAGTGTAGTCAATATATACGATTTGATGAGGCGATCCGACACACCATTTGGGCGGGCTAAGTTGATATTTTCACAACCAAACCGACATACTTGGCGGGATGGGCGGGACTGACCATATTTTAGTTACGTTATATTAGGTGGGTCAGAGTAGGTAAGCCCGTAACTCGTCACAATCCATTTGGGAAATTCATCTAATAATGACGGTCTACTAAGGAAGACGGAAAATGAGGGACTTCCACACCAACCATTGAAATAAATAATTCTCTAAGTACAAGAAACCAAATGTTTTCACTTCAGAAACAAGGTCACTTAAGGATGTATTGAGATGAACAAAACTAATGATAGCTCCAATGTTCAGGTCATGTGCTAATTCTTTAGATCCGAGCAATGTGCGATACTTAGCTTGTAATTAAAGAAAACTTTGGAGAGAAAATGTGATGTTAACACATCTTAAGAAACTTGGGTTGTGTTTTACAAAAAGCATGCTAGCCTATTTATACTACTCATCCCAAGTTTCTAGAGTATTCTACATTTATGTACAAGTGGGAAGATTCTAATCTTTTTATTCTATTTTCTTCCACATACGACTGTATGATTATAGAATATTTCAATTTGTTACAATACTTTACATTTTTCTAGCATAAACTAGCTATGTTTAGAATATTCCAAAACCTACAGTTTAATGTTTCATTATATTATCGCTTCCACATTTATGTTACTCACTATAAAACAATCGGGTTTTATGTAATATACTGACTTTTAGCTATTCGATGTACTAAGTGGATTGTTTTTTTTTTTCTATGATTTTAAATTTTCAAACGACGCCGACGGCACATCTCGATCGTGGGGCGTGACACATAAGATTGCTCATATAAGCAAAAAGGACATAATGAAATACATATATATGTCGTCATATTAGGAGACACTCTGTTGGATCTCGGATCTCTATCGTGCCCAAGGTGCATCGGAAGTTTAAAATTTTATTTTGGCATTCAAAATATTCTTGGACACTCGTATGGTTTAAATAAATCATAGGGAGTTTATGAAATTTATACCTATCAATATTAAAAGATTGACGATGACTCCAACTATTTCGAAACAATTTCGAAAATAGCTCTTGTTGTAAATCCCTACGAACAATCAACTGGATTATCTAAATTCTTCAATCTTCGAATCAGGTCCATGATCGGATTTCCTGTTCATCTTCTAAATCGCACTTAAAAGAAGAAGAAATTTAACGAAGAGAAAAAAAAAAGATGACTGGCCGAAGAGAGCAGAACTAGAGAGGAGAGAGCTTCGAACAGAAGAGCATTAGAGCATCGAATGCTCTGCACTTCAATTATCATTTATCAACCCCCAATCAATATGAAATATTGATTGGGGTTGAGTAAATGAGTTGTCGGGAGACAACTCATCTACTCCCTTTTTTTTTTTAAATTTATAATAATATAATATATTATTATAAAATAAGGTCCACATCCATAAATATATATTATATATATCCATATATATATATATATATATCGTATATATATATCTATATATATATATATATGCATTTATATATACATTGTGTGAGTCCTTAAATCCGAGTCCAACTCGGAAAAATTAATTAAACCCTTTTAATTAATTTTGCTCTCAAAATTTCTATAAGCCTTTATAAACCATTTATAAAGCTTATCTATCGATCCAGTTAAATTTGTTTATCATAAATTCAATTCTTTCAATTTATTATCTCAACGGGAACAGGGAAACCAGTACTTGTGTAACCCTCAATGGTTTAGGGATACAACTAGCTGTGGGTTCAGGCTTACCCTTATTAGCCTCATTCTATGCATCAACTCCTTAATCATAAAATGTCAGAACTCATTTCTGATTTAACCCATCGAATCATGGTAAGAGCGTTAAGTATCACCGCCCCATGATTCCCTAGGTATCACTGATAGTGCCTGCAAGAACCAGTCGATTATGGTTAACGTACAGTACATTCCCTTCATCTCATATATCCCGATCGAAACTGCAACCATTGGTTCATCGAGGGTTGCATGTGAATTTCGATAACAATGTGATGTCTTTGAGAATACATAGTGGCATCGCATGTGTAACTTGGTAAACACTTTACTCTACTACACATCTTACACTCTGGCCAGAGATTCCATGCGCTATTATCTCACTTGATCACATAGGATATCCACACCCGTAGGTGAGGGGTGAATCCCCGACTACAATGCACTAGCTCCTACATGTGTCGCAATTGTACCCAACCTCGCCACCTGATGACCCTCATGGAGTCGGTAAATGAGTCAAAGTAAAGTCCTAGCATGTAGAGCCTCAGTGTTGTCCCGGGTCGTAAGGACTAATGGTGTACAACCATAACCACGGACTTATCCACTCGATGAATGATAACCACTTGGGAAGTTCGAGGGAGGGTAGTTCAGTGAACTCATCGTATGAACACCAATCTGTATGATTGAACATCTCTATGTCCATACCAATGAAACGTGGTACACATCATCACAGATTCTAGTCTCGAGCTCGAGCGATCCTTATCCTTATTTTGGACGGCTCAATCGACTAGGAACTTGATTTAGAATATACAGTAATTAATAATATGTGTTTCATGATTGCCATCACATGTACAACCTCATATCTTACTATAGTATATTCAAGGTCTTTATCTATGCAGCTTGCATGGGTATACAGATATAGAAAATGCCATATAAAAGATTAATTATATTAAAATAAATATTGTTATTACACTTGAGTCAATAAAATCCCTGACCAACATTTGGCTTGCAGGACATCTATTCTAACACACTCAACAATCCTCCATGGATTTCTCTGAAAAATGTGAAAGGAAAACACACGGGGGTGATTTTCAAAACTAGAGTACATGTTATCAAAGCTTCATTTGTTTATATACATTTTGACTTATAGGCCCTTTGAGAATAACAACAAATGGTGGAGGTCGATACTTTTTTTTCGGAAGTGAAATAAACTTTTATAAATCACCAAGATAAGTCTTTAGAATCCATGAAGGAAAGACTCGTAGTTGATTTTTCACGTAGAGTCGGGCAGTCTCTAGAAAATAGAGGCCCTAGGCTAATTTTCAGAAAAAAGATCCTACGTATTTTTTTAATTAAATATCGATACGATCATTTTGTCTAATAATCAAAATTGCAAATACTTCCATCTAAAAATAATGACATAAACGATGACATTGAAAGATGAAAAAAAATTAAAACTAAAAAATAATTCAGTGAACTCTCTAATCTCATGAGTCAGCTATGTATTAATATACTATACAAACATATAGAATAAGAATCATTAAACTAAAGAAGTGTAAATAATTTATTTTTATAACAAAACAAATAAAAACTATAATTTAAATACTAACAGATGAAAAGAATAATTATGATCGATTTAAGTAAAAATCATCCCAAAATTTGAACAAGAAAATTACAAGATTTTAAAATCTTAGAGACCAAAACCCAAATAAATTAAAGATAAAAAACCAACCGCAATACACAAATAGACAAGAAAATTTCAATAACAACTGACAGATAATTGACATAATTTTAACAATCTAATTCACCTGAGTGAAACAATTGACGACAAAAAGACAATTTATTTTACAAGAATTAAGTTTTTTTAAAACAAAGAAAAAGTAAAAAAAAAAATTGACCACAATTTAAAATTTTAACATAAATATTGAGAGACACACCAGATATATATTTTAAATAGATAATTATTGATAATTAAATTAAATAAAACTTAAAAATTGAGGTTCCGCACCAAGAGAAAACTCTAGGCAACCGCCTAAGCTAGTGTCTTAAACTAAAGAAGTGTAAATAATTTATTTTTATAATAAAATAAATAAAAACTATAGTTTAAATACTAATATATGAAAAGAATAATTATGATCGATTTAAGTAAAAATCATCCCAACAGTTGAACGAGAAAATTACAAGATTTTAGAATCTTAGATATTAAAAACCAAATAAATTAAAGATAAAACACCGACCGCAATATACACAAAATAGACAAGAAGATTTCAATAAAAACTGACAAATAGTTTATACAATTTGAACAATCTAATCATCTGAATGAAATAATTTGACGACAAAAAGACAAGTTTTTTTTTTTAAAAAAAGAATTAAGTTTTTTTTAACACAAGAAATGAAAAAAAAAATGTACAAAAAAATTGACCACAATTTCAAATTTTAACATAAATATTGAAAGACACGCCTAATATTTTAAATAAAAATTATTGATAATTTTGTCAAAAAATATTGATAATTAAATAAAATTTAAAAATTAAGGCCGCAAACCAAGAGAAGGCTCTAGGCAATCGCCTAAGTTAGTTCCTCTTGGAGTTGGCCCAGCGTAGAGTATGTGTTTTTGTACAAAAAAATTCCTAGAACGAATACACCCTCACAAGAATGAGGCACTTTCCAAATTCAAGACCTGACAAGCTCTTGTGGAATTAATGTTTACAATGAAAATTATCATGAAATGCATTTGTCGCATAAATTAACTAAAAAATTGTTAGTGAAACGAAAAAAAAATTTACGAATTTGTAAATTGCATCCTTATCCAAACAATTCTTCCAACGGTAGTTGTTACGAAAGATAAAGCAAAACACTAAAAAAATTTAATATAATGGATGTCCGTAATCAGCGTGCAAACAATTTAAATTCTCAACTAATATTCACTACATCAATGAATAGTTCAGAAATTAACTCAAACATATTAGTAGAGCCGTCAATATGAGTTAGGCTCGTTGGGTCGGCCTGCCGCTGAGGCTCGCGACCCGCGTGGGTAAGCCCGCCACGGGCCTGGAGAATTATTATTATTTTTTTACTTTTATTGTGATATATGTATTTTTTTAATGAAAGTTGCGTATTTTTTGTATTAATTATTTTATATAAAATTTACATGTATGAAATCAATAATTAAATATTTTATTAATATGTTTATATTAATATTTATTTAATTAATTATTTATAATTAATTATAATGATTTTTATTTATTTTTATTTGTAGTGTGCCAACCCGCGAGCCGGCCCGCCTAACCCGCAACCCACATTTGGTTGGGTTGGGTTGGGTTGGTTGAAGAATTCTAGCCCTCCGGGATGGTGGGTCGGCCCGCCCTCAACCCTCCAAACAATGGGTTTTTAATGGGCCGGCCCGTCGCGCCATGAGTTGGCCCGTTTGACAGCTCTACATATTAGTATTAGATTTCTAATATTTTTTTAATAAATACGATAAAATGAAATCTTACATAAACATACATCAACACGTTTATATATACTAGTAAACAGCACGTGCGATGCACGTGGTGATACTTTGTTTATATAATATATCTGATGATGTCGAAATTTTACCTCGGGTTCGGTCTGGTAGAATGGATCCTCCAAATCTTCTATGAAACAGGTCGGGTCGGGTATCAATGAAATCTGCGCAAGCAACAGCTAGGTCAGGGGGCGCCGAAGGTGTTTTCGGCGTGACCCCTCCGATGCCTAAGTTAGTGTCTTGAAGGCAGATGATATGATTAATGCGAAAACTGAGAGATATGAGTGCGTGAATGTAAAAGTGAGAGTGAATGTGTGATGAATAATGAGTAGTGAATAATGAATAATGAATAATCACAACCATAACAATACATGTATTTATAGAGGAAAAATAGTAAGTTACCTCGTTGAATTATAAAATGTCCTGGACTAGGACTCTTCATCCATTGGTCCCTTTGTAAGCTTATCTCTATCTCGTGAATATTTGAAAATATCCAGGCTTATCTCATATATATCAGAGTCCTACTTGAACTCGAAAAGAATACTTGCGGCCCATTAGAAACAGCCTAGATCGGCCCATAATGACCAGCCCTGGTCAAAGTCCAACATAGTCCAAACTGGGCTGGACCTTGACATGTTGGGCCATATCGGGTAGACCAATTATAAACGGGCTCGGGTTGAAATATTTTCTCGGGGTAACAATATCTATTTATTATTTTTATAATTATTGAAATTTTCACAGCCTGATAATAAAAATCATATAGAATTTAATTATTTATTATGAAAATCAACTGAAATAATACAATGATCATTTTTTTTTTCATTTTTAGTCATGTTAATGGTGAATTTGTAATTTCAATCCTGTAACTTGAATATTTTCATTTTTAGTCATATTACTATGCATTTTTATTTTTAATCATGTCACTTATATATTGTTTTTATTTTGATCATTTAACTCGCATGTTTTTTTTTGTTCTGTTTTGGTATATACATTTTCATTTATAGTCATGTAACTTGCATATTATTTTTATTATTTGTCATTTAACTTGTATTATTTTCTTATATATTTTTATATGAATTTTTTTATAGTGTAAATAAAATTGCAAATTTGTTATTTCACAATGATACAACTTTACCCTTTTATTCACACTTTTAGATAGGTAATAATAGATAATAGATAGATAGATTTCACAATGATAAAATTTTACCTTGTTTATTCATATTTTTAGGTAGGTAATATATTTAATCTATACTCCTACATTAATTTTGTAAATATATGTTTTTAACTCTAACTTAATATTATTACCGTAAATTTTAGTTTTTAGTTTATTATTTTCAAAATTTATATTCTTATATTTTTTTAATTCTAAATTTTTATATTAATTCCGTAAGTTTTAATTTTTTTCTTTTGTTTTTTAAAAATTTATTTATCTATTTGATTAACTGCAACTCAATTAAGCCACAAACTAAAATTTAGCTTATTCTTATATATTTTTATATTGCCTAACATGAAATAAGGTGTAAAATAAATAAAAACAAATTGTGAAAAATGAAAAAAATAGTTTTTTTTCGAAAATAATAATTAAAAAATGAATTATGTAATTGTATTAATGAACACATTAGTTGCAATTTAATGAAAGCGTATAATGTATTTAAGGATATTAATATTTAAATATAATATAATAAAAATATTAATTTATTTTTATGCCCTAAATAAAATGTTGTTTACTTTTATATCTCTATATATTTTTATATTACCTTACTTATAGTGTAAATAAAACAGCAAAATTTTTATTTCACAATAATAAAATTTTATCATTTTATTAACACTTTTAGATAGGTAAGGTAATAGACTATTAAATATACATAATTTTCTTTTAATAATTTCAGTGAAAATATTTTTTATTTGTCAAAATATATATATACATATATATATATATATATTCATTGTATATATCATTTTTTTATATTTTTAAAGCATTATGTAGAAAATTTCATTACAATTAATCGAAATAATACACAATCTAAAGACAAAATAGAAAATTTAGAGTGAAAATATTTATTATGTTAATTTTTTTATATTGAAATAATACACACTCTAATAAAATAAATATTTATTATCTTTAATAATTTTAAAATATATTTTTCAATTTTTTTTAATAAATAGATATTTTTATTTTCCAACATCTAATCATTTTTATGTTATTGAAATAATACACAATCTAATAAAATAAATATTTATTATCTTTAATAATTTTAATGAATAGATATTTTTTTCAACATCTAATCATTTTTATTTTAATTTTTTTAAATTTTTCTAAGAATTATGTACGATAAAATGTTATTTTCAAATTTATTTTTATTATCAAATTTTTATTCAATTTTGATGTATTGTTGTTTTCAATTTTTTTTAAAAGTATGCCATAACCAAATTTTATTTTTATGTTATATTTTTTCAGAAAAAACCACTTTGATGCTCATGTGTTTTAAATTTGGTTTTTTTAAATTTATAGAAAATAATTCAAACCAATTCATTGAAGGTGAAGTTTTATAATTAAATAGATACGAATTAACACAGTGTATTTTTAATAACAAATAAATTATATGAAAATAATTTATTCTTTGATTGCATTTATATTATAATAGTATATGATTAACTTTATAAATGTAGTATGATATTTAGAAAATCAATTAACACGTGTCTCGCACGTTAAACATGTGAAAATGTATTAGATATAACATAAGACAAGTTATAAAGTTAAATTTATTCACCTTTAAAATAAAAGTAAAATAAGTAATAATTAAAATTTTAAATAATATTCATTTGTTTTATTTTTTAAAAGATATAGTAAATTTTTAATATTTGATAAAGTCTTATGTTTGAATCTTAAATTTATTTAGATAAATGTGCATGGATTACATTTTGACATTTATTTTTGGAAAAATTGTTTTTTTTTATTCTATAAGTTTTTTTATTTGTAAATTCGATACTCTATGTTATCAGATTTCAAAGTCTATTGTATTTGTTTGGTAATTTTTTTAAGATTTAGAGTCCTTTTTTCGATGTGATACTGTTGAATCCGACATTTTGGTGATAACAAACAACAACTCATTGTATAGGAATGTGCTGCCAATCTTTTGTATTTCAGGAATCTACTACAACTCCTACCGCAACCGTCTAAACCCTTCAAGTTATCTACCGGAAGCTTGTCAACCGCCTTTGTCTCTCGAGCGGTTGCAGTCACAAGCCTATCGACTGGTTATTCAAACCAGCAGAGGATAAATCTATCTACCGGTAGAATGCCAACTGCTTATCAAGATATCTCAAGACAAATACTTGAGACAAGACGTTCATTGCAAGATCTTTTATCAAAAGCAGAACCGGCGTATCAGAAGATCTGTTGACTCTTGCATCGAGACAACAGGTTGCACTAAAATGGCAAAAACGCAGAATGGCTACAGATAAAGCATTCGACCGTTTATACCAGTTTTGGACCCTGGAAGTTGTCTGTATTTAAAGAAGTATACGATCTTCATGCAGAATCATCAATGCATTTATGAAGCATTAAATGTGCATTCAATGCAGCATCAGAACGTTCAAAATAAAGACGTTGGTGATTGACCTATATAAAGGGAAAATTGCTCAAGAAGTGAAAAGAACAAGTGAAGCAACACGAAAAATCTCAATCAACTCAATCACTTGAATACTATCAGAAGTCCTCATCTGATATACTGAAGCAATACTTGAGCACACTTACAAGATCATTCACTTGCTGCTCAAATAAACCTTCGCCTACAGTTTACATATCTGATCTTCAAGGATCATCTTAGGGTTTCCAAGCCTCTCGACCGCTCTGCAGTTTGAGAAGCTCAACCGGACTGTATTCATTATTGAAGAGAATTGAAGCTACTCTGAAAGCTTCCACCAGTCTGATAAGAACTGAGAATCTTATCTGTGTAAATCTAGGAGTTTCGGATTAGACATTGGATAAGTCCTAAGTCTGAAGTGGGTGTATTGCAAGACGTTGTAATAACCAAAGTCTTCTAGTGAATTCCTTCCTAAGTGGAAGAAGGGGAGACGTAGAAGGATTAAGCCTTCGAACTTCCATAAATCGTGCCTTAGTCTTTACTGCATATTTATCTTATATATTGCTCATACATCGTGTTATAACTTGCTTTTGCATCACTAAAACCTCTGAACTATTTCCGCACTATTTAAGTTGTTCAAACCGTTTTAGAAGTTGAGAAAATAGATTAAGTGAACTAAACTTCACTTGATCATTTTGAAAAGAAAGAAAATAAGTTTCAGAGTGTATTCACCCCCCTCTACCCTCTGAACCGATCCCAACAGATACATTTGTAGCATAGATGTTTATAGTATTGCATCAACATTTTTGATGAAAAATAACTAAAATTGTTAAAATTAAAATACGCAAGACAAACTAAAACTGAAATTTCGATATCGCTAAAAACATCTATATCTTTTAAGTTTTTGTGTTTCAAATTTTGGACATAAACGTCTACAAAAACACGTATAGATAAGAGCATGCACTCAAACTTAAAAACATGGGGATATAATGCTCAAGATTTGAAAACACAAAGAGTTAATAGATAATTCATTTTTCATAATGGGTTTTTAAGAATCTTGAGATTTCATAGGGGTAATTATCTGATATAAAAATATAGACCCAAAATCATAATTTGCAGATATTAGCGGACCAAAATTACATTTTTTCTTAATTTTTCCGTAATTATCTTTGATTTATTAATATTTATGAATGAAATTTATAATATTTAATTTTATTTAAATTCCAAATTATCCATAAATTTTATATTATATTTTTCTTTAATTTTTTACATTCATTTTCCACCAAATGTTCATGCAATTATTTATCAAAAAATTCTTTAATGAAATTTTTTTTATTTCTATTCACACTTTTAAAGATAAAATTATTAAATATACATGATTTTTTAAAAATAATTTCAGTAAAAATATATTTTATTTTTCGAACATATATTCACTTTATACATTAATTTTTATATTTTTAAAACACTGTGTAAAAAATCTGATATCAATACAATTAATCGAATAAATATACAATCTAAGGGCAAAATAAAAAGTCTACGGTGAAAAACTTAGTCATTATATTTACACTTTTATAGTCATAATAAAATAAATATATATTATCTACCATAAAAAATATTATCTTTTATAATTTTAAAGAATACATGCATATTTTTATTTTTCGACATCTGAATCATTTTTATGTTAATTGTTTTTAGATTTTTCTAAGAATTATGTTTCGATAAAATTTTATTTCTCTAATTTATTTTTATGAACATATATATATTGAATTATGACGTATCATTATTTTCAAATATTTTTATAAGTATGTCGTAATCAAATTTTATTTTTTTATTAGAATTGTTTTAAAAAAATGTGTTTTAAATTTTGTATTCTTAAATTGATAGAAAATAATTCAAATCAATTCATTGAAGGTAAATTTTTATAATTAAATAAAAGGTGAATAGACACAATATATTTGTAATAACAAAGAAACTATATGAAATAATTTATTTTTTGATTTCACTTATATTACTATAGTATATGATTAACTTTACAAATGCAAAATGATATTTGAAAACAAATTAAAATGTTGTGTTTAAAGAGTTCAAAAATTTTTATATTATTTTTTATTTTCTTTCTAATATAGCATGCTTTTATTAACAGATTATCACATTACGAAACTTATTCTTCATAAAATTTATGGTGATGTTATATATCTATATATTATATTAAATACAAATTTTGTAGAAGTGTAAAGATTGTTTAAATATTTTAAATGATCAGTTATTTTATTGTCATAGTACAAAAAGTATGTGAATTCTTCTATTGGTTACAATCCTTATGTAATTTATTATCTATTTCAATATGATTAATTCATACTTTTTATTAGTATCTTATTATTATATTATTATAATAATAACAGTATTTTCGTCTTAATTTATCTCATAATTCTATATTTTTCAAGATAAAAAATCATTATTACACATAAATATTAATATTAAAAATAAAAATAAAAATGATTCACTTAGAACATAATCTACGAGAGCATACACAATTAAAAAAACCCCAAAAAAATTCACTAAACAAAACTCAGATTTTTAGAGTCAATTAAAAACCCAATAAAAATAAGACGCAATAAAACAAACTCACTCAATATTTAGATCCAATAAAAAAGGGTAAATTCGCATTCAGTATCTAAACCCAAACACATATGCATGTTCAGTACCCTGTCAGAAAAATATTTGTTTGAACTCCCTGGGCCCATATTTTTTTATCGGATGAAAATGAGTACAAAACATTGAAAATAAGGTACGAATATATGATATTCCAGTACAAAACATTGAAAATCTGGTACAAAAACTAAGATTTTGAGTATAAAATTAACATGAACATTTTTATTAATAAGAAAAACATGTCATTAATATTAATATTTTTAGTATTCAAAAATCATATATTTGTACCAGATCTAACACATTTCGTACTCAAAAAACATATATTAGTGCTCTATTTCTGATATTTTGTACTCATTTTCATCAAAACATACAATTTGTCATTAATGTCAATATTTATCTATATATTTGAGTACTAAAAAATCATACATTTATATCAGATATTCAATGTTTTGTACTGGAATATCATGTATTCGTACCTTATTTCCAATGTTTTATACTGATTTTCATCCGAGAAAAAAATGTGGGCCCAGGGAGTTTAAACAAATATTTTTCTGACAGGATATTGAACATGCATATGTGTTTGGGTTTATGTACTGAATGCGAATTTACCCATAAAAAAATTCCAAAAAAATTACACCCACTAAAAAAACTTAGATATTAAGAGTCAAATAAAACCCAATAAAAATAAGACACAATAAAAACAAATTCAATTATTAACAATAAATACAAACTCAATTATTAACCCATTAATCCATGGAGGGAGAGAGAGTAATTATTGTGTTTCCTAAAATGTCCTTATAATTTTCATGCAATTATCAAAAATACCCCTTGCATTTAACACTCCAATGAACCAAATTTGGGCAATTATGACAATACACAATAAAAAAATTTTGCCCTCCATTCACCCTTTTATAGTAGAAATAGAATTATGACAATACACAATAAAAAAACTTTGCCCTACATTCACCCTTTTATAGTAGAAATAGATATACATATATGCATCACTAGAAAAAGAAGCCTCAAATAGTTTTGAATGTGATGAGATCAACTCTCCACGATTCCAAATATACTATTGTTTCTAAATTTCGATCAGTAACGGCATAGCTAGGGACGGTCAAAGGCGATGAAAATGGAGAAGAAAAATAATGGAAAGAGGGAAGAAGAAAGTGCAGGCGAGAGGGAAGAAGTAAAATAATTGGCTTATAGTTTGATTAAGTAGCCACGTTTTTTAAAAACCGTGGCAAGATTAGCCATGGTTTTAAGAAACCACGGTTTAAATAAAATGTGACAAAATTAACCACGGTTTTTGAAAAATCGTGGCTAAATTTAACCACGATTTTGTAAAAACCATTGCAGATTTTGAAAGTAGCCACAGTTTTTTAAAAGAAAAAATTGCATATATTACCCCTGTATAATCTCACGTTTGCTGATAACCCCCTATGAATTTTTTTTAAGCTAATAACCCCATGTGATTCTAGATATGTATCATGCACACCCTTTTCAGCTAAAAATGACGAAAATACCCCTGCTTAAACAAATGAAAATATTAATATAAAATAATTATATATAAGTTTCATAGTTATTTAACTAAAATTTGATTATTTTATTCAATTAAACATAAAATTATATAAAAAAATTAATTTAATCATTTTTTAAGTAGGGATATTTTTGTAATTTTTTCCCTGTAAAGGTTTGCTTGCTTCATATCTAGAATCTCAGGGGGTTATTAGCTTAAAAAAATTTCATAGGAGATTATCAGCAAACCCGAGATTTCACAAGGGTAATACATGCAATTTTCCCTTTTTAAAAATCATTGCAGGTTTTTCTTCCAAATCTTTCTTCCAGATTGGTATTCCACTACAAAAAAAAATTCGAAATAGCCACGGTTTTTAAAAAATCGTGGCTAAATTTAACCACGGGTAATCAATTCAGCGCGGGAATTTCTTGCGTATTGGCGACCCGATCGAATCATAGATGACATTCCGAGGAAAATTCATGTTGGGAAAGTCCCGTTCCAGTTTGAGGAACCACCTGGGCCTCACCATCCTGCAGATGACACGAGGCAAGAGCCACTTTATCCACCTCCGTCGTTTGTTGACGAAAGAAGTGGTCACGACTCAGCCTAACAAGCGGGTCTGTCTCTCCATTGTAATTAATAAGGGAAATCCAATTTAAAGAATCGTGGCACGAACAAGGATGTTACACCAAATTCAATTTCTCTAGAACCAACGTTGTAAGAGATATGTCGTCTTGTTTCAGTCCATTTACTGGATTTCACTCTTCCGTAGTTAGAATTGGTTCAATCCCACAATTTGAAAAACAAAATATCATCATAATTGAGAATCACTTTTAACATTATTAATTAGGTGCACCACGGAAATTCATTCCAATATGATGGAAACAAGAAAAAATTCAAAACATCAAAAGAGGAAATCCATCTTGAGATGGGATGGAGCTTCAAAGACAGAAGTAAACATAAGTACAAACAAAATCATTCATTCAACCTTCAAAACCACACCCTAAAACATATAAATAACAAACCTGATCAGAGAACGGACAAAACAAACAAATAAGGTTTTAGCAAAGCAGGGACCGGTTTCCGAGCAGAAAGGAAGTCATATTGCTCGATAATCAAACTTGATTCCTCTTTCTTTTCTTTTTGTGCAGAACAGGTTTATTTTGATTCATCTTTCTTTTCTTTTTGTGCAGAACAGGCCAGTTTCTTTTCATCGCAATAGTCCAAAGCCTCGCACAAGGTTCCCTGAATTGTATCATTGTTAACTGTCATACCAACGTTAAATTTTGTTTATTTCAAGCTAGCTAGCTAGATTCATGTAAACAAAGAAATAAAGATGAGTATTAATTGTTATTGGTACCACAGTGCATTCCTCAGCGCACTGAAGATTGAATTTGTGATAAGGCCCTAGATGTGCTTTCCAGAGATCAGAATCGATGATTAGATCATAAATGAATTGAGGTGCGCATTTTTCTTTATATTTTATCGCACGTGCTTTCTTCATCAATGCAATCGCTACACAGTTTCCATGTTTGACCATTGACAGGGAATAGAAACCGGGTCTCAGTTTCACTACCACATCATGCATCCCCAAATATATTACACGCCGCACAAGAATATTCCTGATGAAACAGGAAAAATGTTGGTTTTTGGATGTTGCAAATTTAAAGGATGCGCTGGTGCATATATACATACCCGAAAGGATATTGTTGAGATAGCTGATACGCATTTTCTATTACTGCTGAAATAATACGCGGTCGGCTTTCCAGTCGAAAGACTTTTGAATCGAGGATTTCCAAGAGAAAGCCGCTTCCGCTTAGGTTGGTGGCGATTTCCCAAAAATTATCAGTTATCACATCGAGTATGGGCTGCCGGAAAAATCAAAAACAAAAACATGTAGATATGATAAATCTTTCGTTCTCAAAGGCCCGTCATCTCCCTTCTGCCATATCACTCTTTTCTCTCTCAAAATTTCTTCACAAAATCATGTAGATATGTAAAATATGTACGATTATATAACATATTAATCGATCAATTTCACGATTATGTTCTATAATCGTGCATGTTTTAACATATTAATCTGATAATGTAACAAGTATGTTATATAATGATACATGTTTAACATATGACGACAGGACTACCAAATTTTGGCGCCGTTTCCGGGGAACGGTGCAAATTTTATTTATTTCGAGTTTTGCTATTTATTATTATTATTTTTTTTCCTTTTTATGACTCGTTCTTCTCGTACAGGTGAACTAGAATACATTCCAAAAATCGAGAAGACAGCTAAGAGGTTGAGAAAAGAAGCGCGGCTACGATGTAACCAACTAACCAAGCATCAATTCCATCTTTTGGTTTGAACGTTGCATCAAATTCAAGTGAGTCTGAAAGAGAATCTGAACCCGAATTTGATACTGAAAAAAGTGAGTGCGAAAAAAAACAATGGCAGCGCTAGCACAGAGAACACTCAGGGAGTTAGCTAATCCTAATGTTACTCAGCAGCCATTATGCATTCAATTTCCAAATGCAAATTTTGAATTAAAATATGGTTTGATTCACTTGTTGCCAACTTTCCGTGGTCTTGCAGGTGAATATCCACACAAGCATTTAAAAGAGTTCCACATTGTTTGCACAGCTATGAAACCTCAAGGAATTACAGAGGAACAAATTTCACTGCGAGCTTTCCCATTCTCTCTAGCTGACAAAGCCAAGGATTGACTCTACTATTTACCCTCTGGGACGATAATAACCTAGGATGGTATGAAGCAACAATTTCTGGAGAAGTTCTTCCCAGCTTCACGAGCATCAAATATTAGGAAGGACATATGTGGAATCAGACAGCTGCATGGGGGAGACTTTATATGAATATTGGGAGAGATTCAAGCAATTGTGTGCCAGTTTTTTGTCCTCAACACCAAATTTCGGAACAACTATCAGTACAATATTTTTATGAGGACCTCTTGGTTTTTGATCGAAAAATGATTGATGTTGCGATCAAAGGTGCATTGGTGAACAAAACACCTCAAGAAGCGAGAGATCTTATTTCGAGCATGGCTGCCAATGCACAACAGTTTGGAACTAGGCAAGATAACACCCCACAACAAGTTAATGAGGTAAGTGCTAGTCCTATTGTTCAAAAGTTATATTCATTGACTTTTCTTTTGGAAAGGTTGGTTGCAGGACAAGTACAACAGGTCAAAGCTTGTGGTATATCACTACAACAAATATGTTGATTAACCACACTAAAAAGACAACGGTTTTATACAAAATCTGTTTTTTTTGGGCTTTAACAACGGTTTTTACAAAAACCGTTGTCGTTTGCCGTATTTTTAATGAAAAACAAACGGATACTTGGTGATTTCAAACAAGAATAAGCCCAAACAAAGATTTCGATGGTTTCTTAGAATAATGTTTAGAGAATCAAAATTAACAAAAAAAGTCCAATAGAAACAAGGCTCAATGATTTCCATCGAATTGAAACAAAGATGGCTTAAAGAAACAAAAACCCACTTACCTTATTTTCGGATTTGTATGCAACAAAATTCAGTCAACTTGCAAAAGTATTTCTGGAATATTGAACCGTCGGATCGAACTCAAATTTGGTCCGCACGTTTATAAGGATGTAAGAAATATTATGAATGGTTAAGATTGGCTTTGAAGGTAATTTGATACAGTTTGTGGTCGACGAACTGGAGTCGCTCCCTTCTCGCCTAGAATCTGCCATGTATTATTGTGAAGGCCTTTTACGTAAATCTAACCGTTTGATTAGGCTAAACATTAAATATGTTATTCAACATGTGTGGGTATAATATGAACGGTGCAGATGGGATTTAAAGCTCTTTAGCGATGGGAATGATGTTTTCTCTGCTGCTGAAAATTTCAGGATTTGGACAGAAACTTGGGTAGTGCATATGCTCGAATTTGTGTGTTCTTTTCCATCAGCTTAATCCCCTATTTATAGGCTTCACATAGCTTCCAAAGGCCTCCTATTAACAGTCATTTATCTTCCATAATAGCCATTAATCTCCATTACCACCTTGGAAAAGCAAACAAGGTCGCTGATGCGTTAAGTCGGAAGAATATGGGTAAATTAATTCTAGCTTCACTCTCAGCACAACCATGTCTTCGAGAAATAGTCAAGTTGAAACAGAATCAAGATCCTTCTTTAATCAAACTCAAGGACCAATTCAAGGAAGGAAAGACGCCTAATCTCCAAATAGATCAAAATGGAGTTTTGTGGATGAAAAGACGATTGTGTGTACCCGACATCGATAATCTTCGTCATGAAGTGATGTCTGAAGCACACTGATAGGTTACACCTAAAAATTCAACTGGGCCTGAGCCCAATCATGAAGGTCCACTCCAAATATTTTTGAGGCCCAATCTTCTTTAAATATTATATATATTTAAATCAAGCAGGCTCTGAATTCTACAAAATCTCATAAAAGGCTCAAGCCCGTGAAAACTCTCTGAATATCTATAAATAGCTCAAGTCACCTCATTATTAAGGTACACACTTTTTTAAGCACTATATCGCTCTACTCTCGATTATTATTCCTTGAGTAATCGCTGACTTGAGCGTCAGAGCGCCTTCACCGGGAACCCTCCCGGCTCCTCTGATTTTGTTTTGTGACGTAGGAACAACCCACTGAAGATCTCCCAAGGGAACGTACAAGGACTTATTCATACTCCGGACTTTGCGGAAGCAACGTGTAGAGTACAAGTGATTTTTGGCTACATCAGCTTGGCGCCGTCTGTGGGAAATCGTTCACTACATCATTGAGAACACATATTAATTCAAAAATGTCTCAAGAAAATATTAACAATGGAAACGCACCGCCGAGTATTACTCTCACCCGTGAAGACTTGACTGCGCTAATGGAAAACACAGCAGCACTCGCAGCAAAAGATGCAGTTGCTCAGTACCTAGAAACCCGCAAGCGCAAAAGCAGTAAGAAAAAGGCTCAGACTGAAGGCTCATCATCTCTTGACCCTAATAACGGAGACCCAAATAAAGATAAGTCTAAAGTGAATGATAAAGATCAAGGGGGGACCAAGAAAAATACTACTCAGAAAGACGGTGAAGCAAGTGTTCACACAGTTCATGACATTTCTGGCGAAAACAAGATCACTAATCCAGCTCGAAAGGATGGATCTCGCACACATGTAACTGGAGAGAATATGTCCAAAATTTTGCCGTCACATCGAAGCCCCTTCACTGATGACATATTATCTGAAGCATTACCAAAGGGAGTCAAAATTCCCAGCTTACCTGAGTTCGATGGAACGAGTGACCCCCAAGACCATATTGACAAATTCTACGCGAAAGCGGATTTGTATGATATCACAGATGAAGCATACTGTAAAATTTTCTGAACAACATTATCAGGAAGAGCACTCACATGGTTCAATAAGTTACCCTCTGGATCTATTGCCAATTTGGAGCAACTTACTGACTGCTTCATCCAGCAATTCTCAATTAACAAAAAATACCCAAAAACAACAGCATATTTGATCACAGTAATTCAAAAAGAAGGAGAATGTTTGAGGGACTATGTTCGGCGATTTACTCATGCGGTGCACGAAGTCTTACACGTGAACCATGGTTTGTTAGCTGGAATAATGCAACAAAACTTGCGCCATCGGAAGTTCAAAGAATCAATAGCGGGAAGGCCGCCCAAAAACTTAGAGGAATTATTGGAAAGAGCTTAGAAATACATACGGGTTGAAGAATCTGTAGAGCCACACTACTTGAATAAAAGAAAGAGAGAAGAAGATATATCAGATATTAGAAAGCGAGACGATAAGCGAACATCACAGAGCCCCCGCCTCCAAAATACACCCCTCAATGCACGTCTGACCGATATACTGGTAGTGGCTGAAAAACAAGGGTTGTTGCGTCCCCCTCGCCCAATGCAAAATAACCCAAAGCGCCAGCGTTCGGACAAGTACTGCCATTTTCATAAAGATAAAGGTCATACTATAGAAGATTGCTTCAGTTTGCGAGCAGAAATTGAAAAACTCATAAAACGCGGGCATTTGAGAAATTTTGTGGACAAGTCCCGCGGTGAGAAGCGAGATGACAGGCGTCGGGACGAACAAACAAAACGTGACTATCAAAAGCGACATGATGAAACTGGGAAACAACATGAACGACCTAATGAAAATTTGCCCTCGGGAGGGGTAATCGCCGTAATCACTGGGGGGCCTGCTTGTGGCGACTCGAACAATGCAAGAAAAGCTCTTCTGCGGGCAGCAAAAGGTACCAACAATTTATCTAGCCCCACATCCTTGTCGATATTTGAAATTGGAACCATCCAAGAGGGATTATCATTCAGTGACAAAGATCTGGAGAACCCTCGGGGCACCCATAATGATGCTTTAATTATCTCAGCCACAATCTCCAATTTTTGGGTAAAGAAAATTCTAGTGGATTCAGGAAGTTCAGCCGACATAATTTTTCATGATGCATTCGTGAAGTTGGGTATTAGTAATGCACAGTTAGCTCCAGTCAACACTCCACTAGTTGGATTTTCCGGAGAAATAGTTGAAGCTTTGGGAGAAGTAACGCTTCCTCTTTCCTTGGGTTCTTACCCCAAAAGGTCTACTAAGATGGTGAAATTCCTTGTAGTAAAGGCTTCATCTGCATACAATGTGATATTGGGATGACCAAGTCTCAATATATTCCAAGCCATCGGATCGACATATCATATGAAGCTGAAGTTTCCAACTCAAGGAGGAGTAGGAGAAGCCATTGGTGACCATCATCTAGACAGAGAGCGTCATGCGGTGACACTACGGGATTCATCAGAAAATCGTAAAAGACAAGTTTTTAGTGAGGAAAGAGCCCTGAAACCTGGTAAAATTTTACGTGAAAACGGAATACACTTGGTGGATGAGGAAGCCGAGAGCAAAGAAAGAATAACAGCAACCAAAAATCTAAAGCATGTAGAAATCGTACCGAGTAATCCCAAGAAGACACTGAAAATCGGGACCGAATTACCTCCTGAATTGGAAGAGAAGTTGAAAAATTTTCTTGTTCGCAATTTGGACGTGTTTGCTTGGGGTGATGAGCCTCTGCCAGGAATACCTCATGAATATGCGCTTCATCACCTCCGTGTTGATCCAAAAATGAGACCGGTGAAGCAAAAGAAAAGAGCATTTGGTCCAGAGAAAAATTGGCATATAGCCGCTGAAGTGGAGAAACTCTTAGCGGCAAAGTACATCAGGCCAGTTTCATACCCAGATTGGCTTGCAAATGTGGTTTTAGTACCGAAGCCGGGAGGAAAGTGGCGTTTGTGTATAGATTTCACTGATCTCAACAAAGCATGCCCCAAAGATCCGTTTCCACTCCCTCGAATTGACTTGTTAGTCGATTCGACAGCAGGATGCGAGCTGCTCACTTTTCTTGATGCATATCAAGGATACAATCAGATCGGCCTAGCGCCAGAAGACCATGAAAAAGCAAGTTTCGTCACTGATCGAGGAATTTATTGTTATGATGTAATGCCGTTTGGGTTGAAAAATGCTGGAGCTACCTATCAACGTCTGGTAAATACCATGTTCGAACACTTGATCGGGCGTAACATGGAAGTTTATATAGATGACATGCTCGTCAAAAGTATTCAAGCATCTAATCACTTGGAAGATCTTGAGGAATGATTCAGTATACTCAGAAAATACAGGATGAAACTTAATCCGGATAAATGCACTTTTGGTGTACGAGGAGGCAAATTTCTCGGTTATATGGTGTCAGAACGAGGAATAGAGGCCAACCCTGAAAAAATCAAAGCAATTTTAAACATGAATCCTCCGAAGAGTGTAAAAGGCATCCAAGAGTTGACAGGACGTTTGGCTGCCCTCAACCTATTTATCTCAAGATCTGCAGACAAGGGTTTACCATTTTTCAAAATGTTGAGGAGTGGGAAAGGTTTTCAATGGACAGAAGAGTGTCAGCAAGCATTTGACGAGTTGAAAGTGCATCTGACCTCTCGGCCGTTGTTGGTAAAACCAAACGAAGGTGACACCCTGTTGATTTATCTGGCAATATCTGCGGAGGCGGTAAGTGCAGTATTGGTCTCTGAAGTAGGACGTGAGCAAAAACCAGTTTATTATATCAGTCGAACTTTACACGGAGCAGAATTAAGATATACAAAGATCGAGAAACTGGCACTGGCTTTGGTAACTGCAGCGAGAAAACTACGTCCTTACTTTCAATCTCATCCAATAATTGTACTCACCAATCATCCTCTCAAACAAATTATCTCGAGTCCTGAAGCATCAGGAAGAATGGTTAAGTGGGCTGTTGAACTGAGCCAATATGGAATTGAATATTGCCCGCGTCCAGCGATTAAAGCACAAATTCGGGCTGATTTTCTAGTAGAGATGACAGTAACTCAAGAAGAAAGCTCCACCCAGACATGGATGGTTTATGTCAACGGGTCATTAACCTCTACAGGAAGCGGTGCAGGTATAGTTGTGGAGAGCCCACAGGGAGATAAATTTCAATATGCCGTCAAATTTCTATTCCCTGCAATGAATAATGAGGCAGAATATGAAGCTTTCATCATGGGAATTAAATTGGCCCTGTCAGTCGGAGCAAAAATACTGACGATACACAGTGACTCCCAACTTATCGTCAGTCAGGTTAATGGAAATTATGAAGCGAAGGAAGATAAAATGCTTGAATACCTCACTCAAGTGAATGAGCTTCTCTCGCATTTTGACAGCTATGATATAAAGCAGATACCTAGAGGGGAAAATGAGTCAGCAGACCGCCTTGCCAAGTTAGCAAGCTCCTTGGCCAACATTGATAATAGGGAAATTACATTCCTAACTTATGACAAGGAAAAAACTGATGGAAGTGATGTTACAATCTTCTGTGCTGACAGCGAAGAACCTAGTTGGAAAGATGAAATAATCGACTATTTGAAGCAGGAGAAACTACCTGCTAACCAAGTCGAAGCTTGAAAAATTAGAGTGAGAGCTGCTCGGTTCACGATCATTGACGGAGAACTGTACAAAAGAAGTTTCTCTTCACCTTACCTAAAGTGTCTAACGCCAGCTAAGGGAAACTATGTGCTCCATGAAATTCATGAAGGAATATGTGAAAATCACTTAGCTGGCAGAGCTCTCGCGGGGAAAACATTGCGCCAAGGGTACTTTTGGCCAACGATGAAGCAAGATGCTATTGAGTTAGCAAAACATTGTCACGCATGTCAAGAGCATGCTAACTTCCATCACCAGCCGGCTACAATCTTACAGCCCCTGGAAAGTCCTCTACCTTTTGCTCAATGGGGAATGGATTTGGTAGGTCCTTTTCCTCCTGCTACCGGACAAAGAAAATTTCTGATAGTAGCTATGGATTATTTCACCAAATGGGTCGAAGCTGAACCATTGGCCAAAATATCCGAGAGAGATGTAATCAATTTCTTATGGAAGAATATAATATGCAGATTTGGCATTCCTCAAACCTTGGTTTCAGACAATGGAACTCAATTCTCTGGAGCGAAGATAAGAGACTGGTGCAAAGGAATCTTTATCAAGCAGTTCTTCACTTCTGTAGGGAATCCTCAAGGAAATGGGCAAACCGAGGTCACCAACCGGACCATTCTACAGCACCTCAAAAAACGCCTAGGCAATGCCAAAGGAAAATGGGTGGATGAGTTTCCAATTGTTCTATTGGCATATCGAACCACTCCACGCTCTTCAACTGGAGAATCTCCTTTCAACCTGGCCTACGGAGCGGAAGTTATGGCTCCTGCCGAAATTGGAGAGCAATCATGGCGAGTGAAACAGTACACTTCATCTGGGAATGACCAAGCCCTCCGAATTTCATTGGACTTGGTGGATGAATTGAGAGATGAAGCTTCGACACGAGCCGAGAGATATCGAGCTTGTATGACTAAAGCATACAATGACAGAGTCAAACCAAGATCTTTCCAAGTAGGAGACCTGGTCTTGAGAAAATCCGACATCTTGAAGTCTGTGGGTAAATTAGACCCAAAATGGGAAGGCCCGTACAAAGTAATTGAGATTGTGAAGATGGGAACATATCGCCTCCAACATTCAGATGGAAGAATACTTCCCAGACCTTGGAACGTGGCCAACCTGAAGAAGTTTTATGCATAAACTGCAACTCTCGCCAATAATAGGCTAAATCTACCTCTTTTGTTACTAGCATATTTTCTTTATGCTTTGATACTACAATTTTGTTATGTAGTTTTCAACTAATATGATTATTTTGTTATACAAACAGATCACTTTGTCGAAAGCTTATCATATCTCCTCTCCTATACTAACGCTTACTTACGATGTAAACGTCATAGACCCTAGCAATCATAAAAAAAAAATTCCCAACAATAAGAGGCTTGGCCAGCCCCATGGGACATTTGAAATTATGACGCTGTAAGAGGTCAAGACGAAATAATAATATTACAAGTCCCGGGATACCTCACCACGTACTAAGTGGGTTTAGGACTTCCCCATGAGACAAAATTTTGGGAGACTGATCCCCTCCCAAGTACTCCAATATTAAAGCGATAGTATTTTATTCATCAAACAAGTATGCAATAGCAAATTCAAAATGCAAATGAGATATGATAATCGACAAAATTGAATATATATATATAAAGGAATTATTGTTTTTTCTTTGCTCCTCCACCAACTACTTACTTACTCAAAAAGAACAGACAAAGTCTATGACTTTGACTTTGTTACAAAAAAAATTTTTGCCCAAAAGTGGCAAGAAATAATAAAGCTAAACTGCTCCACGGCTCCAAAGAGTAGTCTCCATGTAGCTTTGACACACACCGTCATTATTGATTGTATAAGCTAAAAATTCGAATGCAAAGCTTCGATCATCTCCTCATCACCCAGATCTCCCAATAAATTTCCTAATGCTGGGTCTAAGTCATCTTCAACTCTTTCAGATGCAGTCCTAGGCTCCGGAATTTTAGGGTAAATCTTCATAATAATTTCCTCCGGAACTAATTGTGTTTTCCGCAGTTCTTTGCGACAATCCACTACAACTTCATCATGAATAACAATCGCCCGCTGAATCACTTCATCTCTAAAAGCTGTGGATGCTCGATAGCCTTCAATCGCTTTTTCTCCGGTACTTTGCAAAAAACTCTTGCCTACTGTCGAGTTGAGAAAGTTCTCCCCGGTCTCCGATTCATGGGAATATTTCCCCTTAAGTTGCTCCATCTCCTTGCACAAGGCATTGTACTTTTTGGATTTTTCTTCAAGTTCCTTTTGCGACTTGAGAAAATCATCTTGAGCCTTAGTGTTTTCCTCGCCAAGTCTTTGGCACTCACCCCTTAAGGACGTCAGCTCGTCATCAAATTTTTTCCCGGAATTTCGAGACCTCTCTTCTCGAAATTGAAAAGTGTGAGCAAGCGATAAAATCTGTAAACACCCATAGATAAAGAGTATTATTTACTACATAAAAATCATAACAAGTAACAAACATATAATAATATACCAGGAAGGCAGACGAGGCAAGAGACCGAGTTAATACTTCGGTAGGTTGAGGCAGTAAATGCAACCTGTCGTGATCTCCAATGAGATTAGCTCCGGTTCTCCAACCAATCTCTGGATCCTTCAAATCCCAAAAAGAGCCAGCATTATTCCTATGATTCACACCCTCCAAGAACAAGTGGCGACCCTCACGGGTGTCGAGAGGAACTGTTCGTTCATCATCACGTCTTCTTTTTGGATTTATTCTACCATTATCATTCTCCCTAATACGGGTATCATGGCCAGCATCATTTCTTCTACCACCATTCCTTCGGTCCCGAGCGTCAGTATTTCTAGATGGAGGACCAGAACGATTGACACGGTCGGATGGCCCGGGAGAATTCCTCCTCCTTGAAATCCCTTGGGAATTATGATTACCTCGATCCATTGGTGACTCTTTTCTCGACATCTTTGACGAAGTCTTCTCGTTTTTCTCTATGCAAGCGCGAACCTCCGCCAAACTTATTTTGTCACCTACAAACAAACACAAAGAGAAAAGAGAGAATGATCAATAAATAAATTTAATAAATTTTAAATTAACACGAGTAGAAGAATCCCAAGAAGACGCAAAATACAGTTATCAAAATTCAACTTGGACAAAGCATTACCAGTAGGAACCAAACTCCTAGGATCGACTAGTTCGTCAAAAAGACCTAAGGATCGACAGTCAAGCTGCAAAGTGCGATGAGTTTTACCAAGTATGATTTTTCTAGGCCCCGGACTCCAACTCGTGGGAACCCCCCCACTATAATCCCAAACGTAAAAAAACTCCGATCTCCATGCACTCTTTGGAGACGAAAAACGGGATAAAAATTTACAGTCCACACGAGGTTGAAAATAAATATAAGAGTCGGGCATAGAACGACGCACCACGAAGAGCGAGAAAAATAGCTCCGCAGTCGGAATCAATTGAATTTCGCTCATTCTACGGAGAAAACATGAAAATACAAGGATAGCCCTTGGGGTCAACTGACTAAAACTCACACCAAGCCTACAAACAATTTCTATCAAAATGGCATTAGGAGGAGGCGAAAACCCATAATTAAAATACTCCAAGTAAACGGCGAAATATCCCGCAGGAGGGCACTGACAAGAATCTTTTTTTTTTTTCGGAATTTTCATGATATGTTTTGTCAATATGTCAAGTTTCTCGCATGAGGTTGAAATTTTCAAATTTCCCAATACACACTCCTCAACCCCCTCCGATAAATCTCTGGATCTACTCCTTTCACAATAGTCAAGTTTACTAACAATTTTTAAGGGGGTCAGACTCTCCGGATCACGCGGAAAGGGGGTGTCTAAATCACTTAAAGGAGGAACGTGCTCTTTAAAGTCACTATTGTCACTATACTCCGTGCGAGCAGATAAATTTTTACTCCGATTCGCCCTCAACAAGGATAATACCTTGCCCCGAAATGGACGTCCTGCAAAAATATATATATTTTAAAAATATATATATATACTTCATTCTCTTACACATTGCGATATAATTAATCAAGTGATAATATTTTTAATATTTGATAAGAGAGTTCAGTGTAGGAAAATCAAATTCTCATAATTTTAAACAACAATAGAATAATTATTATCAAAAGTATAAACACATAATAATTGCAAATTAGTAATAAAGACACGATATATTTTATATGCATATGTGTGTATATGTGTATCTATCCATCCCTCTCACGGCCCAAAGAGTTCATCGTCGCGCCCTTGCTGCCGCCGCCAGTGGATTGCCGCCTAGTCGCCGCCGCAGCCGCAGCATCGCCGCCCCGCCGCATCGCCGCCACTGTGCATCCATCACAGGTCTGAGAGCGCCGCCGCGCCTCCATCACGGGTCTGAGAGCGCCGCACCTCCGCCTTCTTCGCACTGCATCGCTGCCTCTCCTCCTCGTTCCAAGTCTAGCCAGGTCGCCGCCTCTCCTCCTCGTTCCAGATTTAGCCAAGCCGCCGCCTCCCTCCCTCTGGATCTGCATCGCCGACGCCTGTTGCTTCTCTGGAGTCGCACGCCACCGCCTGCTGCTCTCCTAGCCTCCGTCGCCACCATCGGCCGACCGATGGTCCGAGGAGATGGTGGAGGATTGGATAGAAAGGATCCACACAACATATACATACACAGTATATTCATCTTTTTTATGTTGAGAGAGGGATAGAGGAGAGAGAACAATGTGTATGTATTAATAAAATTAAAGGCACAAAAGGAGAGAATTGGTCTTTACCTGTCATGAGATTGTTTGACCTTTGCTATTAAGTATCAGCACGCAAATACTGCAATCACAACTCAGAAAATTCAAACTAAGTTAGTAAGTTGTGACAAAAATATACAGCAGTGTTGAATTTATAATAGTCGTAGCTGATGGAGTTATACTGGGTTTCTACAATTAATATTCTGGTAGGACTTTGATTCCTATCCAATTAAATTTCTGACAATACTCCGGTAAAAATTCTACTCTCGGACCTCTCCACACACGCGACGCCCGAGAGTGGGGGGCCTATGATAGGTTACACCTAAAAATTCAACTGGACCTGAGCCCAATCATGAAGGTCCACTCCAAATATTTTTGAAATCTTATTTAAATATTATATATATTTAAATCAAGCATGCTCTGAATTCTACAAAAGCCCATAAAAGGCTCAAGCCCATGAAAACTCTTCGAATATCTATAAATAGCTCAAGTCACCTCATTATTAAGGTACACACTTTCTTAAGCACTATATCGATCTACTCTCGATTATTATTCCTTGAGTAATCGCTGACTTGAGCGTCGGAGCACCTTCGCCGGGAACCCTCCCACTTGAAGATCTCCCAAGGGAACGTACAAGGACTTATCCATACTCCGGACTTTGCGGAAGCAACGTGTAGAGTACAGGTGATTTTTGGCTACATCACACACAAATCAAAATTTTGAGTTCATCCCGGCAGCACCAAGATGTATCGAGATTTAAAAGGAAATTTTTGGTGGAATGGGATGAAGAAGGATGTTGCTGAGTTTGTGTCTTGATGTCAGGTCTGTCAGAAAGTCAAAGCTGAACATCAACGACCTGAAGGATTACTTCAACCTTTGGAAATTCCAGAATGGAAGTGGGAACACATTTCTATGAATTTTTTTGTCGGCTTACCCAAGTCAAGGCAGAGTCATGAAGGAATATGGGTAATTGTAGATAGACTTACAAATACAGCGCATTTCCTACCGGTTCGCATGAACTACAACCTGGATAAACTAGCTACCCTATACATGGAAAATATCGTAAGGTTACATGGCGTACCTGCTAGTATTTTGTCAGATAGGGACCCGAGGTTTGCGTCCAGATTTTGGAAAAGCTTTTAGGATGTCATGGGAACCAAGGTCACTCTCAGTACGGCCTATCACCCTCAAACTGATGGCCAAATAGAGAGAACAATCCAAACATTGGAGGACATGCTGAGGGCTTGTGCTCTAGACTTTAGTGGTAACTGGAGTGAACACTTGTCTTTAATCGAGTTTGCTTACAACAATAGTTACCACAACAATATTGGAATGGCACCATACGAAGCCTTATATGGGAGAAAGTGTCGCTCACCTTTATACTGGGATGAAGTAGGAGAGAAAGCCATCACTGGACCTGAACTGGTTCAAGAAACGATAGAAAAAGTAACCATCATCAAGGAAAGACTCAAAGCTGCTCAAGATCGACAAAAGAGTTGGGCTGATATGAAGAGACGACCGTTGGAATTTGAAGTAGGTGAAAAGGCATATGTAAAAATCTCACCCATGAAAGGAGTAGTTCGATTTGGTAAAACTGGAAAATTGAATTCCAGATATGTCGGACCATTCGAGATTCTGGACAAAGTAGGAACCTTGGCGTATAGACTGGCCTTACCACCAGATATGTCAAGGATTCACAATGTTTTCCATGTTTCTCAATTAAGGAAGTACATCCCAGATCCCAGTCATGTCCTTGAAATTGAACCTCTTGTAATTGAAGGAAATCTGAATAAGGGGCTCAAGTATGAAGAGGTTCTAATTCGAATAGTTGATACTAAGGATCAAATTTTGAGGCGAAGGACCATTCCATATGTAAAGGTCCAATGGTCAAATCACACGGAGAGGGAGGCCACTTGGGAATTGGAAGAGAAGATGCGCAACTTGTATCCATTTCTCTTTGCAGAACAAGCCAATCCAAGTTTCGTGGACGAAACTTCTCCCAAGGTGGGAGGAATGTGAAGCCAAGGTTATATGCATGTACTTGAAGGCAAAAGCTGTAATCTATCAGTCATATAAAAGCAAATGTAACTGATGGTATAATGATAATGAATTTCAAAATACAAAGGGGCAAGAACCAACTGAACATAAGGAATGGTAACAATCACAATGATGGAGAGTAGTGGCTGCTGAAACTGATGGATTATGCTGTCAATTTCGAAATTCATGCTGCATGTAGTAGTCAGAAATGTAACAGCCACAATAATGGAAAATGATGGCTGTTAATATGAGTTATTGGCCATGAATGGGAGGCCCTTCAGCTTCTTATTACACCTATAAATAGTGGCAGATTCAGAAGGGAAATCACACCTTTTCGAGTACAAAAACTGAGTAAAACTCTGCACATTTTCGAGTTCCAACCTTCAGCCACTTTCGAAGCATAGCAGAAGCAGCACCAGTTTGATAGCAGCAGTTCGAGCAGATTCCTGTCCAAAGTTTGAGCAAGGTCTCTGTCCCAGTTTCGAAGCAAGCACTCTGTTCTATAGTTGAAGAAGTTTTTTGCTCACGTTTGATGCTTACCATCAACATCAGTTTCTGCACGATTTTCTTACAAATCACTTAAGGTAAGAGGGCTTATATTTATGTATGTTTTTAAAAACGTTCATGATCTTGTTTGTGAAAACTTAATCGTACATCGTCTGGTTCATATTTCTTTGAATTTTGTACATGTTCATTCCATGAAACTCCTTGTTATGCACTGTTAGAATTTGACTTAAGAAGTGGATAAGGAATTCCGAAAATATGATAAGATATGATATGGCCCTGATGCGGTGGGTTATAATAACCGTTTAAGGCCTCGTCCCCTTAGAGGAGTAAAAATTAGGGACTGATCAGTATCCATGATTAACGAGATGAATAACAGTGCTATGTCTAAGTTTATGTTTCATTCATGATATGTGTTCATGATCAGTTTTAAGTTTTGCCTTGTCTTCATTTATGTTGCGACATGTGTTGGAACATGCTCCCTTTGAACTCCTAGACATCTGTATATTCGACATTTGCATGTACGATTGGCCCCCTCTTGCTGAGTGTTTCCCAAAACACTCACCCCCCTTACTTCCCTTCCCAGATACCGAAGAGCAGTTGGATGACGATGAGCAACACGCATTCTGGGGTTGGTGATCAAGTCTAAAATTATGGAAATGCTAGCAGTCTTATTAGTTTTATTATCTTTTACGTTTCGCTTCCGCTATTGTCATGTTTTGATATTATAAAGACATTTCTGGATTTGTAAAATACTGGTTGAAGCTATTTATACACTACATGGCTTGTTGTTTTACGATTTAAAATTGTTAACAACGCCGATGCTGCGTTCCGATCTCGGGGCGTGATAGTTTTTAAAAAACCATTGTCTTATATGTGTCTATGAGCGGGTTTTTAATGACCTACGACAACGGTTTTAATTAACCATTGTCTATGTGCATGTTTTTTGAGGTCTACGACAACGGTTTTTTTAACCGTTGTTGTTTTGCAATGTTTTATGTAGTCTAAGACAACATTTTTTTGTAAACCGTTGTCTTTGTTTTTTTAAAAATATATATATAAATATATTATATTATATTTATTTATATTTATATATATATAAATGTATGTACACACACCTACAACTACACGCTCAATGAAGAATGAAAAAAAGGAAAGAAAAAGGAATCCCAAACCCTAGCCCCAACCCGTCGCCCCTTCGAGCCAGCTCAGTTCCG
Organism: Henckelia pumila; assembly: GCF_033568475.1. Taxonomy (NCBI): domain Eukaryota; kingdom Viridiplantae; phylum Streptophyta; class Magnoliopsida; order Lamiales; family Gesneriaceae; genus Henckelia; species Henckelia pumila. The sequence goes on along the minus strand of NC_133123.1, from coordinate 33,321,873 downwards.
ACGCTCTAGCCGCCGATCGATCACCGGGAATAGGTCATCCGACCTTCTGTCACCTAGCCCAAGCCTTAACAACTCCATTGTGACTTGAATCTCGAGTTTACAGCTTGAAGAAAAGCTTCCCTGTCACGCGACCGTCACAATGTGAGTTTTCTTTCTTCGATTTCTTGCGATTTTTAGCTATTCTTGGTCGTTATAGGTTATATTAGAAGCCTAGTACTTAAATCGATGATTTAATGGTGCTTCTCCGCAAGTTTTCCTATCAAAAGCATCTTACTGTTCAACGTTATTTGCCTGTTGTTTTTACCATTTTTCCTCATGTTTCTTCTCAGTGTGTCGCCTATATCATGTACTTTTGAGTCTAAATCTCATTAATGTAAGCATCATTAGCCCGAACAATTTTTCCAATTGATTGGTATAATTTGTTTCCATACCCATAATTTACTTATTTGGGGCAGTAATGGTGTATGATTATAAGGTTCAAGTTTTAGAGCTAAATCTCTTTTTGGAAGCTTAATGCATGCAAAACAGACTTTGAACCAAAGTCTTTGTATCCTTGCACGGGTTGCATTTTTAACCTGATGTACATTTTCTAGTCCACAAATATCTTGAAGAAATAGAGTATGTCTATCTGCATACAAGTTGGAGATAATGTATTTTTAATGTTCCTCATTAATTGGATAGTGCTTGAAACACTTTTCAGGCACAAGACTGTGTTGCATATGCTGTCTATATTAATTTCACAATGTTAATGACTTTATTGTTTTTACTTGACTGCTAAGTGAAGGACAACTCTATATGATGGATACTTTGACTCGGCGATTCTCTTGAAGCTTGTGGCGAAGAAATGGACAGAAATGGTTCCTCGGAGGAAGACTTGGATGTGAACACCACCACAATTGACCCTCTAGCAGAAGATCATGAACTGAAAGGTCAATTGATGCGTAAATACAGTGGATACTTGGGGAACCTAAAGCAAGAATTCATGAAGAAAAGAAAGAAAGGAAAGCTGCCTAAAGAAGCCCGGCAACAGTTACTCGACTGGTGGAGCAGGCATTACAAATGGCCATATCCATCGGTATGTATCCATATTATTTAATCATGTTAGTCGATATACCCTAATCTCTAAAAAAAGTTCAAAAATTTCGATGTTTCGAGCTTGGAACTACATGAAATTGCCTTCAATCACATTACATTTCACATATGTTTAGTGGAGATCGAGGAGGTTTGATAATCACGACCACTTTAAATCATATAAAAGCATTCTTGTTCTGTATGCTACCAGGAAGCACAGAAGCTGGCGTTGTGCTTTAAAGTTTTTTCACAAAATCGTTGTCGTTTAGAAGATATATAGATATGACCATTGCTGTTATTGAACCATATTTTATGTTACAGGGGGGCCTTTGATAAATGGATTCCCTCAGAAATTTTTTATTTATTTCTTCCACTCTTCTAAGGATCTATCAGCTGAAACATTGAAGTATATAGCAGTATAGGAAATATAAGAACAGAACTAACCCCTGTAATCGCAGTTCCGGTCCAGGCCCAAGACAGAGGAAGCAGATACCATGGTGCTTTGGCAATCATCCAGATCCCCAAAGCGTAGGAAGTTACAGATGTCAGTACAGACTTCCACGCTTTAATATCATCTATTTCGAACACCTTTTATACAAATAACAAAGGTAAAACATTGAGAATGTGATCTAAAATTGTTACATAAAGTAACTGAATTTTCTTTCTTCGGTTTGGATTTGAAGTTTTCAAGAGAAATTTTGAGAAATTGAGCAAACTAGAAGAGGTGCTGAAGCAAGACGTGGACGCGCTGTGTTACTATGCTATTACTGTCTAGTGGAAATTGAAGATTGCAGAATTTGAGAAGAAAATACCATATTTTAGGAATTCTAAATATGGTATTTAATTTATGGAAGAATTTTGAAGAAAAAAATTTTATTTTGGATAAGTATTGTTGGAGATTTGTTTTTATTTAAAACAATTGTCAAGATTATCTTGTAGATAATCTTATCTTTTTCCTAGATTTTATTTTTTTTCTTTTCTCTTAGGGATTTTACACGTTAGTTTGGAGATTTTAGAATTACAAATTTCTGTTTTTGCATCTGCACGCTCTGCACGGCCAGAGAAGGGAATTTTCTTCTTTTTTCCTCTTCATAATTTATAGGTTTAATCTTTTATATTTCTAGGGAATTATGAAGCCAACTATGCTTGATTAAGTTTTTTAGTTCTGATTCAAGGGATATTTTCCTGTATTTCAATTTATTACTGTGAGGTTTTGAGTTTAAATTGATATTCTTGTTTGTTTTTAGTATTTGTTAATTTATGATTTATTTCATGAAAGTTGTGAGTCGATTAATCTGATAAATTAATTTGATTTACGATTTTCTATTGCTAACCATGAGTTTAGTGATCCGTAATTGTCATGAATGATTGGTACTGAGTAGCAATAGTTTAGGTATGTTGTGCTATCATAGCATGTTTGATCTAAATAAATTAACGAAACTAGATTTAACAATTGCAGCTATCTCGATTGTTAGATTTTAGGATTAACTGTTTTCACAAATCAAAAAGCTATTTTTAATCAATATGAAACACTATCGTGCCCAGTTGATTATTGATAAGTGTTGACTGGATGCTGGGTTTGGTCAATTAAAATAGGAGAACACAAAAATATTAGTGGCTATCCCTTTGATTTTAAGGTTAATTGCTAGAAACTGCATGAATAAATTATTTGTTAACCGATGACCAGTGATATAATTAAAATACAAAAATTTCTTGAATCAGAGTTTGGTAAAATATTTGAATTTCTCATTTAATTATTTGTTCTTCTCATTTATTAAATTCTCACATTATTTTTAATTTGTTATTTTTATTCAAAACTAAAAAGTTGAAAGAAATAAATATTTGTTCCCTGTGGATTCGACCATGCTCATTACTATACTCGTTTTGTTAAGGAGTAGGTATTTTAAGTTTGTTGGCTGACGACAGGCCTACCACTTCCTCGAGCTTGAAGTCAATAAAGATATAGCCCGGCCGGAGAAACTTCACGGAATATGGCCCAGAAAACCCTACTCCTGCAAACGCCTGAAGCGTTTCCTCCTTCGAAGGCCAGCTGCCGGAAAATTTGCCGATCAGTGCATGAGGATATGCTTTCTCCATCACAGTAGTCTCCTCAGAAAAGAAAATGCCAGGCTTGTTCTTATATAAGACCATCGGCTTAGCCTGTATAGAGCCCTCACCACCTTCTGAAAAACTTTTCCTAGTTGTCCTAGGAGAGGAAGCCAGGAAAGGAGCAACATAAGAAATACGCCCCTTATCCGGAGGTTCATCGGCCGAAGGCGCCCCCTCACCGTCGGCAGGAACGAAGCTAGGATTGCCGTTCATGTCAAGTTTTTATAAAACTTATAAATAATTAACTTATCTATTATCTATTATTATCTATCTTAAGTGTGAATCACCTCCCGCGACCAAAAAAAAAAATTCTAAAAGTGTGAATTAAAAACAAAATTTTAATGAAAAAAAAATTCGATCACTTATTTTTAACATTTTATATTTTTCAATTTTTCATTTATATATTTTTAGTGTAAATAAAAAAAAATTTAATGAAAAAAGATTTCGATATATGACTTACTTTTAAAAATTTTATCTTTTTTATTTTTCATTTGTATATTTTTAGAACATCTATCTATATCTATATCTATATCTATATCTATATCTATATCTATATCTATATCTATATTTATATCTATTCTATACCTATCTAAAAGTGTGAATAAAAGGGCAAAGTTTTACAATTGTGAATTGACAACTTTGTTCTTCTATTTCACATTTTATGTAGGTTACATAAATATATATAGGGATATAAAAATAAATAGTGTCATTTTAACTAGGGCATAATTTATATCTATATCTAAATACTTATCTAATATCTATCTAAAAGTGTGAATAAAAGGGCAAAGTTTTACAATTGTGAATTGACAACCACAATTGTAAAACTTTGCCCTTTTATTCACATTTTTATGTAGGTTACATAAATATATATAGGGATATAAAAGTAAATAGTCTCATTTTAACTAGGACATAAAAGTAAAAATATATATTCTATCTATTAAATATAATACATTTATATTATATACATTTATGACTATAACTTAATTGAAATTAGTGGGTAGGTTATTGCACAACTACTACTATATTTAGTCTTTTATTTTTCATTTGATGATAATTAATAAAAAAAATTAATAAAAAATATTTCAATGAATTAATTTAAAATATTTTATATTAAAATTTTTAATTTATATATTTTTAGTGTAATAATTAGGTATCAATGTATTTTATATGAACATCTATGAGAATAAATAATTAACTTATCTATTATCTATTATTATTCTATCTAAAAGTGTGAATAAAAAAACAAAATTTTAATGAAAAAAATTCGATCACTTATTTTTAACATTTTATATTTTTAAAATTTTCATTTATATATTTTTAGTGTAAATAAAAAAACAAAATTTTAAAGAAAAAATATTTCGATATATGACTTACTTTTAAACATTTTTATCTTTTTTATTTTTCATTTGTATATTTTTAGAACATCTATGGGAAAAAAAGAATTAACTTATCTATTATATATTATTACTTATCTAAAAATGTGAATAAAAAAAATAAAATTTTAAAATTGTTAATTAACAATTTTGTAATTACTAATTCCAATACTAGAATAATGTAGGATAATATAATAGAAAAAAATAATTATACATAAATTTGAACAGTATAAATTATATCGATTGAGTACTTGTAACTGAATGTGGCCGGACAATTAAAAATTACAATTGTGAATTGACAAATTTGTCCTTCTATTCCACATTTTATGTAGGTTACATTAATATATATAAGGATATAAAAGTAAATAGTCTCATTTTAACTAGGGCATAAAAGTAAATATATATTTTATCTATTAAATATAATTCATTTATGTTATATACATTTATGACTATAACTTAATTGCAATTAGTAAGTAGGTTGACCTATTGCACAACTACTACTATATTTAGTCTTTCATTTTTCATTTGATGATAATTAATTAAAAAAATTTGATGAATTACTTTAAAATATTTTATATTTTTAATTTTTAATTTATATTTTTTTAGTGTAATAATTAGGTATCAATGTATTTTATATGAACATCTATGAGAATAAAGAATTAACTTATCTATTATCTAATATTATCTATCAGTATGAATAAAAAAAAACAAATTTTAATGAATTTTTTTTTTATTTTTAACATTTTATCTTTTTTAGTTTTTAATTTATATATTTTTGTGTAAATAAAAAATAATAATTTTAAATTTATATATTATCTATCAAGTATCAATGTATTTTATATGAACATCGGAAAAAAAGAATTAAATTATCTATTATATATTATTACTGATCTAAAAATGTGAATAAAAAAATAAAATTTTAAAATTGTTAATTAACAATTTTGTATTAACTAATTCCAATACTAGAATAATGTAGGATAATATAATAGAAAAAAAATAATTATACATAAATTTGAATAATATAAATTATATCTATTGAGTACTTATAACTGAATGTGGCCGGACAATTAAAACATACAATAATCATTAATGTATCTTGAATGGATTTATTCACAAAATTTATTAGGAGAATTCATATTTATATTTTCGTGAATGTGTCAGATTTATAATTTTCATAAGGTCATCGATACTTGAGGTTCTTTGGGTTTTGTAAATAACCTTCTTATTATATATATATATGCCACTTAGTATGTGAGTCAATTTTGTAGAGATTGGTTTTAGTTCATCAGATGTGTTTATTAAAAGAGTTATAACGAAATTCGGTGACTCTGTAGTAACTATTGTCTAATAGTATGTGAATAAAAGACAAACCACATTGCATCTCAATTCAGAATATGGGAGATGAAGGAATTTGAAAATCTTGAAAAGAACAAAATAAAAAACTAAAACTTACGGTATTAATATAAAAAGTTAGAATTAAAAATTTAGTGTAATATAATATTAAAATTTAGAGTTAAAAATATATAAGTAAAAGTACCCTAAAATAAATATTTCTATTATATTATATGTAAATATTAATTAATATCCATAAATATTAATGTAAGAGTATAAATGTAACCCTTGATATTAAAAAAAGATAAGAATATTAAAGTAAAAGATAAATTTTAGTTTATGACTTTAATTGAGTTGTAGTTAATCAAATATAAATAAATCTTGAAAAGAACAAAACTCAAATCTCAAAATTACGACATTAATATAAAAAGTTATAATTAAAAATATATATTTACGAAATTTTTAGATTATAAATTAAATCCTTGATATTTTTATATATTTAAGAAGAGAAATTTTAATAATAATTATACAAATTTAATTAATAATGATAATATATATATATATATATTCGAGTTTGATTATTATGATAAAAAGATTTAAATTAATAAATTTTATGGTTTAGTAGATTATTTTCTTTATTAATATTAAGTGAACAAATTATATAATTGATACTATGGTAATGCGTGTAATTATGACTCATTTCATATTTTTCATTCTTATTATTTTTTGATTATTTTTTTAACACATATTAAAAAAATAATCGAGAAAACAAATTTTGTAAACTTTCTATTAATTTATACCTTTGAATGTATTCAAAAAATTAATGCACAAGTTTCAAAATATAGTTAATACTTAATAGGGGTAGAGTGTAAAAAAAATATTACTAAAATGTTATATATATATATATATATTCCTATAAATTTGAGACAAACATGATTTATATAATTGGATGGGGGAGTATTATCTAACTTGAATGCTCTTCAGTTTTAATCATATTACGATACATTTTCATTTTTGTCATTTTACTTGTATATTGTTTTTATTTTGATCATTTAATTTGTATTTATTTTAATTTTTTATATTTTTTATGATCGAGAAACATGATAGATTATGGTAAAAAAACCAAAAATAATTTAAAAAAAAAACATGTGAGTTAAATGATCAAAATAAAACACAATATATATACGAGTGACATAACTAAAATGAAAATGTATCGTGACGTGACTAAAAAGGAAAAATATTCAATTTACAGGACTAAAAATACAAATTCACCATTAATACGACACAAAGTGAAAAAAAATTAATCTTTATATTATTTGAGTTGATTACATAATTAATAATTCAATTTTATATGATTTTTTATTATGATGCCTGAAAATCCCACTAAATATAATTATAAAAATAATAAATATATATTATAAAAACAAAGTGTCACCACGCGCACGTGCTGTTTACTAGTATATGTAATACATGCATTAAATATAACAAGAAGTCATAATGATTATAAAAAGAGTAATACTCTTGTGAGACGGTCTCATCCGTGAGACGGGTCAATCCTACCCATATTTATAATAATAAGTAATACTTTTGGCATAAATTGTAATATTTTTTAATGGATTACCCATACAAGAGACCCGTCTCATAAAAATGACTCTTGAGACCGTCTCATAGGAGTTTTTGCCTTATAAAAAAAATTACTAAGCAGATTAAAGACATCATCACAACAATAAATAGATCATGGAGAAAATTCTTTGGGACCGGTTAACTTGCCATAATTTTTTCGCAATTTTCAAGGACACTTGGCGTTCATGTAAACCTTTTTTTAGGTCATATTAGCATCTTTGGTGCCAACTGAACAGCTTAGTAACCTTCGGCCAAAAAATATCAAAGTTTTAAAAATTCTAGTTAACGAAAATCAAACTTTTGACGAGAAGAAGCTGAAACAAACCAATTTACGAGATTTTTGCAATTTTCCCAGTTAAAAGGTACTGAGGCGGCTGACACTTGGAAACAAGAATCCAATTGCACAAAGTCAAATATTTAGATTGAAAAATAGAATATAAAGAAAAAAAGCTCATTGATGTTTTGGCTTTGACTTTGACTTTTTTCATGGTCGTGTATATACATATATCATTCAATAAATTAAAATTTCAAAATATGATGATTTCATTATCTTGAAACACGTACGTAAATTCATTCATGTTCTTTTATGATAGAACGTAAATTCAACATTTCTTTGGTTTCTTTTCCCACGTGGTTTTACAAGTTTAGGAATTAATACATTTCGGCACCATTTGGTTTGAGTGATAGGTTAAGTAATCCATAGATAAGTAATATAATGTAAATTAAAAATAAAAAAAAATTGTTAATACATTATTTGATTTGATGGATAGATTATAATTTATTTGATTTAATTAATGTAAAATTATTAATTAATAAATAGATAAATAATATGACGAAAATAAGGCGAAATTGATTGTGATAAGTTATACATAGATTAATAATACATCAAACCAAACAATGTCTTTTGATTTTTTGTGCGGAATATAGAAAAAGCTAACAAACAAGCTCTCTCAAACGAACTCTCTGTCTTTACATTTACAATACAGGCGGGAACAAGTCTGAATTAGGCTCCAACGGCGTCGTAGGAGTAAACAGAAATGGCTTTGGTGGAATCTGTATGGATTTAAGACTACCTTCTAACATTTCCACAACCTTAGACATCGACGGCCTCTGGGACGGGACAGTCTGAATACACCAAAATCCAACCGAAAACATTTTTCCTATGGCTTTTTCCTCATCTTGATCACTTGCAATTGCATCCATGTTCTCAGTTTCATGTAAGATCACTTGCTCATAAATTTTGTCTATAAAATCATTTTCACCGGATTGACTTGATCCAATGCCAACATTATTTTGTGCTCCAGCCATTTCAAGAATCATTATCCCATAGCTATAGACATCAGACTTGTGAGAAAACGCCTCCAAAATTCCTAGAGAATACTTCAGGAGCAATGTATCCAACAGTACCTCTCGTCTCGGCCATAGATAAAATACTCTGCTTCTTCTTGTATAGCTTAGCAAGCCCAAAATCAGATATCTTCGGACAAAATTCTTCGTCCAATAGAATATTTTGAGGTTTGATGTCGAAATGAACAATTCTTGCATTGCAGCCTTTGTGAAGATATTCTAGACCTCGAGCAACGCCAACTGCAATCTTATACAATGTTTTGCAATCCAATTGACAGTCTGTATCGAGTGATCCTGTAATGGTCTGACAGCCAACTTTACTTATTTAGCTGCTTTCAAATAAAGAAATTCACTAGAATCGGGGAATAAATTAGGTAGTAGAATAAGAACTCTTGATTTTAGCATATCTTCCGTTATCATAGAATAAATTAGAGTCCTAAGTCTAGGAGAACTTTCTATTTATGACTCTCAGAATTTCTGTATAAATTCCAGCATATTATGATGAATAAAATATGAAGAAAGTTCTTTTAAAAGAGTATTACGAGATCATAGGGTTCTCTCTTAACGAGCCCTTAGCACAATTATCACAATAGGGAAAAAGGAGCGTAAATCCTCTAAAAAGATCACCGATCTAAACGACAGACCTGTTAATCGTCCCATAACCCGCTCAATATCCCTGGGCCATAACAATCTGGTATCAAATCCAGCAACCATGGGCAATTTCAGCACACTCAAACAGCAGTTTGAGGCATTTCTCAATGCATATTAAGAGGACAAAGTGACAAACGAACAGCGGCAGCAAGCATTGACTATCCAGCTTGAGGAATTGTCCAGAAGCTTGTCACATATGAAGGTGGAACTCTCAAATAATGGAGGGGAGAACAGCAGCACTCGTCAATCCTTCCAGCAGCGCACACAGGGACATGGACCACGAGGCAGAGAAGAGACCCATTCATCAGTTCCACATTATGCCAAGATGAATTTCCCAAAATTTGATGGGCTATCCGATCCCCTTGGGTGGCTCAATAGGTGCGAACATTTTTTCCGCCACCAAAGAACTCCAGATGAAGATAAGGTTGGGTGGGCTTCCTTCCATTTAGAAGGAGACAGTCAGGTCTGGTTTTTGAAATTAGAGCGTGACCGCCCAAATTTACATTGGGAGGAATTCAAAACTCAATGTAATTTACGTTTTGGTCCGCCCATGCGAAGCAATAACCTAGGGGAATTGTCCAAATTGCTCCAAGATGGAACAATAGACGATTACCAACGCCGCTTTGAGCAGTTAGCGGCTCGAGTAAGTTTTTTGGCCAATGAATAGGAGGTTCAACTATTCATCAGCGGTCTCCAAGAACAAATAACAATAGAAGTTGAGCTACAATTGCCATGAGCCTTTCAAGACTCTATGAAAAGAGATTTGGAATTATCAATGAAGCACCTTCAGCGCCAAAACATCCAGCCACTAATTCTTCAAGACCCTTATTTGTTAAGAAGCTAAGCAGGATGGATATGGAGGAAAGGAAGGCCAAAGGTCTCTGTTTCAACTGCGATGAAATATATCATCGCGGTCATCAATGTAAAAAATTATTTTGGCTTGAAGCAGCTGAAGACCTTCACTGTTTGTAAGATTCCCCTGGAAACAGTGACGTTTACGATCGTGCGGTTCCCGATTCTCGTGTTTGTGGGCAAACACGTTTTCCAGGGGGGAAGTGATGTAATGGTCTGACAGCCAACTTTAATTATTTAGCTGCTTTCAAATAAAGAAATTCACTAGAATCGGGGAATAAATTAGGTAGTAGAATAAGAACTCTTGATTTTAGCATATCTTCCGTTATCATAGAATAAATTAGAGTCCTAAGTCTAGGAGAACTTTCTATTTATGACTCTCAGAATTTTTGTATAAATTCCAGCATATTATGATGAATAAAATATGAAGAAAGTTCTTTTAAAAAAGTATTACGAGATCATAGGGTTTTCTCTTAACGAGCCCTTAGCACAATTATCACAATAGGGAAAAAGGAGCGTAAATCCTCTAAAAAGATCACCGATCTAAACGACAGACCTGTTAATCGTCCCATAACCCGCTCAATATCCCTGGGCCATAACAATCTGGTATCAAAGCCGGCAACCATGGGTGATTTCAGCACACTCCTGAAAGAGTAGGTGCCCTCTTATCCAACTTGTGACTAAGGGATTTTGTGACTCTATGTGTAAACAATCTTTGTTTAATATAATTTACATTTTTATATTGGCATTTACTTTATCTTTTATCATATTATTATGGTGTGACGTACTATACGATGTTTAGATAAAGACCTTGAATATACTATACGATGTTTAGATAAAGACCTTGAATATACTAGAGTACATGTAAAATGTGATAGTAGAATTGAATGACTATCATGAAACACATCTTATAATCACTGTATATTCTAAACAGTTCCTAGTCAATTGAGCCATCCGCTAATAAGGATAAGGATCGCTGGAGATTGAGACTAGCATTTGCGATGCCTAGTACCACGTTTCATTGGTATAGAACATAGAGATGTTCGAAGCATGCAAATGGATATTCATATGATGGATGATCGAACTACCCTATTCGGACTTTCCAAGTGGTTATCATTAATTGAGTGTATAAGTCCGCGGTTTTGGTTGTACACCATTAGTCCTTACTACTTGAAATATCATGGAGACTCTATATGTTAGTACTGTACTTTGACTCGTTTACCGACTCTATGAGGGTCATTAGGTGTCGAGATTGGGTACATTTACGACACATATAGGAGTCAATTCTTTGTTTTCAAGGATTCACCACATGCTTGCGACTGTGGATATCCTATGCGATCTGAGGAGATATTAGTGTGACAAATCTCTGGCCAGAGTACATGATGTGCTTTAGGTTACTTGGTTTCCTAGTAGCACATGCGATGTCACTATTTGATCTTCAAGATGTATTGCATAGTTATCAAATCTCGAATGACTCTCGATGTACCAATGGTTGTTGATTCGATTGGGATATATGGTTGAAGGGACCATACTGTACGCTAACCAAAACCTACTAGTTCTTGCAGGCACTATCAGTGATACCTAGGGAATCATGGGGCGATGTTGCTAGGCGCTCTTACCATGATTCGATGGGTAAGTCGGAAATTGTTGTTCCGAGTTACAAGGAGTTGTGAGCCCACGGCTAGTTGTATCCCTGAACCATTGAGGGTTACACAAGTAATGGATTTCTAATCCCCGTTGAGATATTTGAATTTAAAAGTTAAATTTGGCGAAAGAGAATTTGGACTTCTTAACTAAAGGGAATGGAATTTCCTAAAATGACATAGGGATGTGCATTTTTGGAAATCACTGAATTCGGATTCAGAAAAATTATCTTGACTTTAAAAGGTGCAGAAATGGTTTCTGTGCACATTGGTGAAATCTGTTTATCAATCGGAGTCATGATGAATTTTATATTAATTTCTATAATAACAGGCTTGGCTTGTTGGGCTTAAGTTATAACTAATGTGCCCTAAGGTGTTAGTGTCCTATTAGACATATAACTTAGTCCAGTACAGAAATTATATATAGGAGTTGTAGTGACCCGCAATTAATCAAGGTTTTTGCCTAAAATTATCCGAAGTGGATCGGAAGCTCCGAAGCACAGATCGGAAGCTCCGATCTAGATCGGACGTTCCGTTGGAGGATCGAACGTTCCGTTCTGGCTAGGGCTGGCGTCATCACCAATGTCAGCAAGATGACGTCATTGCTTACGCACGTGATGTGACATCGGACGTTCCGATGTCACGATCGAACGCTCCGTTCGCGATCGAACGTTCCGATGAGGGATCGGACGTTCCGATCGCCGTCTATAAATTAGGGGTCCGAGCCCTCATTCTGTGCACCAATTTCCCTCCTTTCCTCTGGTTTTCGAACCTTCTTACTTAGATCTACGGAGTTCTAGGCATCCTATTGGGAATCCAGAAGTTGCCTAGCGATCCCGGCGTTGTATCGGAGGTGTGCCTAAGTTTTGAGGCGATTCTACACCAGCGGGCTGACGATGGACGAAGGTATAGTTTGGCTTCCTAAAAATATTTAGGAGTATGAAATAGCTTAGTTAAGGCTTTTAGAGCATTTATAGTGATGCATGGACTTTTGCATGTGTAGACGCAGTAGGGCAGACTTGTAGGCTTTGGACCTAGACGGGTGTGCTAGGAGTTGACCTGCAGTGTTAGAGGTACGTAAGTACTGACCGAGATAGCCGACATGATATTTATACATATGTGTGTGATGCATGATGTATGTGCTGTATTGGCTATGTTTTACTGTTTTTAGCACATGCATATGTTTTTACGGAGACTGCATCGGGTATGATGTGAGTCATGACAGTTTCCATCAGTCGAGGCGATTCTTCCTGAGGATTCGTGTCTTGGGAATATACGAGTACCACGCGGAGTCGCTCTCTTGCCCGGTACTGTGTATTCCAGGTGCCATGAGTAAAGTGATTTAACCCTGATTTTTAAAGTCATGTGCATGCTCATATTTGTATTTATATCATTGCTTCCGTATTGAGCGTAGTCGCTCACGCCCTTTATGTTTCGTGTTTTGGGACACCTTGTGGCGGGTCAGGTCTGAGGCTGGACAGTCCCGGTGGTTCCCAGCAGGGTTGAGGTTGCTACCGTGCAGAGGTAGTTTGTTAGGGATTCTGATACCCTAATTTCGATTTGGTTGTATAAAGAATTATACACTGTTTCTATTGTCGGTTGTATTCTGCCGATTGGATTTGTTGTACTTTGGAATTATCCGCTATTTAACGCTTTAATTATTGTTGCTTGCGCTAATCACTCTGATTAGGTAGTGGATCCGGGTAGGGTCGCTACATTCATTGGTATCAGAGCGCATTGCAACTGGGAATTAGTAAAGCGGATTTTAAGAGTTGTCTGTTGTTATTGACAGATGGCAGATGATGATTACGAAAGTCAGGCTAGTGGTGGTCGTTGGGGTGATCCACCAAGGAGACATCACCATAGACATCATCATGAGGATCATAGGCGTTTTAGTATGAACCGTTTTCTTCAGATGGCTCCTAAGCCATTGGTGGGTGGCGAGGCTCCTGCAGTTGCTGAGGACTGGTTGGAGCGTATGGAGAGTTGTTTTCGGGAGTATCAGTGTACTGAAGCCCAGAAGATGGAGACTTTAGCTTTTGTTCTAGAGGGAAATGCGAAGAGGTGGTGGAGAGCTACTTCTACTCCGTTTATTGCCGCCAGGGGTACCGCTACTTGGGCTGAGTTTAAGTCTTCCTTTGAGAAGCATTACTTTTCTCCAGCTTTGCGTCAGACGAAGGCGAGCGAGTTGCTGAGTTTGCGACAGGGTACTATAACCATTGATGAGTACCAGCAGAAATTCTTTGAGCTTCTTTCTTTCAGTCCCCATATTGCGAGTAGCTCAGAGACGATGCACGATCTATTTCTTCAAGGCCTTAACCCTGACATTCATCAGTTGGTTGCCGCGGGCAGAGAGAGGAACTTCGAGAATTTGGTGAACAATTGTCACCAGGCATAGGACAGTCTGCAGAGGAACGGGACTTTCGGATCTTCTGCATCCAGACCATCTAGCTCTTTGGGTCCAAGGGCCCAGTTTTTTTAAGAAACAGGGTGGTACTTCTTCTTCTTCTTCCGGATCTGGCGGTGTTCATCGTTTTGGTGATTCACGACGTTGTCTTCAGTGCAAACGGAAGCATCACCCAGGACCGTGTCCTCATATCACTGGTGTTTGTTTTCAGTGCGGCCAGGAGGGTCACATGAAGAGAGATTGTCCCACTTTGGCCGGTACAGTGAGTGGTTCGGGGAGTTTTGGTGGTTCTCAGACCACTATCTATCAGCCACCGCAGTATCAGCAGCAGCGTCAGCAGTCGCAGCCATCGCAGTGACATCATTCTCAGTCTTCTTCGAGAGGACAGTCATCGCGCCCGCGTGCTCAGGGGCAGGTGTTTGCGCTGAACCAGGAGCAGGCTCAGGCAGACAGTGAGAATATGATTGCAGGTACTTTTAGTTTGTGCGGTTTTCCTGCTTATCTTTTTATCAATACCGGTGCTTCGCATTCATTCATATCAGCTCGATTTGTAAAGAGGCATAGATTACCTTTTGTTTCCTTAGACGTCTTGTTAGCGGTTTTAACTCCGATGGGTCAGGAAGTCTTAGCTAAGCGTCTTGTTTTGGGTTGTATTTTGGGATTTGAGGGACATCTGTTGAGTGCTAACCTGATGGTTTTAGCGATGGATGACTTTGATGGTATCATCGGGATTGATCTTTTGACTTCGTATCGAGCGGTAGTGGATTGCTACCAGAGATTTGTCCAGTTTCGCCCCGAGGCTGAGGATGCTTGGTATTTCTATGGTGAGGGAGCGCGACCCCTGATGCCAGTGGTTTCTGCTCTGAAAGCCCGACGTGCTTTAGAGTATGGCGGGGAAGGCTACCTGATCTATGCGATTCATGCATCCTTAGAGGGTCCGGACATGGAGGAGATACCAGTAGTCAGTGAGTTCCCGGATGTGTTTCCCGACGAGATTCCAGGGTTACCACATGTGCGAGAGATCGAGTTTGGCATTAATTTGTTGCCAGGGACAGCGCCGATTTCCCGAGCACCGTACCGATTAGCTCCATCTGAGATGCGAGAGTTGCAGCAGCAGTTGCAGGATCTTTTTGATAAGGGCTACATTTGACCCAGTGTTTCACCTTGGGGAGCCCCGGTTCTATTCGTCAAGAAGAAGGATGGTTCGATGCGTTTGTGCATTGACTATCGTCAGTTGAACAAAGTGACAGTAAAGAACAAGTATCCTCTCCCACAGATTGACGATCTGTTTGATCAATTGCAGGGTACTTCTGTCTATTCCAAGATCGACTTGCGTTCTGGGTATCATCAGTTGCAAGTTAGAGACGAGGATGTTTCAAAGACAGAATTTCGTACTCGATATGGGCACTATGAGTTCTTAGTGATGCCATTTGGTCTGACGAATGCTCCAGCTGTTTTCATGGATTTGATGAACAGGGTTTTCCAAGAGCTCTTGGATAAGTTCGTTGTAGTGTTCATCGATGACATCCTTGTGTATTCTCGTAGCATGGATGAGCATGTCTTTCATCTTCGTACTGTTTTACAGACCTTGCGAGAGCATCAGTTGTATGCTAAGCTCAGCAAGTGTGACTTCTGGATTGACCGAGTTGTGTTCCTTGGTCATGTCATTTCTAGAGATGGAGTATCAGTGGATCCTAGCAAGACAGAGGCTATTCTTAATTGGTCGCGCCCGACGACAGCATCTGAGATTCGTAGTTTCTTGGGTTTGGCCGGATACTACCGTCGATTCGTGGAGAATTTCTCTTAGCCAGGCCTTTGAAACAGTTGACGCAAAAGGATGTTTCTTTTGAGTGGTCTTCCGCATGCGAAGATAGTTTTCGTGAGTTGAGACGTCGATTGACGACTGCTCTAGTACTATCCTTGCCGACTGGATCTGTTGGTTTCGTAGTCAACACTAATGCTTATCTTCAGGGTTTGGGGTGTGTGTTGACTCAAAATGGGCATGTGATTGCCTATGCCTCCAGGCAACTAAAGACTCACGAGGGGAATTATCCCGTACATGATCTAGAGCTTGCAGCCATTGTCTTTGCTCTGAAGATATGGCGTCATTATTTGTACGGTGAACGATTCCAGATTTTTACTGATCATAAGAGTTTGAAGTACCTGTTCACTCAGGCAGAGTTGAACATGCGACAGTGCCGTTGGATGGACTTGCTGAAGGACTATGATTGCGAAATCAATTACCATCCAGGATCTTCTAATCCGGTTGTTGATGCGCTTAGTCGCAAGATTTATTTGAGT
This sequence comes from Henckelia pumila, assembly GCF_033568475.1. Classification (NCBI taxonomy): domain Eukaryota; kingdom Viridiplantae; phylum Streptophyta; class Magnoliopsida; order Lamiales; family Gesneriaceae; genus Henckelia; species Henckelia pumila. The sequence goes on along the minus strand of NC_133123.1, from coordinate 33,305,164 downwards.
TCCCTTCGTACCAGTGCAGTGTCACGAATGGTCGAAGAGTGTTGTTCCTTGGGTTTCACTTTCCGTCACAAGAAGGAACAACAGGGAGTTCGTGTTGCGTCTGTGCTTGCCGAGCCAGCCTTGTATAGACGTATTCGTGAGGCACAGGGTGTTGATCCCAAGATTCAAAGATTAGCCCGATTCACTGAGGGTGAGAATTCAGCTGGTTTCCATTTTCAGGCGGATGGTTTGTTGTGTCTTTCTGGCCGTGTGGTTGTGCCTGATGATTCCACACTTAGAGATGAGATCTTATCGCAAGCTCATCATAGTAGGTTCTCAGTACATCCTGGCAGCATGAAGATGTACAAGGATCTACGAACTCGATTTTTGTGGAAAGGAATGAAGCGCAGCGTTTATCAGTTCGTGTCCCGATGCCTTGTGTGTCAGCAGGTCAAGGCAGAGTATCGTCGACCCGGAGGTCTACTTCACAATCTCGATATTCCTGAGTGGAAGTGGGAGCATATGACGATGAACTTTTTCACCCACTTACCTATGTCTTCCAGGAATTGCGACGCGATTTGGGTTGTTGTTGACCGATTGTCGAAATCCGCGCATTTCTTACCATATAACCGGTATTTCACCTTCGACAGGATGGCACAGCTGTATCTGCAAAAGATTGTCCGTTTGCATGGTATTCCACTGAGTATTGTGAGCGACATAGATCCTCGTTTCACCTCAAGATTTTGGGGGAGTTTTCAGCGTGCTCTTGGTACCACTTTGAGTTTGAGCACAGTGTATCATCCAGAGACTGATGGAAAATCGGAGAGGACTATCCGTACTCTCGAGGACTTGCTTCGAGCTACCGTAATGGACTTTGGCCCAGCATGGCACGATCATTTGTCATTGGTGGAGTTCGCTTATAACAATAGCTACCATATCAGCATTGGCATGGCACCATTTGAGGATCTTTATGGACGTCGTTGTCGTACACCTTTGTTTTGGGACGAGGTTGGCGAGCGGCAGGTGGAGGGTCCTCAGATGATTTAGCAGATGACTGATGCAGTATAATTGATCCGACGCAGGATTAAGGCATCCCAGGATCGACAGGCTAGCTACGCGAACACTCACCGCAGGCCACTTCATTTTGAAGAAGGAGAGTATGTATTCTTGCGTGTATCACCTTTTCGGAAGGTGATGAGGTTTGGTCTCAAGGGTAAGTTGTCACCAAGATTTATTGGTCCTTTCGAGATTCTCGAGAAAGTTGGAGACGTGGCTTATCGTCTAGCCTTGCCACCGAATCTTTCGAAGATTCATGATGTGCTTTACGTGTCTTTGTTGAGACAGTACGTGGCGGATCAGTCCCACATCTTGCGTCCGACTGAGGTGCAACTAGACCACGATTTGTCATATGTGGAGAAACCTCTCAGAATTCTCGACAGAAAGGACAAGGTGCTTCGTAACAAGCGCATACCGTTGGTGATGGTACAGTGGCAACGCAGAGGTACAGAGAAAGCTACTTGGGAGTTGGAGAGTCGGATGTTAGCCGAGCACCCCGAGTTGTTTTAAAATTTTGTACTCTGTTGTATCGAATGTATATTGTTCAGTTGTAATAAGAGCATAGATTTTGCATACTATGTTTTCCTTAAGATGTAATTTCGAGGACGAAATTTCTTAAGTGGGGGAGAATGTAGTGACCCGCAATTAATCAAGGTTTTTGCCTAAAATTATCCGAAGTGGATCGGAAGCTCCGAAGCACAGATCGGAAGCTCCGATCTGGATCGAACGTTCCGTTGGAGGATCGGACGTTCCGTTCTGGCTAGGGCTGGCGTCATCACCGACGTCAGCAAGATGATGTCACTGCTTACGCACGTGAGGTGACATCGGACGTTCCGATGTCACGATCGGACGCTCCGTTCGTGATCGGACGTTCCGATGAGGGATCGGACGTTCCGATCGCCGTCTATAAATAAGGGGTCCGAGTCCTCATTCTGTGCACCAATTTCCCTCCTCTCCTCTGGTTTTCGAACCTTCTTACTTAGATCTACGGAGTTCTAGGCATCCTATTGGAAATCCGGAAGTTGCCTAGCGATCCCGGCGTCGTAGCGGAGGTGTGCCTAAGTTTTGAGGCGATTCTACACCAGCGGGCTGACGACGGACGAAGGTATAATTTGGCTTCCTAAAAATATTTAGGAGTATGAAATAGCTTAGTTAAGGCTTTTAGAGCGTTTATAGTGATTCATGGACTTTTGCATGTGTAGACGCAGTAGAGCAGACTTGTAGGCTTTGGACCTAGACGGGTGTGGTAGGAGTTGACCTGCAGTGTTAGAGGTACATAAGTACTGACCGAGATAGCCGGCATGATATTTATACATATGTGTGTGATGCATGATGTATGTGCTGTATTGGCTATGTTTTACTGTTTTTAGCACATGCATATGTTTTTACGGAGACTGCATCGGGTATGATGTGAGTCATGACAGTTTCCATCAGTCGAGGCGATTCTTCCTGAGGATTCGTGTCTTGGGAATATACGAGTACCACGTGGAGTCGCTCTCTTGCCCGGTACTGTGTATTCCAGGCGCCATGAGTAAAGTGATTTAACCCTGATTTTTAAAGTCATGTGCATGCTCATAATTGTATTTATATCATTGCTTCCGTATTGAGCGTAGTCGCTCACGCCCTTTATGTTTCGTATTTTGGGACACCTTGTGGCGGGTCAGGTCTGAGGCTGGACGATCCCAGTGGTTCCCAGCAGGGTTGAGGTTGCTACCGTGCAGAGGTATTTTGTTAGGGATTCTGATACCCTAATTTCGATTTGGTTGTATAAATAATTATACACTGTTTCTATTGTCGGTTGTATTCTGCCGATTGGATTTGTTGTACTTTGGAATTATCCGCTATTTAACGCTTTAATTATTGTTGCTTGAGCTAATCACTCTGATTAGGTAGTGGATCTGGGTAGGGTTGCTATAGGAGTTGATGGGGTTTTTGAACAACACACATCTACAGTTTTGGAAAATCCTAGATTAATTCTAAGGAGAATTTTCGAACTCTGTCTCCCTTTTGTGAGAGAATTCAGTCTGTGATTTTTTGAAAATTACATTCTGAATTGACAGATCAAATCTGTAAATCTCTTCGATAAACATCTGATTGATTTCTAATGCAATCAATCAGAGGGTTTTAGTTTTCTATTCGTGGACCTAATTCAGGAGTTGATCGAGCGAGTCATCGGTTCCTAGAATTTACAACAAGAGCAGATTTAATCTGTTGCAGTCCATAGATCAAGCCATAGCTTGAAGAGGTAAAATATTAATTGTTATTATTATTTTACTTGTTTAATTTTAATCGTAAGGATTTGATGCCCATGATCTGGAATCGTTCCAGATCAGAAAATAAAATTTTTAAACTTCCGCTGCTCCGGGTATCAGATCTGACTGATCTGAAAACGTGTTTCATCAACTCCAACAGTAGTTTGAGGCGTTTCTCAATGCATATCAAGAGGAAAAGTGAAACACGAACAGCGGCAGCAAGCATTGACTGTCCAGCTTGAGGAATTGTCCAGAAGCTTGTCACATATGAAGGTGGAACTCTCAAATAATGGAGGGGAGAACAGCAGCGCTCGCCAATCCTTCCAGCAGCGCACACAGGGACATGGACCACGAGGCAGAGAAGAGACCCATTCATTAGTTCCACATTATGCCAAGCTGAATTTCCCAAAATTTTATGGGCTATCCGATCCCCTTGGGTGGCTCAATAGGTGCGAACATTTTTTCCGCCACCAAAGAACTCCAGATGAAGATAAGGTTGGGTGGGCTTCCTTCCATTTAGAAGGAGACAGCCAGGTCTGGTTTTTGAAATTAGAGTGTGACCGCCCAAATTTACATTGGGAGGAATTCAAAACTCAATGTAATTTACGTTTTGGTCCGCCCATGCGAAGCAATAACCTAGGGCAATTGTCCAAATTGCTCCAATATGGAACAGTAGACGATTACCAATGCCGCTTTGAGCAGTTAGCGGCTCGAGTAAGTTTTTTGACCAATGAACAGGAGGTTCAACTATTCATCAGCGGTCTCCAAGAACAAATTGCAATAGAAGTCGAGCTACAACATCCTCCTGATCTTATTAGCGCCATGAGCCTTGCAAGACTCTATGAAAAGAGGTTTGGAATTATCAATGAAGCACCTTCAGCGCCAAAACATCCAGCCACTAATTCTTCAAGACCCTTATTTGTTAAGAAGCTAAGCATGATGGATATGGAGGAAAGGAAGGCCAAAGGTCTCTGTTTCAACTGCGATGAAATATATCATCGCGGTCATCAATGTAAAAAATTATTTTGGCTTGAAGCAACTGAAGACCTTCACTGTTTGGAATATTCCCCTGGAAACAGTGACGTTTACGGCCGTGCGGTTCCTGATTCTTGTGTTTGTGGGCAAACACATTTTCCAGGGGGGAAGTGATGTAATGGTCTGACAGCCAACTTTACTTATTTAGCTTCTTTCAAATAAAGAAATTCACTAGAATCGGGGAATAAATTAGGTAGTAGAATAAGAACTCTTGATTTTAGCATATCTTCCGTTATCATAGAATAAATTAGAGTCCTAAGTCTAGGAGAACTTTCTATTTATGACTCTCAGAATTTCTGTATAAATTCCAGCATATTATGATGAATAAAATATGAAGAAAGTTCTTCCGTTATCACCGATCTAAACGACAGACCTGTTAATCGTCCCATAACCCGCTCAATATCCCTGGGCCATAGCAGATCCACTGGTACTAATGAATTTGTCTAAAGATTTGTTAGACATAAATTCATAGACTAGAGCTCTTTTGTTTGTATCATAACAAAAACCTAACAAATTCACAATATTGACGTGAGAAGTTTTGCTGATACTCGCAACTTCATTAATGAAATTTTCTCCATTGCCTTTTGTTTCTGTCAACAGCTTGACAACAACAAATTGCCCATCCGGTAGCATTCCTTTGTACACGCTTCCATATCCTCCTTGCCCGAGCATATCACTAAAAGATTTGGTCATTTTCTTGATCTGGGAATATTTATATCTTCTTGGAGCCTGAGATTTATTATTAAGTAAAAAATGTTCAATATCTGGATTAGTCTCCTGGTATAAAGGAATTCGTAATATCTGGCAGCATCGACGTTTCATGAGACAGATTATGATAATGGCTACAACTATTATAACTGTTACAACTAGCGCCATCCCTGAATATAGAAAACACATGACAACATACGTTATAGAGTCATCCAATCAATTGATAAACTAAGGGACAGAAGTGCAACACTTACCTATTAGAATCTTCCTCACAACAGATAGCCCGGATTTACCTAGTACAAACTTCTTCATATTAGAAAGTTTATTTTTAAGAATGATTTTGTTACAGTTACACAAAAATGGTAAAAAAAAATTCAAAAAACAAACTCATATTCACAAACCCCACCTGATTGAACGCAACCCTGACAATTGGCGATGCTATTTAACCATTGGATCGAAAATCCACTGGCAAAAGCATTCTGCAAATCATTTACCGAAGCTGAATCATTGGCCAAAGCATGTGCGACAGATTGGTTTACTGGAACAAAAATATTATCATTGAATTTGACATTCGATCCTAGCTCAAATGCCTTCCCAGACACAAAGAAATTTAATCTTTCGGTCGTGCTGCCTACATTGCACGTAAATTGGTTGGTACGATTTGGCCTACTCGGGTCAAGTGCATCGAGAGATAGTGTCTCTTGATGATTGGAAGAAGTTGTTGCCTGAGGTCGATCGGTCGTGCAATCATAGTACAAAGTCGCATTCTCGTAAGTATAGTTTCGAGGAAATGTGAAAAAGTTTGGATCTAAAGTTGTGTTGAAGAGAACACTTGGGCATGTGCTGTTCCACAAGTCCTGTCTTGCTACTTTTAGAGTTTGTGAAGGGTAATCGATCTCCAGAACTCTGTAATTTCCTGAATCAATCTTGAGCAGTGGGACATCGTCCTCGTAGTCGAGCAACTGGAAACCTGGAAAACCGCAAATTTTAGGACGATTCGCTCCCCAGAAGGGATAGTTTATGTTGCTGATGCTGCCACATTGAAATGGCTCTCTGCACTTCTCATTTTGCAGGCTGCAGGGGAATCCAGGATTATTGATCGAATTAAAATCAATCTAGTTTATAATAATAATTCATAGATTGTACTTGTACCTGAACAGGGCGGGACAGAAGGTGATGACATAATCCCCGGTGGAGCAAGTGAATAGACCACCGGCATCTTCTGTCGGGTGGCTGAAAGCCAAGGGAAACGCATTCTTGAACAACTGCGAATAATATGTCGACCCGCACTCCGAATCGCTGAACACATTACATTCATTCTGGCACGCGTCGCCGCCTTCGGTTCTCAGCTCCGCCGGGCACAGCCGGTTCACGTCCTCCGTGCAACCCGTGGAATGGCAGTTCTGTCTTGATCCGCTTCTGGCGGATATCTTCATGGGAAGGTTGAAGCCATTGGCAAGGCTGACATCGTAGAAGTCCATGGAATCGACTGATCGGTCGATAGAGAACTCCGCCAGGGTAACGGCAGTGGAGTCAAAGCGGTCGCATTCCATCTGGCCGGAGCCGCAGTCGCCAGTTCTGCAGGAGCCTCGGCCCGTGGCATTGAAGGTGCACCCTGTTCTTCCCCAGAACCGACCCATCCACCCTTTCGGAGCTTGGAAAACTCTTGTTGTACGGACAATCTGATTTCTGTTTAAAGTGGGCACGTAATAGTTTGACTAAAAGAACTTGTTTATTTTCTAGCCATATGGTGTGGACTGAACATCCTAGTTTATTTAGTATCTTTTAAACAGTTTTTGTACTAATCTTTCTCCTTAATGTTAAGATGGTTTGGTTTAAAAAAAAAACTAAACTAAACAAAGCAAAATTCAGCTACCAATTGTAGAAAAAGTCTTCGGGGATGCTTGAAAACACAGAGGAAGTAAATTAAGGCCGAACAAAAACCGATTGTTTTCTCACTTGAGTGTCTTTGCCGTGAACATTTTTCCTTTTGATGAATTCAAAACAGAGTTTATTTCGTTTAGATTTTGACGGGCTTCAAATGATAGTGAAAGGAATTTTATTCCTTGATATTTTCGGCCCTTGTATTAATTGATATTATTAGATTTTGCTTTCTAGACAAGATAAAATATATGGTAAATATTCTGAGTATGTATCGTTTATGCTAAAGATATATTTGCCAAAGTTTAAATCATGTCTTGATAAGGTGATTAGTTGATATAATATAATTTGATATTATCAAGATTTGATTTGCAAGATTTGATAGAGTTTATTTCCTACTAAAACATGTTTCCTTATTCATGTAGGACTCTATCTAAGGAAATCTTCAAAATTTGAATGTTAATCTATAAAAGGGGATTTCACGCACAAGATAAAAGCAAGCTTCAGACGTACAATACTCTACTCTGAAGAATTCTGTTGAAGAATTTGAAGAACTCTGAATCAAGGTTTGCAGTCATCGTTGTTGCATGTCCCCATGTTGTCGTTCGTGTTGAAGACATCAGAGACAACACTGTGGGAACTATGTTGTTGAAGATCTTTTCTGTCTCTTCAATTTAGGCTACGGGAGTTGCATCCAATTTCTTTTATACTCTGTTGTATTTTAGGATGCAAGTTTGATTTCTCAACTTGTTGAGAAATTTAGGATTTAATGACTTTTCGTAAAATTACTAGGATTGATTTGTAAGACTGATCTTACGTTTACTACTAATATTTAGCCCTAAGGCACCCGCACGATTTTTATACTCGTGCAAAATTATTTACTTGTGTTTTATTTACGCTTTAAATTTCTGCTGCACTGTGTTGTCTGTGGTGTTACAACACAAAGGACAACACTGCCTATTTTACATAACCAACTACGTACACCGTTTCTTTCACGTGGCATCAGAGCCACCACTTGACTTTACTAAGTGAGTTCCTGGTTTGTGTTACAGGTTAGTTATGGACACTCCGTACACAAGTGCAATTCATCCACCTATTTTGGATGGAACAAATTACGGCCCTTGGAAATTGAAGATGAGCATGTACATCCAATCCATTGAGTCCAGGGCTTGGCAACGTGTTCTTGACGGTTGGTCACCACCTATGAGAGATGATGATGTACCAGGACCAAAGCCAAGATCACAATGGACAGCCGAGGAGAATACTACGGCTATTTATAATGCTAAAGCTCTTAATGCTATGTTTGTTTCTGTTGATATGAATATGTTTAATCTAATTGGTACTTGTACTTGTGCTAGGGATGCTTGGGAGAAACTGCAAACCCACTGTGAAGGCTCGGCAAGTGTTAAGAAAACAAGGATGCATCTCATAACTTCAAAATTTGAAAAAATGAGAATGGAGAAATCAGAGACCATCATGGAATATAATGGAAGATTGATGAGCCTTGCAAATGAAGCATCTGTTCTTGGTGATCCTATTTCAAACGAGAGACTTGTATCCAAAGTGCTTCGTTCTGTCCCCAAAAGATTTCACACCAAGGTTTGTGCGATAGATGAATCCAAAGATACATCTACAATGGGTTTGGATGAGTTAATAAGTTCTGTTCGCACATATGAAATGGAGTTAGAAGCCAAAGATGACTCAAAAGGTAAGTCTATTGCCTTTCAAGTATCTAATAATGTTTACAATGATTTTTCTGAAGTTCAACAGGAAGTAAAGAAATCTGATCTTGAATAGAATTCTATCGCCTTGATTTCGAAGAAGTTCACTGATTATTTCAAGGTTATGAAAGAAAAGAAGGATGTGAAAGGTGCGCAACCTTCAAATTTTCCTAAATTGCCTACTTCAGAGAAACCTCAAAAACCTGCTGCTACTCGAGGACCTCGTCAAAGGTATGAAGGTAAGGTTCAGTCCTCAAGCAAAAATTTTGATAATGTTCAATGCAGGGAATATAAGGGATATGGCCACTATGCTTATGAATGCGCAAATCGCCTTCGGAAAGGTATGAATGCTTCTCTGAGTGATGATGATTCTGAAGAAGAACAAGAAAAGATTGAACAGGCAGATCTCATATCCTTTACTACTTTGTTGGAGAGTAAGAAACATTTTCAGATTAATCCTCTTGGTGTTGGCTCCGGTGTTGCAACACCTGGAGGCAACACAGTTCAAAAATCTGTTTGTTTTGTTGCTTCTAACCTTGATAATTCCAGTAATCATGAAGAACAGGTAGCTGATCCTTATACTCTGGAAGGTATTCAAAAACTCTATGAAGAGTTGTACTGTGATTGGAACAAGAGGAATCAGTTGAACTCAACCCTTACAAAAGAGAATATTCAATTGAAAGCTGTTGTGGCTAGATTGGAAGTTCTAATGAGTAAGAAAGATCTGGAATTAGGGTTGCTGAATTCTGAACTTGAAAGAGCAAAAACAACACTTGATAAATTTAATTCTAGTTCAAGCAAACTTGATTCCATTTTGACTATGGGTAAGAATGATAAGTTTGGTCTTGGTTTTAAAGAAAGTGTTTTTGAAACTGGTGAATCTTCCAAATCACCAGTGTTTGTGAAGGAAGGTAATGATTTCTTGAATCATCCTTCAACTGCTTCGAAAGGTAAGAAACCCATTGTTGAAAAAGAATGTTTCTGTCCCTAAGCCAAAACAATGGAAGCGTCCTTTTGTATGTCACTATTGTCTCAAATCTGGTCATATCAGGCCCTTTTGTCGAAAGCTGAAAAATGACTATGTGGTGTGGGAATCTAAGCAGGTGTTGCCCCCCGTGTTGCCCAACACCAAGAGCAACACTAGCAGAAAGAGGCCCACTGTGAAGAATGTTTGGATACAAAAGCCTGATGTTAGATGTTTTGTTATTTATACTTCCTTGAAAGCTAACACTGCAGGTAATTGGTATTTTGATAGTGGAAGCTCTCGACACATGACAGGCTTGAAAGATCACCTCACTAATTACGTTGAACAAAATGGTGGTAGAGTGACCTATGGAGATGGTGCAAAGGGAAGAATTGTTGGCAAAGGAACACTCAACATAGAAGGGTTTCCAAAGCTTCATAACTTCTTACACGTTGAAGGACTTAATGCGAATTTAATTTCAATTAGCCAACTGTGTGATGATGACTTGCATGTGAAGTTTGATAAGAATACTTGTGAAGTTTTTGATAATACTAATCGTTGTGTTATGACAGGTACAAGATCAGTTGATAATTGCTACCAACTTGGTGAAGAATTGGCATGTAGACACTCAAAGGTTGATGAGTTTAGTTTATGGAACCAAAAACTTGGACATGTGAATTTCAAGACCTTAAAGAATTTGAGTAAGTTTGAAGCTGTAAGAGGTCTTCCAAATCTAAAGGCTGGGGTTTCTTATGTTTGCGGTGCATGCCAAAAAGGTAAGCAAACCCGTGTTTCGCACCCCATGTTACAACACTGTGGGACGACACGGTATCTTGAACTTTTGCACATGGATTTGATGGGTCACATGGAAGTCGAAAGCTATGGAGGTAAAAAGTATTCTTTGGTATGTGTTGATGATTTTTCTCGTTTTACATGGGTCAGATTTCATAGAGAAAAATCAGACACTTTTGATGTTTTTAAGAAGTTGTTTACCAAGATTATTAACCTACATACTTTGACTGTAGCAAGAATCAGAACTGATCATGGAAAGAAATTTGAGAACTCATCTTTTTCTTTTTTATGTGATAAGAAGGGCATCTCACAGGAATTCTCTGCCCCAAAAACTCCTCAACAAAATGGAATTGCCGAAAGGAAGAATAGGACGTTGCAGGAGATGGCTAGGGTGATGATAAGCTCAAAAAATATCTCTAAGAAATTTTGGGCAGAAGCATTAAACACAGCATGTCATATTTCCAATCGTGTGTATTTGAGAAGTGGTTCTTCGATGACTTCCTATGAAATTCTCATGGAAAAGAAGCCAAATCTCACTTATTTTCATATCTTTGGCTGTGTATGCTATGTTTTGAATGATAGAAATCACCTAGCAAAATTTGATTCCAAAAAGTGATAAGTGTTTGTTCCTTGGTTATTCTACTAATAGTCGTGCATATAGGATGTATAACCTTAGGACCAGAACAATTATGGAATCTATTAATGTTGTTTTTTATGATGGTGCAGATCTCAAAGGAAAAACTGCTGAAGATGATATTGAAGGCTTGCTGGAAATTCCTCCTGAAGAACACAGTGTTGTCCCGGATGTTATAACACCAAACACAACACTGGTTCTTCCAAAAACTGTTCATGAAGAAAATTCTCAAAATAATGAGGAAACTGAGGTATCTACTGAAAAGAACATTTCAAGCAAGATACAGAAGAATCATCCATCATCATAGATTATTGGAGATGCTCATGGAACAAGACAAACCCGTGTTAAGGACAAAGTTGACTACCGCAAGATGGTTGGGTTAGTATGCATGAGTTTCATGTACTCACGAGTAATGCATTCCTGTTTTGTTTCCAATATTGAACCCAAGAATGTCAATGATGCTTTGAATGATGAATTTTGGGTAAATGCCATGCATGAAGAACTTGAGCAATTTGTCCGAAATGATGTGTGGTTTTTGGTTCCACCTCCTGATCATGGTAATGTCATTGGTACAAAATGGATTTTTAAAAATAAAACCGATGAATCAGGAAACATCATTAGGAACAAAGCAAGGTTAGTTGCTCAAGGGTATACGCAGGTTGAGGGGGTTGATTTTGATGAGACCTTTGCTCCTGTTGCGCGCATTGAGTCAGTCCGACTATTGCTAGCAATTGCATGTCATATGGGTATAAAACTTTACCAAATGGATGTGAAGAGTGCATTTTTGAATGATATTTTAAATGAGGAAGTGTATGTGAAGCAACCCAAAGGCTTTGAGGATCCACACCACTTGGATCATGTTTACAAGTTGAAGAAGGCACTCTATGGCTTGAAGCAAGCTCCACGAGCATGGTATGGTAGGTTGACCGAGTATTTGCTCGAAATTGGCTTCAAACGAGGTGAGGTTGACAAAAACCTTTTTATTCAAAAGGCCAAAGGTGAAATCCTTATTTGTCAAGTTTATGTGGATGACATTATATTTGGTGCTTCTTCTCAAAAGCATGTTGATAGTTTTGTTGAATGCATGTCTTCTACTTTTGAAATGAGCATGGTAGGAGAGTTAACTTTTTTCCTTGGACTGCAAGTTAAGCAATCAAATGATGGGATTTTTCTTTGTCAAAGTAAGTATGCAAAGAATTTGGTGAAAAATTTTTGCAAAGAGAATGTTAAGAACATGAAAACTCCTATGGGCTCGAGTGAAAAATTAGAAAAAGACAGTGTTGCGGCTGGTGTTAACAACACCATGTATTGCAGCATGATAGGGAGTCTTTTGTACTTGACTGCTAGTCGTCCGGATATCATGTTCAGTGTGTGTTTATGTGCTAGGTACCAATCTGATCCAAAGGTAACCCATTTAAAATCTGTTATGAGAATTTTGAAATATGTTTCGGGTACATTGGATTTGGGATTGTGGTATACGAGGGAAACCAACACTAATCTTGTAGGTTTTAGTGATGCTGATTGGGCTGGTGATGTGAATGATAGAAAGAGCACTACGGGTGGGTGTTTTTACCTTGGCAATAATTTGGTTTTATGGTATAGTCATAAGCAAAATTGTGTGTCACTTTCGACTGCTGAATCTGAATATGTGGCAGCCGGAAGTTGTTGTTCACAACTTCTTTGGATGAACCAAATGATTGAAGATTATGGTTTTAAGAGTGAACCCCCCATTGTTTATTGTGATAATTCGAGTGCTATTGATATATCATAGAATCCAGTTCAAACTCACGCACAAAACACATTGACATTCGTCATCACTTTATTCGAGATTTAGTAGAAAAAGGTATGATTCGAATGGAGTCTATTGGAACCAATAACCAATTGGCAGACATATTTACTAAAGCATTAGATCATGAGAGATTCTCAACTCTTCGGAGGTCACTCAGCATGTGTGCATTATAATTCATTGCATGTGTTGTCTGCGGTGTTACAACACTACCGACAACACTGTTGTTCTTCTTGTCATGCATTTTTAGGATTTTAGGCATTCTGCACTCACTCTGTTTTGTGTAGTGTTTAAATCTCTGTTTCATTGATTCAATCAATGCCAAGTTTTTCTGCAAATTTTTTATTGAAACATACTGGCCCTTGTAAATCGAACTCTGACTAAACCACTAAGTAGTTGAGGGATGTACGTGTATTCCATGTTCTTGTCCCATGTGAAAAGTGGTTTCGAAAATTCAGTGTTCAGCTTTTTAAAGTTTGATGACCAATGTCATATATACAATCTTTATAAATAATCGGAAGAAAATGGAAAAAGCTACCTAATTGAGTCCAATGAAGACTGTTCTTTTAGTGTGCAGGCTACCAATTCTGGAATTTTTTTAAAAACAAGGGTAATCAAGTGTGTAAGTCTCAAATGCTTTTTGAAAAACTATGGTGTTGTTGATAATGCTAGCAACATGAGAGACAACACTACACTTGTCAACATATTGTTTGCTTGTGATTGCATTCTTACTTTATGTTACATTCTGTTTAGGCATAAAATAGGTCATGCATATGCATTTTTGTTAATAGGGTTCTGTTTTTGGGTAAGTTTCTAAATAGACGAATTTTGATGATTTACCCTATTTACTAAAAATTGAATTTTTGTGATTGCCTTTTGGTTCAGTGGAGTTACGCTGATGTGTAGGTAATTCTGGAAGATTTGGGCTGAAATATACATCTTGGATTATTGCCTTATTTATGAGATTTTATCTCTTTAATCTCGGTTTTTAATTCTTGGCCGTTGGTAACCTGGTGAGATAAGGAAATCAAAGTAATTATGGGTTTGTTAGGAAAATATTATTGTTTGTGATAAGGGTTATATATATGAGTTTTCGTGATTATCGGGCATTATCATCTTCTCAAATTTCTTTACTCTCGATCAAGTCTTCTGCAAACCCTACATCCTTCTTTCTCTAGAATTTTTATTTTCCATGGCAGGCTTTGATCCACAGGATATTAGAAGCGAGATGGGTCATAAAAAACCCGATGTTTCCGCCAGTGTTGCAACACCGGAGAACCCAACTTCCACTCCTTCTCTGTCGATCGTTCCAGTACCCATGGAACCCGTTCATCTTGCTGTTCTCATGTCGTGAGAACCAGGAAACGCGATTGATTTGGAGAATCCTCTTGATTTTTCCGTTTTGAATAGTGTTAATCCTCCTCCACCGATGGTTCGGCGTTCAAAAAGGCAGGCAGGGTACGACCCTGATTTTACTCAGTCTAAGCGGTTTTACAAGGTTCCTCGCATCTCCATGGCTGAAGAAGATCGCAGCTCCGGCGACAATTCTGATGATGCCAACTATGAATTTGTGGCAAGGAAGAAACCCTCTGGTTTTGCTGTTGCCTCTGCCTCTGCTCCGATCATTGAATCTGCTTCTGATAGCAAAGATTCAAACCCTTCTGATGATGTTCCTACTAAGGACACTCCTGCTGCTACTGTTCCTCAAAAAAGTATTGCTTCTGATGAAGATGCCACTCTGGCTCAAATTTTGGAAATCCTTAAGCAAGGCAAGGCTTCTTCGTCTGTTCCTCCTTCTGCTCATCTCTCCGATGATGAGCCTGATACTGAGATGATGGAAGAATTTGCTCAGGGAAAAGCACATCAAGATTTTGTTTCTTCCTCCTCTTCCTCCTCTGCCACGTCAGCTGCTGATTCTTCTGATAAGAGTGCTGATATTGGAGAAAAAGAAGACTCTGAAGATATTTCCAGCATGAATGCTGATGAAGATGCTTTAGAGACTGAGGAAGTTTTTGCTCCTGATGCCAGTGTTGCTGTTGGTGTCGTCAACACCACGAACAACACTGTTGATAAGGACTATGACATGGATGCTTCTCATTCCCTCATGTTTTATTCTGGTGATGCTGCTGCTGTCTGGCCTCTCTTCACTCATAGAGGTCTACTGGATGAAAGGAACATAGATGTACGCTCCTACGATAGGTACAATTTGATTGATTTTTTGAAGCTTAGACAACTCTATTCTACTATTTTTGCGGTGATACCCTATTGTAAGAGGGTGATTCTGGAGTTCTACGCCAACTTAACCTCAAGCATTGAAGATCCAGAATCTGCAAAGTATGGCTTGGTGTACCTTCGGGGTAGGCTGTTCGAGTTCACTCCAGCCGTAATCAACTCTTTTTATTCCACCCCAGATGTGGATGAAGGCAATCCTCCATAAATCAATGAAGTGATTACTGTTCTTACTAGTGGTATGGTCAAAAAATTCTCTGACCATTTTTCTGCAGCTAAGCTCACCTCTTTTTATTCTGTGCTGCATAAGATAGCTGTGAGAAATTGGACTCCTTCATCCAACTCAACAGTTATCACAAGACCACAGGCGGTCATTTTGTATGCCATTGGGACTGGGAGTCCCTTCAATTTTGGGAAGATGATGTTCAAGACAGTGCTCCAGTTTGCTGATGGAGGACTCAAGTCTACTAAGCTGCCTTTCCCATCCTTGATCTATGGCATTTTGGAATCTCAGGCTTTCATCCGCAATATTACAGAAGATCTCACTGATCAACCTGAGATTTTGAAGTTAGCAGCTGGACTTCTCAAGGGAAATCGAGTTCTGGATTTGCCCTGGACTGTTATTCCTACTTCTGCTGCTGAAGCTGTTGGTGTTGCACCCGGTGTTGCCAACACGGGTGACAACACTGAAGAAACAGTGCCTACTCCTACTACCTTGGAATTCACCACTGCCACTATTCAGCTGCTGATGACTCGTGCTGAAGAGAAAATTGCGCAAGCACGGGAAGATATTGCGTTCTACAGCATGATCTCGGCTGATTGTCGGAGACAACTTGGTATTTCTGGCCAAACAGGGGGAGATAATAGTGCACAAGTTGAAGCTGGTCCATCTGGGACTAAAGATGATGAGGATGAAGCTACTGATCAAGAGGGATCCGATAGTGATCAAATTTAGATTTTGCTTCTTCTCTCATCTTTGCTTATCTGTTTCTTTTTTATTATAATATAAGTGTTTTTGTTCGTTCTAGTTATGTGCTTTAAGTACTCTTACATGCTTTAACTAGACTAACATCTTCTACCCCACTTGTGATCTGATATATGAATCAAAGAATCCCATGTGTTATTGTCCATGCTATCCACCGTGTTACGACACGAGGGACAACACTTCAGGGGGAGACTTTAAGATTCAGGGGGAGAAGATTTTTAAACTCAGGGGGAGTTTGTGATTAGTTCATTCTTGTGCAATGTTTTGTCCAGAAAGCAAAAAAGGAGAGATTGAAAGGAATTTTATTCCTTGATATTTTTGGCCCTTGTATTAATTGATATTATTAGATTTTGTTTTCTAGACAAGATAAAATATATGATAAATATCCTGAGTATGTGTCGTTTATGTTAAAGATATATTTGCCAAAGTTTAAATCATGTTTTGATAAGGTGATTAGTTGATATAATATAATTCGATATTATCAAGATTTGATTTGCAAGATTTGATAGAGTTTATTTCCTACTAAAATATGTTTTCTTATTCATGTAGGATTCTATCTAAGGAAATCTTCAAGATTTGAATGTTAATCTATAAAAGGGGATTTCACGCACAAGATAAAAGCAAGCTTCAGACGTACAATACTCTGCGCATACTCTGAAGAATTCTGTTGAAGTATTTGAAGAACTCTGAAGCAAGGTTTGCAGCCATCGTTGTTGCATGTCCCCGTGTTTTCGTTCGTGTTGAAGACATCAGAAACAACACTGTGGGAACTGTGTTGTTGAAGATCTTTTATGTCTCTTCAATTTAGGCTACGAAAGTTGCATCCAATTTCTTTTATACTCTGTTGTATTTTAGGATGCAAGTTTGATTTCTCAACTTGTTGAGAAATTTAGGATTTAATGACTTTTCGTAAAATTACTATGATTGCTTTGTAAGACTGATCTTACGTTTACTAGTAATATTTAGCCCTAAGGCACCCGCACGAGTTTTTATACTCGTGCAAAATTATTTACTTGTGTTTTATTTACGCTTTAAATTTTTGCTGCACTGTGTTGTCTGTGGTGTTACAACACAAAGGACAACACTGCCTATTTTACATAACCAACCACGTACACCGTTTTTTTCAGATAGTTATATAATGTAGTGTTTGCGACCTCTAAAAATAAGTGATTATGGAGATTCTCTTAACAAATTTTACTTAACAAATTTATTAAGAGAATCTCCATAATCACTTATTTTTAGAGGTTGCAAACACTACCTAAATATTCATCTTTAGATGCATCGTTCATAATGTCCGGAAAGAAGAAGGATCTGATTAATTGTACTAATCATATATCTAATGCTTGCATAACTATTATTGGTTTGAAAAAAATTCGATAAATTAAATATACTTTCTAATATTACTGTATTTTATTATGAAACATCAACTATTTTAGTAGTTTTACGAAGTTTCGATTGTTATTACTTGGCTGCGTTTGTTTGTTAAACTCTGGCATGATCTTACTCTCAAGATCTCAACTCAGAGTTTCTAAAAATGTATGTTGTAGCCCTGTTCCTTGGACAAACACAAATATATAGATACTTAATAGTTTTGACATCTTTTGGTGTGGCAAGTATACGATGACTAAAACTTTACATTTCAAAATTGCGCTAATTACTAAATTCTAAAATTCACAAATTTTTTTAAAAATTTTAAACTAATTAATTAGAAATAATTTTGCATTCAACCGATGCTGAATCAAGTAAAGACTTTACTTTATTTATTTATTTTATTATATTGATCAAGTTAGCAAAATAATCTGATTTTCATTGACTTTGTTAAAACGTTGATATGTTTGATTGGACTTGTAACATTGAGGATCATGATTTAGACTAAATAAATTATATCACACATATATGATAAGCTATATTTCGTTAATTCATGTAAAAAAAAAACATGTTCAGGCAAATTTGTTCTGTTCCAACAATGTTGCTAATCTTCAGCCTTATTTCCCATCTCCATATTTCCAGAGGCTGAGGAGGAAAATCCTTGCCCCAAATTGGGAGGATTAAATAGGTATGGCTTTGGTGGAATTTGTATAGATTGAAGGCTCCCTTCTAACATGTCCACGACCTTAGACATCGACGGCCTGTCCGCGGGAATGGTCTGAATGCACCAAAACCCCACCAAAAACATCTTCCTGCTCAAGTCATCATCCTCTTCACTACTCACAATGTCATCAAAGTTCTTGTTTTCCTGATGTGTTACTTGATCATAAATTTTATCCGGAAAATAGTGTCCACTCGACTGGATTGATCCCATGCCAACGATACCCTTTGCTCCCGCCATTTCAAGAACCATCATACCATAGCTGTACACATCAGATTTGTGAGAAACTCCTCCAAAATTCCTTGAGAATACTTCAGGAGAGATGTATCCAACTGTTCCTCTCGTCCCGACCATAGATAGAATACTTTGTCTTTTCTCGCATAGTTTAGCAAGTCCAAAATCAGATATTTTGGGACAGAATTCTTCATCTAAAAGAATATTTTGAGGCTTGATGTCAAAATGAACGATCCTCGTATTACAACCTTTGTGAAGATATTCTAGACCCCGAGCAACACCCAGTGCAATCTTATGCAATATTTCCCAATCCAATTGACAATTTGTATTGATTGGTCCATTGGTGTTGATGAATTCATCTAGAGATTTGTTGGGCATGAATTCATAGATTAAAGCTCTTCTGTTTTTCTCATAGCAAAACCCCAAAAGATTCACGATATTGACATGTGAAGTTCTGCTTATACTAGCAACTTCGTTAATGAAATCTTCTCCATTGCTTTTTGACTCTATCAAAAGCTTGACAGCAACAAGTTTCCCATTGGATAGAGTTCCTTTGTACACGCTTCCATATCCTCCTTGCCCGAGCTTATCACTAAACGATTTGGTTATTTTCTTGATATGGGAGTATTCATATCTTTGTGGAGCCAGATATGCATTGTTCAGTAGAAAATTTTCAACATTTGGATTAGTATCCTGGTACAAAGCAGATCGTGATCTTTTATGGCGACGACGACGTCTTACAAGACAGAGTAAGATAAAGGCCGCAGCAACTATAAATGTTGCAACTAGCGCCGTTCCTGAAAATAGAATAACATGACACCATAGGTAGTAGAGTCACTCAACCCATTAACAAACCAATGATGGCACAAAATTTACCTATTAGAAACTTCTCCATAGCAGACAGTCCAGATTCACCTAGTACAAACCTTCTTCACATTAGACAATAAACTCAACATGACAAAGTGATGAAAAAATTTCAATCGAAAATATGATAAAAAAAAAGGGACTAAAACGGATGGGGGGAACGATAAGATGAGCATACCATATCCAGTATCAGAATAAAAAAATGGAGTGGGACCGAGAGCGATAGGCAAACCTTGTACAAAAAACCAAACCATATTACACCATCCAAATGTAAATGAAGGACTTTATTATTATGGTGAAACCTATTTAAAACTATGCACAGAATCAAACTTGCAAATACCTATAGTAGGGGCCTCCACCAGCGTATGCTGAAAAATATTACAGTTAATCAATGTTGAATTCGGGTCATATACACAAACCCCACCTGATCGAACGCAACCCTGGCAGCTAGCGATGCTATTTATCCATTGGATATAAAATCCTTGGTGAAATGCATTCTTTAAATCATTTAGCGGAGTTGAAACATTGTACAAAGTCTTTGTTGCAGACTGATTTACTGGAATAGAGATACTAGTTTTGCATTTGACATTGTATCCTAGCTCAGATACCTTCCCTGCCACGAAGTAATTTAGAGTTTGGGTCCTATTTATAGGGCAGGTAAACCGGTTGTCATTATATGGCATCTTGTAATCTGAATGATCTTCTATGCAGTCGTAGTACAGGGTGGCGTTCTCATAACTATAGTTCTGAGGAAAGCTGAAAAGGTTTGGATTGAAAGTTGTGTTGTAGAGAACACTTGGACATAAGCTCTCCTTTAAGTCCTGTCTTTCTACTCTTAGAGTTTGCTCCCAGAAATGGAATCCTAGGACTCGATAAGTCTTAGAATCAATATTGAGCTGTGGGAACTCGCCTCCGCAGTTGGTCAACTCAAAACCTGGAAAACCGCAAATCTCAGGATGATCCCCTCCCCAAAAGGGATAGACTATGTTGCTGAGGACGCCGCAGTTGAATGGCTCGCGGCACTTCTCATTTTGCAGGCTGCAGGAATTCCGGATTATTGCTAAAATCAATTAACTTTCGTCTCTACGGCCAACAATTTCCAATCATAATGGGTTGCTACTAAAATGGTTTCTCAAGATTCTTGATTCAGCAAAACACAGACATGTCAACACATTTTGTCAGATTCGTAGAAGCATGGCGAATAAGAGTATTATGGAAGTTGGGATGTATTGTACCAAAGAAGTGGACAAATAGTAATGCAATAATACAATTTGATGTGCCTAAAACTACATAGAATATGAACCAATGTCCGTGAAGGTGAAGGGTCTTCGAGTAGGTGGAGTAGATGAGCACGATCATCCTACCAAGTGTCAGTTTACCAAATATTATTTGGTTAAAGAGTAGTACCTGAACAGGGAGGGACAGAAGGTAATAACATAATCACCAGCGGAGCAAGTGAATGTTGCATTGGCATCATCGTCCGGGATGATAAGAGCCATGGGACACGCAGTATAATTTGCCGGCCCGCACTCCGATGTGCGGTCGGTACCCGTCGCCTTACAAGGGTTCTGGCACGCTTGGCCACTTTTAGTTCTAAGCCCAGCCGGGCACAGCCGGTTCACGTTCTCTGTGCAGCCTGTGGATTGGCAGTGCTGTCTCGATCCGCCTCTGGCTTCTATCATAATGGGCAGGTTGAAGCCATTGGCGAGGCTGATCTTATACGAGTCCATGGAATCGACCGATCGGTGGATGGAGAACTCAGCCAGGGTGATCCCAGTGGAATCAAAGCCATTGCAGTCTATTCGGCCAGAGCCGCAGTCGCCAGTTCTGCAGGATCCTTGGCCCGTAGCATCAAAGGTGCACCCTGTTCTGCCCCACAGCCGACCCACCCACCCTTTCGGAGCTTTGAAAACTCCGGTGCTACCGCTGGGGAGGTCGAATCCTATTGAATCAAGGGATGGACTACCCGAAATGGCAGGCCAAATGGTATTAGTACAGTTGTTCACGACCGTAAATGTGGCCCCATTGACAAGGGCCACTGCTAGAAACCAAGTAAAGGTTTGGAGCAGAACAATGGTGGAAGAAAACATGGAAGAACTTTTGTAGAAAGTAGTTATTACAGTGTAGTGAAGAAGAGGGAATTGAAGGGGTGTAGATGCCTCATCTTTTGGTTCAATTTCCTGGAATGCCTGATCAGTCAACTAAGGAAACAAAATGGTCCTAATCAAGTTTTATACATATCTTTCCAGGAACTTGCTGATCTTGACCCCATGATTTCAGATTACAGGACAATATGTTTGATGACTCAAGGACCTATCGTTTGAACCGACACGAGAAAAATATCATATCATGTCCAATAATTTTATCAACTCATTTGCAATATTACGACAATATCCATCTCACATTCATTCTGGTATCTTTTCCAGACTCTCATGTCCAGCAAGTAAACATACTTCTTCTAGCATAGTTTTGCAAGCCTAGGATCCATGATATTTGTGGGAAAGTTTTTGTCTGAAAGGATGTTTAAAGCTTGATGTGTGACCCTCGTATTGCAGCCTTTATGTAGATATTCTAAGTTTTAGCCAACATTTACTGCAATATTTCACCTTTGCTGGTCGAGCCATCCATTAATTATATGTGTTCTTGTTGATTGATTGTAATTATTATAATAATTCATCAGAAAATATCTTTGTTATAATTAGTTATATTGATTGTATTAAATGGTTAAAATTGTTATTGAAATGTGAGAATTTATTTTTTAAAAAGGATGATTTTTTGTTTAAGCATTGGAATGATGATAGTAGTTAGTGTCAATCATTATTATTTTACCTTATAATTAGGTGGAAATTAAAAGATTATTTTTGTCCATTACTGTGTCCAATTTTGGATTTGTGTTTTGTTGAAGTTGGTTTTTGATACATCAACTTTTGATTTTCAGTTATTATTGTCCAATTGTTAATGTGAAATCTGAATGTCATGTGATTATTTTAATTCCGATGTAGCATTAATAATTGGCTCGAGATAGCCGAAAATTTAAAGTTAGTGTATCATAATCAAATTTTGAAATTAATGGATAAAATGCAAAATGGAACAATTTTTTTATTTTTTTTAACCAAAATAGACCAAGTTAGTGAACCAAAAACACTATTTTCCATTATTTTAATAAGGGGATGGTTTTGGTAATGCCTTAACGATAAGATAATTCTGTAATTAATTTGATTGTGAAAAGAGGGCGATATGGTCATTTGGTTTAATGTTCATCTAAAAGGTCAAATGTTTCATTTACTCAATCGTGCTTTATTAATAATATATATAGTACAAGATAATACGACCTCTGAATTATTGCAAAATTAAAGTTGTGAAAATCTAGTGGAATTTGTAATGGACGAAACAACGTTTTGAAAAACTAAAAACAATTTTGTGAAAAAAACTATCTATTGCAACTTTTAATACACGAATCTGCCATAATTCAGAACAATCTGGTGAAACAACTATCTGACATATGCAAATTTATGTTTCCAAACTACTACATTTCATTCTTGATACAACATTGTTCTTTATAGTTTACTAAGATACGATGAATATGTTACTACACGAAATTCCTAGCCTTTTGTTTTGCTTAGAATATCAAGTATTCAAGTGGGATATATATGAACCAATAGCTAACTATCATGCTCTCCCTCAATAGAACTTTCTATATCTACATTTCCAGATGCGGATGGGGATAATTCTTGCCTTAGTGACACCGGATTGAACAGAAATGGCTTTGGTGGAATCTGTATGGATTCAAGACTACCTTCTAGCATTTCAACAACCTTAGACATCGATGGCCTGTCCGCGGGGATGGTTTGAATGCACCAAAATCCCACCAAAAACATTTTCCGTGTTGCTTCTTCTTCTTCACTGGCTGTTGCTTCCAAGTTTTCGGTTTCATGTAATATTGTTTGCTCATAAATCTTATCTGGAAAATAATTTTCACTAGACTGCATTGATCCAAGGTCAACAATGTTTCTTGCTCCAGCCATTTCAAGAACCATCATTCCGTAGCTGTAGACGTCTGACTTGTGAGAAACTCCTCCAAAATTCCTGGAGAATACTTCAGGAGCAATGTATCCAATTGTACCTCTTGTCCCGGTCATAGATAAAACACTCTGCTTCTTTTTGCATAGTTTAGCAAGCCCGAAATCAGATATTTTAGGACAGAATTCTTCATCCAATAGAATATTCTGAGGCTTGATGTCGAAATGAACAATCCTCGTGTTGCAACCTTTGTGAAGGTATTCTAAACCTCGAGCAACACCGACTGCAATTTTATGCAAAGTTTCCCAATCCAGGCTGCATTTCGTGTTAAGTGATCCATTGGTACCGATGAATTTGTCTAATGATTTGTTGGGCAAAAATTCATAGACCAAAGCTCTTTTGTTCTTTCCGTAGCAAAATCCCAACAGATTCACGATATTCACGTGAGAAGTTTTGCTGATGCTCGCAACTTCATTAATGAAATCTTCTCCATTGCTTTTTGTCTCTGTCAAAAGCTTGACAGCAACAAATTGCCCATCAGTTAGCGTTCCTTTGTACACGCTTCCGTATCCTCCTTGCCCGAGCTTTTCACTAAATGATTTTGTTATTTTCTTGATTTGAGAATATTTATATTCCTTTGGAGCCAGATATTCACGATTGAGTAGAAAATTTTCAACATCTGGATTAGTTTCTTGGTTCAAACCAAGTTGTGATCTTTTGAAGCGACGTTTTCTTCGAAGGTAGACTATGATAAAGGCTGCAACAACTGCAACAGTTGCAATTACGGCCAATCCTGAAAATAAATCATAGTATACAATAGATTAAAGAGTTTTAGAACTGATTAATTGACTAAAGGCAGAACAAGATTTACCAATTAGAGCCTTCACCACAATAGACAGCCCGGATTCACCTAGTAGAAACCTTCACATTAGACAGTCAATTTTTTGATTTGTGAAGTATCGAAATTGCTAAAAATCTCCTAGAAAACACGGGTTACTAGTCATAGTGTTTTCAGCAATCTCAAGATTTCACAAAATAGTGTATGCGAAATGATAAATTTTTCCTAACCAAGAAAGATGAAAAATGGCTGAAATGGGCAGACGGGAGCGATAAGCTGAACATACCATATCCACGGTTAGTATCATAGAATGGATCTTCGTCACCAGTGTAATAAAATGGAGAAGGTCCGGGACTAAGAGTTGGACCCATACCTAGTATTAAAAAAACAAAAAACAAAAAACAAAAACCATGTTAAGCCATTCAAAAATGGACGTAAAATCGAGGTGCAATCTATTCATCACTACACAAAAGTTGTGCATAGAATCAAACTTGCAAATACCTATTGAAGTATCCACCACCAGCACATTGTTTGATATGTTACAGTTAATCAATGCTGAATCTGGGCCATACCCACAAACACCGCCTGATCGAATGCAACCCTGGCAGTCAGCGATGCTATTTAACCATTGGATCGAAAATCCTTTGCCAAGAGCATCCTTCAAATCGTTTATTAAAGCCGAGTGATTGGACAAAAGCACTGCAGCAGACGGATTTAATGGCACAGAAATGCTATTGCTACATGTGACATTGGATCCTATGTCGGATGCCTCTTCTCCCATGAAGTAATTTAGAGTTTCGATACCATCTGTAGAGCAGGTAAACTGGTTGTTACTAAGTGGCAAATTGACACCTTCTCTGCAGCCGTAATACAGGGTGACTTTCTTGTAACTATAGTTTTGAGGAAAGCTGAAAAGGTTTGGATCTAAAGTTGTGTTGTAGAGAACACTCGGACATGTATTGACCCATAAGTCCTGTCTTGCTACTTCTAGAGTTTGTGACGAATGATTGATTCCCAGGACTCGATAAGGTCTTGAATTTATGCTGAGCAAGGGGACATCGCCCTCCTTGCAATTGGTTAACTGGAAACCTGGAAAGCCGCAATTTCTGGGACGATTCGCTCCCCAGAAGGGAAAGCTTATGTTGCTGATGCTGCCGCATTGAAATGGCTGGCTGCACATCTCATTTTGCAGGCTGCAAGTGTTTGGAATTATTGATGAAATCAATCAAGTTTTTGTGTTCCACTATTGCATTTACATAATAAATTAAGAAAAGTATACTTATTTAGAATTCATCCAAACACTCAGATGGACTTGAAATTCAAGTTTCGCATCCAAACACAACCTCAGCATTCCTAATTATAAATTTGTTGGTTAAAAAGTGGTACCTTAGTTGGTAGGGACAGAAGGTGATGACATAATCTGCGGCGGAGCAAGTGAACACTGCATTGGCATCATCGGTGGGATAGATGAAAGCCATGGGACAAGCATTCTTGAACAACTGCAAATAATTTGTCAGCCCGCACACCGACGGACTGCGTACGCCGGTGGCCTTGCACTTGTTCTGGCACGCATCGCCACTTTTAGTTATCAGGTCCGCTGGGCACAGCCGGTTCAAGTCCTCTGTGCAACCTATGGATTGGCAGCGTTGCCCCGATCTGCCTCTGCCTTGTATCATAATGGGTAAGTTGAAGCCATCGACCAGGCTGATGTCGTAAAAGTCCATGGAATTGAAAGAATCGACGGAGAACTCCGCAAGGGTTGCAGTGGAGTTGTCGCCAGTACTGCAGGAGCCTTGGCCATTGGCATTGAAAACACACCCTGTTCTGCCCCAGAACCGACCATTCCACCCTTTTGGAACTTGCAACACTCGGGTGCCACCATTGAGGAGCTCGAATCCTGTCGTATTAAGTGATGGGGTGCCCGAAATCGCAGGCCAAATGGTTTGAGTACAGTTGTTGACGAGCGTAAATGTCGCGCCATTAACAAGGGCCACTGCTAGAAACCAAGTAAAGGTGTGGAGCAGAAGGATGATGGAAGAAGACATGGCGGAGAAAGCATTACAGACTAGTGAAGGAAGATGAAATTGAAGGGGGTGTAGATGGCTTGTCTTTTGGTTCAATTATCTGGAATGCATGATCAGTCAACTAAATGGTCCTGATCAAGTGCATCTTTCCAGGAACTTGCTCTTCACCTTCAAGATTAGAGGCCCATATCTTTAATGCCTGATAAAAATTATGAATAGAAGACTTTTATTAATAAAAATCCCGGGGTAATTTTTGTCAAATAAACCAATAGGTTTGTTATTATGGATTTTGGATTTGAAATGCTTAGTTTGAAATACATTCATCCAAATACAATCTAGGTTTTTGTGAAAAGAAAAGACGGAATTGATATTTTAAGATTTTTTTAAAAAAATTATATACAAATGTTTTCCTTTCTAATTTTCTTTTCTTGAAGGTAAAAAAAACATTTTAAACCAAATTATCCGCATAAATAACTTCAGTGAATCCATTAACCACATTCCACGACATCCCGTGGATACAATTTGATGCAAATGTAGCTAAGTAATGTGTTGTATTTGCTTGACGCCCCATAAGCGTAAGCCCCTTGAAAGCTTCATCCTATAACCTTTCACTAATTAGGAACATGATCTGCTGACTCCAATTTTTTTGTCTCTTCCCTCCTTTGATCTCACTTTTATGTGTGGATTTTTTATCTTTCTTTATTATGTTGAATTCTAATCCACTTTTAAATTTTAGTAAGACATGTTTGTTTTAAACAAAAAAACTTCATTGATATTAATTTTCTATTACTAGATAAAATGATCATTATGATACAAAGTAAAACTTGAAATTGAAAGATTTTTTTTCTATTAAAATGTGTCATATTTAAATAAATAATATTCTTAATGACTATTGTTGATATATATTGAGAAGCTAGTTGCTCAAAAAAATTTAATAGATTTTTTCTAGAGATGCAAGAGAAACGTTCTAAATTCTAATTTATTTATTCGAAAAGTAACGATGTATTTCAGAATCTTCATTAACGATGGATATTGATTATTATTGATTAAACTATAACGTTTTTTTATCTTTCCCAATATTGTTTGTGGCCCCCCTCAATATTTAATCCTGGCTCCGCCCCTGAAGAGATGTCACCATGTGGACCATACTCGAACTGGTTATATATCTAGCTATCTGATGAAATGACACAGCATATTAATGCATGCATGTTATGTATACACAAAATTATTGTCGAATCGATCGAGCAAAAAAAGAATACAATATTAATTACTAGGAGGCATGTTATGAAGCGATCGATGGACACACCAGTGAAGCAAAATTCAGCTTTCACTTGGGGGATGAAGTTGAGGGTGTTTCCGATCGAAAGCAGATATTTTAGTTACTCCCTCAAAATGCGCTTGGCGCAAAGAGCGTATGATGTTATTCACGACCAAACGAGGACAGTTGTTTTGTTTGTCGGTCGGATTGGAAAGTTGTCTGCATCCCACCACACCGATATTTAAGGGAGTGTTTAGTAGAGCTTCTACAAAGTATTTCTTAGGTAGTGTTTGGGGGAGTTTCTAGTAAACACTTCTCAGCTTTTTCTTAACAAAATTTCACAAAATTTCAAAATTTTGTTAACGAAAAACTGAGAAATGCTTTCTAGAAGCTCTCCCAAACACTACCTTAGCTTCTAGCTGCATAGAAGTGCTTTTGAATGTTTGTGAATGTTAAATTTTGTTTTAACTTTTACAAGTTTACCCAAAAGCAAGAAGCTAAAATTTGATGTTTTTTTTTGCTTTTGTTTTTTTGTTTAAGATATAAAATTACAAGTTGACATATATATCCTTAATAAACTTATTTTATTACATATGCTTTTATTATTTATTTTAAATTTTTTTTTAATTTTACATTATTATTACAAGTATTTTTTAAAAAAATATATTTTTTAAAATTTACATTATTAATTATTACAAGCATTTTTTATAAAAATACTTTTAAAATTTTACATTATTATTACAAAAATTTATTTATATATATATATTGCATTTTCATAAATTTTTGTACATATATTGTATATTTATACAAATTTTTTCATTTTTTCATTTTTTATATTTTTATTTTTATTAATCTTATATATTTTTTCAATTATTCATCTTATAAAAAATAAAATATTTTTGATACAAAATTCATAATGTAATAATAATATATAAACTCATTTTTTATAGTGTGAGTATAAAAAATTAAATAATCAAATAATGGTATGATTGTCATTTAGTTAAAAAATTAAGCTTGGAAGCAATTATTCTCCAAACACTAAACTTTAGCTTGTATTAGCTCTCAACTTTTATTTCCAAACACTTCCTACTTTAGCTTCTCACCAACTTCAAAATAATCTCTACTAGATAACTTTTAAATAAGTAAAAGCTCTCCAAAAAGCTCCCTAATTATGGTCAGGGACGGAGCCAAAAAAATCAAATAGGGGGCGAGATAAAAAAAACACATATATTTCAAGAGAAAGATAATTATAGGACAAAATATTGCTTCAACACAATAAAAAATCGTCAAAAAATAAATAAATAACTTAGATAAAAAAAAAATAGAAACTTCAATGTACAATTGCCAAAATTTCGATGCCTCATCTATTGTCTGATCATCCATAACAATCAAACCTACAAACAATACAAAAAAATATTACTTTAATCTTATAATACAAATAATATAATAAAAACAGATAGGAATTCCATATTTACTAACTTATTTATTATGTTTATCCATTTTGAGTTGTACTCGACGTTTTTTTTGTAACCTCAAACTCATCAATAATTGAGTCAGTTTCGAAAGTTTGAGCAATCTTCTTTTCAATATAAATTAGCAATGAACTAGTCAAAAAATCATCTTCCATCTTATTCCGTAATCGTGTCTTCACAATCTTCATAGATGAAAATGCACGTTCTGTGGTTGCAGTAGAAACTGGGAGAGTCAAAATAAGTCTAATCAATTGATCTATAATATAATAGTTCTCTTTCTTTTCCCTTTCTGACAGTAATTGGCACAATTCTGAAAGCGTTGAAATATTCTGAAAATATTGGTTGCGCAGAATGTCAATTTCAAAAGGCTCCAACTGATACTTTATGTGCAACTTTTATTTACTCGTAAAATCATCAGGATAGAACATTCCAACAAGTTTGCAAAATGTCATTGATGTTGAATGACTTGTATCCATCTCTTGGATCCAAAGCTGAGCTGAGTCTCATGAGTAATTCTACTGTATTGTCATCAAATCGACAATCCATCTCTTGTAATACTAGCAGCATTGGGATGTCCTATCATATCATAACGGCTATTTAAGGCTTGTTTTCACTGAACATTGCTTACTGATTATGTTTTTTCGTAGGTCTACTAGTTCTGTTCTACTGATTCTGAAATGCTTAAAGGACAACCCTATATGAATCTGTTACGCTTCAGTTCTACTTGTTTGAGATATCTACTGTTTTATACCAGTATTCTACTGTTTTTAGACTAAGCGTATTTTTTTATCGTTTCTACGGTTGTCTGTTCTGTTTGATTTACTGCTACTCGTTCGCTCATTACCAAAATTAAAAACCTTAACAAATATATATCTGTTCATTCGAAATATGATTTATATCACGGAATTGATGGCTTAATAAATGACTCTGGTTAGCAACTATATATGAATACATATCTAGTACATGAGACCATTTTAAAAAAGAAAAGAAAAGAAAATATTTCATTTTACAAAATGGAATTTTTGTGGAATCATCGGACTTATAAATTTTCCATCTATTACAAATGTACAAAAACTCTTATTAGCCAGTTTAATTTGACGAGTCAATTTTGTAATGCGGGTATTTTTTTCGACCTGATCAATGAAAAAATATTTATTTTTATGTCAAAAACTCTTATTAGCCGGTTTGACAAGTTAATTTTGTTGGATCATAAATCCAACGTTGGGCTTATATGTAAATAATTATGTGTTGTGGACTGTCAAATAAAGTTAGCCCTTAAAAGTGATCTAAATAAAGTTTCGGTTTATTTGGGCTTTAATGTATCTAATAGGGTGTGACCTTTAATGTGTAGATACTAGTGGGATTTTCTATTTGATTGATGGGCTTAAATAGAATCCCAAAATATAAATATAGGGTTATGGTCCCCAGATCACACGACGTCTACATCGACACAGTCATTCTATTCTATTCTCATCGATAGTTAGAGAGCGTGAGAGAACTGAAGGAACTCTCAAAGCAAATCGTGTTGATCTGGAAGGCCAAACCATGAAGATCTACATCGGTATCAATTGTTAAGAATTAAGGTACGCTTCCGCTTAAGTTTACAGTATTTAATCTTGAAGATTTAACATGATGATTCTGGGTTTAAATTTATAGGGAATTTTTCCCTAACAAGTGGTATCAGAGACGCTCATGTTTAAATCATTGAGATACGGTTTATATTCGATTTGATCTAATCGAAAACAGAAAATTACAGTGTTCGAATCAAATTCGAATTTTCCAGTCCAGAAATTATTTTTTTATTTTCGGATTTTTTTTTAAAAAAAATTTGGAAAATTTGAATTTTTCGAATTAGGGTTAGGGCCGCCGGAAAATCGCCCAAATCGACCGGCTTTCAGGCCGTTTCCGGCGGCGATACATAAGGCGTTTTGTTGCCCATATAAAGGCGCCTCCGATAGTAAAGATACATCTCCGTAAATCATCACACAATCGTCCGATTTCGAAGCCAAAGTCACGCCTGGCAGGTCGCGAGCTTCGAATAAATCGGGGCTGATTTCCGGCTGATAAGGCGACGATCGGGGAAGGTGAAGGCACCGTCGTGGTCGCCTCTTTGTGGGCTACCATTTTCCGGTCGGAATCGGTCTGAGGAAAGGCGACGGCGGCGCAATAAGGATGAAGATGTTGATGGGTTAGGGTTTGTTCTATTTTGGGCAATTTTCTAATTTTCGAAAATTAAAAAAAAAATTTAAAAAATCAAGGAAACGAAAATATTCAGATTTTTGGTAAATTTTTTCTAGCCCATCATATATTTTTTTGGATAAAGTTTAATTTGGTTATAAGCCCAATATTTTTATTTTTGGGTTTAAGGTTTAAATTTTCAATTATTCAAATAATGATAAGATTATATTTTATATATTTTAAAATGAATTAATTGAAACAACATGTCACCAAAGTGACCTCTCTTGTGAATATTAATTTATTTTGAATATAAAAGGTTTCGGTTATGTAATTTTTATTAGTATTAATCGGCCCAAAGGAAGATCAATATTTAATATGATTACATATGTATTTATATAAGGGTAAAATTGTGATAGTTATTCAGTTTTCATGTGAATAATAATCGGCCCAAAGGAAGATTATTATTTGGCATGTTAGACTATCAATTTTCGGTATCCCTTATGAGGTTTGCATTATTTGAATTAATTGATTATTTTCTATGGATTAAGTTTATCAGGTCAATATACATGGGTCAGTTAATTTTTTGAATATACAGGAATCCAACCCGAGAAGATCACCCATGACCAGTAAATTGCCTGATTTGCCCGCCAGTCGGCATTGATCTTACGATCAATGTTTAAATAATTGAATTTGACCAAAATACTTAAAATTTATTTTTTAAGAAATGGGTCAATTTTCTTTGATATTAAATTTGAATAAAGGAACATTTAAGGTATATATATTTTGGGATAAATTGATTGAAGCAACATGTCGCCAAAGTGACCTCTATTGTGGAAATTAATTTGTTTTGAAATATAAAAGGTTTTGTACATGTAACTTATGTGAATAATTAATCGGCCCAAAGGAATGTTATTATTTAACAGAATTACATGTGCAGTTGTGGTAATAAATATGTGATTATTATTTGGTTTTACATATGAATAATAAATCGGCTCAAAGGAAGATTTATTATTTGATATGTTCTTATGATCAGTATTTGATTACTACATCAAGATATCATTTACAAGTTAATATTTTGTCCAAAGATGGAATATTAATGGAGTGTCCGATATCTTGAGATGGAGAGTGCCTTTATTTGAATTTAATATTACTTATTTGGGCATTTTTTGTGAGCATATTTAATTTATTGATAATTTTCTATTCAGTTATTGTTTGAATATTTTTGTTAGTTTTACTGTCCACATAAACTTTATTATTACTTTCAAAGATGATTGTTACTTCAAGTTATGGAAAAGTAAACATCTTGATAGTTATTGGAATAATGATCAAAGATAGTGCAATAAAGATTGATTCCAATATACCTTTATGAACTAGAATACCTCTTTTGAAAGAAGGGAGCTAGAAAGCTATGGAAAATTAAATTGCATGTTTGATGATCATTAAGGTAGTCATTTAGGAATCATTAGGGCAATATGTCGAAAAGATATAACTACAGCTAAAAATCACCTTAAGAATATTGAAAATGAGGTTTGTCAAGAATGAAAGGATGAATTTTGTACGTTCTTGACAAATTCGCTTTCAATGAGGTATAAAGATAAATGATTAAGGATAAAGTAAGCTGCAAATAAAGCACTTCAAAAGAAACAACAAAAGAAATCGAGTTAATCGGAAAATACTAGTTGTTTCTTTTGTGGAGCTAAAAGGCTCATGAAAATAAAGTTTCTAAATTTGATAAAGATTTGTTTTAAAAATAATTTATCTTTGATGTCACATATGATGGATAGATGTTGGTGCTATCATCAGTGTGTCTACGCGGGTTATTATTATTATTGCTAAAGTTCAGATGATGATGAAATATTCATCGGTGTACAATGGCAAAACAGTTAAAGTTGAAATAATTAAAAATTTTAGATTATTGTTAAGGCCTGAGTTTTATTTGAATCTAAATGAAACATTTATTGTACCGACTTTCAGGGGGGATAATTTTTATTTCTATTTTGGGCAAATTCGGTTTCTCTTGCTCATTTGGAAATGGAAATTTAGGTTGTTTCATGATTCAAAATTGGTTGGCTCTGGCTCTTCATCTCGTTACAATAATCTTTCTTCGGTTGATACAATTGTTTCATTTAATGAGTCCCTGCAATTCAATTTAAAAGTCTCAAAGATAAAATTCCAGTAAATGAGAATTCAGTTACGTCGTGACATGAGATATTATGTTATATCTCCGGATGGAGAATAAAGAAACTTATATATGACGAAATTCTCAATCCTTTAAATTTAACATATTTTGATATTTGTGTTAAATGTATAAAGGGAAAACAAACAAATTAAAAGAGATTTGAAGTCAACAAGAATTTGAATGTCTATGAACTTATAAATATGAATATTAGTGGGTCTTTCATATGGTTTTTTGGAATGATCAACAATAATTTATATTGTTCATAGATGATTATTTTATATATGACTTTTATATCTCATTTATGGAAAAACACTAATGACTGCAGCATATATCAATAACAAAGTTTGATTGAAGTGATTCTTAAAGATCTCAGGGGTAAAAGTTTTATGGTCCCACAATTAATTTGATTATTAGTTAAGAAAATGCTTGGTTTTTGAGGATGTCGAGTTTGTGGGGGGAGATAAAGTTTTGAAAAATTGTCTTTAAGGAAGAATATTTGACTTTGTTCAAAAACATAATACGGTAAGACAATTTAAAAAAATCTCTCATTCAAGAAATATTCTGAAAGAACAAACTCTTACATCTCAATAACCTCGTCATTATGGAATTCTACTCGAGAGAGAAGAAGTGCAATCTAAGGTAATTTGATTGTATTTTTCCAAAAGAATAAGGTCAACATTGACATGATAAAAAAATGATTTTATCAATTTCTATCAAGTCATAAAAAATTCTAACTTTCGAAATGGATTGATGTCAATATAAAGAGATAAAATCTTTGAAAGACAATGACATTTGATATCTTGTCTCATTGCCTAAAGTGTGAAGTTCATTTGTTCTTAATGGATATTTAAAACCATGAGTACTCAAAAGGTAATGTGGAAAGATATAAGGCTCGCCTTGTCATTAATGAGATTTTACACAGTAAGAGGATACAATTATAAAGGGTTTTTCTCTTTGGTTTCTTTGAAAGACTCTTCAGGAATATATATTGACATAGTACTGAATTTTAATTAATAAATGATATTTTTACATTTCATCATGTGATCATCTCGTTTGTTTTGAGATGAATTTGGTCGATGATTGTATATATCATAAGGTCTAGGGCTGTTCATTCGGGCCGAACCGCCCGAACCGAAAATTCGGTTAAACCGAATTTTCGGTTCTCCGAAATGTCGAACCAAAAACCAAACCGAACTAAACAGTTCGGTTCGGTTTTTAACCGAAAGTATTTCGGTTTTTTGGTTCGGTTTTTCGGTTAACCTTTTTTTTTTTTTTTTTTTTTGCAATTTATGTATTTTTAGAAAATAACTAGTGACTCCTACAAGGTATTATCAGAAAGTAGCGGAATATTTGAAATAAAAGAAGAAATTATATTCGAACTTTAAAATTCAAATAAATTTTAATTTGTATTTCAAATAATTAAGTTTATTTCATTTTTTTAAAATATAATTTATAGTTAATTTACTATTGTATTAAATATTTATTAATTATTATTCCAATATTATCTAATTAAATAAATTTAAAAATATCCTTAGTCTCTCTTAGAAGTTAGTCGTCGAGAGGACAAATTAGAATTGCAAACACAATCTTTTCTTTCGTGCCAATTGCCAAACCACCAAATATCCCTGCTTACTAATGATTTTAATATATATAATATATTTATATTTATATACAAACGAGCTAAAAAAATTACATAAATTAAGAAATGTACACTGTCCAACTGATGCATGCACTACACACCTATATAATATATATTTGGCTAATTAACAGAATTGTAATTTATAAATGTTTTTAATTTGCATACATGTGAATCACAAGTCACAACTGTTATAATTTAGTATTTCTGAGCAAACCCAAAAGGCCAAAAACAAAAAGCAATTGACAAACTAATTAAGATAAATACAAATATAACCACAATCCACAAACTCTTACATTAACTTTTAACACAATAAATCCTCAACACAAGACCACAAATCATAATTCACAATACAAACAAGTCTTTAGTCTTTAACATCAATCCATTATAATAGTCTACAAGCCAATAACAAGTAACAACACATAAATCATAATTTATTAATGTTTGATAGCTCATCACTGCTCGGCTGCTCCAGTACTTATCATGCCTTCACCTACAACAAGAACAAACATATTTAGCATCAAAGTAATACGAAATTTTCAACAAGAACAAACAATATTTAGCATCAAACTAAAGATCAAAAAATAATGTAAAATAATAAAATTTAACTTACCTCTAACAAGTATGATTCATATGCCAATTATTCCAGATTCGGTGCCAATACTTTGAGAAAATTCTGCAAAATATGAATAAGAATGCGTGCACGTATACACACACATATATATATATACACACATTATGATATGAAGAGAACATTATAATAAAAACAATTAGTATAGACAGGCGGCAGCAAAAGTAAAATTAAATAATCATACCTCTTTCAATATTTTGAATGAAATCATAATCTTCTTCTGAACTTTTCATTGGATTGTGACGGAGCCAATCTTGGCAACAAATCAGAGATTGTGCCATTTTAGGGGTCAACGAAGCTCTGAAATCATCAATGATACGATCCCCTGTACTAAAGACAGACTCTGAAGCTACTGTAGATATAGGCATGGCCAACACATCGCGAGCCAATCTAGATAAAATGGGAAACCTGGGGCTATGAACTTTCCACCAACCGAGAACATCAAACTTTTGCTATTTCAGTCTTTTATATTTTTAAATTTTAGTTTTAGTCCATTTTTTTTTGTTTTTTTGGCAATTTTAGTCATTTTCCGACGTGGCGCTGACGTGGAACCAATTAAGTGCTGATGTGGAGCTAACGTGTACAGTGCCACGTAAGCATTTTTGAATAAAAAGGATCGAAATTTCCAAAAATCGAAACATACAGAACTAAAACTGAAATATGAAAACATAGAGGACCAAAATCGCAAAGTGACAAATATACATGACCAAATTTGCAGTTTTCCCAGGTAATATTGAACGCCGCCAATATTCTTCGAGATCTTCAAATACGTAGAATAATATATTTGTCGGAGGCTGATTAATTAATACGAAGAGATGCAGGGGCGGAGGGACATTGTCCTCAGGTGGGGGCCTGGCCCCACCCCCCACCCAATATATATGAATATATATATATATATATGTTAATTTTATTATATTTTTTTTCTTTCATCATAAAAGGTTCAAAATTTTCTAAATCAATCCCAAAAAAATAATAACGGTTTTTAGT
This sequence comes from Henckelia pumila, assembly GCF_033568475.1. Classification (NCBI taxonomy): domain Eukaryota; kingdom Viridiplantae; phylum Streptophyta; class Magnoliopsida; order Lamiales; family Gesneriaceae; genus Henckelia; species Henckelia pumila. The sequence goes on along the minus strand of NC_133123.1, from coordinate 33,268,732 downwards.
TATTGTATGAATATTTCTTGTATTTAATATCTAAATTTTAATTAATATAATAATAGTTAATGCATCTTTAAAATTTTGAACTAATTCTACAAAACTAATTAGGAACATGATCTGCTGACTCCAAATTTTTTGTCTCTTTCCTCCTTTGATCTCACTTTTATGTGTGGATTTTCCATCTTTCTTTATTATCTTGAATTCTAATCCACTTTTAAATTTTAGTAAGACATGTTTGTTTTAAACAAAAAAACTTCATTGATATTAATTTTCTATTACTAGATAAAATGATCATTATGATACAAAGTAAAACTTGAAATTGAAAGATTTTTTTCTATTAAAATGTGTCATATTTAAATAAATAATATTCTTAATGACTATTGTTGATATATATTGAGAAGCTAGTTGCTCAAAAAAATTTAATAGATTTTTTCTAGAGATGCAAGAGAAACGTTCTAAATTCTAATTTATTTATTCGAAAAGTAACGATGTATTTCAGAATCTTCATTAACGATGGATATTGATTATTATTGATTAAACTATAACATTTTTTTATCTTTCCCAATATTGTTTGTGGCCCCCCTCAATATTTAATCCTGGCTCCGCCCCTGAAGAGATGTCACCATGTGGACCATACTCGAACTGGTTATATATCTAGCTATCTGATGAAATGGCACAGCATATTAATGCATGCATGTTATGTATACACAAAATTATTGTCGAATCGATCTAGCAAAAAAAGAATACAATATTAATTACCAGGAGGCACGTTATGAAGCGATCGATGGACACACCAGTGAAGCAAAATTCAGCTTTCACTTGGGGGCTGAAGTTGAGGGTGTTTCCGATCGAAAGCAGATATTTTAGTTACTCCCTCAAAATGCGCTTGGCGCAAAGAGCGTATGATGTTATTCACGACCAAACGAGGACAGTTGTTTGTCGGTCGGATTGGAAAGTTGTCTACATCCCACCACACCGATATTTAAGGGAGTGTTTGGTAGAGCTTCTACAAAGTATTTCTTAGGCAGTGTTTGGGGGAGTTTCTAGTAAACACTTCTCAGCTTTTTCTTAACAAAATTTCACAAAATTTCAAAATTTTATTAACGAAAAGTTGAGAAGTGCTTTCTAGAAGCTCTCCCAAACACTACCTTAGCTTCTAGCTGCATAGAAGTGTTTTTGAATGTTTGTGAATGTTAAATTCTGTTTTAGTTTCTACAAGTTTACCCAAAAGCAAGAAGCTAAAATTTGATGCCCACAGGGGCATAGGCGAGTTGGTAAGGCCAGAGGTAACGTGAGAAGAAATTTCCCAGCGTTGCGGGTTCGATCCTCGTGTGGAGCATATTCCCTGCTGAAATATTGTGGGGGGGTATGCTCTGGGGATTGAGCCATGTGCTCCCTCCTTCAGGTCCCTGCCGCTCGTGCACATCCCTCGATTGACCCTTCGCATGAGCCAATGGGCCTCTGACTCATGTGGAATGGGGTCCCCTTCGGAGTCAACCCTTTTTTCTAAAAGAAGCTAAAATTTGATGTTTTTTTTTGCTTCTGTTTTTTTGTTTAAGATATAAAATTACAAGTTGACATATATATCCTTAATAAACTTATTTTATTACATATGCTTTTATTATTTATTTTAAATTTTTTTTTAATTTTACATTATTATTACAAGTATTTTTTTAAAAAAATATATTTTTTAAAATTTACATTATTAATTATTACAAGCATTTTTTATAAAAATACTTTTTAAAATTTTACATTATTATTACAAAAATTTATTTATATATATATATATTGCATTTTCATAAATTTTTGTACATATATTGTATATTTATACAAATTTTTTCATTTTTTCATTTTTTTTATATTTTTATTTTTATTAATCTTATATATTTTTTCAAGTATTCATCTTATAAAAAATAAAATATTTTTGATACAAAATTCATAATGTAATAATAATAAATAAACTCATTTTTTATAGTGTAAGTATAAAAAATTAAATAATCAAATAATGGTATGATTGTCATTTAGTTAAAAATTAAGCTTGGAAGCAATTACTCTCCAAACACTAAACTTTAGCTTGTATTAGCTCTCAACTTCTATTTTCAAACACTCCCTACTTTAGCTTCTCACCAACTTCAAAATAATTTCTACTAGATAACTTTTAAATAAGTAAAAGCTCTCCAAAATACTCCCTAATTATGGCCAGGGACGGAGCCAGAAAAATCAAATAGGGGGGCGAGATGAAAAAACACATATATTTCAAGAGAAAGATAATTATAGGACAAAATATTACTTCAACACAATAAAAAATCGTCATACAAAAAATAAATAACTTAGATAAAAAAAAATAGAAACTTCAATGTACAATTGCCAAAATTTCGATGCCTAATCCATTGTCTGATCATCCATAACAATCAAACCTACAAACAATACAAAAAAATATTACTTTAATCTTATAATACAAATAATATAATAAAAACATATAGGAATTCCATATTTACTAACTTATTTATTATGTTTATCTATTTTGAGTTGTACTCGACGTTTTTTTTAACCTCAAAGTCATCAATAATTGAGTCAGTACCGAAAGTTTGAGAAATCTCCTTTTCAATATAAATTAGCAATGAACTAGTCAAAAAATCATCTTCCATCTTATTCCGTAATCGTGTCTTCACAATCTTCATAGATGAAAATGCACGTTCTGTGGTTGCAGTAGAAACTGGGAGAGTCAAAATAAGTCTAATCAATCGATCTATAATATAATAGTTCTCTTTCTTTTCCCTTTATGACAGTCATTGGCACTATTCTGAAAGCGTTGAAATATTCTTAAAATATTGGTTGCGCAGAATGTCAATTTCAAAAAGCTCCAACTGATACTTTATGTGCAACTTTTCTTGACTCGTAAAATCATCAGGATAGAACATTCCAACAAGTTTGCAAATGTCATTGATGTTGAATGACTTGTATCCATCTCTTGGATCCAAAGCTGAGCTGAGTCTCATGAGTAATTCTACTGTATTGTCATCAAATCGACAATCCATCTCTTGTAATACTAGCAGCATTGGGATGTCCTATCATATCATAACGGCTATTTAAGGCTTGTTTTCACTGAACCTTTCTTACTGATTATGTTTTTTCGTATGTCTACTAGTTCTGTTCTACTGATTCTGAAATGCTTAAAGGACAACCCTATATGAATCTGTTACGCTTCAGTTCTACTTGTTTGAGATATCTACTGTTTTATACCAGTATTCTACTGTTTTTAGACTAAGCGTATTTTTTTATCGTTTCTACGGTTGTCTGTTCTGTTTGATTTACTGCTACTCGTTCGCTCATTACCAAAATTAAAAACCTTAACAAATATATATCTGATCATTCGAAATATGATTTATATCACGGAATTGATGGCTTAATAAATGACTCTGGTTAGCAACTATATATGAATACATATCTAGTACATGAGACCATTTTAAAAAAGAAAAGAAAAGAAAATATTTCATTTTACAAAAGGAATTTATGTGGAATCATCGGACTTATAAATTGTCCATCTATTACAAATGTACAAAAACTCTTATTAGCCAGTTTAATTTGACGAGTCAATTTTGTAATGCGGGTATTTTTTTCGACCTGATCAATGAAAAAATATTTATTTTTATGTCAAAAACTCTTATTAGCCGGTTTGACAAGTTAATTTTTGTAATGTGAATATTTTCTTCGACCTTATCAATAAAAAATTATTTATCTTTTACGTCAAAAATATTATTTTTCATCGTAAATACAGATCGAAACAACTCGTCACATAAGAAACATACTCTTTTAAATGTCTACTTAATGGGCATTTTCATGTTCTAAAAAATGCAGTTAAAGTGAATATTCACTTTTTCTCTGTCAAAAACTCTTATTTAGCCGATTTGACGAGTCAATTTTGTAATGCAGATATTTTTTTTGATCTTATCAATGAAAAAATATTTATTTTTTATGCCAAAAATAATACTTTTCATCGTAAATACAAATCGAAAGAACTCATAACATAAAAAAATGTACTCTTTTAAATGTCTACTTAATGGGCATTTTCATGTTCTAAACAATGCAGTTAAAGTGAATATTCACTTTTCCTCCCACGATATGAATAAAAATGAATTACAACATCTAAAAAGGAAAATGATATATATATATATATATATATATATACTTTAGTAAAAGCTTACCGTTAAATATTAATTCTGAAATTAATTTGATTACAATGTAAAATTATCTAAAAATTAATTTAATTTTAAAAAAATAGTTCAACGAATTATTTAGAATATTAGATTAATTCATTAGTAATAAATATACATGCTAAAATAAAAAAAATAGTATACAATACTATATATATAGTGTGTATATATATATATATATATATATATATATATATATATATATATATAGTATACAATACTTTTAAAACAATTTTTTAATAAAACTATTTCTTTATTAATATTATCTTTTTGAAGTACAAATAATTCAGTTCGAATAAGCAATTAAATATATTGATTTACTTTTTACAAAATAAATTTTATTCGGACGACTAATTAAAAGCAACTTCAATCGTTCTCCAAAATGGCGGATGAGTGATTACCATAGCTCCAACCGTTCTCTGTTGTCATCCACCATTTCAAATGATGATATAGATTGATTTTGGAGGATGACAATAATTACGAAAATGTCATCCTCCAAAATCACTAATCGTGCCTTTAAAGCATTTATTTTTGGTCATTTTTTCAAATTTTTGTTTGTTATTTTCAGCCATTATATTAAATTTTAGTGAGTTATTTGGTCCAATTTTTATTGATTTGAGTGTTATCCTTTTTTTATTATTTATTTTAGTTGTAATATTTGGATCAAATCAAAGGTAAGTAATAAATAAGATCATTAAAAAACCATATATTATATATTTAGTTACGAAGACGTCAAATTCAGCCTCTGTATTTATTTTTATGTGTTGCATATTTAATGTTGTGTGTGGCTTGCAATTTGATGACAAAATAAATGTATTATTTTATAAAAAAAAATCAACCAAAATACATATTTAATTCAGTTTGGTTATATATTATGTTACATAATTATTTATTTATTTCATATATATTATGGTTGGTATTGAAAAAAATAGAGAATTTGATAAAAATTTAAAGAATATGAGTTTGATATGTTTTTTAAAATGGAAAATGTAGATCTTTATTTTAGAGGATGGATAATGAAAATATGAAGATTATTATTGGAAATGGGCTACATAGTGAATACCACATGCAAGTAAATTGTTCAATTGATAACAAAAATTGCCGAAAATTTGAAAGCGGTAATAAATGCGATTTTTAGAGTCCATACCACATGTAAGTAAATTGTAGAATTGATAAGGATTACTGAAAAGTCGAAAGTTGTAATAAATACGATTTTAAGAGTCCATAGCACATGTAAGTAAATGTACTATTGATAACAAAAATTACGTAAAAGTTTGTTGAAAGTTGTAATAATGAATGCGATTTGAAAAGTCCATCTCATTGGTTTTGCGTGCAGTATGGTTTCTCTGCAGTATCTTCGTACCATTATTTGGGTACCATACGAATGAGTGGAGAGGTCAAGTTCGAATTCAAATTTGTATTCTGTTTTCGTGACAAAAAATATAAAACATGCTAGAGGTACAATCAAAATATATCGTACAACGATATACAATAATTATATCATGATATTTTATTATTATTTTGTGAGATTTTGCATTCAATGTATCATGAAATTTGATAAATTAAATTTTTGTATTGAATTTTGTGTGGCATAAAAATTATTGTACAAATTTCATTGTACATGTAGCATTGCCCATAAAAATATGTGTTTGTATTGTTTGTTTCAGAAAATAATGTTTTTGCACTATATGAGCTCACATATCTTTTTACTGACAAAAATTGGACACAACATTGAAAATATAATACTAATGCATGATATTCGAGCGCTACCTGATTTAAATATGGTACAAAAAGATAACATTTTAAGAATAAAATTTGAATAATTTTATTAATATCCACTTGCAACAAATATTTGGGTACCCAAATATCATATATTAGTATCAAATCTAAAATCGTCGGTATTCAATTATATTATATCATATTTTCAATGTTTTGTACCGATTTTCATCGAAAAACAGATGTGTCGTTAATATCAATAATTACATGCATATTTGAGTACTCGAAAAACATGTATCAGTTAGTTAAAAAAATCATGTATAACAATATAAGTACTAGATTTGAAACAATTAATGTTAAAATATCATATATCAGTATTATGTTTTTAATTTTGTACTGACTTTTATTTGAAAAAAAACATATGAATTCAGGAGTACAAAAAAATTTCTTTATGAATCAGAGAGTAAAAACAGATATATTTTTTAACATAGACGACTGAATGTAAAATTAAATTTGGTTTCAAGAATTTAAAAGTAAATTTGCGCTTCGTTTATTGTATTTATGAGATCCTATGGATCTTTTAATACTACTGAAATGAAATATAGTAATATGCAAATTCAATATTTGAATATCCTTGTTGTGTGTAACATAAAAGTTTTTTTATTTAAAAAAAAATTTGTCATTGCATAATATTTTTTATCCGGTTCTAGTAGTGTTGGCATCCCTATCTCCAATATCTTGCAATTTTTTTTCTCCAACTTTTTTCTCAAATATCTTGGTAAATATCTATTACTATTTATTATATGAGAACACCATATCATGGTCTTTTGATATGATCCAAATAAAAAATAATAATTAAAACAACCAAAAATTAAAACATGGGAAGATGCACTAGCACTAAAACTGCCCACTAACATACCAACTACGTTGTACTCTAGTGCCTAAAACTAATTTCTCTAACATGGCACCAGTTAAATCCTCACAAACTCTCGGCCACTCATATTTCACAGCAGAAAGAAAATATGAGATACAATCATATTTTCTCCATCAACAAACCCATCAAGGTACATGCTTTTTGATCTTTTTTTTTCTTTTTTTCTTCTTCATCATGGAATTCATAATCTTTCTCCCACTTCCTCGGCTACGTACTTTGAACAAAAAATTTATTGTTCAGTTTTGAAGTTATCACAGATTACACACAATGCCGATATCAAAATAACCGATTCATTTAAGTATTTTCCTTACACATTACAGATATCTGTAGAAACCTAACTATATCTTCATTATTCGATGTAGAACACAACAATGCCCCGCACGAATGAAAGACGTCAAATGCATGCGTACAACACGTGAACGCCAGAGAAGACATACCATGACTCAAAAACGACGACAAGAATACCTTAATCTTCGTCGATCAAACTATCGGAGAAGACGAATGGATCGAGTCACGATCTCAAAGTGAGCAACAAACAAATGGTATGAAGCCAGCTTCAAAACATATATATTCTAAATATCTGCATCTTTATTATTGTCTCTGAATTGTCTGTCAACAAATCTGCTTCTAAATTTTTTGTCAAATTCGGCCAACACCATTCAGTGTACTTTGGTGATGTTGTCAACGATTGCTTTGTTGTTTGTGGTATTCGTTCATACACAGTATTTGTAAACATGAATATCATTCTCATCCTATATTGTTCGACATATCAAAGGTTTCAATGGAAACTATCTGATCATAATATACGACGGTTGATGAATGATGAACAATGAAATAACTATTTAGCTCGCCGTCGAAGAAACCTATTGAAGAAATCATCGCTGTCCTACCTCATCACCTCTAGATGCAATGGAGATTTCAAAGAGAGTAATTTTCCAGCACCACCAACCAACAACAATGACAGTAAGTTCCATAGTTATATTGTAACCACCACGAAATTCTGCATTGATATGAAATTTAATTTTAAAATTGTTCTATTTCTTCTAGGTGTTGATGCAAGTACCATAAGACATACGTGTCGTATCAAGTCAATATCTTATCAAAATTTAACATCAACTTTTGAAAACGAAAGCACCGATATTAAATAATCATGTGACAGAATATTGCTCCTTTATATTGTTGTCAATTTCCACTAATTACTTTAATTCGTGCATATCCTTCACTCAGTTTCAGATAATATTTGTTAATGTGAATTTACTTTGTTTTATTACTTTGATTGTTTCGTAGGTTCAGATTTAACAAAATTACATATTTAATTTTTTTACTCAATAAAATAATAATATATGATTACTATTGAATTCGACTAATATATAAAAATATAAAAACTAGGTAAATAAGTTACTCAAACTTACATTTTTTGAAAATTCTATGCACTTAATTTATTGGTTACTAGATATTTAATGTAATTGTTAAAACAGATATAACTAAAATTATTACATATTATTTAGTTAACAATATTTCATAATTACTAAAAAAATGAATTTCGTTCCAAAAATTTTAAAATAAATAACTCAACATTCCATCGTTGTTAAATAATATAAAATTAATAACATGGTAAATAAGTTTCTCAAAATTACTTTGTTCTAAAAAATTTAAAGACTTTATTTATTATTTATATTTAATTTAATGTTTCACAATGAATATAACTAAACTTATTATATAATCTGTAAATTTATATTTGATGAAATACGAAAAAAGATACAAAATATAAAACAACTAAAATATAGAAATATAATATATATCTTTGTTTATTATGGGATAATGCACTTAATGTTTTTCACACGCATTGTGTGTGCGCCTCCATTTAGTGTGGTTATGCTGATTATGTTCGTATTATTTATATTTTTTAATTTAATAGTGATTAATAATTAAACTTTTTCAAAAAATAATGAATTCAATTGAAAAATCCACAAGAAAGAATATCGTATCTATCAATAATTATGTCATTTCAATTGTGAATCAAGATACAATTATTATTTTATACTTTCAATCTCACCATAATTTTATATCATAGGCCACTTATTAAGCCACATGTTATTCTTAAAATTCTTGCACAAATATCGCACACGCATCGCGTTTGCCTCGGTTGCTGGTGTATATAATATATGGCCATCATATTCAAATGTCTATTATACATGACTCAAATTTAATAAATACATTTGCATCCGCACACAAATGGTGTGTGTTATTAAAATATAAATTTATTCTTGTTGTTATTGTTATATTTTTTTATTGCTAGTATATTTAAAAATGTGAAATATAATAAAGAGATAAATATTTTTTTTTAACCTTTGAAGGGCTTTTAGCTATTTCCTATTTAGCTTCACCAAGTCAATTAGACTTTGGTTAAATGTTGCACCCCTTTAATTATTTTGGACACCAAACATTATTTGACAAAACTATTTTTTTTATAAATATTAGAATTTCTTATTATTCTAAATAAATAAGCAAAAAATTTATTTGTACAAATATATATTAATATATTATTGTACGCAACTCACACATGTATATTATAAATTTATTTTTTGATGTAATTGATTTTTGTGTTGCTTTTTAACATCGTTTTCAAAATCGGATAGCGTTGACGGATTAGACCAGGAAACGATTACATGTCCGGTCTTGACCAATGTTAAAAAATTCTTTAGCGGCAAAAAGTCGTGTAGAAAATTAAATTTGTCGAACTTTAAATATAGCAAGTAGTAAATAATATTAAATATCAATAAAACAATTAGATATTTTTTGGGGCATTAAATTCTTAAAAAATAAATAGTTTATTAATTGATATTTTAATATATCTTGTGAGAAAATCAAAATTTTAATTCAAGATTGCATCTTGCACTAAATGAAAAGAAATACTGATATTTTTAATATTTGAAATCAAATATTGAACCAAATGGAAGAAAATACTAATATTTTAAGTATTTGAAATCAAATATTGTGATTAATGAAAGATAATCACAGAATGAATCACGAGGAGACAATCAAATTGCGACACCTCGTCCAATAGAAATGGTAGGAATCTGCATCCTTCACCTATAAATAGAGATCAGATGACCAAGAAAATACACACAACACAAAAACAAAGAAGTTGAGGAATAGAAGAATTCAAGACATTTCTCTCAAACCAAGGTCAATAAATTCCGGAAACTCAACTAAGTTCAAGACGCAATTCAAGGCGTTCTTCTTCAAATTAATCAAATTCGAGAAGATCACGGTGTGATTCAAGGGATTAATTGCGTTCTTCTTCAAATATATTTAAATTCATTCAAATTCAAAAGGATAGTGTTCTTCATCAAGTTCAAAAAGATCATGTTCTTCATCAAGTTCGAAAAGATCGTGTTCTTCATCAAATAAATCAAATTCAAGAAAAAAAAAATTCTTCATCAAATTCAAAATCAACAAATTTCAAGGCTTGATTCAAGGAGTTCATCTCATTCTTCACAAATTTTGAAGGTTAATTTGATAACAAGTTTAACATATCGAATTAATGTTATTAATATATCAAATCATCTTTCACGGAGATCAAATACTCAAGAAATTCAAATCCATAAAGAAATTATTATTGAAGAAAAGAATAAAAAGGTTTATCTAGAGAATTCATTCATCAATCTTTATTTAATTTTTCAAATTCACTTGTATCTATTTTTTGGACCGACTTCGAATCGCCCGGTTCACCCACTTTTTATTTTTTTTAGAATTTGATTATTTATCATATGCCTTCAAGAAAATAACTATTTCTTATATTTACAAATTTAAAATTTATTATTATTATTATTATTATTATTATTATTATTATTATTATTATTATTATTATTATTATTATTATTATTATTATTATTATTATTATTATATATTTGGATTTTGAACATTATTAAAAATATTTTTAAAAATAAGTAAGTTACTGAACTAAAACTAATTTTGAAAAATTATACAACTAAAACAAAAAAAAAAACCAACTTAATAACTAAAATTGCAATTTTCCCTTACGGAGTTTTGTTTGTCTCCATAAATATTTTTTTAAAAAAAAGTACATAAAATTATTCATCCTAAGATATTAAACCCAATAACATAAACTCCTCACGACATCCTACGACTAATTTTTTTAAATAAATCTCTAACTAAACCCGACTCGTAAAAAATGATTTATTTTTATTATAAATATGGATTAGACTGACTCGTTTCATCCTCGGAACCGTCTCACGAAAGTGAAGAGACTCGACACTCCAAATAAATATGTGAGCTATTTATCATAACTCATTCCACAAACACAAAAATTCATATGAAACAATTTCACGGGTCAATGTGATACGGGATCTTCAAACCAACCTATTAAAAAAATTTCAATTTTATGTCAAACATATAACTTTATATTATAAATATAGACCAGATCGACATATCTCATAAATAAATTACTGTCGCACAAAAAAATTATTTTTTCATAAATATAACTTGAAACAAAAACTAGTCAATATTTCTTAGAGTTGATCATCATATTGATATGAATTCTATATTATACTATTATATACTATATAATAATGTATGAACAGCCGATGTGGTCTTAGTCATTGGGCTAAGATTGAAGTCCTGAAACGCTTTGGTCTCAGGTTTGATTCCCGCTGACTGCAGATAGTTTTTCGAATTCGTTTAGGTAGATTTAGCAGTTTTCTTTGTAAGTCTTCTGTTCGAGAACGTCTCGAGTTCACAATCAAGTTCTGTCTGTTGTGCGAACAACTATTTTATATTATTATAATTTGGATAAAAAATGTATTGCATATATATATATATGTGTGTGTGTGTGTGTGTACCTTTTAGAATAGCCTTATTTGTCAAATTAATGGATGAACAAATTAAAATGCTCCTTACTACTTCTACTACCATCTTTCAATTTTATCTATTTTATTTAAAAATATAAAAAAGTTATTATTTTTAGATGTAACATAAATTATTTATGCAAAGGAATTTTCGTCTAGTATAATTATATTCCATTCCCATATAATTTCATTACGGATTTGGATTTGGCTTTCATTTTGGCTTCTTTATCTCATTTATTAGCTTTCTACTTTTATACTATACTAGATATCTAGACTTATTCATTACAAAATATTGGACATAATGAAACTCAATATAGGGTACTGGTTCGATATTACAATAGTTGTTGTATGACAGCAAATGGTCAGGCGTGCATTTCAGTGGATATCAGCTTGTTTGATATTATATTGACAAGATGATTATTTTGCATCCCACTGTCCTTACAAGCAGATGTTGGGACAATTAACTAGGGAAAATCAATGCAAAGAAAATATAATGAGTTAAAATTGGTTTATCTTTTGTTGATATAAGTTATAACAAGTTGTGTCACCGGAAACACTTCATTAAAGATATTGTTTGATCCCAGGGAAAATGTGTCACTGTAAACTAAACCATGTCCAAGAAGTACTAGTACCAGTTGTCATTTTTTTTCCCTACAAACTTTGCTCACTAATCACTATCTCACCCTTGCTTGATCTTGTTACTCCATCTTTTCAAAAACTTTCATCTTCGAGTCCATCACTTTCAATCATCTCTTTGGCTTCTCCAATATCAAATGTTTTCTCCTCGAAAGGTACCAAAGTTTTTTCGTTCTTCTTTTTCTTGAGCAAATCAAGAACCCCCTCAAGTGCAATATCAACATCTTCGCTTCTCATCAAGTGTTCTGCAATTTCAGCCGGGGTGATATCTACTTCCCGGATGCAGCTTCTAATCTCTTGACATGACGCCTTGTTTCGATCTTCGATTCCCAAGTAGTTGGAAGCCAAAATATCAAATCCTTCGGGTGTACAATACCCCATATGAATGTGAGAATCCATTCGACCTGGGCGCAACAGAGCAGGATCCAGCTTCTCCTTATGATTCGTAGTGAATATAACAATTCTTTCATCCCCACAAGTTGACCACAATCCGTCTATGAAGTTCAATAATCCAGATAAAGTCAACTGTTTCATCAAACAACGTCCCAATGTTAACCAGAAATCCATCGAATTAAGCATATATAATGTGTAAGATTTTTCTACCTAGCAACTAACCTTTGTTTTAGATGACTCATCGCCCTTGGGCTTGGCATCCCTGTTAACCATTCCCAAACCGCAATCAATATCCTCGATTACGATAATGGACCTGTTTGTTGTGGACAGCAAGATTCTCCTCAATTCGGAATTTGAACGCAGACTGGAGAGGTCCATATCATACACATCGAACTTGAGATAGTTGGCCATGGCGGCGACCAAGCTCGATTTTCCTGTCCCAGGAGGGCCATAGAGGAGATAGCCTCTCTTCCAGGCCTTGCCTACTTTCTTGTAATAATCTCTTCTCCGCACAAACCTGTCTAAATCTTCGATGATGGAACTTTTCAAACACGGGTCCATGGCCAAAATATCGAAGGTGGCTGGATGATCCAAATTGATGCAGCCCCAATGCCAACCTCTATGGCCGCCACCGTCGTCATCGTCGTCGTCGGTATCAAAGGGACAATCCCTGGTGTACAACTTCACCGCCCTCTCTTTATCTTTGATTTCTTTCGCCTTAGCCATAACGTGAGGCAAGTACTCTTTGAGCACATTGTCTTTACGGGACTTGTCGAATGTTAACTCGAAAAATCTCTTCTCTGAATGGCGACGGCTCTTTTGATTATCGGGTTCGATGAGAACAAACTGCCACTTGAGTTTAAATCCATTGAAATGATCCACCACTTGCTCATCCTTGTCCATACTCACACTGATGCTCTTCTGTTTGGAACTTTTGTTGACTTTGAATCTTTCCGAGTCGGGATTGTCTATCGTGCGGAGATAAACCTCTGCGGCGGCGTAGATTTGGTTGCGAGTGATGCCACATTTTTCGTCCACCACCATTGTTATGGTCTCGGGGGGAAGTGGGTTTTTGAAGAATCTTGCCAAGTAAAGTTGGAAGAAACGGGAGAGTGCGGAAAAGACTGCTGCTTTTATGGGCTCGGGAATCAAATCATAGGCGACTGATCGAAATAGCATCATGGATGCTGCGACTGATGCGTAGGCGGAGAAGATATTGGTAGCCATTGATTGCATTTCCGCTGCAGAATACATTTTCATTTCTTTGGTATTTAATGTGATGTTTTGGGTATAATGTGTTTGTTTAAATACTGGAGAGGAGAGAAGATGGGCAAAGGGTTATTATCGTGTGTAGCGCTGGTGTTCCGGTCTGTTTGAAGTGGAGAATGTTGAATGGTTGAGGTGATCGGGTGTAAAGTTTATTGGGTGTAGGAGATTTGGGCTCTTTTGTCTGACTGTAAAGTTATGGTCACGGATAAGTTGTGGGGACTGGCAGATTATTTCATGCACATGAAAATTTGATGCAACATAAGAGATTGTTTGCGAACACTCTTTCTCAATAAATTTGTAAATAAAAAAATTATAATTATTTATTTTTAATGATTGCAGATGGTATTTAAAGAAAATTGTCTCTTAATTATGTAGATTGGATGGTGAATATTTATCACTTAATATGGGCTTTGTTAACTGAAAACGAGATCGAACTTTACGTGCATGACTAATTGTTCATCCTTTGACGCATCATTACATTAATACCGACATTCTCCTTGATTTATGTTTTCTCGTAGTGTCGTTGCATTTATCGTGAGATTCAGAATAATAAATATTTATTCGATGACAATATAATATTTTAGTTACCAACTAATCAAAATGGAGTTTCAAACAAAATCACCTCTTATACACCGAGTCAAATCATGCATGGATCTATACTGTTGAGTTATGTTAAATGATTGTACACATTTACATAAAACAAAAAAAAAGATAATATTTTTAGTCTAAAAAGTACAGCTTTACCCTATCGACCTTTTTTTTATTAAACTAACTATATGATTTGACTATATTTAATAACACTTTTTATATTTATTTTTCTCTCATGCAATTTCACATTTCAGTTCTTTTGGTTTTTAGATTTTCCTAGAATAAACTTAATTTATTTTTACTTTTTCATTTTTAAAAATTGAAATTAACATTATTGATTAATTTAGGATTTTTATTTGTTTATTGATGACATTTGTTGATTGTTATTGTCATCACATTCCATGTGTTTTGGGTCATTGTGTCACTATGACTAGTTAGATGATATCTGTGTAAGCAATGTTTTTAAAATTGGAATGAACCGACTGGTTCGACCGAGAATCAATTATTGGTTCGGTCCGATCAAGAATACTCTTAAAAACCATTTTAATGGTTGAATCACTTAGAACCGATCAAAATCGATCAAACAGGTAAAAAAACCGACCCCAAGAACTAGACAAGGATTGGTTCAACCGATATTTTGATTTTTTTTCAAAAAATTTGTTTTTTTTAAATTTTAAAATATTAATTTAAAATTTTATTATATATACATGATTATTTGAAATTTATACATAATTAAAAATATTATTTTAGCATTATAAGAGTTTTGTAATTACTTAATTTATTTTTAAATATATATAACTATAATTAATATTTTAAATATAATTATATCATTTTTTATTTTTCAAACTAGGATAAATATATATTTTTTTCTATTTATATATACTTTTTATATTTTTAAATTTTGAAATATATTATTAATTATATTATATAAACGGTTTTTCGTTCAGACAGTTCGATTAAAACATTTCAACCGATGGGACAGTATTTTCAAAATAGATCGGATCGATTACGGTTACAATTTTGAAATATTCCCAAAAATTAAGTCTAAAGTTATAATGAATGTGATTTTAAGGGTCCATATCTTTACATATATGTATAATAAATATTATAATATTAATATGACAAATCATAAGTTTTAGATCTTTTATTAAATAATATTATTAACATAAGTTGAATTAAACCTAGGATGAAATCTATAATTGATAACAGAAATTAAGGAAAAAGGCTTTTTTAAAAAAATAAAAATAAAAAAAATCTGAACGGAAAAAGTTGGCAGTTTCTATAATGTAGTCCATTCGATTGGTTTTGCGTGCAGTATGGTTCCTTGCAGACCGCCCTCACCCCCAAACTTGTGTTTGGTACGAATGAGTCAGAAATTCTCATCATGACATTTTTAAGGTGAAATTTCGTTAAAATCCTCCATCCCAAACTCAAATTTGTGCTCGGTATCCTTAGAATTTAGAAAAATATGTATGCCCTCCCAAATTAACAAAAATGTTTTTTTTTTTGTATTTTTTTAGTATTTTCGTGTGTTTTCATATGTAAAATGAGTATAAAATATTGAAAATATAATTAATATTCTAACACTAACTCGTTTAGATTTTGTATAATTAAAGATGAGATTTTGAGTATAAAATTTAAACAATTTTATTAATATCAACAATTACAACACATGTTTGGGTATTCAAAAATCATATATTAGTATCAAATCTAAAATTATTAATATTAAAATATCACATATTAACATAATATTTGTTATGTAGCGATTTTCATCGAAAAACATGTGTATCAATAATGTCGATACTTGCATATATATTTAAACATTAAACAATCATGTATAAGTATCATATTTGAAACAGCTGATACTCATACATCGCATATTATTACTATATTTTTTTAATTTTTTAACTGACTTTCATATAAGAAAAAACATGTGAGTCTAGGGATATAAAAAATTTTCTTAATGAATCGAAAATGCAAACATATATTTTCCTAATAGACACCGAATGTAAAGTTAAGTTTGCTTTCAGATATTTAAAGTATATTTACCTTTCTTGTTGGGCTAAGTGTATGGACGTAAATGAATCGAACGGTTCGTGAGCTATTCGAAGTTCGGTTCGGTAGAAATCTCGCTCGAGCTAGTTTGGTAAGCTTATCGAATCGAGCTTGAGCTTGATTTTGAGCTTGATAATTTTCACGAGTCGAACTTGAGCTTAAGGATGTTCGGCTCGTGAGCTCGCGAACATGTTTGTTAATAGGCTCGGGAGCCTGAGCTCGGGCTCGGCTCGTTTAGGAGGCTCGCTAGTACGGGCGCGAGCTCGGCTCGTTTAGGAGGCTCACGAGCTCGGGCTTGGCTCATTTAGGAGGCTTTTAATTTATGTAGTTTTATCTAGTTTGAGTTTGAGTGGATAAATAAAAAATATTAATATTAATGTATATGACATGATTAGAACATAATACTTTATTAAAATAAAAATGGATTTACAATACATACGATGTAGCCACAATTTATTTTTTTATTTTAACTTTAAAATCATTGTATTAAAACTCTCTTAAAAAACAATAAATAAAATACTTATATGTGCAGTATTATTAATGAATGACAATTCAATCAATACATTTTTAAAGAACTGAAATAACAATTTATTTAAAATGTCTTACGATAATTAGAACTATATATGATAGATGAATGATATTAAAAAAAATTAGTTAAAAATAGTAATGAAATTATCTAAATTAAATTCGTTGAGTTAAGATTTATTAACTCAATATATGTATATATGCACAATATTTTAATAAAGTTATATAATATAATTAAATAAAATAATTCATATACGAGCAGATCGTCTCACGAGTAATTCTTATATCTCCTTATAAAAAAATAATAGTGCGGTGGTTTAAAAATATATTTTTTGAAATCTAAAAAAATTCATATTATAATAATTAAGTCACGCAATAAATTTTTATATACTTGTGAAATAAGCATTGAAAGTATTGATTTTCTTCAAGAGTAAGTGCTCGAACCTTGGGTTTAGCATTTTTAGTTTGGAGGCTCGGATTTCATTTGAAAGATATAAAGTATAACAAAGCTTAAATTTTGAGTTTATTAATTATTTGATCGTGTAATGAAATTTTTGGAATGATGATCAATACAATTATGTATTATACAGCAGATGATAGTGCACATTGAACTTGTACAGATTGAAAGCATTAGAAGAATTGTGGTTGAAATTTGCAACTAGAACTTGATCTATAATAAATTTGGAAATTTCAAAATATATCATGACTTGAGCAGTTAGTAATGATGTTATAAATTCATAAAGATCGAAAACTTTGATAAATGAAATTGGTGGATTTTTCGAATTCGGTTGTGTTGAAGGTTGAAGTTTTAGATCATGGTAAGCTTATAAATAAAGTTATAGTCAATTTGATCTAAAAATTATAATCGAAAAAAATCAAACTCGGGCTTGGTTGTATGTTTGACGAGCCAAAAAATAAGCCTACTTAACGATCCTGAAAGCGAGCTCGCTAACGAGCGTTACTTAACGGGCCAAAAAACAAGCCTACTTAACGATCCTGAAAGCGAGCTCGCTAAGGAGCGTTACTTAACGAGCCAATAAATGAGCTCACTAACAAGCCTAAAAACGAGCTTCCTTAACTCTCACCAATGAGCCTTGCTTGACGAGCACGGATACAAGCTCACTAACGAGCTCTCTACCGAGCCTGGAAACGATCCGAACTCGATATAAGCTCGGTTAATATGATAAACGAGCCGAGTCCGATCTTTTATATATACTAAACGAGCCAAGCCCAAACATTATGATAAAAGCTCGGATCGAGCTCGAGCCCTTAATTCTATCAAACGATCCGAGCCCGACACTGTTCGGCTCGTCTCATTACATCCCTACTTAAGCGCAAGGATGAGAACAATACTAAGATGAATGATTTCCTATGAAGCTCTAGTGCGTCAAGCAGTCAAGATGCTAATGTTGTCCTGCTTGATCTTGTTAGCCAGGTGGGCCGTAGAATAAGGATATCAATTTTTAACGAATAATATTGTCTCTGTTGGGGACAATGCAGACAATAGTGTCACGAAAGGGATATGAGATAGCACCGGTAGTAAACACTCCCCCCTCCCTAGATTCATGAGCTAAACAACCCGACTAATTTGTGTTGCCACAAGTAGAAGTGTAAATGAATCGAGCCTGTTTATGAGCTTTTCGAGTCATATCGATAAATATTTTATTCGTATTCGAACTTATCAAACTCGAGCAGAATTTGAACAAGTTAGAACTTTTTTCGAGCCGGGCTTGAGCCAAAATTATTTTTTTGACCAAATATTATTTTGCCTAAACTGACATTTTTTTTAAAAATAATAAAATTTATTATTTTTTTCTAAATAATACTCTAACTTGTTTAACATAATTTGTTTTATAGGGTCAGACAAGCTTATATCTCTCATAAAATAATATATTTATTTCCCTAATTCACAATTGAATTTACAATTACGCTATCTCCCATTTGTAGGAACCATTTTTGAGTAAACAAATTGTTTCCATTGTTTCTTCTTAATTAGAAGATTTGAAGGGCAAGGCTTTTTTTGGCAAGCAATGGACAGGGGCGGCCCTGGCCCAGGGCAGCCAGGGCACGCGCCCAGGGCCCCACCCTTGTGTGGGGCTTTCAAAATTTTTTTTTTAAAAAAAATTATTATATATATTTATTTATATATAAATTTATATATTATGTTCTCACACAAAATTCATTCACATAAAAGAAAGGTTTGAGTTTTTAATTTTGAGAGTTTCGATAATACTTTGTTCTTTTGTTAGTTTGTGATTGCGTGCGATTATATGAATTGACTATCAATAGTTTAAGAATTCAGAAAATAGAGAAATAAAAAATTTACGAAAATACACAAACGCATTCAACAAAACGATCCAAGACATGAATTAGAAGACTCTTGTTCAAATTTATTTTATTTTCGAATTTTGATATATTATATTGTTTAATCTTATTTTGATTTAATGTTTTTATTCACATTATTTTGGTTTAAGGTAAGATGTTAATATTTTTTGTAATTTCACATAGATTCTGAAAATTCGAGGATTGCAGGTCTGAAAATGAATATTTTTTCTATGATCATGGTTGCGTATTAAATTTTATTGACTATTCATGTGACTGTATTATCAGTTGAGAAAAGTTTTTTCAAGTTAAAATTATTGAAATTTTATTTGAGAACCACAATGAGTCAGGAAAAACCGAATGATTTGATGATCCTCTGCATAAAAAAAAAAAAAAACATATTGGAAGATATATCTTATGACGACATAATTGATGATTTTGTTTCAAAAAACATAAGAAGAAGCAATTTTAAATAATATTTTTTGGGGGACTTGGAGATAAATCCCCAATCAAAATCTCAACTTAATGGTCAGTCCCTGTGTCTTGAATTTATATTCTGCAGTCCCCAATACCACAAAATCTTTGTTTTCACTCCATATTCCACATTTTATATCATTTTCCCTTTAAGTTTTATTTTATTTACCTTCTTAATATTATTTTCTCTTTATCCACATCAATTTTCTTCCCCTTCCCCAATTACCATTCTCACGTAAATCCCTAGCCACCCATCTCCACCCATTTGCATCTCTTCTCTCCCTCTCCAATTCCTATCTTCCATCGAGATAGTTAAATCTCTCCCTGCCGATTTATATCTCTTCTCCTCAACGTCGAGGCCACGCAAAATCCAGGGGCCATAGGAACCCATCGACTTGCGACGCCTGTGGATGACGATTTGGAAATGGGTGAAGATGATCTGAAGCAAAACAAGCGAGAAAGTGAGTTTAATTCTTCTTATTTGTTTTTTTTTTTTCAATTTGGAGTTTCTTCTTATTTGTTTTTTTCAATTTGGTAAATTTTTCATATGATTTGTCCTGGAATGTTTTAATTTTCTCAAATTCTTAGAAATAAATTTTTAAAACCAATCGTGTATCTAGTTCTGAAAATTATTTGTAACCTTCACAGCTCAAACCATATTGCTCAAACCATATTTAGTCAATAATTTGTTTGGAGAAAAAGGTGTATATTTGGGTGATTATGATGCTCACAAAAGGAGTGCAATCTTTTTTGCATCAACACTTTAATTCAAGATGATTAGCGTAAGAATTAACTAGGCTTGTCAAAATTCATATGGATATAGGGTTGTCAAAATGGATAGAATACTAAAATAAAAGAAGTTAAAATAGACAAAATACTAAAACAAGATATTATCGCACACAACTCAATTTTTTTTTTTATTTATGAAAGATAGTATGTACAGAAAACGAATGCATTAATTCAAAAAAAAATGTATAAGGTGGTTAAGTATTAATTTGTTATTAATATATTTGTTGACTTATTATGGAACGTGCTTTTATTTATACATCTTGCATTCTTTTGTGATATTATTTTGCATTTGGTTATGATGTTGAATTTGAACTTTGGTGATGTTGAATTTGAACTTTGGTAAATGATTATCACTGTTGATTTTAGAATTTTCATGAAAATTAATTATTTTGTGTGATGGTTTAGTACTTGGATTGACTACTCGGAGACTTGTCGCTTGAACAATGTTTCGATAAATTTATTCAAAAGTTTCTGAATTGCACTATTTAACTAAAGAAAATTTTAAATTTTTTGGTTGTAGTTATATTGTTTTTTTTATTTCATGCAGAAATGTTGATGAAAATGAGGATCATATGATGAAAAGAAAAGATGCAATTTCTCGATGTTCTTCTACTTATTTTATAAATTAGCGAACAAGCTTGAACCAAAACTCGATGACCAGCAACAAGCAAGGTGCAGATTTGGATGATGGAGTCATTTTCTCGTAGGCAAAATTTTTATTTGGATATATGAGAATTAAGTTTGGTTACAACATGGAGAGAACTTGAACCGGGTTTTCTATCGACAACAAGATGCATGCTTGGATTGTTGTGTTTAAACATGTGTTTGGGTGAGTGTCATGCTCTTGTTTAGTTATGTGTGAGATTTTTTTATTATGTGATGTGTGTAAACGGGATTTATATTATTTTATATATTATAATCCTCTTTTTCATATTTTGGGATCATTTTAAGTGCAAAGGCAATAACGACTAAAATATCGAAACAAAATAGCTTATTTCGAGCACAAAAAAACCCAAGTCCAGTACAATGGGCATGCAATTGGGTACATAATGGAGAAATTTAAGCATATACTGAGCGAACCATTGTGTATGGAAGATGTACCATATTTAACAACACATAATACCGCAAATAGTCTCTATTACACCTCATTTTCCATATATTGTACCACTGTGAAATATAATCAGTACTGCGTTTCTGACCGCGCATCAACACCATCATGGTAAAAATGTATGGAAGATGTACCAAATTTTACAAACCATCGTACCGCAAATAGTCTCTATTATACTTCAATTGTCATCTATTGTACTACTGGTCAATATAACGGGTACTGCTTTTCTGACCACGCACCAACAACACCATGGTAAACATGTATGAACGATGTACCACATTTAACAAAACATAATACCGCAAATAACCTCTTTTATACCTCATTTGCCATATATTGTACTGCTGAGAAATATAATCGGTATTGCATTTCTGACCGCGCACCAACACCACCTTGGTAAACATGTATGGAAGATGTACCAAATTTAACATAACATACCGCAAATAGTCTCTATTATACCTCATTAGCCATATATTGTACTACTGGGAAATATAACCGGTACTGCATTTCTGACCGCACACCGACACCACCTTTGTAAACATGTATGGAAGATGTACCAAATTTAACATAACATCATACCGCAAATAGTCTCTATTATAACTCATTTGTCATATATTATACTACTGGGAAATATAATCGGTACTGCATTTCTGACCGCGCACCAACACTACCTTGGTAAACATGTATGGAAGATGTATCAAATTTAACATAACATCATACCGCAAATAGTCTCTATTATACCTCATTTTCCATATATTGTACTACTGGTCAATATAACCGGTACTGCATTTTTGACCGTGCACCAACACCACCTTGGTAAACATGTATGGAAGATGTATCAAATTTAACATAACATCATACCACAAATAGTCTCTATTATACCTCATTTGTCATCTATTGTACTACTAGTCAATATAACCAGTGTTACGTTTCTGGCCGCGAACCAACACGACCATGGTAAACATGTATAGAAGATGTACCAAATTTAACATAAACTCATACTGCAAATAGTCTCTATTATACTTCCTTTTTTATTTACCGTACTACTGATCAATATAACTAGTACCACGTTTCTTACCACGAACCAACACCACTATGGTAAAAATATATGGAAGATGTACCGAATTTAACAATACATAATACCTCAAATAGCCTTTATTATACCTCATTTTCCATATATTGTACTACCGGACAATATAACCAGTACTGCATTTTTGACCACGCACCAACACCACCATGGTAAACATGTATGAAAGATGTACCAAATTTAACAATACTTAATACCACAAATAGCCTCTATTATACCACATTTTTCATATATTATACTACTGATCTCTAAAACCGGTACTGCGTTTCTGACCGCGCACCAACACCACCATGGTAAACATGTATGAAAGATGTACCAAATGTAACAAATCATCATACGGCAAATAGTCTCCATTATACTTCAGTTTCGATCTATTGTACTACTGGTCAATATAACCAGTACTACGTCTGACCACACACCAACATTACCATTGATGTAACAAAATTAGGTCATTATCCGCATACATAAGGTTGTTTTAACCACAGATGTTATAAACATATACAATGGATACATATACATGTATTTGTTAATCACTATACATGCTACCAAATTAGACATTAGAATGCATAAACATGTGATAATCATTATTGATGCTACAAAATTAGACATTTGATGTTTAAACGTATGTTATGTATGCATCCAATGTCCTAATTTTGTAACTTCAATGATGATTAACACATTTTTACACATTAAATGTCTAATTTTTTAGAATAAATTTATGCATTATAATGTCTAATTTGGTAGCATATATGATGATTAACAAACACATGTATATGTATCTATTATATATGTTTGTAACATCTATGGTTAAAACAACCTTATGTATGCATCCGATGTCCTAATTTTGTAACATCTATGGTTATTAACATGTGTTTACACATCAAATGTCTAATTTTGTAGAATAAATACTGATTATCACATGTTTATGCAATCTAATGTCTAATTTGGTAGCATATATGGTGATTAACAAACACATGTATACGTATTCATTGTATATGTTTGTAACATCTATAGTAAAAAACAAACTTATGTATGCATCCATTGTACTAATTTTGTAACATCAATGGTGGCGTTGGTGCGTAGTCATAAAGGCAATACCAGGTATATTGATAAGTAGTACAATGGATGGAATATGTGGTATAATAGATTCTATTTGCGGTATGTTATCCTATTAAATTTGGTACATCTTCCATACATGTTTACCATGGTGTTGTTGGTGCGTGATCAGAAACGCGATACCGGTTATATTTTCCAGTAGTATAATAGATGAAACATGTGGTATAATAAATACTATTTGCGGTATGATGTGTTGTTAAATTTGGTACAACTTTCATACATGTTTACCATGGTGGTGTTGGTGCATGTCATAAAAACATTACCGGTTTTATTGATCCGTAGTACAATAGATGGAAAACAAAGTATAATAAACACTATTTGCGGTATGATGTTTTGTTAAACTTGATACATCTTCCATACATGTTTACCATGGTAGTGTTGGTGCGTGTTCATAAACGCAGTACCGGTTATATTAATAGGTAGTACAATGGATTGGAATATGAGGTATAATAGATGCTATTTGCGGTATGAGGTAATGCTAAATTTGGTACATCTTCCATACATTACTATGTTGATATTGGTGCGTGGTCAGAAATGCAGTACCAGTTTGATTGAGCAGTTGTACAATAGATGGAAATGTTAGTATAATCAAGACTATTTGTGGGATGATGTTTTGTTGAATTTGGTACATATTCCATACATGTTTACCATGGTGGTGTTGGTGCATGGGCAGAAACACAGTACCGGTTATATTGATCAGTAGTACATTAGCTGGCAAATGAAGTACACTACGGTCTTATTGTGGTATAATATTATGTTAAATTTGGTACATCTTTCATACATTTTTACCACGGTGGCGTGTATTAAAAAAACTCGGTACCAGCTGAATTTACTTGCAGTACACTAGTAGACAAATGTATTATAAAATTGGTTTTACTTGGTATAATATTTTGGTGCTTGGTCAGAAACTTAGTACGAGTTGTATTGACTCGTGATATATTAACAGATAAATGTGGTTATAAATTGATTGCTTGTAAAATTTTGTAGAATCAATAATGACTATCACATGATATCGTAACAATAATGTCCTTCTACTTCCTGGCAGCGAACGGACATCCGGCGGTCTAATTATATCGGCATTAAAATGTGGTAAATCTGTATCGATGTCAAATGTAGGGATTGGATTGACAACTGCCGCATAAGCTCTCCGATAATTTTCAACTTTGTAGCAAGAGTCACAAGTCATATATTGACAAACTCTTTGATTCAATCGCAGCACAAGCATGGTTCCAAGGGATCCCATTAATACCTCAATAATAAATTCTGCAGGCCTACCTCGTTCTCTCGCACGATACATGTAATATTTGTTTTTTTTAAAAAAAAAACCCTAAAGCTAGATTTCTTCCTATTGCCTTCTCCATTTGGGGGTTTTTGCGGGAAGGTATTATTGAATTCACTGGTGGTTGTCGACGTCGGTGGCTTCGGTGGTTATGATTTATTTTTCCACGAATTGAGATTGAAGAAATGAGAGAAAATAGATCGGGAGAAAATGTCAAAATCAAGCAATAATAAATTACTTTTTCCAAAATCGAAAGTTACTCATTTTGAAGTATAACCACTAACAAACAATATGATTTTAAAATCAATAAAATGTAAGTATCCCTTTACACCAACATAAATCAACAATGAAACTAATAAAACTAGAAGGAATTATCAACACAAATATAAATAATTACAATAAATCAACACAAAATTGACACAAAATAAAACAATCACCAAAAATCGGAGAAATAATTGGAGAAATCAAACCAAAATATCAAAACTTGGAGAGACACTCACTGCCTTCATCTCATGCATTGCTTCTGCTTGTTCCTCGTCACGGCTCGCTTCAAAACATTCATTTTTCGTATCGCAGTGGCCAGTGGATCGGTTCCATTGGTTGTCATTTTCTTGCGAGGTTTTTTCCAATTGACGCATGCGGGGGCGTGAGACCTCAAAGATGAGATAAGGAAGCGTGAATTTTGGGAGAAAGAAAAAGCGTAAAGAAAAGAAGAAAAACATTTGGT
Organism: Henckelia pumila; assembly: GCF_033568475.1. Lineage (NCBI taxonomy): Eukaryota > Viridiplantae > Streptophyta > Magnoliopsida > Lamiales > Gesneriaceae > Henckelia > Henckelia pumila. The sequence continues at coordinate 33,242,638 of NC_133123.1, read as the reverse complement.
AATTTGGGAAAATAATAAAATTAACCATTTTGATCTAAAAAGGCTGCCAATGAAATCATAACAAGATTAGAAGGCCAAACTAAATACGATGTAATCACTTTCGTGATACTTGTGCTGGTAAAACTTTGGTCATTTCAATGAATGATACTAAAAATATAAATGTACACGGAAAGGTACCGGAAAAATTTTGCCACGAGAATGCAAGTCTTAGATAAGATCAATCACGTGGGCATTGGAGCAAAGAATGACAGTAATACTCCAAAGGTTATACCACTAATACATTATATATCTCTCATGACATGAACAGTAAGAAGAAAATGGAGGGGAAATTACTCATCTTGAATTAAAGTGTTGACACAAAAAAGATTGCACTCATTTTGTGAGTATCATAATCACCCAAATATGCATCTTTTTCTTCAAACAAATCATTCACTAAATCTGGTTTGAATTGTCAAACTTACAAATAAATTTTCAGAACCGGACATACGATTGGTTTTAAAAATTAATTTCCAAGAATTTGAGAAGATTAAAACATTCCGACACAGATCGAATGAAAATTTGACCAAATTGAAAAATAAATAAGAAAAGATTCACTTTCTCGCTTGATTTTCAGCTCGTCTTCACCCACAGTTGATGGGTTCCTATGGACCATGGATTTTGCATGGGTTCTCGACGTTGAGGAGAAGAGAGGAGGGAAAGATTTAACTATCTCGATGGAATATAAGAATCGGAGAGGGAGAGAAGAGATGCAAATGAGTGGAGATGGGTGGCTAGGGATTTACGTTAAATTGGGAAAGGGGAAGAAAAGTGACGTGGATAAAGAGAAAATAAAATTAAGAAGATAAATAAAATAAAATTTAAAGAAAAAATATGATAAAATGTGGAATAGGGAGTGGAAACAAAGATTTTGCGGTATCGGGGATTGCAGAATACAATTTCATGACATGTGGACTGATCATTAACTTGAGTTTTTGATTGGGGATTTATCTCCAAATTCCCGATATTTTTTGATGATTAAAATATTTTGAAGAATTATTTAAACCTTCTTTCATTTGTGTACTTTATTGATTTATGTATTTTGGTTTATTTTAAGGGCAATTTGCTCAAAAATCCCCAAATGCAAACATGTTTTGCTTTGGGATCCCTAGTCATAAAATGTGGTACAAAACCATACAAGATGTGGTACAAAACCATACAAAATGTGGTACAAATAAACAAAAATTGTGGTACAAAAAAGTGGCTAGGGAGGGCAGAACAAAATATGTTTGCATTGGGGATTTTTGAGCAATTTGCACTTATTTTAATTATGTTATTCGAATTTATATATATATATATATATATATATATATATATATAAATTTTCAAGTTAATACCAAAAGACCCATAGTTTAAACTTTGCACAGGGTCTCGTTTTTCTTTTGACCGCCCCTTGCAATGGATCCCATGCATCCCATACGGTTACCTCAAAAACTCCAAGAAATGAAACCAGAAGACATCCAAATGATCACAGGGATTAGATAAACTTAACGCTTTAAGCATGTTTATCTTCAACATTTGTTATATCTACTTCTACGCCTCAATTAAGGCTCCAAGTGTTCTCTAGGCTTAATTATCTCAAGTTGGCTTTATTAGAAAGAAACTCATGATATGACTCGGACATGATTCTTGCATCAAATTTTCTTTAAGATTAATGAATGAAAATTTTAAAATGATCAGTTAATTTGTAAACTGTACACCAACATTCCTTTATATATATCATTGATAAATTATGTAGTTTTTTAAAAGATCTTTTTAGGAATCCATTAATGTTTACTAATTTGGATATGTGAAGTATGTGCTAAATGTGATTAATTTTATTTGTTTTTTTTCAGAACTTTTGTGGCTTGATTTATTTCTCGAGTTCACAAAATTTCATGGAAAGAAAAATATATTCCTGTTAAATTATTACATAAATATATTAATTTACATAAACACCAATTGACTCATGAGATACGATTATAGGGATCTATTGTATTGATATAGCAAATTGATATATCATGATAATATATTTATTTTTAACTTTAATTATTTTAGAACTCGAGTCAAAAGATATATATTTAGACCAACCCATCAATATTTATATATCTATAGTATCTATAAAGGTTGAGAGCCTTTGAGTAACTGTTTTTTGGTGTATCATGACTCATCAAAAATAACTTTCAATTTTATTTTTTATCCATATTTTTTTCAACTTATTTTTCTCTTCCATCTTTTTTATAATTATATTAGCATATTAAATTATTATTATTTTTCCAATAACTAATTCTCAATTACTAAATAATATATTTTTTCATAAATAAAAATTCATAAAATATTTAATTATCACACGCACAACTTTGTGTGCTTCCTAGTAAATATAAAGTATCTGATAGTGTTCGTTTCACCACTTTAGTTTCACTGTTTGATATTTGATATTTTTGTGGAGTAATTATTTTTGGATTTACATGCTATCAATTACTTGAATCTATTTCCTTATAATTTAGAAAAAAAAAATCAATTGTGAAATGACATTTGTACTAGGCTCAGCAATTGCATACAGAATGAAGCATATTCAAGGATTAAATATTAATTATTTTCTTATTAAATGAATGTAAAAGTGTCCTATAACGTCACTGGACACCTGTTGTCACACTCTTCAAATGAATCAAAACAGATATCAATCAAAATGCAACACCACTGATCATTGTTGTCTTCATCAGGCGCCCAATGGCAGAAAAACGTGCTCCTTGCATTTATTTCTGCATCCATCGGTGCAAACTTTTCTAAAATTTTCCTGCCATTTTCATTGCCTGTTGTGAGGAAAATCGAATAAGAAATAATATAATTATAGTATTTATGATAACGCGATTAATTAATCAAGATTCCATTCGATTAAAGGAGCTAGAAATATATTTCGATAAGATGTTCGAGTTGATGGAGTAAGTGAACAGTACTTGATAATTAATCAAGATTTTGATTTTTCCAAACAACAACTTCTCGAGTAAACTTATCGCGTATGACTGTCCACCACAGTTTATCTTTTAGGTGATGTTATTTTGGGCCTGCTCGGGATTTTTATTTTTTAACAAATAATTAAATAAAAATTCAAAACACACGATAATAATAGTAGTAATTAAATTTAAACACCTAATAACAAAATCTTGATTATATATAATATAAATTTGAATGTCTAGGTGTACGAATTTTAAAATATGCTTACAGCAAAAAATACAAATTGTTGAAAAAAAATAAAATAAATATAAAATATTTAAGTTATCATGAGTTAACCTGGGTTGACATGAACCTATCACTTTTTTCGAGTCAAATTTTGGGTCAACCCGATCAAAATTGATCGAACTCGAAAGCCATCAACCTTAGTCCGATATCTTTCGGGTCGAATTGGCGGATAGGTTTGATTTTGATACATATATCTAGTGTGTATCGAAAGACAGCACTCATGAGTTCTCATGTCATAATATTTTTTTAAAAAAAAAAAAAAGAGGAAAGAATAAAGAGCTAGAAAGACTGATAATTAACAACTCGAAGAAATTTTTTTTGAATAAAATTCTTTCAGTTCCAACTTTTGAGTGACAAATTTTCCATGAAAAAAATTTAGGCAAATTGTTGGGATCTAGCTAGCTAGCTGTAAGTAACGCACTTACATTCATGAAGGGTGAACAGTGCAAACAGAACAAATGATAAGAGCATAATCTTGTTTGCATTCGTCATCTGTAATTTAATTTAAAACTATATAAAAATGTACATAGGATGGTTGTAGTATTCAAATTTATAGCTCCTCTCAATAGCTTTATACTTTGACTAAGGTGTATAATTGCAATTCATGACCAATATTTTGACACTCTCACAAACAATCTATCTAATGGTCAAGATTATTAATTTTGACCAAAGATTTTCTATTTTTTATGGAATTGTTGAAATATTACCAAGATTGTTAAATTAAAAATGGGTGCTCTAAATAAATTTTATTTATTTAGAAAATATAAGAATAATTTATAAATATTGTCACATGATATCGATATTTAATTTAAAATTCAACATGTAAAATTAATCAGTATAATAAAATATTATAAACGACATTTGGTTATTAATAGATACCATTAATTCTTTCTTATGGAAGTGCGAAATAGGATTGAATTTTATCTAGTGAGCTAGATAATTATATTGAAGTAGGTTTTGATCTCACGTATCCTAGTGTGCTGTATTTTTTTGAGCGTTCATTAAAACACAGTGTTTTTTTTAGAAATCACTAAAATTCACTAATGTATTTTAGTAATCATTCGCGAAAATCTTACACATTAAAGGTGCGTGAGATCAAGAATATATATATATATATAGACCCAATATATAATTTTCATTAATAAAAATTACGATCCTACGTCAAGAATGTAAATAAATCACATTTTTTTGCTAAAACTTTAATGATATCCCTGAAAAAATTATTTCAAGTTTCCAATTATATCTATAAATTTTTTGGATGTTTTAAACTAAAATATATAGAAATTTTGTTGATTCTTATACTTGTCTTCCAATGAATCAAAACGAACATCACTCAAAATGCAACACCACTTGTCTCTTTCTTCACCAGGATATATAATTCCACTTGCAATATAGATTTTTTTATATTAAAATTTTCGTATTGGTACGAATATTAATTTTTTTCATACCGATATTTTTAAAACCAACTTGACTTCTTTGACTTATTATTAAAGTGTTTTAATCAACTACTAAACCAGTCTCTTAGGTATCGCTTGGTTAATATGATATGATAAATTAAGGATGTGTAAAAAGAGTGATAAGAAAATGAAAAATAATGATAAATTTTACGGTGTGTGATAAATTACTATTGTTTGATATTATTTTAAAATAATGGATTACTTTTATGAATTGTATTATAATTGCCAAAATGCCCTCATCCTATACTAGTTAATAAAATATTTCCAAAATCATTATAAAAATAATTAAAATTTTTTGGACGTTCATTGAACAAAAAATGTTAAGGAGGTTCTTTATTAAAATTAATTTAACAATCTCTCTTAAAATTTTATTTTAAATAAATTTAAAATAACTACAAATATTATTAATATCATACAGAATGATTAAAATTTATTAATAGTTTGCGAAACATATATTTAAAATTAAAAAGAAACATAATTTTTACTTTTTCCAAAATAAAACGAATTTTCCTTTTAAAAAAACATATAATTTTGTCAGTACCAATTATAATCGGAAAAATTACAACTATCATATCATATCAGCGAGCTTTTTGTACTCTAAAAACGCAAGATGACGAGAGATAACTTGCATCAAATATTATATATTTATCTATAGATATAAAGTGCATGATAGTGTTTATTTCACTACTTTAGTTTCACTGTTTGATATTTGATATTTTTGTGGACTAATTAGTTTTTTATTTACATGCTATCAATTACTTGAATCTATTTCCTTATTTAGAAAAAAAAATCAATTGTGAAATCATGACATTTGTACTAGGCTCAGCAATTGCATATATACATGATGAAGCATATTCAAGGCTCGAGCGATTAATTAATTAATTATATTCTCATTAAATGAATATTGTAAAAGTACTGTCCTATAATTTTAATGGGCACCTGATGTTACACTCATCCAACGAATCAAAACAAACATCAATCAAAATGCAACACCACTTGTCTGGATCTTCACCACGATAATTCCACTTGCACAAGGTCGTCCCTTCATTTTCGCTGTAGCTCCCACCACGCTTTTCTGCAACAACGATTTCTTCTGCATCCATCGGTGCAAACTTTTCTAAAATTTTCCTGCCATTTTCATTGCCTGTTGAGAGGAAAATTATGGAATAAGAAATAGTATTATAATTATAGTATTATGATAACGCGATTAATAAATCAAGATTCCAGTAATTTATAAAGGAGCTAGCTAGAAAGATGTTTCGATGAGGTGTTCGAGTTGAACGAGTAAGTGAGCACTTGACAACTGATCAAGATTTTGTTTTTCCCTAACAACATCTTCTCGGGTGAACTTATAATCGCACATGAATGTCGACCGCGGTTTGCCTTTTATGGGATGTCAATTCGGGTCGGGTCGGGTTGAAGCAAGTTATTACAAAAAAATTTCTCAACACGAACTCGAAAATGAACCCGTTCGATTTTTTTTATTTTTTAACAAATAATTAAATAAAAATTCAAAACACACTATAATAGTAGTGATATCTCAATTTAAACATGTAATAACAAAATCTTGGTTATATATAATTTAAATTTGAATGTGTAATTGTATAAAATTTAAAATATACTTACCGCAAAAAAATGCAATTTTTTGAAAAAAATATTTAATAATTAAAATATATTATAATACAATAACTTTATTTTTTCCAAACATGTAATATATAAAAATATTATCAGTTTTTAATCTTTCTTAATTAATTCTATAATAATAATAATAATAATAATAATAATAACAATAATATTTTTAAGTTATCGCGAGTGAACTCAGTCACTTTTTTCGAGTCAGTTTTTGGATCAACTCAATCAAACTTGATCGAACTCGAAAACTCCCAACCTTAGCCCGATATTTTTTCGGTCGACTAGGGTTGGGACGTTGGTGGCTGAGTTTGATTTTGACTACACCTATTTAATGCGTATTAAAAGTTAGCGATCGCAAGTTCTCACGTTATTAAAAAAATTTAGAAAAAAAAAACGAACTGCTTGAAGAAAAAAAATTGTGAATAAAATTCTCTCAGTCCCAACATTTGAGTGACAAATTTTCCATGAAAAGTTTAGGCATATTGTTGGGATATTTTAGCTAGCTGTAAGTAATGCACTTACATTCATGAAGGGTGAACAGTGCAAAAAGAATAAACGATAAGAGCATAAACTTGCTTGCATTCATGATTTGTAATTTAATTTAAATTTAAAACTATATAAAAATGTGCATAGGATGGGTTGTAGTATTCAAATTTATAGCTCCTCTCAATAGCATTATATTTGACTAAGGTGTATAATCGCAATTCATGACCAATATTTTGACACTCCCACTAACAATCTAATAATCAAATAGTTTGGCAACAATCAATATTCACCAAAGATTTTTTATTTTTTATGGAATTGTTAAAATATTTCGAAGATTATTAAATTAAAAATGGATGCTCTGAATAAATTTTATTTCTTTAGAAAATATAAGAATAATTGATAAATATTGCCACGAGATATCGATATTTAATTTAAAATTCAATATGTAAAATTACTCAGTTTAATAAAATATTATAAACGACATATGATTATTATAGATACCATTAATTCTTTCTTATAGAGACCCAATATAAAATTTTCTTTAATATAAATTAAGGATTAATTGAGAGAGACCCAATATAAAATTTTCTTTAATAAAAATTAATACAATCCTACGTCGAGCATATATAAATCACATTTCTTTGCTAAAACTTTATTGATATCCCTGAAAAAAATATTTCTATATTTTATAAATTTTTTGGATGTTTTAAACTAAAATATATAGAAATTTTGTTGATCCTCATACCGTGTAGTTGAATTTTTTGTACGATATCAGCTACGGTAGCCGCATGCATGATGCTAGAGATGAACAAATTTTATAAGCCAAGAATGCATGTTTAAACATACATAATTGGTACAAAACTGCACTGTTAGTATCCTACATGTGTAAAAAAAAATTATATATAAGGAAACCATCTGAAATCTGTACCATCGAACTTGATTCATACTAACTTTAAATTAGTGATTATCATCATATTTGCACACCCTTTGAAGTGCCCAAGGTGTTCAACAAATACCAAGTTTGATCAAAAGTGTATTTTGATATTTTAAATAGTTAACATTATTGCTTGGTTTGATGCCTTTACTGCAAAAAATTTATATATATAATTTTTATATGAATTTAGTTTTTTTTCCAAAAAAAATTTAGTTTTTAAATAAGAGATCGTATGACCATTTGAAGTTGGATAAAATTTGATAACAAATATATTTGTTTATTGATCATATAATTGCCTTTCTTCAATAACGAATGTTAAATAAAATAAATTTAATAATAAGATGAACCACGACATCAAAGTTTATTGATATAATGGTCTCATAGATTGTAACAAAACCTCGGAATAATTGTCGTGTGTGTAATAAAGGCTCGAGACAATTTTATGAAAAAATTTTAACGCAGGACCCTTGACGATCAAGAATACTATTATTTTCTATGTTCAATCCATGTTATGACTTGATGAAGCCCATTGGGCTCTCTTAAATTGCAAGTAATTACATGTATCTATTTATGGGCCTATATCTTTTGGCAAATGCGCTTTTGTACTTTAATTAATGGATGGTCAGCTTCAAATCTATATATTACATATTCATATATTATTTTATGTTATTTATAATGGATTTTAAGTTTATCAACAAATGATGTCATTTAAATATTTTCTTATTAATGTGTAAATAAATAAGGTGTCTATTTAAGAGTTGTTCTATTATTTTATTATAAAAAATAAAACTATAATCGCAAATCCATGAATTTTAAATTCATCTTTCGAGTGCACTAAAGTGTATTTTGTGGAATTTTGACCCTATTTTATAAACCATTTAGCTAAAAATAACTAAATAAAACGAACTAATTTCTCGAAGTAGCGGATGTAGGAATTTTTTTTTCATAGATGTGCACCTAAAGCTATAAAAATTGTAAGATCAGTAAAATAAAATGTTTGCTATCTCCATTATATATTATAAAAATAGTAGTGTCTTCGAGTAACCATTTTTTGTACAACGTATCACACCAATTGTTTCCTCAAATATTGTCTCGGTACTTATTATTATAATTAAAAAATTTCACTAATTTTCCATTTTTTTTTCAATTAAGTATTAACTCCATCATTTTTGGATACCACAAATCTTGACTAAATCAAGTATTTAAAATTATTTATTTGTATGAAAATCAAATAAATAAGTTATTCGAAAAAAATATACATTGTGTATATACATATAATATTTTATAAATCATATATATTGTATACACAATGTATATGCACTTAAGCTAATATACTAACTCCGAAACAATAATATAGATATGTTTATCTTTTCAGTACACATATTTAGAAATTCATTGGAGATATCCATTATACAAACAACTTTTCAATTCTATTCTTATTTAATAAGTACTTATATAAATAGTTTGTTCTCATTCTAACATTTAATTAATTAATTATAAGATCACATATTAAACATGGCTATATCAGAAAAAATAATAGAATAAATAACAATAAATTAGGATACATATCAATATATTTGAGATAAATGAAAAAGAACCTATATATATAACTAAGACATCAGACTAATATATAATTCACAAGAGAAATACAGAAAAATTAAAGTATATACTCTTTAAAAAAATTAAAAAAAATTAAAGTTTATACTTCCATGATGGTTTAATTTCTTGAATTTTAGGTCAAAGAAGCCTTAAAATTCCATGTTTGTTTGTTCCGCTAATGACGTAGGAATGCTTCTGCAATGTTTCGATGTCTTTAAAACTCAACTACCTATCTTGACTATTTCGTAGTTATCCCATAATTTTCTTTTTCTTTTTTGTTTTTAAATATCAATTGGAACTATAAAAGTGAGAGTATATCAAATATCGAATCATCGTAACTTTAAAATATTTAGTTTTATATTCCATATTATATTAACGAAATATTAGTAAAATTAAATAAATTATATATATCTTCTTATAATAGGATTTCATATGCATATTATTTGTTTAAATATGCCTTGTATTTGCCTTATCGAATTAATTGACAATGAATAGGGCTGTATAGTAGAGTCGGCACATGAGTTTTTTTTAAAGCGGCTAGAAAAATAAGTGTACTCTAAATTACCAAATTGAAGTCGAATTCAATCATGTTCGATTTTGTTTTTCGAACTCGACTCGAACCTATTTATTTTGTTTCATGGTTCACAATTTTTAATATTTTATTAATATTATGCACACTGATCGTTTTGTACGTAATGAGTGTTATTATATATCAATCTTCATTCCTTTTTTTTTTTTTTTTTTCATTATAACATATTTTAATAATTTACATTATATTTAGTTTCAAAAATCAAAATAAAATCATGATTTTAAATTTTGATAGTTTTTAATTATGATTTTTAGTTTAATATTATTTTTTCCAACTTTTTCATTAAAAATATAAAAATTTCAAGATGAGTTCAAGCTAAAAATATTAAAATTTCAAAATCGGATTCGACTATATCTAATTGCCACCAAGTTCATATTAATTTCTTATTATGAATACATCATGTGTGATAATGCAATCTAGTTTGTTAATGTAATCTAGTTATTGAGCTATTCATTAAATATGTAGATTATTCGTAACATATTAACAATAATAATAATGAATCATTGAAAAACAAAAACTCAAATGCGATGCTTTGTTTTGGAGAACTAATATCAGTGTGATATAAATAAAGAGATCTTCGAATTCTCAATATATGAATAAACCCTGCGTGGAAATCTATTTTCCACTATCGAAAAATTCACTTCCTTTCATTTCTATTTTTGGACTGGATAAACTTTCTATGAATAAACCTTATGGAGATAAAATTGTCCTAATTTTATACGCTCAGGTCACGAGAAAAATCAATATAATTTAATGGTTTAGTGGATAGGGAATATATCCTCCAACAGTACTTTTAAAATTTTCCAAATTAAATTTCGAATCTATCATAAAAATAAACATCTTGAAATTATATGTCTGAAAATTTGTGAAATACTAGGAGATTAGATTAACATTAACAATTTCGAACAATTTTCCATAGAATTAATTACTCAGGTATTGCCACCAGCATAGGTCGCCAAGCTCTTCTCAGCAGCCGCTGCCGAAACGTGGCCGTAAATGGCCGCAGCACACGACTCCCATTCCCCCTAGCGCCGTCTCCGGAGCTTCCTCCGCCGCCGGATCGCGTGAGCCCATCTCTCACATTCTCCGAAACCCTACCCCCGAACGGCGGCGGCGACGAAACGAACAAATCCTTCAACTTGTGACGGACAGACAGCTCCGCCCCCTTCTCCGACGAGCTCCCTTCGTCGCTGCTCCCCCTCCGATCCGGGGAGCTCATCTCACCCCGCTGCACCCGCCTCCGGCCGAGCAGCATTCGGAGAGTCTTCCTCCGGCGGATGTGGATTACCGGGCTCGCAGCCGGGCTTCTCGTCGGGCTCCCCGCGACCGCACACTGTGTCGCTAACAGCTTGAACTTCTGCAGAGTCGACATCCCGTTCTCACCAAATTCTTCCTATCCGGGTAGAATCAAAACAACCCCACGATTGAAGAAACAGAACACAAAACAGGGCATTAATTTGAAATCTTCACGGGACAAAGTTGGAGGGACGGGAAAAGCAAGATCTGGGTATGTTGTGAAGAGGACTCAGCCATGGAATAATCCATCAAAAAAGGAGAGAAACTTGAAGAAAAGGGATCAGATAAAGGAAGAAAGACAGCAAGTGGGGGGGCGGAAGAAAGTGAAAGAACAATACTGCAGAGGGAATACGATATGGAGACGGGGCTAGGAATTGGCTATAAATACGGGAACCAGTTTGTTTTATTCTCTGTTTCGCACTTTTGCGAGTCTGGGTGCTGAATCCTCTGATATTCTGACACGTGGAAATAATTGGGACTGGGGTATTTTTTGGGTCCCACTTTTTGGTTTTGCATCTAGTTTTCGAAACGGGCCAGTCCCCAATATATAATTTAATTACCTTGACTTGATTGATGAATTAAATAAGTTTGCCTTCTTGTTATGTTAGCACAAATAAAGTAGGGATAATGTTAATTTTGTAAATCAAGACAAAGTGAGAGATTCAAGACATGAAAATTGTTTTATTATTTTGTGGTGGAAAGAAGACACACAAAGATGCCATATAAATTGGACCCAATATTAAATATTAACAAATTTTAAGTAGATTGGATAATATGTAATGAGTTTGGATTAGGGTGATTATATATAATTTAAAATATATTATTTACTTTTCAAGAAAAACGAGTAGCTGACAGAGTTGCAATGGTCTAATAACAGGGAGAATTACGTAAAATTAAATAATATATAAATTTGTTTTTGTTCCCCCATTCCCAAATCATTTTCTTTGGTCGGCCTAGGATTTGATTCATTTAAGTTTGTCATAGAATAGTAGATTATAGCAAGACTATATACTATAGCAGTGATAGAGGATCTAACACCTTTTGATGAAACAATAAAAAAAAAAAGGAAAAGTAAAAGAGATTGAATTACATATTTTAAAAATCAAAATCTCTGCCAAAGTTTTGCATACGTATTTGATATTACTAATGCTATATTTTCTACAAATATTAATCTAGAACTCACCTCACACAAATGGACAAGTATCATTATATCAAACATCGATCAAATCAGTCTATTGAAATGTGACAATACAACAAACAAATATGCCTTCGAATATATATATTTGAATGTTTCACATATTGAGAAAAACGATCGAACCCAATTAAACATGTTGTAGCGTAAAAATTACTTAATATAATTAAAAATAAAATCGAGTCATGCATATAATCATAGCCATTGTTGGGTTGTCATAAAAAAGCAGTGGTAATAATTGTATGAACTCACCTTTTGGTACTCAATTCTAGGATGCAGACAAAGGGTTCTTTTTGTTGTTCTAATGTAATTTTTGTATAATTAAAAACAAATAATTGATGGCTGGCGTGAACTCGTAAGCACTCGATTTTGGGCAGACCATGCCTCGACTAAGTTTCAAATTTCAAGAAATGTGAGCTTATGATTGCTAATTTTCCAATCCAAATTATTGAAATTTGTGATCAAAATACATAAGAATGAAGTCTTGGAAAAGAAAAGACAATAATAGTTTAACGTCTACTTCATCTGCTTCTTCGCCATAATTCACGTCTTTGCTAATCAAATTTAAATTTCGAATATGTTAAATGGTGAATTAATCGATTATGTGAAGGTGAACAAAAGTTCCGTCAAATATTTATGGTACTTAATATTATTTATTGTTTTACACGACGTACGAGTTAAAAACAACAATTAAATTTTTAGAAACCAAACTTTGTCTTGAACATATTTCAAATTTAAAGTCTATGATTTTACCTATTTTTCTTTAATACAATTGGTAGGGTAAGTTATATTGTATTATAATTAAATTCACTCCTTTTCCACTGAGAAATTATCAGATTTCTTATACAATTCTTTTAAAAATTCAAAATTTTGATGCTAACTATCCTGACCTGTTAGGGCATGTGTTAATTTGAAATTTTCAGCTAGGCGAAATAGAAATACTGTGCAGTTAGCCTATTGCCCATGGGGGCAGGTCCCCTCAAACATTTGAACAAAAAGTTTAACCAATGGAGTTATCAATTGGTCGCTTTTTAATTTTTCAACATTTTGATCTGTATCTTATTTCAGTTGTATAAATAAACATGTACAGAAAAGTCTATACTGCATCCGTGGAGTTCTCCCTATATGATATGGCCAAATTTTAACCTTTGGATTCACGGCGCATGATGTGATTTTCGATTGAAATGTGAGTTTCTCACATGATCTAATAGTTTTAGGTCTGGGTAGACTAACCCCAGGTGTGAAGTGCATGCGTGCAGCATAGACTAACCTAATACGTGTATGATATTTCCCATCTAGATAAGCACTTTGATTTCAAGAAGCCAAATTTGGCTGATTAGTAGCTGAATATAACCATCAGAAATTCATGTATTCATCCACATCTATTACCAAGATTTGCAAGCAATCTATGAAAAGCTGCAGCATAAATTTTCCTCCAATGGTGGTTTAGTTCATGTAGAAAGCTCTTTTACAAGAGAAACAAAAACTGATTATAACATGAAGTTACGGCTCCGAATATTTACATTCCCATGAAATTTATTGTCAAAACAAAGTAATGTAGCAGCAGAAGCATTTAAATGTTCGAGCATGTGACAATATAGTTCCTAACCAAGTATAGATCACAACATGTGTTGATAATATAAACACCAAACAGATGAAACAATGGCTCACACGCTAGAATCAGGCGTCGAGCTACTGTTCCATTTGTTAAGGAAAATCGAGTCCGGTGAGACAGGGTGGTCGACGCCACCCTTGAGAAGCACCGTATCATCATCCACCAATATGTCTACAATTTCGACCCTATCGACATTCAAATCCTCATTCTGAATCCTTCTCAAAGCTTCAAGCACGTCTCCCATCGAGGGCCTCATGTCCCTCTCTTGTTGCAAGCACCGAAAAGCCAGTTCTGCGACCAGTGTGACCATCCTCCTCACCTTGCTATTTGTTTCGAAGCCAAGGCTCGTGTCCACCAACTCGTTTAGGGTACGATTTTGAATCTTGTTGACAGCCATGTTGGCTAAGTTGATTTCCTGGCGGTGTCTATTGGTATCCACAGCTTGTAAAGAAGATATAAGTTCGATAAGCATCACTCCAAAGCTATAGACATCGCTCTTTTCTGTGAGTTGGTAGCACTGGTAGTACTCAGGGTCGACATAGCCAGGCGTCCCTTGTGGGGCAGTAGACACATGAGTTACATCGGCAGGGAACAATTTTGACAGACCGAAATCAGCAACTTTTACATTGAAATCATTGTCTAAAAGGACATTATTGGTTTTCACGTCTCGATGAATAATGTCTGATCTGTGGAGATAAGCAAGTGCATCTGCAGTTTCAATAGCAATTTTCAACCGAATCTGCCAAGAAAGTAGCCCTGATTTGGAACGATTTCCGTGCAGATGATCAGCCACTGTTCCATTTGGTATATATTCATAAACTAGCAACAGGTCTCGACTTCTCTTGGATGTGCATCCATATAGCGTCACAAGGTTTTGGTGTCGTAACTTTGTTAAAATCTCGACTTCATTCATGAACTGATCGACACGCTTCACATTGTTCTCGTATAAACGTTTAACTGCAACAGCACGACCATCCGGTAGCTTCCCTGTTTAACAAAAAAATGAGCTCTTATGTCTGATAAAGATGGGATAAATTTCCACTACACAAAAGGGCTCAGTGCTTGTACCATAATACACGGTGCCAAAACCTCCGTCTCCAAGTTCTCTAGAGGGATCAAAATTAGCAGTGGCTTCTTCAAGCTCAGCATAGCTGAAGAGATACGCGCCAAAGTACGTGCTTCCCCCACCGAGTTCGGTTTTTGATGTTGGGTATGAAGGGATGCTTCTGGCGAAACTAGTTGAACTTGGAGTGGAGAGGCCTTTGCTTGAATGGGGAGTGCTGGTTTCTTTGCTGGTATTTTGGGCAGATTTGGCGGCTACGCGGTTTTTCCTCTTCTGTTTATAATGGTAAATAAACCATCCAACAATTATACCAGCAAGAGCAGCACCACCTAGAGCTGGACCTGGAAAGCAGCACAATGTTTTCAAGGCAAGTCCATTGTCGTGAAAGAAACGGGAATTTTGTTTTATTGAATAGTAATCTTACCAAGTACCTTTCCTGTGTTATTCGAACTTTTTCCTGAATCTGTCATTCCAAATTTTTTGGTTATAGATACATGGGAACATGTAAACCAGAAGAAAATTGGTGATGAAATAAGTAAAAGAACACAAAATCAAGAACTGAGGAATTATCATTACCAACAAGGAAAATTTTTGTACGCTCTTATTGATATAATTTCTAAAGTGTTGTCCATGTAGAACATGATCTTCAAATATATTGAGGCAATGATAAAGAAACAGAGTCCCGTACCTGTTCCAGTTCCAGTTCCAGTGTCATTGCAAGTTAAGGGATGAGTTCCATCACTGCAGTGGCAAGCAAAAGAGGATGAATCTTGATTAGACCCACACACCCCATCCGATCCCTCACAATTCTGGCAGTTGCTATTATTCGCCGACCACTGTATTGAAAACCCGCCTGCCAGGGCATCTTGTAAAGACACAATCGGCACGGGTGAAGCTAAAAGGCTGGCCGCTGTTTGGTTCACTGGGACGAAAATATTGCTAGAACATCCTATAAAGCTTCTTAAAAAATTAGCATTTGCAGGTGTCCAGACCATATTCCAGCCGGACCACGGTGCGTCGCAGGATATGTTATGATAAACGATTTGCTGAGGCTGAGACACAATCATGCCACATTCGTAGTTGAGAGTGATGTTCTGATCATTGGCAATGGAATAGAAATTGAAAAGATTGAGATCTAAGGTGGTGTTGAGCAAGGTTTGTGGGCAAGTGCTCTTCAATAAATCATCTCTGGCTACTATGAGACTATTCGTATTGCCATCGATACTCAATACCCTGTAGGATAGTACTGAATTCATGGTGATCAGGGGAAAGTCTGTCTGGCAGTCGAGTTCGAAGCCTGGATATCCGCAAGACACCGGCCGATCCTTCCCATAAAAGGGATATTTTATATTTCCAAGATTGGCGCATCGAAACGGTTGCCTGCACGTTTCGTACGACGCATCGGATTGACAGATACAGCCCTGGATTTGCGAAAGAAGGAGGATTACAAGGATCCAGCTGAAAGATTCTTGGTCGAGCTTCGTGTTCATCATTTCCGTTGGTTT
Source organism: Henckelia pumila (assembly GCF_033568475.1). Taxonomy (NCBI): domain Eukaryota; kingdom Viridiplantae; phylum Streptophyta; class Magnoliopsida; order Lamiales; family Gesneriaceae; genus Henckelia; species Henckelia pumila. The sequence continues at coordinate 33,226,015 of NC_133123.1, read as the reverse complement.
TTTTGGTCGAAGGGAAAGGATCATGGCGAGAGTTTTACATCAGACAAAGATTGAAAATAAGGTTTTTTGGGTGGGAATGTAATAATGAACTCGTGTTTAACGCTGTGTTGCGGAGACTGGGAATTGACAAATGCTGCCATTTTGGCCTAGTTTTTCAACCAAATAGAAGCTTCTGTTGGGAGAAAAATGGGTGGCCGACTCATTCAAATGGAAGAAAGCATTGTGTCTTTGGACGTGACTGAAATTACATAGAAGGTTACAGAGTAGGATTCTTTTCTTCGTTTCGGTCAAAATTAAAACACACGATAGAAACTAATATTTTTCTTTTCCGGGAAAATTGTATTTTGATCATGTATGCTTATATCTTTACGGTTTGAATTCGCTATATATGTCTCCAAATTTGAGTTTTAGTCTTATATTTATAATTTTTGACAATTTCGATCATTTTTTTTTTCATTTGAAGTACTGACGTGACAATGCAAAAGTCAGCATCATGTTTGTGTCACATCAGTGTCACATCCTACCAAATCAACATAGGCCTAAAATTACAAAAAAAAAAAAAGTAAAGATAGGAGTGACGTGATAATGCAAAAGTCAGCATCATGTTTGTGTCACATCAGTGTGACATTCTACCAAATCAACATAGGCCTAAAATTACAAAAAAAAAAAAAAAAGTAAAGATAGGAGATTGGAATTGATATTTAACGTCAGAGTGTACCAAAATCGCAAATAAGTAAATATGAACGACAAAAAACGCGGTTTTCGTTTTTTGTTGTAGACTCACAAGGTAAAAATAGGTCCCCACATCAAATATTACGATCCCATGTATAATTTCTGCAATTAGTTGAAACTCAATGAGATCAATCGGTGTTCGCGTTAAATTGGAGTCCTTTGCAAGAATATACATGTAAAAGACCTCGGTTCGCATTCATATAAATTGCGTAAATTATCGGAGATTATTCAAAGTTGTTAGGTAGAGGCTTCCAAAAAAAAAAATGTTAGGTAGAAAGGCAACTATCAAGACTAAACAGGAATTACAGTTCAAAAGCAGTATGAACTTGATGAAAAGTGGGGATTATAAATAATTGATAGTGCCATCTTGCGACACATTTATTTTTACACAGAAAATGGGAGTGTGCATCAACATCTACTCTAACCCCAATGAGATCCTGGCGTCTTGCCTACTATGCACCGGTGTAAGATGACTCGCGTGGTGTGATAGGATTCTGAAGGATGAACCGGATATGGACAGTTCCAATAATAGTTCAATATAGAATAAAAATTCATTTTTTGATTTATTCCATGACCGGAACAGGGGAGGTTCGTGCATAAGTTAATCCTCCATGCGTGCTTGAGCTCGAATGCATAGCTTTTGAAGTTCGACTTTAGCTACCAACATGATTTCTAGACCCCAACAATCCCCATTTTACCAACTCTTCAACAATTTTATAGAATCGAAGAAGTTAACTTTGATCTGATATTAATTTTAGAGTAGACCGTTTGTCACCCATTCAAGGTTGCCATGGGGGTGGGTGACTATGCTGATCCCAGAGAAAATATCCGGGTTCATTTTTTGTAGAAGATGCTTGAGCTTTTTTTTTTTGTTTTCAGATGAGTTGATCGCTCGAACATCTCATGCGGTGTAACATAAATGTTGAGACTATGCTGCACTTGGAAAATAACTCCAGGTGCAGCATAACCCTTGGATCAAGGAGGCCCAAATGCATGTTTTCATGTGGGTCTTTCCATGATCCAAGGGCTTAGCTCCACCAGGTGTAATGCATACCCGGTGGAGCATATAGTCTCAATCACCTTAACAGGAGTGACCAACATGTTTACACTAATAGGAGTTCCCTCATATCATGGATGAGAATTCTTTGGTCATCATTTGATCTTGAAATATGTCTATGTTGAGGCAATACACAATCAGCATAAAACTTTCCCAAACCAACAATTGATAACCATTGGCACTAGTTACTTCTTGCCACAATTCTTGTGGATTACAAATCTAAAAAAAAAAAAGAATTCACACACACCATACACTAAAGACTTCATACAGATGGATCAAGTTAGATGACTGAATAGGCCGTGCTGTTTGATCTCCAAAGCCTCCGAACAAATCTTCCCCATCATACGATAGAAAGTCAAGAGATCAAATAGCTGCTCCATAGACATTTTCCCCATCAAATTTCTTGCCAAATTCTCCTTTTCTTCCATCAAATTCAGTCTCTCCAAGTAGAAAGCTCCATTCCTTATCGTTGCGCCCATCTGCTGTAATCTCGCCTCTTGTTGCGGACTCAGAGCCTTGTTCTCCTGCAAATCAAGAATTTCACATTAAAAAAAAAGGTTACTCTTGTCAAAACTACATCGCAGAAACTGTAGAGAAAATTGCACATCACGCTCCATATAGTTAAAAGACGATTCGTGTAAAATGTACAGACGTCGATAATTTGGTACCTCTAGAAACTCTGTACCGGCCTTAAGTTCTGGTTCTTTTATGGAATTCATGCCATGGCCACATTTGCTCATGTTTCTTGCAACCGAAAAGCTCTTAACTATAATCCTTCTCTTCATCTCCATTTCTCCATTATGCTTCAACGACTTTGGCACGCTTGTAGGCGGCGCACTGATCAGTCTTTTCTGATAGGCAACAACTGCTCTTACAAATTCCTGCACCAATTCAAAGAGCATAATTACATTACATTGAAGACACTCATATCTTATATATAAAACAAAACCATAAACATGCTGAGTTTGCTTCAAGTAGTCACCTTATAGGCCATAGGGCATCCAGGGTAATCAAACTCATCAGAATCCAGCCGCCTCATCCTCTCTGGATGAAACTGGAGCCCCATTATGAACTTTCCCTCTTCAGGATTATACGCATCCGGATCGTAAAACCCTTCGATCAAACCGTCCGGTGCAAATGCCATTGGCTCGAATCTTGGAGCCAATTTCTTGACTCCTTGATGATGATAACTATTAACCAAAACCTCCCTTTCCCCATCCTCAAAAGAATCACTAAACCATTGATCCAAAGGGGTATCCTCTACAATCGTAACCGGATGTCGATGCCCATCATAATTATTATAACCCATGTGCACTATCCTCTGCTTTTCGGGTACATCTTTTGTTAATTCTTTTCCAATATCTTGGTAAAGGGTACCCCCACAAGCCACATTTAGGATTTGGGAACCTCTGCATATTCCTAAATAAGGGATGCTTCTTTCTAGGCAAAGTGTTGCCAGTTTTAGTTCAATGGTGTCCTTCTCTTTGTCTATGGCTGTGTCACTAACATGCAACCCGCGAATTTCTTCTAATTCCTCTGCGGATAAATTCGACTTTTCGGATTCATAATGGGATGGATCAATGTCTTCCCCTTCGCAAAGAAGAACTCCGTGAATCGGTTCGAAACTCTCTAGCAACTTGTGAATCTCGGGTACCCGTGGAACGATAACCGGCACCGCACCATTATTTACAATCAGATCAAGATGATATTCACCTGAAATTTATTCGAAAAATCAATCCAAAACACCCTATAACTCCTGAATGTCTCCGTAAATTGGCAGATCAATCCTCTCTCAATCATATACATCTATTTATCAAAATTTCAACAGGAAAAAACGAAAACCCTTTAGCATGTAATCTCGAAGTTGAAGAATTGAATAAAAAAACTATGACATAATAACAGAACCAAAAAAGAAACATAATTACGGTAAAATGTTTCATACGTACCCACGAAATCCACGAACTTGTTCTTGCGAACGCAGCGTCGAGAAACAATAAGAACACGAGGCAAGATTACGGGGAGATCAGCGGCCATTCAAAACCCACCAAATTTTGATGTAGACAATAAATAATTGTTTGTAACAAATAGGAAATCTGCTTTAATTTTTGTGATTAAGAGTTGCAAATTTTCTTTAGTGAAAGATTTCTTTGTATACTAGACTGGATTTTCTACGTTGTAAGCTGGATGATGAAAGTCTAGTCGCCGCGTAGGGGTATATATAATCCACGAAAAAATATAGGAATTGTTTTAAATATAGGAATAGTTTCTGTTTTCTTTTTAGAGATTAAAATACTAATTAGGGTTGGGAAATTTTGCACGTGTTTATTTCTGTTCATGCATGATTCCACGTAGGATGGACTGGTCAAACTTGACGCATGTGCTGACTTGGCTGGGGGAAGTTTTAAGAAGAAAATTCTATCTAAACAAAATTATACTCTATTAGGAATGTTATTAATATTGATTACGATTTGGTGGAGGTCTTATCCATTTTCGTGCTGCTCCCCCAATTTAATTTAAATTGATTGATTGCGTGAATTTGTACAGTTTCTGTATTTTGATTGGTTTATTTATGGCTAAATATGGATGTAATTTTGTTGGCAAAATTGAATCTAATTTTATCGGGTTCTTGTATTATTGTTTTAGGCCCCGTTTAGTATCAAAAGCTAAATCAGAAAATCACTTTTTTTTAAAAAAAGATTGTTTTTTTTAATTTATAAGGTATTTGGATGGTCATTTAAATACTTAAAAAGACATTTTTTAAAATCAAATTTAGAGCTTTTTCAAAAGTAAAAAATTATAGCTTAAAATAACAACTTTTTTTAAAAAATGTCTATGAAATCCAAACAGGCTCTTATATTACACTCTCAAAAAAAAAAATATTACTATACAAATATCTATTATTTATATCTCTATCTATTATCTATAATATATGTATTATCTTAATCTCTATTATGCAGATATGTAAAATAGATTAGGCACGTCGGGTTGATCCGTCCCGTCATACAAAATAGACGGGTTGGTTTGAAAATTTTTTATCCAGCCTAAAGGTGAGCTGGTCCACCTTATTCCGCCTAATGGTGGGTTGTGGTAATGCTTTTATAATCGAACCGATGATCGAACTGGTCTACTTTGAAAAGATAGTTCAACCAATCGAACTGTTTTAACCAAACAGTCGGACCAGAAAACTGTTTATATTATATAATATAATTAATAATATATTCTAAATTTTAAAAACCTAATAGATGTATATAAATAGACAAAAATATATATTTATAATTGTTTGAAAAACAAATAACTATAAGAATATATTAAAAATATTAATTATAGTTATATATTTTTTTAAAAAATAAATAAATTAATTTTAAAAAATCTAATATTACTAAAATAATATTTTTAACAAAACCGGGAACCAGTCCGGTCCGATTTTAAAAACATGGGGTTGTGGTAACTAAAATAGGTGGATTGAATTGGTGTATTCCCAACCCGTCTAAAATATGAGCCGGCCCACTCTGTCCCGCCTAATAGTGGGTTGTGATGGGTTGCTAGTTGGCCCGCCAAAACCCGTCAATTTACACGTAGGTCCGTTGGATTGGCCCGTCCGCCACTTAAAATAGGTGGGTAGGATTGGTGTTTTCCTAACCCGCCTAAAAGATGACCGGCCCACCTCGCCTAATGATAGGTTGCGAATGGATTGTGGGTCGGCCCATCTCGCTTGCTCATTTTAACACCTCTAATATTATGTATACTATCCATACTAAATTATAAAAATATTCTATTTTATTTAATAAAATAATAATAAAATTTTATTTTAATAAATATGTATCTTGTCTGAGTCTTTGAGACTCTCATTTCCTAGATTATGTTTTTATCTTTATCGATATTTTAAAATTTTAAAATAGTTATATCACCATAGAATAAAAAATAATCATCAAATTTTTTAAGTTTTTAATTTAAATAATCTAATCTATTTTTATTATACAAAATTACATAAAACAAAATATTTTAATATTTATGCATGAATCATGTGCGTAGAAGCTCTAGTTATATATTCAAAGTGAAGAGGGTTTTGTTACGTCGGTATAAAATATGAGTCCCCTTTTTCTGGCATGTTTTATTATTTACCAAAAATGTCATTTATTTTTGTGTCTTTTAATGTTTTTTTTAAAAAATTTATGATAATACCGACCACTTTTATAAACTTTTTGTACATATGCTGCCCTTTGGTAACTATTTATCACACAAAATTTTGCAGTAATGGAAATAAATCTTCTAAAATTTCATTCAGTTTTTTAAATCAAATATTTAAAATAAAATAAATATATATATAGATATGCAAATATATAGTATTTATGTATTGAATCTGACTCGCAAAGAGAGTGCTTGCCTGCTAAGTGTGAGGGATTTTTGCCTTGGTATGCTGGTACTTTTTTTAATCAATTTAATGTTTTTTTACTTTTTAAAATATCACTAACATGTTTGTTTTTTTTAATTTACGAAGACGTCATCTTCTTTTGTGAAATTAATATTCATGTCATTTGGTGATTTTTGTAGTACTCGATTCCTAATTAAGAAAATTTATTATCTAAACATGATTAAGAGATTCTCATTTGGGCTTAAAGAGTTAAAAATCGGATTCAAAATCATCTAAAATGGTTCCGAGGGCTTTCAAGTGTTGGGACTAGGGCTGAGATACCGAACCAAAATACCGATTTTTTGAGATACCGTACCGAAATTTTTTCGATATATATATATATATATATATTTTTATATATCGAATTTTTTTTCGATATCTATACGATATTAGTATGATTTTTTTTCATACCAAAATTTCGGAATTTCGAAATCGGTATCGGTATGAATTTTTATCATACCAATATTTTTGATACGGTATACCGAAAACTCACCCCTAGTTGGGATAGTTCGGAAGCTACGAAGAGTAGTTCGCAAGCACCGAACTGGTTCGGAAACCAGAGTTCGTGATCAGTAGTACTGAGTAGTTTGGAAGCTCCAAACTGGAGATCGGAAGCTCCGATCTTGTGACAGTCTAACAGGGTATGAGTTTTGATTGGGTGATTGGACCTGAGAGAGTTCGGAAGTTTCGAACCAAATTTCGGTAGAACCGAACTATGTCAGCAACAATGTATTGTTCAATCAGTGACACACGTACGGTAGAGGGAGTTCGAAAGGTAGTTTCGAAGTGCGTTCGGAAGCACCGAATTAGGGATCAGAAGTTTCGATCGTGGTCTATAAATAGGGGCCGAGAGTTCATTCTTTCTTGCCAATTCCAAAATCTTCTCTCTCGACTTTGGGTTGTTCTAGTCGGTTTTGGGCGATTCAAATGTCGTTTCGAAGGTCATTCGATAGCGAGGTGCTGCCAAGATCGTAGCAGAGTTGTGCCTAAGTTTTGAGGCAATCGATGTCAATGGATGACTACGTACGCAGTTATATCGCTAGACTCTGATTAGCTTCAATGAGTAGCTATTAGTCTAGTTAATACTTATAGTAGACGTTTACTGATACGGTGATCGTCTGGTTATAGACTTGGACTAGGAAGAGACAGTCTCACTAGGTTGCTTATTCTGAGATACAGACGTACTATCCAAGATATCCTGGTTGAGTATGAATGTTCTATATTTGAATGGTTTATATGACATGACTTATGTGAATTTATTATATCATGACTATTATGCTGCATGCATTTATAACGTTGAGTCTATACTTTGATATTATGTATGGGGTTGCTCAGTCTAGAGGTTTTTTTTTGTGGATGGATAATGTAAGGACCCGATATGAATATATTAATTAATTTGTGTGTTAAAAATATGTATTTATAAATATCGGTTTATAGACGATATTAAAATGAATATGTTATTAATAGAGCACACATGAGTTGAAATAACTCGAACCGGGTCAAGTTTGAACCCCGAATGAATAAAATAAGACACACATTAAAGCAATACATATCTAATTAAATAGATATGAATATATATATTCAGACTGTTTCTCTCTCCTCACGCGTTCATCGTTATCCCCGTCTGTATCGTTTTCTTTTTCTTTCAAAATCTTTCCGTCGCTTGTAAGGGTCGTATCTCATTCGTTTTTGGCCGGATTTCAAAAGTAAATATAGTTCTGGAATCCTCTCGACGAGAGCTATCTTTTGGTACCTATATTTCATATTTTTATTGAGATTTCCGGAAACCCGTCGCACCAGCCGTCGTCGTTCACCGCCGTTCGCCGTCGCCGATCGCCGCAGGAGTTTAGAGGGTTGTTGTTTCGGTTGATTAGACCTCTAATTCGAATATTTGAGGTAGATTTCGAGATTAGTGTTTCGAATTTTGGGAATTTTGATTCAATCGACTTCCGATAATTAATATTTGATTTATTATTGGTTGTAGGTATTATATCGGACTCGATTGGAGGTATTGGCTATTTTTCAAAAATTATTCTAGCATTATTTCGAAATTTCAGATTATTGTAGTTGGGGATTTTTGACTTTTAGGATTATTGCAATTACTATTTAAATGTTTCACTGTGTTAGAATTGTCTTATAGTAATTTAGGATTTAGTAACTAATTATGGACAATTTCAGATTATTTATATTTAGGTAATTCGACTTTTAGAGTCGTATATTCGATATTTGGTCATTAATAGGATTTTTTAATATTAAATATGAATTTTAGGATTTATGAGCAATTTTTCTGGAATTACAGATTCTGAAAATTTGGGATTGGAATATCCGAGAAATATTTGGGATAATTTCTATGGTAAATTAAGAATTGGTTGAGGTACGTATGAGCTGTTTATATTACGACGCCTATAATGGCATGTAATGATATTAAATATTTTGTAATGAGTGCTAACGTGTTTTATGTGCTTATGTGGATTATATGATTGCATTCACTCATTTTACTAATTTTTCATAGCACGTTGAGCCTTGACTCATTTGATTGCTATTGATATTGATCTCTTGAGATGTATTGAGTCATCGATGGAGCGAGTGACATTATTTAGTGCACTCCTGAGTTAGCACGAGACCGAGCGGGTAGCAACCGTGCTCTCGATGCTACGTACGACACTCATGATGACAGCATGAGGCTGGACGGGTCGCTCCTGTCACCCTCCGATGCTACGTGTATGGATTAGCAGTGATGATTCGAGGTCTGCTGCGTTCCTGACACGGGTGGCCACTGAGTTTATTGTGATACGATTATTTGGACTCCTTTTGGTATCCCTTATTTCATTGATACCTGTCACGCATTACATTGCATTGTACTTGATTTTATTCATGTCAGTTATATTTGTCGTAATTTTTATAGTTCGTCATACTGGGGTCCGACCCATGTTTTCTTTTTATGCTGTGGTTGTTTATGATTCCATAGCAGGTTATCCAGGGGGATTTGACGCATCTGGTGGAGCGTCATCTAGTGGTACCCAGTGAGGCGAGCGTGGAGTCGAGTTCCCAGATATATGTATATATATCGGTTTAGCGAGTTTTATATTTGCCGGGGTGATGCCCTGTGTATCTGTATAAATAGTTTTGGACCTTGTTTTGAATTGTTATTTGTGTGATCGAGCCTTGCCGGCTCTGCATGTGTTTAGTCCTGGCCAGTGCGGCTATAGGTTTGTAAATTGGAGTTGTGACTCTATTTTTGAGTATATATTGCTGGTTGTGTTGTACAGGTTTTTGGGATGTCCTATTTACGAATAGGTCATGCCGAAATTTCTTTAGGCCCAAACGCAAATTTTTAACTCGTTTTCGCTGTTTATATTAATTAATCCTGGTTGTTTGATCATTAAATATTAAATCAGGACACGAGCCCTTTCATTTGGTATCAGAGCGTATACTGGGATATGCTCGAACTAGAGTCTAGGACACTCGAGTTTAGACACTAACAAAATGGTTGCGTATGTGTGTGACTACTTGTTCTTACGTGACTTACTTGTGGTGTTTATTTTTGAACGTATTTGTTAGAACCAGTAGTTCTTGGCTTTAGAATTAGTTTATGAATTCTATTAGAACTCTGAGTTCCTATCATAATTTTCTGTTTGTTAAGATATTTTTGCCTGTATTTAAATCCTTGTGTCTTGTTGAATGGCACCAGGAGGAAGAGGTAGAAAAGGGAAGGAAGTTGTAGAAGAGTCTGCAGCGGAAAATGTTAGAAATCTTGATGATATTGTCAGGGGAAGACGTGGTCGACCAGCTGTTCAGCCTCCGAAAGATGTGGAATTAGAGGTGGAACAACAACCACGGGTAAATCCTGACAAAGGAAAAGCGATTCAGGCTGAGGCTGATCCAGTAGCCCAATTGACTGAGAAAATGGGAGGAATACGATTAATAATTTCTCAATTTCAGGAGTTGCGTCCGCAAAAGTTCTTTGGCAATGAAGGAAGTGAGAAAGCTGCTAGTTGGTTGAAAAGTCTCAACAATATGTTTAATGGACTAGAATATCCTGATGAAATTCGACTGAAGTTAGTTCCTTTTCAACTTAAAGACCGTGCGCAACTTTGGTGGGAAACGACAGCAGAAACACTTTCTGATTCTGGTGAAAAGATCACATGGGAAGTATTTTGTAAGCAGTTTGCACAAGAATATGCACCACCATCATACTATTCTGCTAAAGAAGATGAATTTAATCTGTTGGTGCAAGACAATAAATCTGTTGCTGAATATACTTCTCAGTTTTCTGCTCTTCTGCCTTATGTCCCACACGTTGCAAAGAATGATCGGTCAAAGCTTTCACATTTTCTGAAGGGGCTTACACGAACTATCCACACATTGGTAACTACAGGAACTCCATCAACTTATATGAAAGCCGTAGAAAAGGCAAAGAAGATTGAAGCAAGTCTACTCAGGGGTGAACCACAATCAATCCCAGCAGCTAGTCCTCAAGGAGCTGGAAGTAGTTCACAGACACCAATGGGTTTACCTTTATATCAGCCTATTCAATCTTATCAGCAAGCGAAAAGGCCTTGGTTTAAAGCTAAGGGGAAACCATTTAAAAAGAAACAACAGTCTAGTTCATCGAGTTCCAGTGGTAGTCGTGCAGAAAGTTCAGTTGGATCGTCTAGTAGGGTGTACTGTGACAGATGTGGTGGTAAGCATTTGAGTGCACATTGTACAGGATTTCCAGGAACTTGTTATACTTGTGGGCAGGCTGGACATTCGTCTCGAGTATGTCCAAATGCTGGAAGACAGCAATTTCAGTCACAACAGTTTGGCCAGTTTCCTGGACGACCATCATTCAGACCATATGCTCCTGTACCACAGTTTGCTCCTACACAGCCTTATGTTCCAGTATAGTCCACTCAGCAGCCTAAGTATCCATCTCCTCAGAGTCAGCAGCGTTTTCCAGGTCCACAGCAGGCTCAAGTCCATGCTATGACTCAGGATCAGGCACAAGATGCACCTGGGGGAGTTATTGCAGGTATTTGTTATATTTTTGAGTATCCTGCACGTATCTTGATAGACACAGGAGCATC